>NC_080584.1:40099393-40785734 GCF_029962835.1 Magnolia sinica
GAACCCGTTCTGCTATCAAACCAGTCCCTTCGCAAATGATCAGGGGACCGGTAACACGAAATGTAGCAAAACAAAACCCAATGCTTGCTTCGCCGACATTATACCCTAGAAAGTCTCCTTGTTCCTTCACATCATAAGACTTGCTAGCTCTTCCTGTTATAAATGTCCAATGGATTAGGAAAGAAAAAAGCAAGTCACTCGCAGAAGATATATCACTCTCTGAAAAATTCACTGTGTTTTTGCAAACAACGCCCTCATGAACCATGCCGAAATCTATTGAATCCTACGAAAGTATTAAAGAATCCAATGAGAGCCCTCTCTCGTCAAGTCTTCTCATGTCAGCATACTCTTGTCCCACTCCAGTAATAGCTCTGTTGAGAAGCAGAGAGGCCACCATATGTATGGCAGGAACAAATTAAAACCCGTTACCAAGAGCAGATGAGCGAATGGCTGAAATGGCACAAGCGCAGAGAACTCTGACGGGAGAATGTCAAAACCTCTGAGAGGCATTAGCTACCCTTGCTCACAACGTAGCTCAAATTGTGTCCCCTCCTGTGATGGCCACTATGAATGAACACGAACAACAACATGAAGGCTTGTAACCACCAAGGACTGGGTCGCATGGTTCGGCTCCCGTAGCAAGAGTGATCACATAGGATGAAGTGCGGTAAATAATAACGGAAGTTGTCAGGACCGAGAGAGAACGGGAACATCTGGGAAGGTTTCGATACAGAACTCCATACCTCGGAGAAGTAGAAGTTGTACTGTTCCCCACCAATTTCAAACACCCAGATTTCCAAAAGTTCAATGGAGATGGATCTCTAAAAGAACATCTTATGCACTTCATTATGATTATGGGTAACTTCTCTACAGTCCCCCAGTATTACTTGCGATTGTTTAGCTCGTCTTTGACGGGGAAAGCATTCCAAAGGTATTCGACCCTGGCCCTTGAATCTGTACGAACCTAGGAATAGATGCAAGATGCGTTCATGGAAAATTTCTTTTCGTCTGATAGAGATGTTATAATCACCGAATTAGCCCCTGTGCAACAGAGAGAGAACGATCCAATAAAAAAAGTTATTGATTGATGGAAGACACTAGGGGCGTCATGCAGACAGCTACCAGAGGAAAAAGAACAAGTTAAGATGTATCTGAATTCAATGGAAACAGGGATCACGTTTGGCCTCACAAGCGCCGACATAAGAACCTGCCGTGATCTCGCCACAAAGGCGCATGCTCTGGAGTTAATGACCAAGAGAATGATGGCATTTCAAAGTGAGACAGGTAGAAGAGGACAAAACAGGTTGATGGCAAATGTGGTTGACCGGGAAAAGAAGAATGACGTTCCTCGTGATAGACAAAGAATGGAAAGAAGAGAAAATACAGACCACTACAGAGGACGCGCCAGCGATAAAAGACCTAGGCCATTTGATTCTCATGAAGGATATATGTTTGAAAGAGAATATGTTATTCCCATGATGAATCAATTGCTAATCACCAGAACAATAGACCTGCCCCCGCCCAAGCGTCCTGAAGAAACTGAGAAAACAAAAGAAAGAAACTATTGTCATTATAATCGCTTACTAGGACACCCCACGAAAAACTATCACGTTGAAGAACATACCACAAAGGATGATAAATAGAGGTGAAATCGTGTTAGGTAAAGAGAAAGAAAAGAACAAAAAAGTGACAGTGAATGTACTGTTTGCCCGAGAGACCACGCATGAGAGTATAGAATTCAGAAAAAGGGAAAGATGCAACACAAACACCACTAAATCTCCAAATAACACAGGTAAGGCGGTAGTGATCATGTTGTGGTCAGGAAAAAGAGTAACGAGTCCCCTCCGAAAACAAAGAGCTGAAATAGTGCGAGGAGAAACATCTGAAACACATTCAGACAAAGGAATAGAAGAAAGGAATAAAGTTGAAAAAGTGACTTACGACATCATAAATTATTTAAAAGGTATCCCTGCTCGACTGAGCGTATACGATGCACTGCGACTGTCAAAAGATTTTAGACAAACCTTGATTCAAGCCTTGTCAGATAACAACATCAGAAAAGCACTACTCGTCGAAATGGAAAACACGAGACCAGATACGTCTCAAAATAGCACAAGATGCTCAAAATAGCATAGGATGCGACTATACGCCCGTCATCACGTTCTCCGATGATGATCTAACCTTCGACAGAGAGCATAATAGGCCATTGATGATAGTGGGTCATATTCGTGATAAACAAGTCAGGCGAATAATGTTGGACAATGGGTCTGCAGTGAATCTGTTGCTGCTGACAGTGCTGAATGAGCTCGGATATCTCTGCTCTCACTTACTCCCTAGTGGAATGATGATACAAGACTTTAAATCAAGATGGACAATGGGCATTGGGGAAAATCACATTGACGTTAGAAATAGGAGAACTGACAACAAATGTTGTATGTCATGTCATCAATGCAGTAACGACATACAATCTCCTCCTAGGAAGACTGTGGATGCATCAATATGGCATTATACTATCTACTCTCCATCAGTGCTTCAAATACTGTAGAGACAAAATACAACATAAAGTAATGGCCAGTGCGAGGCCATAAATGGAAGTAGAATCATTCTTCGTAAATGCAAGCTACTATGATGGGTTTGAAGCTAAAGATAAGAAGAAAGATCATGGAAATGTGGCCATAAAGAGCAACCAGACAAAAACAATAAAAAACAAAGTTGCAAGAATAAAGTAGTCTGGGAAAATGAACACAAAAAAGAAGTTTTACTTTATGCCGAAACACTTGAGACAACTCGGGTAGCCCCCTCTGACATTGTTATCACCTGAACAGTTGGAGACGTTAATGTCAAACTATATAGTGCCACTACCATATGCTAAAATAAATAAACCATTTCTAGCCATGCTTAAAAGATTCCAGGTCAAATCCAGTCTAAAGAATCCAGAGCTTATCGAGTTCTATGTCCCTTCAAAGACGAAGTCAGAAGAAAGGACCGATGATAAAGTGATCTACAACAAATTGACATCTGGATATTTAGAAAGATACAGTCCCGTAAGTAGAAAGATCATGCAAAGTATGGGTTTTAATTGTGAAGAACCGACCAAGCTGAATAATGGCAGAGGCATACATATACTGATTGACGTAAATGAAGAAAAAAGAGAGAAATTTCACGAATTGGGAGCACTGTCTCCGCATGCATAGGAAAATGTGACAATAGCAGATCTAGCAGTCGCCCAAGAGATAGATTTTGAAATAATCAAGCATACAGAAATCGCTCCAAAATAGATGGAAGACGGGGGGCAATTGACAGTTGATGCTTTGTGGGAAATAAATATGGGAACAAAAGAAGAGTCGCGAAATACATTTATAAATGCCAGCCTTCTTGAACAATAAGCCGATCAGTACATTTACTTGTTGAAAGAAAATAAAGATGTGTTCGCCTAGACATACGCAGAAATGCTAGGCTTGGAACCATCAGTGGCAATGCAACAGTTAAACATCTCTGAAGATAAGAAACCAATTAAACAAGCACAAAGGCAGTTCCATCCAGATTTAACACCTCTAATAGAGGATGAGGTAAACAAGCTGATCAAAGTTGGTTTCATAAGAGAAGTCAAGTATCCCAAATGGATATCAAATATTGTCCCGGTGAAAAAGAAAAGTGGACAAATCAGAGTATGCGTTGATTTCAAATATTTAAATGAAGTATGCCCAAAAGATGACTTTTTATTGCCCATTATGGAGTTGTTGATCGACAGTATGACGAAATATGCTGTCATGTCATTTATGGACGGATACACTAGGTACAATCAAATACAGATTGCTCTTGAGGATGAAGAAGCAACTGTGTTCAAAACTTCTCTTGGAATCTATTGTTATAAAGTTATGCCCTTCGGTCTAAAGAATGCTGGCATAACATATCAAAGAGCAATGTAGAATATATTTCAGGACATAATACATAAACATGTCGAATCAAGCAATCATGAAGAACATCGTGAACATCTGTCTTCAGTATTTCATTGACTTAGAAAGAAACAGTTAAAGATTGTAAGTGCTATATTATATAAAGCACACCTTTATTTGTCAAATTTCATTTAGACAAAATGGCTTATGAAGGAAGCCTACTAATGAGGATTAAGATGGAAAGTTCAAGACTCTAATGAAGTTCAAGTCAAGTAGTGGATCAAGATGGAAAGTTCAAGTTCTACTAAGTTCAAGATGACTGAAAACAAGTTCTACTAAAGTTCTAGTAGAAGATCAACCTCCATCTTCAACTTCAAGCTCTATTGAAGATCCAAGTCGAAGAACAAGTTCCGTGAAGTTTAAACTACTTCAAAGTTCAGTCATATTAGGTATAACAAACCTTAGAAAGACCTTAGGCTTAGGTACTTTCAAAACATAACTTAAAATGGGTTTTTATGCTTGCGAGGCTAAGGTTCGACTAGTCTAAGCTATGGTTCGACTAGTCTAAGCATTTTTTCGACCAGTCCAAGTTTAAACTCAAGAAAATAGATTTTTCCATTACTTCTTCGACCAGTTGAGGGTTGCTCGACTTGAAGTCCGGCAAATGAATCAGTTCGGATTTTAAGCACCCTCGACTAGTTGAAGCCCTTGCTTGACCAATCGAATAGGGCCCTCTACCAGTCGAGCAAGGCCTTCAACCAGTCGAAGATTTATTTTATCTTATTACGCCCAAATTTAAAAATTTGTTGAAACAGAATCTGGTCCTTCGATGAGTCGAAGACTGTCTTAGACGAGTCGAAGAAACAACTTCTTTGCCTATAAATAGAGGCCTTCTCTTAATCCGAAATTATGAATTCAAGTTGGCAAAAGCCTTCATTAAGAGAGAGAGAGAGAGAGAGAGAGAGAGAGAGAGAAGTCTCCATTATTATCAAGCTATTGCATGGTATTTATAATATTTTTTTAATAGTTTTTTTTTTTAATTCGTTAATCTCTTATTTTTTAAATCTTATTCTATAAAAGAGAGTAAATACTCTTCTTTGAGATCTTAAAGAATTCAAACAAGTAGCCTTTAGTTTAAATCTATTTAAAATCAATCTAAAACCTATAACCCTTGTCTATATGACTGAACATTGAATAATCTACTACAAGAGAAGCGGTTCTATGACTACATCAACAGATACGTCTTCAAAAGTAAAGATAAGTATATTCTGCTTTTGTATTTTGGATTTATTGAGATAGTTAGAAAATCTCATTTGTTGGTTTTCCTGAGATAGCCAGAAAATCTCAGTAAGGGGTTTTTTGTTTGTGATAGCCCTTTAAAATCACAACTGTATCAAGTTTTAAGGTAACCCTGAGAAAACCTTATTTATAGTGAAAGCCAATATCACGTGGATAGTGAATATTGGGAGTGGAGTAGGTGTGGCTATTTGAGAACGGTTGTTGTATACACTGAACCACTATAACTCTTGGTGTTGTGGTGAATTTTTACTTTTACATTTGTGGAGAATGTTTGTAATTTTATTTAGGCAAAAGTAGTGAATGTTTGTAATAGATGGCTTTATTTACTCTTGCTTTGTTTGAGATCTTGATTCTTACAAACATTCGTGAAATAAGGCTGTCATACCTAAACTTGGTTTGGGTGTAGGTCGTCCTACGAATTGGTTTGAATCAATTTTTCAATATAGTGCGATTGAGATTTCTGATTTATTTAATATTTTAGCACTTTAATTTTTATTTGGCATAGTCCTATTCACCTCCCTTCTAGGACTTTTTAAGCTCACCTTTTTAAAGATGAGTCCGACAAAGTGTGCCTCCAGTGTTTCGTCGGGTAAATTCCTTGGCTTCGCCATCAGGTATAGAGGGATTAAAGTTGATCTAGGAAAAATTAGGGCCATTCAGGAAATGTCGCCACCAAAGACACTTAAAGAATTGAAAAGCTTGCAAGGAAAACTGGCATATATCCGATGGTTCATCTCAAACCTGCCTAGAAGCTGTCAGCTGTTTGCCCATCAAATGAAGAAAGAGATAGAATTTGTATGGGATCAGGCATGCTAGAATGCGTTCGACTCTATCAAAGAGTTACTGAAACGGCCCCTGGTGTTAGCAGCTCCTGTGAAAGGCAAACCCCTCATCCTTTATATCTCTGTGGCTGAAAATTCTCTGGGAACTTTATTGGCACAAGTAAACGAACAAGGGAAAGAAATCACACTATATTATTTGAGTCAAACTCTGATAGGTGCAGAATGCAATTATTCACCTATTGAGAAAGTATGTTTAGCATTGGTATTTGTGATGCAGAAATTCAGGCATTAGTCTTTCTCATGACATAATTCTCATCTCGCGAGTCGATCTTGTAAAGTTCCTGATGACAAGGCCAATGCTGTCAGGAAGACTGGCTAAGTGGATGTTATTGTTTTCATAATATACAATCACTTACAAACCAACAAAGTAAATAAAGGGACAAGCAGTGATAAATTTCTTAGTGGCTCATCTTTTGATAAACAACAAAGTAATCACAGACGATTTTTCAGATGAAGTACTTTTGATTAAATCGCCTAATTCATAACAAATGTATTTCGATGGTGCCTCTCGAACTTCAGGAATGGGTGCTGGAGTAATATTTATTAGCCCTCAAGGCGATTTACTGCCATATTCATTTACGTCGGGTATAACATATACCAATAATAAAGCCGAGTATAAAGCCCACATTATAGGAATGAAAATAGTACAAGAAATGAAGATAAAGACTCTGTAGATATTCAGGGACTCTAAACTAGTGATAAATCAGTTGACAATAAAGTTTGAAATAAGAAAACAAGAACTCTTACCATATTTCTGACGAGCACAACAATTATTAGAACAATTCCATAATGTTAAATCAAGCATATACCGCGATGCGAGAACTCGAAAGCGGATGCTTTAACCAACCTAGCTGTGGCTTTATCGTGCTCTAATTGAAGTCCTCTTCAAGTGACAATCAAAGAACGAAGAATCTTACCCTTGCCAGAGCTTATTGATGAAAATGTTGAAGCACTTCCTATATCATGTTTTGAGGTCACTGTAGATGACTGGCGCCAGTCATTTATCAATTATCTCAAATATGATATCCTTCCAGAAGACTCATCGCAGAGGCTACAAATCAAGCAGAGATCGAGGAAATTTATCATATGCAATGAAGTGCTATACAGAAAGTCATATAATGAAATGTTATTAAGATGCCTGGATACAGAGGAAGCAAATTGGATATTACAGGAAGCTCACTTAGGTGAATGTGGAGCTCATCAGGCCAGTCAAAACTTGTTCCATTATGTGCACCGAATGGGGTATTATTGGCCCATAATGTTCAAAGATGTAATCGCTTATGCGAAGCTGTGCCATGAATGCCAAGTGCATGACAATATTATACATGTACCCCCTGAAGATCTTCATTAATCGGTAGCCTCTTGGCCATTCACAGCATGCTGACTGGATGTTATCGGCCCCATCAATCCGCCTTCATTTAAAGGACGACAATACATTCTGGTAGTAATAGATTACTTTTCCAAATGGACTAAAGCAATTGCGCTGCGAAACGTCAAAGAAAAAGATGTTGTAAATTTCATCTAACATGCAATCATATATCACCACGACATTTCGAAAAGGATCATCTTCAATAATGGCACTCCTTTCAAGAATAGAAGCATAGGGAGATTATGTCAGAAATTTGACATCCAACATTCATTCTCGACACCTTATTATCCTCCAGCAAATAGATTGGCAGAAGCCTTTAACAAGACAATAGTCAAGATCTTAAAGAAGACTGTCACAGGGAAGAAACATGATTGGGACAAAAAACTACAAGAGGCTCTGTGGGCTTACCGAACTACTCACTATATCGCAACAAAAGCTACACTATATTTATTGGTATATGGTGTTGAAGTTGTCATCCCTATCGAAATGCAAGTTGCATTGTAAGACTCGTATCCTAGCCCGTATCGTTCCGTAGGCTTCCGCGGTCCTTCCGGTCGAATTTCGGCGACCCGCGATCTGTTATCAATGTTTACAAGCGATCATGAGTCGTGTCCCATATATCAGAGTCAGCTCAACTCAAAACTTATACCCTTTTGACCACGCCGTCGCCACAGTTTCGACGCCGCATATTACGCGCCAAGGCGATACCCGGGCCAGGAGATGCGGGCCCACGTTCGGTTCGAGGGAAAAACATCGCGCGTTGCAAATTCCAAGAGAGCATCACATCAATCCCATCAATCAGGTACACATTACACATTAATGTCAAGTACAACCACCTCTCCTCTAAGTCAACTCTTTCTTACAATAAGTACACACCCTTCACCCATCACCATCCCTCTCCCCATCACTCCATCACTCACATCACCTCGCTCTCTCTCTCTCTTACACCTTTCTCTCATCTCTCTCATTCTTCAAAAAAATAAGTAACCCATGTCTCAACCCTCCATGGAAAACTTGGTGTGGCCCACCTTTCTACCATCCTATCCCACCCTCCATGATCGATCTCAACCGTTGAAGTCTGTCCATTGGGGTTCTAGCATGCATTGGCGGAAGAAGGAAGGGAAGATCTAACTGTGGGAGCTTCTTTCTTTCTCTCTATCTCTCTATCTCTCTTTCCCATCTTATGATCCATCATGATGTATGTATTTTATCTATATTGGCCACCTATGGGGCCCGCCTTACTGACTGTCCAGACAGCCCACTTGGCTGTCCGTTTGGACAGGCCTGGTTAAAAGGAAAACACAAATATCAACTTATTCCAAAGTTTTGGTGGGCCACACGTGTGGATCCACCAATGGTGCATGCATTTCATCCATTTGGTGGAGCCCTACCATAAGGTATATGTTTCATCCAAACCGTTTAGCCACCTGGACATGGTCGTGGACCCCACCACAATGTACATGTCTCATCCGTTCATCTAGCAGCAGGGAGTGGGACCACTCCACACATGATGCACGTGTGGAGATGGGCCCACATCGATGCATGCATTTTATAATCCACGCCGTCGTCCGTCCAGAGTCTGGACGCAGGACGCTAGACCCCTCTCCCCTTTAGAAATATATATATATAGTCTTTGGGTGGGCCGCTCATGCAGGCCCCACCTTGATGCATATTTCTGTCCACACCGTCCATAGGATGTGGACCCCACATTGTGTATGTGTTTCATCCACCCCCCCGGTCTAGGGCAGCGGCCACCATGATATATGTGTGTTTTATTCACCGTCCAGGTGGTGAGATCATTTCAGGACTGGGTCCAGGGCTGGACAGATCCAGCAGCAGGAGCATCCAGCTACAGGCCCTCCACACTATATACGTTTTATCCACTTGATCCATCTAGATTGGATGGATGTAAGGGGCTGGCCCACCTCCCAGGTGACCCAAGTTCTAGTGGGGTCCACCGTGATGTACTGATTTGACCCCCCACAGCCCTTGGGCTAGCCCAAATTTCAGGCAGACCCAATGTCTGCTAGATTAACATCTAGCAGGGCCTGCAGCAATGTGTATGTTTATCCACTCGATCTATTCTTTGTGTGGCTCACCTGGGCGGGTCCCACTCTCTGATGGGTCGTCCCCAGGTAAGGCCCACCATTAGTATGTGTTATATTCAGGCCATCCACCTGGGGGACGCCCAGCAGGCTAGCAATGTGTTGGTGGGCTGACAACAGGCAGCCCACCTTGTTGTATGTATTTTATATCTATGTTGGCCATCTATGGCGGAGGCCCATTAATGATGTGTAGGCCCACCATGAGGTGTTTGTATATTTAGGCCATCCATCAATAGGATGCCCAGCTAGGGGTAGCAAGGCCCACCTCATATGTATGTGTTTTCCAGATCGTCTAGCAGTTCTAAGTGACCCCGCTGGGCTAGCCACCCACCACAGGCCCATATGATATATGTGTTATATAACCTCACTGTGGGGCCTCCCTCACACCTTCCTATAACATTCCCCCAGCCCACTCTTCAGCATGGGCCCACCATGATGCAGCAGATCCAAATCTAGGGTGGACGCCCATCAGGGACTGGCTGGGCTGAGGCGTCCCACTATGGGCCCCACAGCCTTATGAGGCCCACCATGATATATGTGTTAAATGCACACTGTTCATCCATGTTACCGAGGATGTGGGCCCCATTGCCTTATGAGGTCCACTTTGATGTATGTGTTAGATACGCACCATTCATTCATTTCTCTAAAGTCGTGGGCCCCATTGCCTTGAGAGGCCCACTCTGATTTATGGATTATATGTCCACTATTGGGGTTGTCCTATAAGGGCCACCTTGAGATATGTATTGTATATCCAGCCGTCCACATGGGACATGTGCTCCACGTGACATACGTGCTTGATCCAAGTTGTCCATCTGGTGAGGCCCATTCAGAATGTGCAGGACCACTTGCTACATGTGTAGGGCCCACCTTAATGTGTATGTTGTGCATTGTTGCCCATCTATTTTGGTTGAACCATGGGCTGTCTCACGAGGGCCATTTTGTGGTGCAGCAGGCCTACTTTGATGTATGTATTGTAGACACTCTGACCACCCATTTTCTAGACCATAAGGCTGATCTGAGAGGCCCACCTTGATGGGTATATCGACCTTACTGCCCATTTATTTCCTGGGCTATGTGGGTTGCCTCATCAAGCCCAATACGATGTATGCAATGCATTCACCATCCATCACTTGTGCCTAGCTCATAGGCCCTTGTGTGAGGCCCAGTATAACGTATTTATGGCCCTTGTATGAAGCCCAATGCGATATATGAGAGGCCCTTAAATGGGCCCAACGTGATGTATGTGTGGCCGATACGTTGTGTATGAATCCCAGCTGTGGGCCACTCCTTAGGAGCAATGTCGGTTAAATGTCCTCATTGAGACCATTCCTTAGGCCTTGTTAGTCTCATTTTCTTCATGGGTTAACCCAAATAAGTGGGCCCCATTCACCATAGACGGAAGGCTCCGTGCTATCGGATTTGATACAACCACGGTCGAAAGTCAATCTTTACATTATGGTTGATTGGTTGTCCATTTATGGACCCCACCTTGTTTATATATGCTGGTTGTCGGTGCCGATTATCGATGCTTATCGTCGGTGCTGATTATTGATGTTGATCCAATTGTCAAGGCCAATTGTATAGGCCGATTCCGATTGTCGAGGCCGAGTATCAAGGCTGATTCCGAGTGTCGATTCTAATTATTGAGGCCGATTTCGATGGTTGAGGCCGATTTCGATTGCCAAGGCCGATTGTCAAGACCTATATGATGTATATACGACCTGCAGTTGAGGCCCATTGTGATGTATTTGAGGCCTATGGGCAAGGCCCATTGTGATATGTATTAGGCCCATGATACATGACCCATTTGATGTATTCGAGACCCATGTGTAGGGCCTACATGTCATGTATTTGAGGTGCATGAACCGGACCCACTTATTGTGTATATGTGGCCACTGAGTAAGGCCCATTGTGTTGTATATTAGGCCTTTGTGTGGGGCCGTGGGCCCATTATATGTTTGGCTCTATGTGGGTCATCCCTTGGGGGCAGTGTTGGTTAAATGTCCACATTGTCGAAGCCGATTGTTGATGCCGGTTATTGATATCGATTATGAGTATGTGACAACATAACATCATCATACATGCCCATACACATCATCTGCATGCTTGTTATGAGATGTGGTTAACCATTGCATATGTCATTGGGTAGGTTGTTATGAGACTCCTTGATAGGCGGAGGTTATCTCATATGAGCGCACAGTATGTGCAAGTTTGATGCATGACTGGATTGTATGACTCATGCATCTTGCATTGTATTGTAATTACTATACGTCCTAGCGACATCAGGGCCGTAGCCTCCATATGCATGTCATGGATGGCCAGACGGGACATCAAAAAAATTTTCTAGCATCGGGCTGCCATAAATGGCCCTGGGTAAAAATCTTTAAACCCTCTTGGTACCAGAGGATGCCCCAACGTCGAGACTGAGTGGATACATGAGCGTCCGAGTGCCGAATATCGTCTCCCACTGTGTTATGGTCGGTTGGGAGGGGGTGTGGCCTTATCCACCCTAGGGTAGGGGGCATAGCTAGGCTGAGTTTGACCAGCTCGTGAATGGGTCTGCTATCAACGTGCCGGATAGATATTGATAAACTATTGGCTAGGCGATAGTGAGGTTTCTTACGCTCACTTGGACTGTGTGGCTGGGAGAGAGGCAGTGCCATTTGGAGTGTACTAAACTCCGATAATGATACTAGAGAGAAACCGTACGGATATGTGGACTTATTGAGCAGGAGTTGCATACTCATTCATTCATTCATTCACTATCCACTCGGGCTAGTGGTCACAACTATTTGTTATGTGTACCTTCGCAACGGCCAGGATTTCTTTAGGGCGCGCAACTAACCTGAGATTAGGAGTTTGCCATATTGAGTCTGACTATCCAAATTAGGTATGGGACTAGTTTGGATAGAAGTCCCTTGTGATGGACCCCGTAGCCTGCGATACTATGTATTATCATCCTCGACTTCACACTCCAGCATGGTCATTCCATTCGCACCGCATATCGCATTACATCCATGGCATATGGCATTTCGGGTTGCTATATTTCTATATTTATATGACCTAGACAAGGCTGATGGTTTTAGTAGCTCTTCCAAATTATATCTTGTATTGCATCCTCGATATCTGATATCTGGTTCATTATGTTTCGGCATTACATAGCCAATTTACATTATTTCCTCCATATATGACACTGGCTTGCTATGTCTTTTTATCGTATATCCTGGATGAGGTTGATGATATTTTTACGAACTTACAGTATTTCTACTTACTCTAATATCATATGATTCATGCCAGTATTTCCGATATTGTATAATTACGGCATTGTTTTAAATACTTGGCACTTACCTTGTACACACACTTACACCACCCTCTAAGCTTTCTATAAGCTTATGCACAATAGATGCGTGCAGGTGATGTTAGGTTGCAGCAGTATTGAGCTTGGAGCATGCAGCGGTCTTCTAGTGCCTTGATTTTTTTACATATGTATTTCCCTTTTTGCATTGTATTAAAAGTTTATATTAGTGGATATATGATGATGATGATGCTCTTGTGATTTTGGTAAACTTATGGTTATGCTTCTTATGAGATAAATGTACATTGAAAAATCCTCATTGTAGGATCCCAGAATCGGAACCTAGCATATGGGCGCTGGGAGCCGAGAATGGGGTACTACGGAGGCTATTGGCACTGGATTCGGTAATTGGGATTCTTATGAATCTGATTTTTAGGTTTGGGGCGTGACACGCATCACTCAGGGTAGTAGTACATGAATCAATCATAGATGAGGAAAATGTCAAAATAAGGCTGACCGAGTTGGATATGCTCGATGAAAGTAGCTAGCAGCCCAACAACGATTAGAACTATATCAGGCAAGAATATCCGCTACCTTTGATAAGAAAGTCAAACATCGCTCCTTCAAGAAAGGTGATATAATGCTAATGTTGAAAAGACCAATAGTGGTCATTGTAGAATGAGGGGTAAGTTCGATCCTAAATGGGACAGTCCGTATGTAATAATTGAAGTATACTCGAATGGAACCTATCGAGTGATAAATCAGAACGGACAAGGCATCGGTATACCCGTCAATGCCCGTTTCATCAAAAAATATTCTCCTTGAAGATCGAAGAAGTTTTGATTACGAAGATTATCAGGATAATCTGTCCCAATCAAAAGGGGGCAAGACAAGAAGAATGATGAAAAAGCCTCAACAGGTAACGGAATGTTTTCTTCTCCATATATGAATAAAAACACAAATTCTCAAGCATATCAAAGCTCTCTACATCAAATTGATATTACTGTCAATCGCCGCCTATTATCGCCAATCGTCATTTATTATCACCAATCGTCGTTTATTATCTTCAATTGACAATCATCACCTTGTATTTGATACCCTAAGGTAGCCTTGTGAGCCTCGTGAACTATAGAGAGTTACTGCGGCCAACCTTATGCATAAAATCTACCAAGTTCACTGCCCCGGTAGCTTCACCGGGCCCCTCTGATGGATCATGGTTTGTGAACTCCTCGGCAGGGGTGGTTCAATGAACTCATAAGATTTACCAAGGCCATTCTCAGAAGATCCCTAGCTCCAACTATTTAAGAGCCTAAAAAATTGTGTTTGCTCCAACTACTCAAGAGTTTAAATTATGTGTGACGCACTCTTTAAAATACTAACTTGAACTCTAAAAATAGTTCCACCAATGGAAAACAAATATCGTATAGGACATACTAACAGAATATATTATGCTATTATAATTATATCTCCATGATTTAAGTGTGAATTCAAGTGTACTCATATATAACTTGAAAGATATCATACACAGAATATATGCTCACCAAGGCATGAGAATACATCTTATCAATAATATATTGGGTGTCATAAGAAAATTGTATTCAGAAATTACCATGAAAAGATTATCACAAAATTTTATATAAATGCAAAAGGATCAGTACATGTTTGTTGCAAAAAAAAGAAGAAGAAGAGATTACAACTCTTCAGAAACACCTAATGCATTCATATATCTTTGAAGATCTTGTTTCAGCTGTATTTAAGCAGCCACATTGTCTAATTCTGCATCGACAATGAGCTTTGCTTGGCGGGAGCATCGGTTAATTTCTACTCCAAAGAAGCTATGACTGGCTTTCTCTTTGAAAGTTCCAAATTTTCAAGATCAGATATTTGAATATTATCTTCAATATCTACTTCAATTTTACTAGATCTCAGGTCTTCCTCTTGCTTCTGAACTTCGAGATCAAGTATTTGTTGCTTAAGATTAGCTATCTTCTCATCAATAGCCATTGAAGATTGTTTGGAAATCTTCAATTGCTCCTGAAGAGAATCATGTTCTCTATTACAACCAGAAATCATCGTTACACCTTCAAAGAAATGTCTTTAAGTGTTGATAACTCCTTCTGGTGAACCATTATTTCCGAGGCAATGACTATGTTTTGGGCAACTTCTAGTTAGCGAAGAGAAGTACAGAAATGAGTTAGGGAATCACGCAGAGGAGAAACGCTGATATTGGCCATTTTCACAGTCTGATCCAAAACCCCTACTGCAGTGTTCAAAGTGGGCCATAATGCTGGATCCTTAAACATGGCAGCGACTACTGACAAAGAGCCTTTAACCAAAAGGAGCATGTAAGGAGGAATCCTCCCTAATGACAATGCATCCGAAATGGTGGCGACTGAATTTGAGCTAGCAGAACCTGTCGAAGTAGGATTAATTGCGACAAAAAGAAGAAGGAGACATGGATTAGAATAAAGCTTATGAAAGTGTATTTATAACATAAAACACATTGAAGATGAATATACTTGCAACCGGAGCAATAGGAGCCAAGATTGGCACTTCTGAAGGTTGCATTCTCTCTGGAAGGGATGAAGGACCGGGGATATCCAGAATCATATCCGCAAAAGAAGGCGTCATAGTACTAGTACTGGAAGTAATCATAGTTGGAGTTGTCGTATCAACCAGCTACGTTGGAAATATTATTGCACGCACTACAGTACTAGGCCTGGCCAGATGAGAGAGAGATGTTCTAGTTACCTTAGCAGATCTTGTGCAGAAATAGGAATGTTCGCCTTATCAGGAATTGCTTCTATAACAGCAGGAGGAATTTCTAGAGCAATCGAAGAATTAATTATAGGATTCGAGAATATTTCACACAGAAGGGGCGAATAGTCAGCACTGAATGATATAGTCATATCTCCTTCTAGTGGATCATTATATTCTCCATAATCCAAGGGTTCTTCTTCTTCATGAGCTTCCGGTGCTATCATTTGAGGAACAGTCACATCTTGTAGTGTCTCTTCCTTAGCTATAGTATTTAGACAACAACGGTATCCTCCTCACCAATATCTACTTCTCCTTCTTTCTCTTCACCAAGATCCAGCTCTCCTTCTTCTCTTGAGTCACCTGAAGCAGAATCATTTTAGGTAGAAGATGTACTGCTAGAAGAAGATTCTTCGTCTTCATCTTTTGATGATGATGACTCTATGTCCGATTCTTTAACAATTACTTGTTTATCTTTCTTCGACAATCTAGCTTCATCGGTTAGAATAAGTTCTTCTGTAATAGCATAAGCAGGGGAAACAGAAGATCTGGCTCGAGTTTGAGACCGGGTTACTGGAGAAGACAAATTTCTATGAATAGATGTCAACTGAGGTGAAACAGTCGGGGATATTTCTTGAGGTTCAACATGTTCTGCAACTTCCGATGCAGGAGAAGGAATAGTAGTAACTGGAGTCTGAGAAATCTCTATAGGATATACAACATCTGTTTTAACAGTTTTCCTTTTACGGGTCCTTAGATGTTCTAAGGGAAACCCATGAGCTATCTAACCTTCGAGAGTGTTGACCGGTTTGATCTGGCAAATAGGCTCTTCTAAAGAGATCTTAACATAGATTTGACCAACACAGGAGCATGATCTTGCTCGACAGTATGCCCTATCCCTTGTACAAGATCTCGTTTCCTCAATCTCGGAGGAGGTACCCATATCGGAGAATTGACCTATAAACAACGACGAATGAGGAGAGATTGATGCATCCACCATCTCATCCAAGGATATGAGGTACGAACAGACAGTCCGTGGCCAGGGATGACGAATCTGGAGTTAATGTGTGCAGCTACCAGTTGCTTCCAAATTAGTGCCCAGTTATAAGGACCCACACTATAGCTCCTCATGATTTGAGTAACTGTTTCATTGAACTCGGGCACTATCTAATTATAACCAAATTGGCAGGCAAACTTACTTGGATAATATGGCTCCCTCTAAAATTCACCACCCTCTCTCAGGGGGAGACTGCTGGATCTGATTGAGATAAAGAAAGCCCGTTCGCTGGGAGGAAGGGAATCATTATCCATGGTTTTATGATCATCGACGTATTGAGAAAATAAGAATTGATAGAAATCAATTGCGTCGGTTGCCTCGATCTTATCAATGACCCATTAATAAGTTTTCCTTGTCATCGATCGTTTCTGGTAGTGCCACAAGGGAAGATGAGCAGGACTAACATAGGTCTTTTCTGAATCATCATACGTCCAAGGGAAATATATGTTAAGCCACCCTGAAAAATAGTGCCATTATGTATAAGTAGAACTCGCCCCTATTGATGGACTTTTCCAGTAGGTTGCCACATCGCCAAAAGCCCTATAAAGTAAACAAAGAATGGGAGGTGCTAGAGAATACTTTCGTCCTTCCGCCATTCCTCCAGCGATAGCGAAAACAGTCATTCTAATCATGTCATCCCATTTTGAACTAGGAAGCACCACGATGCTAATCCAGTACACGAGAAAGGCCGTGAGTTTGCCTTTAGAGATGTATTCTGGAGAGCCTCGGATCTTCTGGCATATTTTCTCTATATCATCGGCTAGATGTTTCTTAAGCTGCAATAGGAAAACAAGTAGAGTAAATGATGATGAAACTTATATATACATGCAAGAAGAATGCGAATTAAGTTACGCAGTTTACCGTAGTCCTCTGGAAAAATGAGCGAGCCATTGAAGATGAGGAATATTCCGAATGTTGGGAAACTTAGCCATTTCTCTAAATAGTTCGACCGTCATGTTTGATACTAGCGCCTATCTTTGAGAGGATGAGAAGTAGGTAAATTCTGCATTGGTCAGAATATATTCATCATAAAATTGACCAGTCATGAGAAGTCTTGCCATTCTGTTTAAATCCCATAAGGTGATGCTGACTTCGTTGAGTGGCAGATGGAAATAATTAGTGGTCGGACACCAGTAGTTGAGAAAACCCTTGAAGATCATCAGGTCCTTACAGAAGTACTCAGAAGTGACTTCTATGGCACCGTAGAGACCAATCTCTATCAATGTGGTAAGTGCTTCTGCAAAATAGCATTCACCCAATCAGTATAATAGTTGTGCAAAATTAAGAAGCCATGAGTGCAAAATTCTTCATATCCCCACAGAGGACTTCTATCTCTGAAATGTTGTTGCACCATCTCATAGAAGTGTGTGGGGGTATAGCGTGTGAGGATCGTAGCATGGAATAAGGAATCACATAGGATAAACATTACCCATCTTTTATTTCGACCCTCTCTCAAACAGGATGCCTTATAAGATCTATGGTTCTTTTACCGTCCAGTTAGGCATATACATCAGCCAATTCTAGGTGATTTGATCAGTGGGCTCGCTTTGAAGAATAGATATGTGACGACGAATATTCAACGGGATGATTATCAGCTCATCCTTAAAAGACACTTGAATTTGATGATGCCCTCCTAGACTTTCACGCTGTCCCAAGAGTTCTAGAGTTTGTTCTTCTTATGCTCTTTAATCTTCTCTTGAAGTTCTTAGTTCTTGGACTTCGTATGCTTCTTCTCAGAGAAGGATGGAGGCGATGTATCTTCTCTTAACGGCAGGCGTGTTTGGTCAGCGCGAATGTTTGCTGTTGACTTCATCCATGTTTCCCAGTCAACCTCTCGACCTTGCCTTGGAGGTCTAACTCCTCAACTACAATAACATCATATATTAGAGTTGATAAGGTACTGATCCAGTCTAAAAAATCAAAGGTTGGAAGAACCAGCTCCTTGATGTAAGATGGACATTTTCTTTGGATGGTCTTCTCAGACAGGAGGCGAATGAGAAGATTCAGGTGCTTGCGATGAGGTTAGAGGGGCTAGAAGTTCAGCGTGAGAGGGAGAGGCTATTGGTTCTTTTGTAAGGTAATATGTTCTCTTAGTCCAAGCCATTATAATCCTTAAAGAAATTCGTCAGAGTTTTAGAACTTAGAAAATTTGCACAAAGGGCAAATGAGTTGCGCCAGCAAATGGGTTGCGCGGAAGGTAAGTTATGCGTAAAAGGGTTTCAGTGGATGAAGGAATGTGGAAAATGAAAAAGCTAACTCCTAATATTTATAAGGTGAATCGGACCCGATTGAAGAGTTGCGCGGGTCCGCGCAACTTGATTTGAAGAAGATTGATCCTTCATTTGTTCCAATAAATTAAAAAAACATAGGATCAAGGGAGCATCTGTTGGAGCATAAAAATGAGTAAAATTGATGAAAAAGAAATTATAGAAGAAAGAAGAAAGGAGAAGATAAAGATCAGAGGCAGAAGACAGTCAAGTTGCACGGGTCCACGGAACATGCTTTGTGAATAAGATCTGTTGCACGTCACGTAACAAAACTATTATGTAGTGGGGTCCATAGCACGAAGATCGAGATTCTACATGTGTCGAAACCTATAAAGACCCCTCTGCTCCTTCATTTGGACACAGCAAGATCAGAGCTCCTGAAGAAAGTTCTTTTATATTTTTGCAAGGTATGAGGAGAAGAAGAAGGAAAAGAGGAAAAGGCTGAAAGGATAGTTGTGTGACTAGTTACGCTGGACCGCGCAACAAGGGTCAGTTGCGCGGGTGCGCACAACCATGCTTTGTTGCACAACAATGATGTGCATAGCCTATATGCTGCCGAGTTTTCTAAACTTGCTGTAATCTTTCTTGGAATCCAGTCATTCCTCCACAAAAGCTATTATTCTAGACAAGTTAAAAGAGAGAATGTAAGACGTTCAAATCCGTACAACACTTCTCTCATTGAGATGAATGCATCACAAGCCGGAATGCTGCCAAAATTATTATTTAAACTATCCCATATAATCTGTACTTGAAATCTTATATTTCATTTTGGAATCAAGGGATAAACAAGGATGTAAATGAACTCAGAATGAATAAAATACTTTATGATGATTATTCTCTCATTCTTTCTTTGTTATTATTGAACAAGATAATTCTCCTACAGAACACATTCGTTTCTTATAGGGTTTCAAGTTGTAACTAAGAAAAACTGTATTAACTTGAGTTGAATGTAATATATACAGTTTGTTAGTTGTTTTCTCATGTAATTGACAAAGGGGGAGATTAAAAGTGCCCTATTTGTCAATATACGTGAATGATAAGTTTCTCAGTCAAGTGAGCCCTGAAAGTGCCTTGGTTTATCAATTAGCCTGAGTGTTGAGTCAACTAAATTGAAGAGCCTCATAGGAAGATCAATCAACCGTCTGTCTCAACCGGATGTGAGCCCGAACTTGCCATAGGTAAATCTAAGCCTCACATCCCATGTCCTAAAACACCAGGTGATTAAAACCCTTAAAATAAATTTGAACATCATAGGATTTTGAGTTAAAAAACTTTTTCAAAATTCAGAAAATCTCTAAGTTTTCTAGCTTTGTCGATTTTATCAATATACTGATTGATATTATCGACATACGCTGTCGATGTCCTCGATGACTAAACGATATCATCGAAATGAGGACAAAATATGTCTAGCAACCACATACTCATCTGGACGGAATTATCGGTGTATTGATATTCAAATCTCGAGTCTATCGAAGTTGACTCGATAAAATCGACAGCAGAGCATATGAGTTCCTATTTTTTCTAAGAAAAATCATAAGATCATCGATATATCGAAGTACTCGTCGATATCATCGGATTTCAAATCTCGAAGATATCGGCAGGCCTTCGATGATATCGGTCTTGGACTCACAGACATCCAGCAAATTTTCAGGTTAATTTATCTTTGATCGAGGGTCACTCAATAGAATCGATATTCAAATATCAATGATATCGAGGCCGAGTTGATTGCATCGAGAATGGACATAAATTGTCCAGCAAGCTTGACTGAAAAATCCTTTGGATTTATCGATGCATCAACCCGACTACCGATATCATCGACATTCAAATTTCGATGATATCGAGTGTACCTAATCATATCTGTTGACCTGAAATATTTCAAAGCAAGTCTCTCATTTTCAAATGTCAAGGAATCGAACCTTGTATCGATACTATCAGAGTTCAAAATCCAATGATATCGACACATGTCTCGATTTCCTTGACCAGCTGGCAAAAAGTTTCAAAAGTGTATGACATTGAGTTTGTGTCATCAAGTGGTCAATCGATGCAATCGAGAGTATACGCTTGATGATATCGACCCTACTCGATGATATCGAACTCTGTCATAAATGTGACCATTTTATATCCGTTGAAACTTTTTGCCTATATATAGAGAGCTTGTCTTTAGTTGCTGGTAGAGAAAGCAGAGAGTGTTTTTGTGTGTTTAACCTTAGATCATATACCCAAAGCCCTTTCTCTCAAGGAAGTTCATCCCCCAATCCACCCTCATCATTGATATTCAATAGAGTGGATTGGGGAATGAACTTCCGCATTCAAGGATCCTCCAGCTACCATCTTAATGACAAATCATTGAGCTGGGATACCTTGAATGCATAAATGATTGGAATCACTCTATCTCCTTTATAGGAAAATATTTAAGAGTAGGATTCTATCATAACCTTGACCCAACCCGTCGCCATGCATTGGTATATCTTCTGAGTTGCGGTTCAAGGAAGTAGAAGACTCTTCATCAACAAAGGAGGAGATCTTCGACAACGAGCTAAAAAGGACTCATTTGCTTATCTATAAGTTATCAGAGTCCAAAGGACTCTTGTGATCATTCCTTTGTAGGATTGAGTCTAAGGTGTTTCTCACCCTTTACAAGTCCTCTAGGAGGCCTCCGACAAGAGTGTACGTGGTGGGTGCGTTGTGTTGACTCTTGTCCGTGGGAACATAAACTTCTGGTTAAAGGTGAACCTATCTAAAACCTTAGGTTCGAGGTGAACTGTGTGAAACCTCTATTAGGGTCTTGTAGAAGATCCTTGGCCAGTGTGCCTAAAAGTGGGTGTATTGTGTTGACCCTTGCTCGTGGGAGTATAAACTTCCGGTTAAAGGTGAACCTATCTAAAACCTTGGGTTCGAGGTGAACCGTGTGAAACCTCTGTTAGGGTCTTATAGAAGATCCTTGGCCAGTGTGCCTAAAAGTGGGTGCGTTGTATTGACCCTTGCTCATGAGAGAATAAATAGTCAGCCTAGGTGTAGGTTGTAAAGGTTAAAGGTGAACCTGATTTAAAACCTTGGGTTTGGGATGAACCGTGGGAAACCTCTTTAGTAAAATTCGGTACACTCAAGGGTTGAGTGCGGTTACCAAGGTGGAGTAGACAAGTAGTCGAACCACTATAAAAATGACTGTGTTTGAGATTGCTATCGTCTTTTATTTGTTTATGTGATTTCCTTAATTACTGTCATATCTGATTATCTGAGATCACACCTCACATACACTCACAGTCATATCCATCATAGACTAGTTTACATATTGTTCATCTCTTAAATAGTTTGTGATTGGATCTTCTACCGGGCTTAGAAGCTAGTAGAGTTACTCTTGAGTAATCCTAATATATGCTTCTTATTAGGATTAGTGTGATAGGATTTTAAATTATCATAAAATTATTAAAAAGTCCTATTCACCCCCCTCTAGGACATATTGGCATATTCCTACTCAACTAAAGTGGTCTTTACCACAATTTCTCTTTAAGGGCTTCACCACCTAGAGAATGATCTTGACTGAAGTTGGGAATATGGCCAAAGGAGATGGCTCATCGGTCTCTAGACCTCCAGTATTTGATGGATCAAATTATGCATACTGGAAGGCTAAATGCACTACTTTCTGAGATCATTGGATCATGATGTTTGGGATATAGTTGAAAGAGGATATGTGCCACCATCTGAATAAATAGTACTTGAAAGCGGCACAACTATCACCAAACCGAAATCTGAAGAGAAGTCGACAACATTCGAGAAAGAAAACCAAACTACTGAGGCTAAAGCTATGAATGCTATCTATTGTGTTGTGTCCCAAGATATTTCAATCAAATCAGTATGTGTGGGACATCTAAAGAAGCATGGGATTTGTTGGAAACAAACCACGAAGGAACAAGCACTATGAAGAGATCTAAACTACAACTTCTAACATCACAGTTCGAAAGTCTCAGAATGGAAGAGCATAAGACATTTATGGAGTTTTTCACAAAACTGAATGTCATCTGCAACTCCATGGGTGGATTAGGTGAAAAGGTTCTGGTCCCAAAAATCTGTAGGAAAATACTTAGATCATTACTGGAACGGTTCAATCCTAAAGTAACAACCATTGAAGAATGTAGAAACATAAATGAAATGAAAGTAGAAGAACCAGTAGGTTCCCTATAAACATTTGAACTACACTTCAAACAAATCCCTAAATCCAAAACCACTATCCTCAAAACTTCAAAGAAAATAACAAATGAGGACATTGAAAGTGAAAGAGAATATGAAGATGAAGAAGTGGCTTTGCTGGCACAAAGATTCAGGAAATTCTTTCAGAAGAACCATGGTCGTCCTTCCAGAGGAAGAAGAGTGGACAACAAACCTTCTACAGGTAAATTTGGTAAAAAGACCAAAGAACCACAATGTTATGCCTGTCAGAAGTTTAGACATCTGTCTACTGAATGCCCAAACATAAAAACTAAGGACAAGGAAATGCCTGCCATATGGGATGATACAGAAGAGTCAAATTTAGAATCTAGCGACTCAGAGAGTGATGGAGATCAGAAATCTTTGAAAATTCTTATGGTCTCCACTGCTTCAATCATTCCCAATGAGACTGAGAACGAGGAACCGCAAGCCACTGAATCATTTCCATCTGACAATGAAGAAGAAGAAGAAGAGAAACAGGATAAACTATAGGATGCTTACAATCAACTCTATATTCATAGCATCCACATCCTTAAAAGACTTGGAATATCTGAAAACAAAAAGGAATTACTGCAAAGAAATCTGGACAAAACCTTGGAAATTAATACACATCTAATCAATGATTTACACTAATATCATTCAGATAATGATAAGTTAGAAAGAATTAATCTATCCCTAAAAACGGAATCATCAAAGCTTACTAAACAAGTTGAATTATTAGAAGATGAAAATGAGCATCTCCATAATGAGAATCACACACTCCATTTTGACTTAGAAAAATCCAGAAAATTTGCTGAAATAAACTATAAATTTTCCTAGAGTGGTGAAAAGCTAGAAAAATCGTTAAGGATGGGAAGACGAGGAAAAGACAAGAGTGGCCTAGGGTATGATAAAACTAAAACAAGAACCGAAAATGCAGCTCCATTAACTAAAAAATCGGCTGCTTCAGGTAGTAATATGAGAACTACTCCAGTTTGTCATTTATGTGGTGATTTGAGCCATTATAAGTTTGGATGCTTGACACCTAGAAGGACTCTACATAACTCTGGTCAAAATTATATTGGTAAACTCAAACCGACCAGAGAAATACAGAATGTCAAAAGTCCACCTAGGAGATTGGTTAAAAGAAATACTCATACATCACCACCTAGAATGAATGACAGAATGAAGGAATCATTGGATCTAGTGGGTAAGATAAACATGAAAACTAAATCGACCACAATAAAGAATTTTGTCTCAAAATGGATAGTGAAAGAAAAGATGAATTGCCTGATAACTCACTCTATTCATATACCTTGAAATATTAAAGCATGAAAAGACAAGTCCAAGTCATGCATCGAGATCTGGATATTTGCTGAAATGATGCAATTTTGTTGAGCTCTAAATGATATATCTGAGGTTCCTCACCTCAATCTTTTGTATATAAACATCCTAATGTTTATAATTTTGATTTGTACAATGCTTGTACAAAATTTTACTGTATATACTGATTCAAAGATATTCTATTCTATACATGAGCTTATAGAAGTGTGGAAAAATGAAAATTATTCATCCTCGATATGTCTGTTGATAAGTCATTCTCGATTAATTGATCAAGGGTCGATATCATCGACACCTCCTTGGAATATGAAGAGCCATATGATTGAGAATGATATCGAAGATGGTCTCGATAACATCGGAGGAGTTACATCGATATCATCAAAATAATGGTCGATTATATCGAAGATTGCCGCTCGATAAAAGGCGGTCGAGCAGAAAATTTTGATTTTTCTGAAAAGGGCATTTCACTTTCTCCTGCTCATCCCCTCAGCCGGAAGTACATCAGTGGGTCCCGGAAGCTCCTCAAAAACTGGTATTACCCTTCCATTCCTTCCATTCCAGATTCTATCTTGCTTTTTGGTCGGGTATTTTCAGTTTCTTTAAAAGAGGAATTTTGTTTGTTCTTCCCAAATCCATCTTTATGGGTAAGGACAAAGAGAAAATGTCTGGTCCTGGGGAGTCCTCTAGAGCCTCTCGACGAAAGACCTTTGCTTCAAAAGAAAGAGCAAGAGCTCCAGAACGAGGGACCCCCACTCGTTAGAGGTCACGACAAACTTCACGTGGGGGGTCCCAGTCCGAAACACCGGCATCCCCTCCGACTAGAGCAAATCCACTTCCAGTTAAATACACGGGTAGGAAGCTCATTCATGAGAGGAAGGTAGACAGGGATTGTTTAAAACCGTACAATCTGGAATCCCTATTTACTACAATCGATTGGTTGCCCGTTCTTGACTTCAGTGGGCTGTGTCATCTTGAATGCTCACGCAACTTTCTTGCCACTTGTCACTCACCCGTGTCTGATCCTCCTTCAATCATGGTCTCTCTTAACGGTGATGATGTCCTAATCACTCCTATTACAGTTGCAAACATCTTAGGGCTAGAAATGTCACCCGATGGTCTCCCTGAAATGGACCTTAAAAATGTTAAAATTCAGTCCATGGTTACTAAATACCTCTGTCGTGGTAGAGACATTCCTTGGTATTAAGGAAATGCATTGAAATCTAAGTTCATGGAACCACGATTTCGGGTCTTGCACGGTATCTTCACCACAAACATCTATCCTAGAAGTACCAATCGGTCCGATCTCATAGGATTCATGACCATGATAGTGTATTCAATAGCCAACGGGATAAAAATCCACCTCCCGACTCTGCTTGTACACCAGTTGGTCTATGTTATTTATATATCCCATGAACTTCACCTACCGTATCCTTGGATCATACACATGGTGAGCAACGTCATTGGCTTTCTGACTATAAATGATCTGGAACTTCCCCTCCAAATCATCAACAAAAATAACATTTGAAGAATGGACTTGAAGTTCCATAAGTATCCCGAGGATCCAGAGGAAGGCATTCAAGAAGAAGCAGAAGGAGGTGAAGGAGATGCTCCCACTGCAGAGACTGAAATGGCTAGGGAAGAGCTGCCTATGCCCCATCAAGCACCATCTACATCAGTGGCCGAGCATGCAGAGTGGTTCAAGCTGCATCAAGATAGAATTGGGGTGATCCAGCGCGATGTCGCTCAACTGAAAGAGTCTGTCGATACACGACTCACTGTCTTAGAACGCATGGTCAACGGAGTGCAGCAGACTGTGCAACAGTTGGTTGATCTACTCACTTGTCGGTGCAACAACACGACACCATCTTCCTCGGCTCCATAAGTACTGGTCTCTGGATGTTGTCACATACACTTCACTCTTATTTCTGCGTTTGAACATTAGTATCTTTTTGAATTTTTGCGCTCTCATGAGTATATGTGATAACTCACTAACCTGCACAGTCTAAACAGTTTTTTTTTTTTTTTGCCCATAGATGGGCTAAAAACTGATGGTTGAGTTTGGATGCCCATGAATGGGCTTGGTAATTTTGTTGGGATAACTGTTAATCTATTGCTGTCTTTATATATATATATATATATATATATATATATATATATGCTTTTGGATATTTATGGATATGGCTGGGTATAATTCATGTCTTTACTGCCATGATTATGTTTTATGATCTCCTAGTTTGTCTAGTCCATGTTATGTGGAATGCATTTTTTATTCTATCTGCTTATATCACTGCTATGTTTGGACTATTTTGCATACATAGTCTCTGAAAATGATGTCTGATTAACCTGATTGATTATCATACATCTATCTTTTATATATGTATGCTCTCTAAATGTTGGTTCTCCCAAATTGCTTTAACTTCAATCAATATCAACTACTATACCTTTGTCAATGACTGACAAAAAGGGGGAGAACGACTCAAACACCCCGACAAGAAATCTATTGTATTTGCTTTTGTATGGTGATGCAGGTGTTAGGGAGAGCAGCTGCACCAAGATAGGGGGAGTTTGCAGATAGGGGGAGTAGCTTCTGAATCCTTTTGAATGATTATGTGTGTGCCCACTAGATTAAATTATAAAATTGTGTAAAGTGTATGTTCACACAATTTAGGATGTCAGTATAGAAGCTGTTCTCGGGTGTTTTGGTATTTTGTCACGTAATTGACAAAGGGGGAGATTGAAAGTGCCCTGGTTTGTCAATTAGCGTGAGTGTTGAGTCAGCTAGACTGAAGAGCCTCATAAGAAGATCAATAAACCGTTTGCCTCAATCGGATGTGAGCTCAAACTCGCCACAGGTAAATCTAAGCCTCACATCCCATGTCCCAAAACACCAGGTGATTAAAACCCTTAAAACAAATTAGAAAATCATAGGGTTTTGAGTTAGAAAACTTTTTCAAATTTCAGAAAATCATTAAGTTTTCTAGCTCTGTCGATTTTATCAATATACTGATCAATATTATCAACATACGCTATCGATGTCCTCGATGACTAAACAATATCATCGAAATGAGGACAAAATATGTCCAGCAACCACATACTCATCTAGACGGAATTATCGGTGTATCGATATCATCGATATTCAAATCTCGAGTCTATTGAAGTTGACTCGATAAAATTAACAGCAGAGCATATGAGTCCCTTTTTTTTCTAAGAAAAATCATAAGATCATCGAATATCGAAGTACTCCTCGATATCATCAAAATTTAAATCTCAATGATATCGAAAGGCCTTCGATGATATCGGTCTTGGAAGCACAGATATCCAGCAAATATTTTAGGTTAATTTATCTTTGATCGAGGGTCACTCGATAGAATTGATATTCAAATATCGATGATATCGAGGCCGAGTCGATTGCATCGAGAATGGACATAAACTGTCCAGCAAGCTTAACTGAAAAATCCTTTGGATTTATCGATGCATCAACCCGACTACCGATATCATCGACATTCAAATTTTGATGATATCGAGTGTACCTCGATCATATCTGTTGACCTGAAATATTTCAAAGCAAGTCTCTCTCATTTTCAAATGTCGAGGAATCGAACCTCGTATCGATACTATCGGAGTTCGAAATCCGATGATATCGACACCTGTCTTGATTTCCTCGACCAACTGGCAACAGGTTTCAAAAGCGTATGACATTGAGTTTGTGTCATCGAGCGACCAGTCGATGTAATCGAGAGTATACGCTTGATGATATCAACCCTGCTCGATGATATCGAACTCTGTCATAAATGTGACCGTTTTATATCCATTGGAACTTTTTGCCTATATATAGAGAGAGCTTGTCTTTAGTTGCTGGTAGAGAAAGAAGGGAGTGCTTTTGTGTGTTTAACCTTAGATCATATACCCATGGCTCTTTCTCTCAAGGGAGTTCATCCTATAATCCACCCTCATCATTGATATTCAATAGAGTGGATTGGGGAATGAACTTCCGCATTCAAGGATCCTCTAGCTACCATCTTAATGGCAAATCATTGAGCTGAGATACCTTGAATGCATAGATGATTGGAATCACTCTATCTCCTTTATAGGAAAATATTTGAGAGTAGGATTGCATCATAACTTTGACCCAACCCGTCGCCATGCATTGGTATATCTTCTGAGTTGTTGTTCAAGGAAGCAAAAGACTCTTTATCAACAAAGGAGGAGATCTTCGACAACGAGCTAAAAGGGACTCATCTGCTTATCTGTAAGTTATCAGAGTCCAGAGGACCCTTGTGATCATTCCTTTGTAGGATTGGGTCTAAGGTGTTTCTCACCCCTTGCAAGTCCTCTAGGAGGCCTCTGGTGGGAGTGTACGTGGTGGGTATGTTGTGTTGACCCTTGCTCGTGGAAGCATAAACTTCTGGTTAAAGATGAACCTGTTTAAAACCTTGGGTTCGAGGTGAGCCGTGTGAAACCTCTGTAAGGGTCTTGTAAAAGATCCTTGGCCAGTGTGCCTAAAAGTGGGTGCATTGTGTTGACCCTTGCTCGTGGGAGCATAAACTTTCGATTAAAGGTGAACCCATTTAAAACCTTGGGTTCGAGGTGAACCGTGTGAAACCTCTGTTAGGGTCTTGTAGAAGATCCTTGGCCAGTGTACCTAAAAGTGGGTGCGTTATGTTGACCCTTGCTCGTGAGAGCATAAACAGTCAACCTAGGTGTAGGTTGTAAAGGTTAAAGGTGAACCTGATTTAAAACCTTGGGTTTGGACTGAACCATGGGAAACCTCCTTAGTGAAATCCGGTACACTCAAGGGTTGAGTGTGGTTACCGGGAGTGGAATAGACAAGTAGTCGAACCACTATAAAAATGGCTGCATTTGAGATTGCTATTGTCTTACATTTGTTTATGTGATTTTCTTAATTACTTTCATATCTGATTATCTGAGATCACACCTCACACACACTCACAGTCATATCCATCATAGACTAGTTTCCATATTGTTCATCTCTCAAATAGTTTGTGATTGGATCCTCTACCAGGCTTGGAAGCTAGTGGAGTTACTCTTGAGTAATCCTAATATATGCTTGTTGTTAGAAGTAGTGTGATAGGATTTTAAATTATCATAAAATTATTAAAAAGTCTTATTCACTCCTCTCTAGGACATTGGCATATTCCTACTTCAACTAAAGCGGTCTTTACCACAATTTCAAGCCTGAAATTGAAGACAACAAGTTTAAGACTTATTAAGATGAATGCATATAATCGTGCTTAAAAGGTAAACAAAGCCTTATCTACCCAAACAAACCCTGACAAGTATATGCCCCAAAAAGAACCCAACATACCCACAAACTACTTTAGAATATCTTCTGGTAAGATTGGTTTTTTGCACCTTGAGTATTGGAGGAAAACATGAACCATACAGGAAAAATCAATGTCCTGATGATTGCATCGATATGCAATTAAGGACAACTTCAATGGAATCGAACACTATTCAATTGCATCGAAAACTAGCCCGTACGGTCCAGCAATAAACTGAACAAAAAGTTGGGTATTGTCGATTACATTGAATTAAGGTCGATGACATCGAAATTCAAATTTCAATGTCATCGATCCAACTTCGATTAAATCGATCATGGGCTTACTTCCTCCACGATTGAAATACTCTAAGTGCTCATTGCTTGGATTTAGTTATGAACTCGGGCATTCATAAGAGAGTTATTATAGTAGTTAATACCCTTATCCTCAAGCATTCTTTCCTATAAGAGTTCATCATTCATTCCATAGCACAAGCATTTATTGACATCCTTATTGCTTGGATTTAGTTATGAACTCAGGCATTTATTGAGTTTCCAGTAGCACTCTTTAATGGTGAATCTTTATACTAGAAATCATAAATGCTTAGCTCATGGGTGTAAGTGCACCCAACGTTGCACACTTGTTTGTCAATTATGTGACTAGTTGTGTCTTGTAGTTAGATGAGTTCTTGGTAAAATGAAGACCGGTGATGTAACTGGATCTGAAGTATCGAAGCCATATTGATGACAAAGGACTGCTTCTACGATCTTAACCTTGTAAATAGATGATCCCAACACAAATAGGAAAACCTACTTAGGTTATCTATTCAAAGTCAAATCCAAGTTTATAGTTTTTATCCTTTAGTCTTGCCTTTAGTAAGTCCCAAGTTGGTGAAAGATTTATTAGACAAAATAGGAAAATCAGGAAAATCTGTCCACTGTCGGTAAGACGAAGGTGCCACCGAAGGTATGTTACCGAAGGTGCTCAAAACAGTCTAGCAAGCTTACAACATTAATTCGGTGTCACCGACTAGATATTTTGGTGACACAGACTGCCATCGATAAACAACGTTCGGTACCACCGAAAGATACTGTTTTCAATTAGTAATTTAGGGAATTAATTTGGTACTACCGAAAGATATTTTGGTACCACCGAAGCAAGTTCAGTGATACTGAAGTTAGCTTCGGTAGCACCGTAAACTAGCCATTTTCTATCCGTTGGAACTGTTTCTCTATAAAAGCGGCTTGTAGAAACTTACAAAATTAGTGAAAATAGGCATCATAGAGTCTCTAGTGTATCCCAAGCTTATCCTAGCCTATTTATACTTTATCCATACAAGTGTCATGTTCTCTTCATTGTGATCCTTCACTCCTGTGAGCATTCAAAGCTCCTATAAATGAAGAACATGAAATTGTTCCTTCTCTAGAGTACAAAAGCCAAACCAATAGGAAAACCCTTTGCCTTTTGATACTCTAGAGCATCCATAGGTTGAATCCCTTAGAAAATCCACTCATTATTCGAAATAGGAGATTCAATGAACTCCCATTACGTTGGTTACCTTTATAGGTACATCTTATGTAAGGTTAACATGAAGCCGAACCTAACAGGTAAATCTAAGCTACGCGATCGAGGGAGCACAGGGAAGCTGATTCAAGCACGAGAGCACGAAGATCAAGCATCCAAAGATGAGCTATAAAAGAGAACTCTATCTGACAAGTAAGTGTCATAGTTAAGAGTTCAAAGTTTAGTCTCTTTCCTCATGTAGGATTGAGGCTAAGAGTTTGCTATCAACAAACTCGTTTAGGATCCTTGTGTGGGACCTTGGCCGGTGAGCCTAAAACATAGGTGCCTTATGTGGGACCTTAGCTGGTGGGCCTAAACGTAGGTGCCTGTTGTGGGACCTTGGCCGATGGGCCTAAACGTGGGTTCTTAGTGTAGAACCTTTGCTCTTGCGGAGAGCATAAATTAGTGTCCTTAGTGTAGGACAGTAAAGGTTATTGGTGAACTTGTTTTAAAACCATTGATAGTGAAATCCGTTGCACTTTGGTATTAATTGTGGATATCGGGAGTAGAGTAGGCATGTAGCCGAACCACTATAAATGATTGTGTTTAGAATTGTCATTTGCGTATTTGTTTAATCATGCTTATATATACTTAAATGTTTTTAACTTCTCATACATGATTGAATGAATGCTATGGATTGATGGGAATCACATTCCACACACAAGCTCACAACACTAGGTTAGTTGTTATATTCAGCATATCTTTAATAGCCTTTGTGATTGAAACCTCTAACTAGCTTGGAAGCCGTTAGAGTTATATTACCTAACTTGGTTTAAATTGAATGATTATTTAAGTTAGGTAATCAGGACTTTAAATAGGTAAAAATAATTGAAAAGTCTTATTCACCCCCCTCTAGGACCTTAACTCATATTCCTTCTTCAGAATTAGTGGTATAAACCGCAATTTCAATTGAAATCTTCTCTAAACTCTAAAGACAAATCACTTATTAGAGAAGATCAGACCAAACCTTAAACCAACAACTTTGGAGCATTTATTGGAGCATCAAACGGACGGTTGTGGTTTAAGGGAGTTGAAGACTCTTCATCAACAGGAAGATCTTCATTGACATGTGCTAAAACGGGGCTCACTCACTTATTTGTAAATATACAGAGTTTGTCAAGTCTAAAGCCCTTTCCTTGTGTAGGATTGGGATTCAGAATTTGAGTTAATAAACTTGCTAAGAACTTTCATAGGCCTCCGACGGGAGAATACGTTGTGTCTCCTTATGTAGGACTCGTGTCCTTGTGCAGGACTTGTTGCCTTGTGTTGGCTCCTAGTTGTGTCCTTCTGTAAGACTTGTTGCCTTGGGTAAGCATCTAAGGTTGCCTTGTGTAGGTTCCTTAGTTAACCTTGTGTAGGTTGTGAAGGTTTATGGTTAACCTGATTTAAAACCATTGATAGTGAAATCCAACACACTCTAAGTTGGAGTGCATCAGCCGGGAGTGGAGTAGGCAAGTAGTCGAAACACTATATGTGATTGTGTTTGGGATTGCTATTTGTGCATTGATCTAGTTATGCTTATATCTCTTAAATGATTATTTACGATGCATGATTAAATGAATGTCTAAGCATTGATAAGAATCACATCCCACACACTCTCATACATTATCTCTATAGGCTAGTTTTTTTACATACAATTCATGTGTAGCCAATGTGAATGGACCCTCTATTGGCTTGGAAGCCTTAAAGTTACTTTGCCTTAGTTACCTTGATTGATTAACTAATTTAAGGCATTGTATGTTTTAATAAGTAAATATTTTTTTTAAAGTCCTATTGACCCCCCTCTAGGACAGTTGGACATATTTCCATACTTCAACAGTAGTAGTCCTACCGCAATTTTAGAGTTATTTTTTCAATCCAATCTATTGATTTTTCAATGATAGCATTTAAGATAGGATTGAAAAATGAACTCCCACGAGGAAAAGGGATTTAAGAGGGTAGGTGGTTTTCTCCTAGTAATAAATCTATTAAATCTCTCTCTTTTCTCACTAAAGAACCAAGAAAACAAGCCCTTAAATTTATTAGTAAAAATTCTAACGATAAAAAAAAGGGCAGATTTTTGTCAGGATTTTATGTCATCGAAGGGCTTTGATGTCATCAAAGTTTCCTTTGATGTCATCAAACCACCTTTGAAGTTATTAAATCCTTGCACTAAGATTTTCTTATAAGTGTTCTACAGTTCTGCTCAATGTCATCGAGTGGCGTTTAATGCCATCGAAGGTGACCTTCGATGTCATCGAGTGCTAACTCGATGTCATTGGGATTTTCTCTGAAAATGCTTGGAGCTTTTTGGATAATTTAGTTCACTTTTTTGATGTCATCAAACATTCTTCGATGTCATCAAAATTTGAAATTCAATGTCATCAAATGCAGTTCGAGTCATCAAACATTTTTCCATATTTTCATTTTAAGCTTGCTGGAACTTGAGTGTCTATTCTTCGATGTCCTCGAAATAGATTTGATGCCATCGAACTTATAAGTTTGATGTCATTGAGAATATCTACAGGTATATAATTTTGGTTGCTGGACATATTGGGGCACTTTTTCGATGTCATTGAAGTATGTTCGATGTCATCGAAACCTGTTCGATGTCATCGACAGTCGCAGATTTTTTATATTCTCTTGCAACTTTGTATTTCTTCTTCCAAGCTTACCAAGGTGTTTTCCTAGTTAGTTTCGGGTAAGATTAGACCATTTAAAGAGTTTATTACCTGGGGTGTTTTGATCATGGGTTGTGAGGCTTAATTTACCTTTGGAAATGACTTAAACCTCTTCTTCTTGTTAAGCTTTCAGTCTTGTAATCTTTAATGTGGGGCTCACTTGACTTTATGACTCAACTGTCACGTCAATTGACAAACAAGGGCACTTTCAATCTCCTCATTTTTCAATTACATGACAAAACACCTAGTAGACCCTAAATTGTGTATACAACTCAAAATTACACAATTTTACAACTCAAACACTATACATTTATAAAGACAAAACTTGTTGCTTGAGCTGCTGCTCCCCCTATCTTCCTGCATCACCATTAGCATTAAAACAACATACGCACATAATGGTAGGAAATATTGTTCTCCCCCTTTTTGTTGGTCATTGGCAAAGGGTTAGTAAACATAGACAACATGCCTTACATAACTGAAGTTGGAGAAACAATCACATAATTTGAAGTAATAGAATTAAGGACAATAATTATGTGAGAACTATCAAAGCATGTCATGCATATATATATATATATATATATATATATATATATATATATATATATATATATATATATATATATATATATATATATAATGAAATGCCTAAGAATGGCATGAATATCCAAAAAATATCATCATCCAAAAACAAGACATCTCTTAGAAGATATACTTCAAACTAAAATCATCTAAGTAAAAGATATATCATGTAACACACATAGGCTAGGGCAGAAAAAAAGATACATATGCCCTAGCCATGACACTAGCACAACATGCGGAACGGCTAAGACTAGGGTGTCGGAGTCGCATTGTGGGGAGTTGTGTCATCCTGTTGACATGATAATAGCTCTATGATGTGTTGTACATTGTGCTACAAACCCTCAACCAACCGTTCGAGAACGAAAATCCTCTCCTCGCTCCAACTCGTCCACTCTTCCAGTCGAGTCTGGCCACAAAGGATTGACCCAATATGATCTAGATGGCACCGATGGCGATGTGTATGTACTGAATCAAGGGTCGTCGGGATGGTGGGCGCAGGACACACATCCTCCTCCGTAGGAACATCAGTGGGTGCCTTAGTGTCATTAACCTCATTCTCGTCAAGGAGTCATTGTCATGGTGAGAGGCCATTGCTGAGTCGGTCGACATCACAACCATTCTTTTGATGTTGACTTTGGTGAATATCGGTGTTAGGGGTGGTTGGTCCCCCATAGTCAGAAGTTCGCATTGCCGAGATATGAGACATATCAAATGAGGGAATGGGAAGTGGGTCTCGCGTGTGTTGTGGACAATAATTGCAAGTTGGTGGACTATGATGGATGGAAGACATAACCAGATACCACGTGCAATGGAGTAGAGGATGACGATCATAAAAGGAGTAAGATCAACTTGATTGGTACCCCTCAGGTACACATTCGTGGAGAATATGGCATGAAGGACTCTATATTTGAAATCCATATGTTTTAACTTCAGGGCATTCCCTTCATGCTAGGGAATGTCCTCTCTGCCGCATAGGTATTTCGTGACAGTTGACTGAACCGACAGAGTGTATATATAGATAGGTTAAACAAACTGACTGGGGAACCTGATAATCTAAGTACGTGTGTAACTAGACCCGAAGTGATAATTGTGGTCATCTACCCAATCGTGACTGAAATAGCTGGAGGGTCTATGACGGGGGAATGGTAATATGTAAGAAACTGATAGACTGTTTCTGTCCTAATTGTGCCACCAAAAACCAAAACTCGTTCCCATCCAATAGATGACAGGAGAGATTCTATCCCAAAGGGGCCAATGCATTCCAAATCAACTTGTCTCTCTAGTATCAGTTTCTGCCCCCTATATTTTTCCAATAAAGTGTCGTTGAGGGGAGGAACTGTTGGAATGGTTATCTCGGGTTGGGGAATACCTTGTACCAGTGTTCCTTGCTGTAAGACAGGGGATACCAGAGTTAATGATTTCGAATGGGCCTTAGCCTAAGGTCGCAACACACATTTCTTCTGTCTAGGGGGTTGAGAAGATTCCCCTTTTGCTTGGGCCTTGCCTTTGTCTCTAAGCATCGTACAAGACTGGGATATACCAAGAATGACAAAGAAAAGAAATGTACGAGCCTACTAGAATCCCAAACCCTAATGAATAAGGCATAAATTTGAATCCCAAGATGACAGAAATGGAAAGGGAGTTCAATGTAGGATGTCTTAGCACAAGAAAGCGACAATGGATGAGAGATTTTGACAAGAAATCGTCCACGAAGCTTCCCAAGAGAGAAATAAGAGAAGGACAGTCACTCGAAGGAAAACCAGAGGGAAAGTGAAATTTCTGTGCGCCCCCATCTTATGTACTGTCTGGATTCTTCGATGACATCGAAGGTGAGGCTTTGATGCCATTGAAAACGTGTTCGAGGACATCGACTGTCCTTTGACGATTCAACTCTTGTAAGCACTTCGTTGTCATTGAAGGTCTCATCAAAACACTAAATTTTAGCTTTTTCGCATGTTTCGACTCAAAATTAGAGATGTACACAAATATATACTGTTGATGCAGAAATCTGGACGTCCTCTTTAGACCACTTGAGACTGTAAAATAAGACAAAGATGGAAACCTTGACTGTTGTAGGGGACCCTTTGATGCCAAAGTCAGACATGCAAGCTAGGTCTACTTGAACGTAGGGTTTTTGGAAGTATTTTTGGAGTTGAATTATGCGTACCTTTCACCATTAGGGATCCTCCTATTTATAGGCAAGAGGTGGCGATGGCATAGGGGTCTCCCTATTTAGTAGGAGCCTATTGTAGAGGGATTTAGATCACGGGTGTATCGCAATGATCTTTCGAGATCTTTGCCGAAGATCTCGGCTAGACCCTTGTTGCAGTTACTTCCCGAGAACCTCAGCTGAGATCTCGAACAAGTAGTTGTCGGTACCAGGTTAGAACTAGCAAAAAGTGTGCGATAAGAGGTCAAAGTGGAGACTCCTAGGTGACTTATACGACTGCCTCTGGGAACGTATTATAGACCTGAATTCTCTAGCAAACCGTGCTCGGGCTTTGCCATGAGTAGACTACCGAGCTACCGACTTGCCATCGGAAGTCATGTTAAAGGACCAAGACCAAGCTCCTTTCTTTAATAAAATATGAACAAATGACCATCCTCTTCATTTTGTCGTGCGACGTGAAGTCGTACTTTGGGGGTCTTTGCTAGGAGACGTTCTGAGCATCAGCTTGGAAATGAATAGGACCATGGAAAAGTTGGCTGACCTCTTTGTATTGTGCATATATGTCCAAGATGGTTTTTTCCTTAGTGGGTAGTCCATTTTTACCCATAACAGTAAGCCCCCCTACTTTCGAGGGCTCGGAATATGGTGAGGGCGGACATTCTCGCGCATGGGGCGTTGGTCCTTATCATCAATGTGAAGTATGGCAGCGGGCACAAGAATTAGGGTGTATCCATAATCATGATACAACACCCTCCAGGTGGCGTGCCTTGGCTAGAGGTCATGTGCACTGTCAAGGTGCCTGTTCGATCTTCAGCGTATGGGGCGCTGACGCGTGGCGCATTAACTTGACCAGTGAGTGGGAGAGCTCCACATATCTGAGCGCAGACGTCAAGGAGCCGTTTTGATGACCTCGTTAAGTGTGGGCATTTAATGCTTGTATGACCAAATTTACTATAAAAGGGGATGCCTAGCATCATTGGTTCCCATTTGCTCTGTCGTGCCTCTACCACTTTCTCTTCTCCTCTCAAGCTTAAACGATTTCTAGCAATCCTCAAGGGGCTACTTCTCCTACTCTGGTGAGCTTCTCTCCCATCTTCCCTCCCTTTTTTTTCTTTTTCCTCTGAGTTTTTGGCTTCATAATCCATTCCAATCAAAAAGAAAAATGCCAAGCCCATCGGGCCGGTGGGGGGAGTCTTCCAAGCGTGATGGTTGGCTAGACGATTTTGATCTCTTAGAGAATCCACCCTCTCCATTAGTGATAATGAACGACAGGGATTTCCAGGTGTCACATGGGTCGAGGATGGCTGCCCAATCCTCAGCCAAACGGCCAATGGGCGTTGAGGGGGTTGAAAAGGCCAAGCTATATGTCCTAGAGGGGGGGTGAATAGGACAATGCCAAATTAAAAATTATAACAGCGGAATTAAAATGAATATGATAGCCAAAGTAAATCACAATGCAGTAAATTAAAATAACCTCAAAATTCAGATCTTGAGAGGTTGATACAAACGTTGTTCTAAGGACAACCTTACACCAAAAACAGAGTTTATGGTAGGACAACCTTATTTCTAGAAAGATCTTTGTATCAAGTCTCAAATCGAAGAGGAATACAAAAAATAAATACAAACTGAATTGAAATAACTTGTAATAAAAAATGTATTGTTCTAGGGACAGCCATACACCATAAAAATGGCAGGGCAACCTTGCTGCAACAACTTTCAAATGAAATTGAAAATCAAGCGATAAAGGAATAGCAGAAAATAAATTCTAAGCTATTACAACATTCTCACAAAGCTTGAATTAAATGATTACAACATTCACCACCATACATACATCCCACAAAAGAATAATTAAAAATTAGAAGAATAAATCAATCAAACACAAGGGTTTATAGTGGTTCGCCTGTGTGTTCACCAACTGTTAAACAACAGCCGCACAAAAAGCTACTCCACTCCTAATATCCTCACACAGGGGATATTAGCATTCACTAAAAATAGGTTTTCCCAGGTTCACCCAAAACCCTTACAATTGTGTCTTTGTATGTGGGCTTACACAATTAAAAAAAACCCCACTTTTGAGTTTTCCTGGCTCTCCTCAGATAACCAATATAACAAGATTTTTCTAGCAAATCTTGAAAGAAACCAAAATAATAGAAAGGAATTTACAATATGTAAAATACCTGAATATCTCCTTCGTTGTAGCAGCCCGGTAGAACCAAATCAAAGTAGATGATTGAATGTCCAAGTTCAATGTCCAGTACTCGATTACAATGGTTCTAATTCTAATAGATTTTAAATTAAACCAAATAGGGCTTGCCTTAATTGATTTTGATTCCAAAGAAAGGGAATAATAATTCCTCTTTTCAAATCAGATTGGAATAGCAAAAACATAATCAATTAAAATAAAGCTAAGGAAAGAGAATATTAAATAAGCACACTTAGCTTAGATGGAGCACAGAATTATCTCTCAGAAGTTCGACGAAGATTGGCTTGAATACTTTAATTAATTCGATAATTTCTTCTGAGATTCGTGCACTATTTATAGGTGAGAAGATCGGGTCTTCGACTGGTCTAGAGTGCTCTTCGACTAGTCGAAGCACTAACAGATATTTGAAAAATCCGGCGGGATATGCTCTGACCGTTCTACGACTGGTCGAAGCTCTCCTACGACTGGTCGTAGGTCACCTACGACTGGTCGTAGGTTTCCTTCGACTGGTCGTAGGTCCTGTAAATCTTCGCTGGACTTCGAGTCGAAGATTGTACGACTGGTCGAAGATCAGTCGACACTGTTCCTACGACTGGTCGAACATATTCCTGGACTAGTCGAAGGCTAACAGATTTTATCCGGAATTTGTAACAAACTCACGACTGATCGAGGAATATCTTAGACTGGTCGAAGCAAGTCTAGGACTAGTCGAAGAAGACCTAGGACTAGTCGAAGAACAGACCAATCACATGTAAAATAAACATTCGGTTTATGTATCCGAAATGACCTACTTCTAAGGTCAACCTATGGTCAATCAAACCTTAACCATGAAGTATGGACATTGAAACATTCGGAACTTGAGACCTTGAAGTATGAGCCTTGAAGTCTTGATGTAGATCAAACCTTGATGTAGCTCAATCTTGAAAGTGTACAAACTGCCTTGAACTCTTCTTGAAGTCTTGCAGCTTGAGTCTTGTCTTGTGAGCAGTTCTTTCATTCAAGATCTTGAGTCTTGTCTTGTGAGCAGTTCTTTCATTCAAGATTGATCCTTGTACTTGTGAGCTTTGCTTGTTGTGAGCTTAGCTTGTTCATGAATGTTGATCTTTGAAAGAGCTTCACTTAAGCAAGTTATATATAACATAACAGTGATTTTGTCATCACAAATTTGACAACAGACAGGGATAAAAACTATAGCACTTACAATCTCCCCCTTTGTCAAATTAGTGACAAAACACATAACCAAACAAAAGTAAAATAACTGGTTAATACCTGCAAATCAATATTCAATATTCAACATTCAACCGGTTTTATTCAACAAGATCAAACATATATTCCAGATCAAACATATACTCCCCTTGACTCCCCACTCCCCCTGAGTAACATAACCAATGCTACTCCTCTCATAATCACATTAAGATCAAACCATTCTCCCCCTTTTTGTCACAATATGACAAAGGAGAACTAAATAAAGGAAGTCATGAGAGGAAACATGAGGAAGTAAGAGAGTATAGCAAAAGAGTCAGAGAGATACTCAAGATAGCATCACATATATCCAGAATAAATATTACATCAAGAACAAATATCCAGCATAAAATCATAAATAAAATCCAACTCAAAATCAAGCAAACAAGTGCTAAGTAATAAAGTTATTACAAACCAGAAGACACATATAAACTACTCAGAACCAGAACCAGATGATGGAGCAGGAATAGAGGGATCAACTTGGTGCATGCCTTTGTTCAAGCGCCTAAGATATTTGCGCATGTACTTGAATTGCAAATCATGAGCAACAGACATGTTTTCCAACTTAACATTTATATTCTCAACTTTACCCTCTAATGCACTCAGACGTGCATCAACATCAGATGGTACAAAATCTGGATCATTTGCTGAGTCAGAATCCAGTTCCTCAAAAATGTCATCCATATTAATATCAACACCAGCTTCTTCAGGACCACCACCACCACCACCACCTTGTTCAGGAAGCAGATCCAACTTCATCTTATTAATATTTTTATTGTTGAAGATCAGATGATGGATTGGTGCTTCATCAACAGGCATATCGACTAACATATGAGTAGCCAATACAGTCATAAAATAGGCAAAAGGAATGTCACTATGACTAGGATGGAGTCGAAACTGAAGAATAAAATGACAGATTAAGGATGGCAAACAAATCTGAGTACCATTTGAGATAGCATGGATAACACGAACTATAAATGAAGTCAAGTCAGATTTATTACCCGAACGAGGATACAGATTAGACACAAAGATTTTGTGGAGAATTCTGTATTTGGGTAACAAATACCTTGCGGGGAGCGCATTCCCTTTTTGAGTCCATTGAACATCCATGTTACACAAGTCTCTAGTGAGCATGCGTTTTTCAGCCATTGAGGGTTTATCGGTTAAATTATGGATAGGAATACCCTCATCATTCATAGGAATTTCCATAAGGGCTAAAATTAAATGACGATCAACGTCAAATGGCCCTTCTCTAGTAGAGATTTGAAAAGTTAAATTATCCTGTGAAAATGCACTAATACATGTAAACATGGATTGAGCAATGGACCGGTATGCAGGCCCACCCCAATGCAATAAGTTAACCCAACCTACAGCTTCAAGCAGAGGAATGATGTCAAAAGGTGCAATGTGATTGACATCAACAGGATGTTCAACGATAACATTACGTGATCTACTGTCCCTAACATATGATGGATCATCATTAGGAACAAGAAGATGACGCTTAGAGATAGCGGTCGATCTGGAGGAAGAAGAAGGACCACGTGAAGTAGTTTTTCTACCTCTAGAAGCCATTTGCAACAAGGATTTCAAGAAAATAGGAAGTTGCAAAGGATTGAGAAGAGGGTTTTCTCAAAACAGATTTTTCAAGATCCAAATCCCAAATCTCAATGATTTTCAAAATAGAAAGCTTCAAGAGAGAAAAGGAAACAATCTGGACACTAATATGCAAGAAAAACGGGATTTGGAACACTAACCTTGAAGGACTTGAAGGATGGGTTCGACGAGTCGAAGTTCGGCTCCAAGGAGAAGAAAGAAGAAATGAGGAAGAAAGTGAAAAATCCCCAATTTGAAGTGAAACCCGTGTTCCACGACTGGTCGTGGGTATCTACGACCGGTCGTAGTACGACTGGTCGTGTATACTCATGACTGGTCGAATAAACCCCAAAAAATTCAATTTTCTTGCAATTTAAACAAAAATAGGAATTCAATCTAGCAAATATATACAATATAATACAAGAAGGCATAAATTATCAATTTAAAATGCACATGCCAAGATCAAATTTCATCTTTTTGAACTTGCTTTTATCAAGAGGTTTTGTGAAAATATCAGCACGTTGATCTTCAGTAGGAATTTATTCTAGAGATATAACTTTTTCTTCTACTAATTCCCTTATATAATGAAATCTAATGTCAATATGCTTAGTACGAGAATGCTGAATAGGATTTTTTGAAATATTTATAACACTGGAATTATCACAATATAATAACATAGAATCCTGTTTAATTCCATAATCACTTAGCATTCGTTGCATCCAAACAAGCTGTGTACATGCATTACCAGCTGCTTCAGCTGTTGAAAGTGATATAGAATTTTGTTTCTTACTAAACCAGAAAACTAGACAATTTTTAATGTAAAAACAACCACCACTGGTTGATTTTCTATCATCTAGATTACCCGCCCAGTCCGAGTACCCAGCTAATTGGACATTGGTTTCATGAGGATACCAGAGACCGAGATTTACAGTACTTGCGACATATCTAATAATTCGCTTGACAGCAAGCAAGTGAGATTCTTTTGGATCAGATTGATATCTTGCGCAAATACCAACACTTAGTGAAATATCAGGTCTACTAGCAGTTAAATATAACAAACTACCAATCATACTCCGATAAAGTTTTGAGTCAACATTTTTACCATTAGAGTCTTTTGATAGTTTCAGGGTAGTACTCATAGGAGTATCGAAATTCTTACCATTCTCAAATCCAAATCTCTTGATTAGATTCAAGGCATACCTAGATTGAGAAATGAATATTCCTTCAGGTTGTTGCTTTACTTGAAATCCAAGGAAATAAGTCAATTCCCCAACCATGCTCATTTCGAACTGTGATTTCATCAAATCTGCAAACTCAGTAGTCAAGTCAGTACAAGTTGATCCATAAATAATATCATCAACATAAATCTGCACCATTAAGATATGATCATTATGTTTCTTAACAAACAGAGTTTTATCAACAGATCCCATTTGAAAATTATGACTTAAAAGAAATTTTATTAGTTTCTCATACCATGCCCTAGGTGCTTGTTTTAATCCATAAAGTGCCTTTTTAAGCCGATATACATGATCAGTATTTTTAGAATTTTTAAATCCCATTGGCTGTTCAACATAGACTTCTTCATGTAAATCGTCATTTAGAAAAGCACTTTTCACATCCATCTGATAGATCTTTATCTTTCTAAAACATGCAATGGATATAAATAGTCTGATAGATTCAAGACGTGCTACTGGTGCAAAGGTTTCATCGAAATCAATCCCTTCAATTTGAGTATAACCTTGTACCACCAGTCTAGCCTTGTTTCTAATTATATTTCCACATTCGTCAGACTTATTTTTGAAAATCCATTTTGTTCCAATGATGTGTTTATCTTTAGGTCTTGGTACGAGATACCAAACATCATTTCTTATGAATTGGTTGAGTTCATCTTGCATCGCAACAATCCATTTCTCATCAGCCAGAGCTTCTTTTACGTTAGATGGTTCAATTTGGGATGTAAAACATACATAATTACATATATCTTCAAGTTGTCTACGGGTGCGAACACCGGTGAGAGGGTTTTCAAGAATTTGTGTGGTTGGATGATCTTTAACAGTCCTAAACTCAGAATCAATCTGATTCGATGAAGTATCGGGTTTATCAATGATTAGTACTTCATCATTATCTGAATTAGAAATTGGTGTGTTTAAGTGATCATCAATGACAACATTAATGGATTCTTGAATCACACCAGTCCTTTTGTTCAGGACCCTATAAGCTCGACTGTTTAAAGAATATCCTAGAAAAATACCTTCATCACTCTTCGTATCGAACTTTCTCAAATTTTCACGATCACGTAAAATATAGCACTTGCTGCCAAAAACTCGAAAGTATTTAACAGTAGGCTTTTTATTGAACCACAATTCGTAAGCCGTTTTATTATTATCTTTGCTAGTGTATACTCGGTTAATAATATAGTAAGCTGTGTTGACTGCTTCAGCCCAAAGATTTTTAGAGAGCTTCATGCTATTCAACATGACATTAGCCATTTCTTGAAGCACCCTATTCTTTCTTTCAACAATTCCATTTTTTTGTGGAGTTTTGGGAGCAGAGAATTCATATAATATTCCTTGGTCGGTACAGAACTTCTCAAAATTGCTATTCTCAAATTCAGATCCATGATCACTACGAATTTTACTGATTTGAGAAGATTTTTCAGTTTGAATCCTTTTGAGAACTTTTCTTACTTCTTCAAGGGTTTCAGATTTATCCCTTAAGAAGACTACCCAAGTGAATCTGGTAAAGTCATCAACTATTACCAAGATATACTTTTTACCACCACGACTTTCCGTTCTGGTAGGTCCTATCAGATCCATGTGGAGAAGTTCGAGAGGTCTTGATGTGGTATTTGAATTCACCTTTTTGTGTGAGTTCTTTGTTTGTTTGCCTATCTGGCACTCACCACATATTTTATCTAATTTCTGAAGTTTGGGTAAACCTCTTACAAGTTCTCGTTTGCTCAATCGATATAAATTTCGATATTGTACATGTCCAAGACGTTTGTGCCATAAATCAGTCTCGTCTGTATGGACCATGTAACATGTTTGATTAGATGAGCTGGATTCACTAATAATATAGCAATTTTCAGACGTTCTACGTCCAGTTAATATTACAGAACCCTTATTGTTTAGTATTTCACAGCTTTGATTAGAAAACCGAACATTATGATTATTATCACATATTTGTGATATACTAAGCAAGTTATGTTTTAAGCCTTCAACGTATAAAACATTTTTAAACACCAGAAGATTAAAAAGTTGAACCGTACCTTGGCCTATAATCTTGCAGTTGCTACCATCACCAAATGTGACTGAACCATCAGTCATATCTTTCAGATCGGTGAATAAAGCTTTGTCACCTGTCATATGCCTGGAGCATCCACTGTCTAGGTACCACTTTGAATGACTTGCTGCTTTGAAAGCAGTGTGAGCAACCAAGCAGGTGACTTTAGGAACCCATTTCATAACTGTTTTGGGTTTAGGAACATAGTTGGTCTTCTTTTGTGTACATTTGTAGGAATGACCTATAGAGTTAGATTTTAAGAGCTCCTTGAGTAAATCAACTATCTTTTCAGCTAGTGGATTTCGTTTCTGATTAAAGTTGACATGGTTGTTTCTAGGTTTTTGAAAAGTTTTTGAATTTTTAGAAAAATCTTGATAAGTATTTTTCCCTTTTGAGTTTGAGGACTCTCCTTTAACAAACATAGGAGGAGTATACATTTGTTTAGGAGATAAATTTTTATCATAGCCCAACCCGGATCGATCGCCACATTTTCTAGATCTGGATAAAAGTTTCTCTAACTTTGGATCACCTTGGGCATATTTCCATGTGTCCTTTAGACTCAGAAGAGAAGATACTTCAGTTTTAAGATTCTCAATTTCAGATTTTAAATCAACAATTAGTGAGTTTTTGAATTCCAAATCGCATTTTGATTTTTCAAAACAATCTGAAATTTGTGATTTTTCTAAGACAAGTGATTCAAAACAATTTTTGAGTTTAGAAAACTTTTCTTTTTGAATTTTAAGTTTGACAGCAATTTTACAACTTTCCTTATATAGGGCATTGTAAGCGTCTTGAAGATCATCTTCATTTTCACATTCACTATTCAGATTTTCTTCACTTGTAGAGTCATTATCTGAAAATGTGAATTTGGCTAGAGTCATAAGAGCTTTAACCTCATTGCCCGACTCAGTTTCAGAATCTTTTGATTCAGAAGAACCTTCAGAATCAGATGATTCATCCCATGCAGCCAACATACCCTTCTTCTTGGGTTTGTCCCTTTTAGGACATCTATTTGCTAAGTGCCCATATTCTAGACAGTTGTAACATTGACTATCTTTCAAAGATTTTTGAGATTTGGGTCTAAACTTCTTTTTGTCATTTGATTTTTAAAAATCAACCCTTTTCTTGCTTTTGAAAATCTTGTAAAATTTTTTAGCTAAAAGAGCCATATCATCTTCTGAATCAGAATTACATTTAGAAGATTTTAGTGTGATAGATTTTCCTTTAGGAGCTTTAAAGTTTAACTCGTAGGTTTGTAGTGAACCAACTAGTTCTTCTACCCTCATATTATCCGTATCACGAAGTTCCTGGATCGCGGTTACTTTAGAATTGAACCGTTCAGGAAGTGAGCGGAGTATTTTTGCACACACTTTACTTTCTGGGATTTTATCGCCAAGACCCCACATTGAGTTTACAATGTCATTCAATCTAGTGTGAAAGTCCATAAACATTTCATTTTCCTCCATATGAACTTCTTCAAATCTGGTTGTGAGGAGTTGGACTTTAGATTTTTTGACAATTGTAGTACCCTCGTGTGTCATTTCTAATATATCCCAAGCTTGCTTTGCAATAAAGAAATGATTCTTTTGAACTCATCCGGTGATAGTGCGCAAGTAATTGCATTTAGTGCTTTAGCATTTGCACTACTCTCACTTTTCTGAAGAGTGGTCCATTGGTAATATGGTGTGGTTTTCATAGGCTTTGAACCATCAACCCCAGTAACTTCCATGATAGGAGGATTCCATTCAGTCACTGTGGCTTGCCACACATTTTCATCCATTGATTTGAGGAAGATCCTCATTCTGGCTTTCCAATAAGCATAGTTGGAGCCATCAAAGGGTGGAGGCCTTGTGACTGAAAGGCTATCAAAATTTGACATCTTAAATAGCTTAAATCGTTAGCTCAGGAATTAAATCCAAGAATAAAAAAGGAGCTATTAGGCTCTGATACCACTTGAAAAGGCCAAGCTATATGTCCTAGAGGGGGGGTGAATAGGACAATGCCAAATTAAAAATTATAACAGCGGAATTAAAATGAATATGATAGCCAAAGTAAATCACAATGCAGTAAATTAAAATAACCTCAAAATTCAGATCTTGAGAGGTTGATACAAATGTTGTTCTAAAGACAACCTTACACCAAAAACAGAGTTTATGGTAGGACAACCTTATTTCTAGAAAGATCTTTGTATCAAGTCTCGAATCGAAGAGGAATACAAAAAATAAATACAAACTGAATTGAAATAACTTGTAATAAAAAATGTATTGTTCTAGGGACAGCCATACACCATAAAAATGGCAGGGCAACCTTGCTGGAACAACTTTCAAATGAAATTGAAAACCAAGCGATAAAGGAATAGTAGAAAATAAATTCTAAGCTATTACAACATTCTCACAAAGCTTGAATTAAATGATTACAACATTCACCACCATACATACATCCCACAAAAGAATAATTAAAAATTAGAAGAATAAATCAATCAAACACAAGGGTTTATAGTGGTTCGCCTGTGTGTTCACCAACTATTAAACAACAGCCGCACAAAAAGCTACTCCACTCCTAATATCCTCACACAGGGGATATTAGTGTTCACTAAAAATAGGTTTTCCCAGGTTCACCCAAAACCCTTACAATTGTGTCTTTGTATGTGGGCTTAAACAATTAAAAAAAAACGCCACTTCTGAGTTTTCCTGGCTCTCCTCAGATAACCAATATAACAAGATTTTTCTAGCAAATCTTGAAAGAAACCAAAATAATAGAAAGGAATTTACAATATGTAAAATACCTGAATATCTCCTTCGTTGTAGCAGCCCGGTAGAACCAAATCAAAGTAGATGATTGAATGTCCACGTTCAATGTCCAGTACTCGATTACAATGGTTCTAATTCTAATAGATTTTAAATTAAACCAAATAGGGCTTGCCTTAATTGATTTTGATTCCAAAGAAAGGGAATAATAATTCCTCTTTTCAAATCAGATTGGAATAGCAAAAACATAATCAATTAAAATAAAGCTAAGGAAAGAGAATATATAAACTTACTAATTGACAATTTAGAGCACAGAATTATCTCTCAGCAGTTCGACGAAGATTGGCTTGAATACTCTAATTAATTCGATGATTTCTCTGAAAGTTCACGTTATTTATAGGTGAGACAGATCGGGTCTTCGAGAGATGCTCTTCGACTAGTCAAGCACTAGATATTTGAAATCCGATATGCTCATCGTCCAGATCGTGATTGTCTTGGCGGTCACCTAAGTACCTAGGTTTCGGGGTCGTAGGTCTGTAAATCTTGACTGAGTCGAAGATGTACGAGTCGAAGATCGTCGACATTCTAAGGTCTTGGTAGCAACATATTCTGGACTACCGAAGCTATGCATTTTAAATCCGGAATTTGTAACAAACTCACCACTGATCGAGGAAGACTAGTCGAAAAAAGTCTAGGACTAGTCGAAGAAGACCTAGGACTAGTCGAAGACAGGCCAATCACATGTAAAATAAACATTCGGTTTATGTATGCGGAATGACCTACTTCTAAGGTCAACCTCATGGTCAATCAAACCTCTAACCACGAAGGTATGGGCATTGAAAACATTGAACTTGACCGACCCTTCGAAGTATGAGCCTTGAAGTCTTGATGTAGATCAAACCTTGATGTAGCTCAATCTTGAAAGTGTACAAACTGCCTTGAACTCTTCTTGAAGTCTTGCAGCTTGAGTCTTGTCTTGTGAGCAGTTCTTTCATTCAAGATCTTGAGTCTTGTCTTGTGAGCAGTTCTTTCATTCAAGATTGATCCTTGTACTTGTGAGCTTTGCTTGTTGTGAGCTTAGCTTGTTCATGAATGTTGATCTTTGAAAGAGCTTCACTTAAGCAAGTTATATATAACATAACAGTGATTTTGTCATCACAAATTTGACAACAGACAGGGATAAAAACTATAGCACTTACAGGGGTTACCCTAGCCAGGGAGGAGGTCGGTCAGTCTTCATCAGAGTTAGAAGAAACCGGGCCAATCGAGTCAACATTGACGGAGTCCGCCCTAAGTCGAATTAGGTCGGAGTACCACATTCCAGAATCTGTGGTGCTCTGAGCTCCCATATTTGGTGAAATTCCAAGCGAGCCCTAAGTTGATGATGTGGCCATATTCACGGTTGCCCTCCAATGTGGCTTAGGGCCCCCCCTCCACCAAATAGTCAAGGACATCCTCTTGCTCCTGGAGTTAGCTCTTGGACAGATAATCCCAAATGCCTAGAGGGCGCTGGTGGCGGTGTTCTAGGTCGAAATCGAACAACCCGAGCTGACCATGAATGAATTCCTCCACCTATACTAACTGAAGTCCAACCCTTAACAATTTTTTGTCCTAGCCAAAGACTGGCAAGTCTATAATCATGGACGCCCCAACCTCGAATAAGAACTAGAAAAGTAAGTAGTTTTAGGCATTGAGAGATTGGGAGGCTCTAACAGCTTCTGGGCTATGTCCTCAGGTTCCGACCCATTTTGCTCAACCAGGTCGGTATGTCTGAACTGATTTTTTTTCCTTAGCTTATTTTTTCCTTCCTCATCTCCAACTGTGATTGTCTTTGGCAGCTCTGCCTAAGTACCCTGTTGGGGTGAGTGAGTTAAAGCGTAGACGAATAGCTGAGGCGAGATCTGTGGACGCTGCATTAAGGTCTTGGAGGCAACTAATTACACCCGAGTTGCTTTTTAAATCAGGTCTTGCCTCATCCATATCAGGCATACCCTAATAGATAGTCGAAGATTATTTCATCCATCTGTTTGTTGATCATTCTCTTTTGTCATGCAGGGATGATTGAGCAAAGTCACTCCAAGTGTCGTGCTCCATCTAAGGACGAGGTGGCGCAGAAGAAAAAATTTACCACCCCTTCGTCTATGGCTAGTTGGTCGAGCATGACTGTTGACCCTGCCACTACTGTCACCACCTCTCCAAACCCGCCAGTGGTCTATGAGGTGGTTGAGGTCGCTATGGAGGCGACCCCCATTGCTAAAACCTAACCTTCCGAGGTTCAAGCAATTCCTAGTTCTGAGGCTTAACCCCCTCTCATCTCAGGCCCAGGCGGGCAGTTCGGCTGGTGGCCAAGGGGACGAGGCTCGAGGAACCCGCAGGTTTACTTCCGCCATGATAGAGGGCTTCTTGCCCTGGATAACCCAATACATTCTTAATATCGAGTTCACCAGGGTGACGAAGGCACCTCCATCAACCACTATAGGCTAGGTAGCAACGCTTTTTTACAAGGTAGGATGTTCCTTCATAGTAGTCGTCTTTTGATACTTAGAGATTTTTTCTTATTTTTTTATGTGGATTTTTTTCAATTCGCCCCCATTGTCCAATCTGTTCACCGTGAGATGTTGCAGGTTGAGGAGGAGTGCAAGGAGGCGGAGGTGGGTCTTATGAGGAAGACTATTGAGTCCGAGCATCTCCAATTTGAGGTTACTTCTCTGAAGGCCGAGGCAGAGGAGGCTCGAAAGAACGAGTCTCGAGTGAAGATCGAGCTGGAATTGTCGGGTTCGCTCCTGAAGGAAGCCCAGGAGAAGGGTGGTAAATGGAAGGCCGAGCTAGCCAAGGTGAAGTTCAGTTTCGAAGTCAAACTGAAGGAAGCCCATGCAGCTATTCTGAAGGCTCGGGCAGTGGCTGTAAAGGAGTTCAAGGCCTCCAAGGAGTAGGAGGAAGAGAGGGATGCACTATATAGCCTCAGGTATGACAAGTGCCTTAAGGATGTTAAGGGATGCGCTCTGTAGCCTCAGGTACGACAAGTGCCTTGAAGATGCTAAGAGTTATATTCCGAACTCGACCTGACTTCTCTTGAGGACAGCCCTACTGAAGAGCTGACTCCGCCAGAAGCCGAGTAGTTGACATCGGTGAGACTCTGATATATTTTCAGCCTCTTTTTATATTTGTTTTCCATATGTAATCCTTTTTGTCATTTAATGAAAAGGGAAATTTTTGTAATGGTTTGTTGTGCATGAGATTCTAATTAGTAGATTTAGTAGGTTGGTTTGTCATACGTCAGCCATACTGATGGACTGAGCATGTTAGTCAAGTAGAGTTCTTAACCCCTTTTATTAAGGGAGTTTTTCCCTTGTAGAATAGGTGAATGAGCTGCAATGGTCCCTTCTCATAGGACAAAGCAATTTTCTTAGGTGGATTGTCTTCCACCTCGCTAAGGGATCCTCAATGTAGATTGCGCGATCCAAGTAGTATTATTAATTAGTAGTCCGACCTCTTGTTTAACGGTTGGATGACTGGTGAGGACTATTTCTCCCTTACACTAAAGGAAGTCCTCAGTAGGCCATGTAGTAGATTCAATTAATGGTCTGACCTCTTCTCTAAGGGTCAGACGATTAGTGAGAGGATAGTTTTTCCCTTGTATCAAGGGAAGTCCTCGGTAGACTATGTAGGCTAAACAATATAGACGACGAGTAAAATTAAAAATTTCCTGGCCTTGGGATTTTCATTGCAGATTTTGATCAAGACATGTAGACTCCGACCTAGTAGGTCAATTATTGTATATTCTAAGTAGTAGACATGTGGATTCTGACCTGAGCTTTGGTCGATCTTCACGGGTAGTGGATCTTCATATGTTCGGCGTTCCATAGATGCGGCAGAGGCCATCCCTCCATGTCTTCAAGTTGGTAGGTTCCTGGTTAGGTAGTGCCCGTTATCTTATAGGGTCCTTCCCAGTTCAGCCCCAGAGTCTCTAATTCAGGCTTCTTGGTGTTTTGGAAGGTTCAGCGGAGGACCAAATCTCCAACTCAGAACATTCTCGTTCTTACTATGAAATTGTAGAATTAGGCGACCTGTTATTTTTGAGTTGCGACCTTTAGTTGGTCTTACTCTCTTTTTCCTTCGAGCAGGTCAAGGTCCAATGTCATCTGCTCGACATTCTGATTTTCATCGTGAGAATGAATGAATTCGAGCAGTCGGGAGCCCAATCTCGACCGGGATAACAGCCTCAGCTCCAAAGGCCATGGAGAAAGGAGTTTCTCCTATGGTCGTTCGGGTGGCGGTCCGATACGCCCAGAGGACATGGGGGAGCTTTTAGGCCCAGGCCCCCTTAGCTTTCTGGAGCTTGGTTTAGAAGTGATTTTTTATGATCTTATTGACTGCCTCAACCTGACCGTTAGCTTGTGGGTGCTGAGGTGATGAGTAGGAGTTTCAAATTTCGAGGTTCCCACACATTCCTCGGAACCGTTCATTGTCAAACTGCTTCCTGTTGTCCAAGACAATTGTATGCAGGATTCCGTACCGAAATATGATGTTTTTTCAGACAAATTTGGTGATTTTCTGGTCGGTGATCATAGCCAATGGCTCGACCTTGGCCCATTTGGTGAAGTAGTCAACCGCGATGGCTGCGAACTTAGTCCGGTCTTTGCCAGTTGGCAAGGAGCCGATGATGTCTATCCCCCATTGGGCGAATGGCCATGGTTTGGTCATGGGAGTCAGCTGCTCAAGTGGCCAATGAGGTATTGTCGTGAATCTCTAGCATTTATCACACATCCGGGTGTATTGTTTTGCATCTTTCTGTATAGTCGGCCAAAAGTATCCTTGTCTGATTACTTTGTGGGCAAGAGCACATTGCCAAAGTGATTGCCGTAGATTCCTTCATATATTTCCTTTAGGACATAGTCATCTTCTTTAGGTCGAAGGCACCGTGGGTACGGTAAAGAAAACCCTTTTTTGTAAAGGATGTCTCCAACCATAGTATACTAAGCAGACCTAACTTGAATTTTAAGTGCTTCAAGTTTATTTTCGGGTCCATCCAGTTGGGCGATTAGATCCATCCAGTTGGGGGACGAGTTGATGGGACAAGTGACCTCTAGGTCAGATTCATCAACGCTTGGGACAGGCAAGAAATCAATGGGGATTGAGTTCAGGATGTCATCCTCTGTTACTGTGGCCAGCTTTTCCAGTGGGTCAGCTTTGGAATTCTCTGCCCTGGGGACTAAGGTTACTTCACATTTTTTGAACTAGCTGATAAGTACACGGGCCTTCTGAAGGTAAGCGATCATTTTTTTCCTTGGATTGATATTCATTGGTGACCTGGTTGACAATGAGCTGTGAATCACTATGGATTTTTAAAACTTGGGCCGCCATGGATGCTGTCAACTTGAGCTCGACTAGCAGTGCTTCATACTTTGCCACATTGTTTGACGTCTGAAATCCAAATCTTAAGGCATATTGCATGTAGGCTTAGTCAGGGGCCTCAAGAACCATCCCGGTCCCACTGCCTTTAAAATTAGATGAGTTGTCGACGTGCAGAGTCCAGTTTGGCAGGTCAAGCTCGGCCATCTAATTAGATTTAGTTGGTTAGTCGGATTCACTGTTTGGATTAACTTTCAGGTTTTGTTTAGGGACAAGCTTAACAATAAAATCAGCCATGCTTGACCTTTAATTGTGGTCTAGGGCTGATACTTGATGTCAAATTCACTGAGCTTGATAGGCCATTTTATGAGTCTCCCTGACACTTCGGGCTTCTGGAGCACTTGGCGGAGAGGCTGATTGTTCGAGACTATGTGTAACATCTCAAATTTTTATGGCCAGAGTTTGTACTCATGCCCGAGAAAACCGGGTGTTAATAATGTATAAATTGGATGCTTTAAAAATCATACTTTATTTATTTATTTTTTCATTTGGATCACATCCAAATACATTTATAAAGGTAACATTCACGAGAATAAAATTGACTGTATTGATTATTTTATCAGAGTAAAAGAATAATCAAATGCCCTCTCAATGGGAGCTTATTACATTTATCGAGTTCATAATGGAAGTATAAAACTAAATCATAAAACTTTCTTATTCTTTCAGCATAATCTTTCATAGGGAGATTGTCCTCTAGGTCTTCAATTTGTACGTCACCTGCATCATTTGTATGATTGGAGAGTGTCAACGCCCTACTCATAGTGATGGTTATCCTTCAAGATTAAAAATAATTCAAGAGATTTATAAAAGCAATGTAAAGGTTCTGATACGTCACGTACTCCACTACCATGAGAAGTATCAGTATGCGCAAACAACCTACATGAGATGCGTGCCTAACAAAATGTGTGCAGCTCATCATACTTAGTAATCATCATAATGTGGAAGATGATTCATACAAAATTCGACTCGACCCGCATCCAATAACTACGAATATTCGCCGACATGGCTAACACTACCGTGGATTTACGTGAACACCTCAAGTCGCACAACACATGAGTCGGATGAATTACATGACATGATTTGTTCATGGAGCGACTATTTTCGACATCTAATCCTGAAAGTGATGTAACATGCATTGCGAATTACTTACATCAATTTGTGCACCACTACTCAAAAACCCATGGAATTACGTGACGACTAAGATGGTCTCTACCAAGAGCTCATTACGTCCATGATATAATAATTAAATCACTAATTGTGATACCTCTTAACACATCACATGCACTTATAAGGAACATAAGCCAAATCATGGGAGTTCTGGAATATCAAGACACATGCCCAAGCCTCAAAGGTAAATAGCACAGGGCTAGTATAGTAAGGAAGGGAGTAGCAATGGCTAACTCATAAAGACAAGAGTGACAATGGTTAACTCAAAAAAGGAGAGCAGCAATGGCTAACTTAACAAATGGAAGAGTGGCAATGGCCAACTCAATAATAAGGAGAATGGTAATAACCAACTCAATAATTAAGAGAGTGGCAATGGCCAACTCAATAAAGAGAAGAGTAGCAAGGGCTAACTCAACAAATTGATAAAGTTAAGGGCAAGGCCTATATCCATCGCTCCACATAAATTCATAAAAATCACTTGTAATTGACATCATATCATAATTCCCAAAAGGGTAGATAATTGTTGATGATAGAATAATTGCAGGAAGAAAATCATAGCATCATGAAAACATAGTATGTAACAGGTAAGATAAAGCATATCAACTTAAATTACCATCAGCTTAAAGGAATAAAAACCCTCACCTTAAGGTCGACTCACCCTTCCATATGATTAGGATTTAATTATGCTTCTAAAGTTGAATTACGATTGAAATCGCTGGACTAGAATTCCAACCTGATCAAACCTGGCCCTGACTCAGTCCAGGACTTAGCGAGTCGACTCAGCACTCAACTCTCCTCCTCTCTTTCTTTCATTCTCTCTCTTTCTCTTTCTCTTTCCTTTTCTTTTCTTTTCTTTTTCTTCCCTTTCCTTTCCTTTATTTTCTTTCTTCCTGTCTTCCTTTCTTTCTTTCATTCTTTCTTTCCTTCCTTCCTTCCTTCTTTCTTTCTTTCTTTCTTTCTTCCTTTCTTTCCCTTTTCTCATGTTTTTCTTCCCGTGGATGCTAGAGGTCCCTTTTATAGGAGTGAAGCTTCCAGGCCTTTCCTGCGTATCATTACGCAGCAAGAATGGAGTGCGGTCGTGTGGATTTGTTATGCAATGTAGCAGCGGTCGGGTTACTTAGCTGGGAAAACGGATCCTCTTTCGATGGTGGATTGAAATCTGGGCCACCTTCTCCCTGAGCGAGGTTTCGGTCACCATTAATGACTGGATTAGTTAAACGAAGCCAGTTCCCATCCCCGACGTGATGCAAGTAAGATCTCGCTGATCCAATTCGGGCTGAAATGAACGGCTAGCGTGGTTAGTATTAGGCATCAGGGGTGAGTTTTCAGGACCTTAGGTCACCTATTGGATGGCTCAAATCGACGAATGGGCCCCATCATAGCAGATGGGTTTTCTGACACCCTGATCCATAGCTCAAGTGGTAGACTGAGTGAAAGATACCTCGCTTCAACACTTGAGGTCTTGGTATTGATCCTTAGTGGGGGTGACTAACAGTGAAGTGTCAACTGAAAGTGGGGTGTACTAACAAGCTAACAAGAAAAAAAGCAGATGGGTTTTCTGGTTTTAACGAAGAAGATGACCCAGCTGTTAATGGCAGGTCATCCTTGGTTGGTTGACTTGCAATCAACAACACGTGGACAGTTCAGATTACTTTACTGGTGTGTTCTGGGCCACAAGATCGGAGGTCCGATCGTTCTGGAAGCGGATTGCTTCCGGTTTTCTCTGTTGTTTGCGAAAGAGACAGTTCCGGTTTCCTTGGTGGGGTCCACTCATGATGATCTTTTGATGGATCAGGGTCATTTATTTATTTTGTAGGGTCAAGTTAGGCCATGAGTCAAGATTTGAATTGGACCCGCGTTTTGAGTGAGCCACACCGCTAGTCAACATAGTGTGGTATTCATCAGTTGTTGTTAACTCGTGTGTGTGCATGAATGTACATGGTCATCATGGTTTTGGTTAAAATCAGCTCTTAGACATGATGGATGGCTCAGATCATCCATACGGATGATGGTGGTGGCCCAACATCACCACAACGAACGAGCCATAAGGAGTCGGTTTACTTCTCTTTTTCACGAATTTCGTTAGGTCAAACCATGTTTGACCCAACTTCGTGTTCAGTGCACTGCCGGTGCACATGCGTTGTGCACAATCTGGGTTATTATGGGGTCCACCGTGATGTTCTGGATAAATCTACACCGTCCATTTGTTTATCCATCTAATATAAGGGGTTGAGCCCAATGTTTGAAGCATATCTAACAATCAGGTGGATCATACCCTGTGAAAATAGTGGGTGTTGTGGTTCCCATCATTGAAACCTTTCTAGGCCCTACAGTGATGTTTATTTGTCATCCAACCTGTTCATTAGATCATACGACCATAGATGAAAGGGAAAGCACGAATATAGGCTTGATCCAAAGCTTCTGTAGCCCCCAAGACTTTTCAATAGTAGATGTTCAATTCAACTGTTTCTTGTGGTGTGGTCCATTTGAACTTTCTATATGCTTCATTTTTAGCGTCAGGCACTAAAATATCTGGATGAAAGAAGTGGATCGAATGTATTAATTATGTTGGACCTGATGGCCTATCTTGAAAATTAATGGATGGATGGGTTGATCTACGAAAGGAGACTATTCCCAATGGTCAGATTCATGTGGGAGAATGGGTGTAAGGTTAGGATAGCTAGATTAGTGTGTACACATGTACGTAGTACGTTAAATTTCATGGTAACACTCGAGAACTTTCAATACTCAGGTATTGAAAAGTTTGGGGTGTTACACTATGATTGTATAAGCCTGGAAGTAAGGTCGAAGGCGGTGGGATGACACAACCAGAGTGGGTGAGCTTTTCAATATCTGGATATCTGGTCTCAGCCGGGACCAAGGCTTTATTGACATAATACAATGGTAGTTGTTTCCCTTCTTGTTCTCGGACAAGGGTCGAGATGACCGCTGCTTTTGAGACCACTAAGTATAGTAAGAGCATGTAACGACCTTAGAATTTTTGTGCTTATCTTTCCTTAAGTAGTTGTTTTTGGGGTAATTAGCGCTATACTCGATTGCTTGTGAAATTCGCATCAATCACTTTAAATTGTACGCACATAGCTCAAAACTTGTAGATTAGTTAGCGCTACGTTACTCTGAAATCTGGGATCCATTGCTAAATCCAGTTGTTCTGGGGAATTTTTGGAAGATCTGGATCAGACCTGGACCACGCGTCGAAAGTCTGATAGCGATGATCTTAGGCTGTTGCGGTCACTATGTTGGGCTTGACCATCACCTCGAAAATCAAGTCCATGTGATGTTCTGGGTCGATTTATTTGAGTCTGGAGTGAAGAGTGTGAGAACGGTTGGAAATTTAATAAGTTTTTATGAAATCTGAGTCATGTCGCTTGCGCGACGATTTTAAGATATCTAACCATTGGATTCTGACCCAATTTTACCCTCTGATCAGGGAAGGTGGCCCAGGCATATCCTTGTGCTTGTGGACCTGATCGAGATTCCGTGACCGTTGAATTGAGTGTGGTCCGCCACGGCTGATCTGAAGAGCCGGTCGGTACGAAAACTCAGTCTGACCTAGATCCATGGTCAGTGAGCTTAAGTCCGACCTTTCGTGGTTATAGGCCCACCAGAAGTGCTTCGTTGGATCGAGAGAGGCATGCTTTGGTTATAACCTAAGTATACCTTGTCCCTGGGGTTATTTTCATCAATTTGAGGCCTATTTATAGTCCTTAAACCCTAGCCCTCTTTTCCATACGAATTTTCTCTAACGCTAGCTTGGAAAGAGAGTGGAAAAGAGAGAGAGATAGTGAGAGAGAAGTTGGTGAATCATCTTGGATTCTTTCTTGTTCTTCTTCATCTTTGAACCTTCACTTTGAATCGTTATTCTGACGATTCTGAGTTCATCTTGGGGTAAGTTAACCTAACCCTAATCTGTGTTGGAGCTTAAAATAGTCTTGGTGTTGTTGTATCTCATTTCTATCCTTGTTTTAGGGTATTCTATTGCCGTTGACGAAGACAACTCGTCTAAATCAGTTCGGTGTTTCTTTCCTTGCTTAAGGTGCGGACTTTAAGTGTATAGGTTATGGTTTTCAAGGCTTTCAATGCCAGTGAATGATTTATTCCTGTTATGGATGAGATTTCACATGCCAAATGTTGTGTTTACGTTGCTTTCCTGATATGCATGTGTTATATTGAGATTTGTGTATTCTATGTGTATGTATAAAGTACCGTATACGTATAAATTATGCACTTGTGTTTGCCATGATTATTTGTCATGTATGCATGCTAGATGTATGTATGACAACTCCTTGGTAAAAGGAATTGTCCAAATGCATGTATTCCAACATACGTCATGTATGTTGTATCATGTATTCTAAGTGTTTGTAGAAATGCATGAATGATCTAAAGTGTAACTTATTACACTAATTGCGGGCGTTGAGAAGTGATTCTCAACACTCCTATTGATGTGCATGATTTCCTTTATGCAAGTTACATTCCATGTTATTTAAATTCAAGCATTACTTATGCTTACATTTATGTTAAGTTGATATCCTTCAAGTGTTTATGTACCATGATTTGAGTTGTTATTTCCTTTACTGTTCTACATTCAATTCATATATCTGTTTTAATGTAATGTGTGTGGGACTATGCAATAGTCCAGGAAATCGGTAATCGACCCTATGTTCGTGGTTGAGGTTACTTTCGCCACGTAGGACGTATTAGACGAACCCGAGCCGTATTAGAGTTGGCGGCAATGGTTTGGCCATGCGGAGTATTTGCATACTTTATGTCGTTCTACTCAACGTGCGCTCGTGCTAGTTGAGTTCGTCAAGTAACCCGATTGTCCGATGTATGTTTACCATGTATGGACGCTATTGCTTGAATCTAGGGTACCGAACTTACCAGTGAAATCCTAATAACCATGGTACCTTGATCCGCTAAGACTCATGAGCCGGACATGGTGGTATGGGACACCGTGGTCGAGCTGTTGGCCTACGCTGGGGTGACGAGCCTCCCCATAATGACCAGTGAGCAACTAAACTCGTGAGCCGATTATGGTGGTATGGGACACTATATTCGTGCTGTCGGCCTACATTGATTGGTGACGAGCCCTTTGTAGTGACCTCGAGCATGCCTAGATACTGCATTGAGGTGATGAGCCTTAGTGTAGTAGTGAAGGTATGAAAGGCATGCATTGATTGGTGACGAGCCCTTTGCTACGACCTCAACCATATGATCGTATGAGATGTCTAGGATTGACGACCCTAGAATGGATCACTGTTTGGATGGTGACATGAGGAAGGTATCTTAGCTTCCCAATCCTGCTGTATGAAATGGACTAATAACAACTCGGTAATCATATCCATGCACCGCATTTGCATGTGCTTTGTAGATGTGGCGCACTTTGAGGTGGTGTCATGCGTAACGTAAGATGAAGACGCTGAGGGTGTACGCGTGAGGGCACGCATCATTTTGCATACATCCTTGCATTAACAAGAGTACTTAGGATTTATTTAATTGTTCTGCTTTATCATTACTGCTTGATTGAACTGATAACATGTTAACCAGTGCCTTATTGTTCCACTGAGTTGATCACTCACTCCCACGTTCTGGGGCGGTGTTAAACACCCACCAGACTCTGTCTTAGGTTCTGATGTTGCAGATGTTGATGCGACTTCTGAGGCAGAGCGGGAGATGGATGATGATGAGGCTGCTTTCTCTTATATGCAGTTTTCAGACGGGTTCTAGCGAGCCTTGGTCTGATGCGCGGGACTCTTGAATTATTTTTGGAAATTTAAATGATGTAACTTGATACTTATAATTTTGATAAGTAGCACTTTCATACGACCTGGTTTGTATATGTACTTCAAGGATTTACACTTATACACATATTTTTCTATAAGTCTTCCGCTTGCTTTATTCACTCATCCCTGAATCATATCTGTGTTTTGGCTTAATCTATTCCATGTTTTATGCACTAATACAGTCAACATACATCCATCCTTAAATATGTTGCATAAGTGATGTTTTGGAACTCGGGAGCTGAGTTATGCTCGACCCCCGAATTTCAGGGCGTTACAAGTTGGTATCAGAGCATGATCTGGATTAAACCGGACCTGGGTTATGGTCACACACCGCACGTTGTCACCACTTTAGTGTATTTGGGTGCGGGTCTATCGTAGATTTTGTGTTTGTGCTCCGTAGCTTCTATCGGTGAAAGTTTCCTGAAAACCTTCGCCGAGATCGAGTCTGTAGTCTTACCTGATCACACACAGTGACCTGAAACCTTTCCTAGACCATCTATTAATGAGTTTAAATGGTTTATCTTCCCTTTTTAACCCTTAAACCTTCAAGAAATCTTTATTTGAATCAGATTTCTGCCAGAATGGCCCGATAGGCGTCAAATCATGTAAGGGGCCAATCAGGGCATTTCCGGTGGGGCCCAGGGGGGGACCTACACTTTTCTGAGCATGGGGGACCAGGAGGACCTCGCCAAAACGGTGAGGCATCACTAGAATGTCCAGAGACCGGCGATGCCATCGCCGATTCGGCGAGGGATCGCCGGCCAGCGGGCCAGGCCGGTGCGGGCCGACGCATTCTAGGCCTAGTGTGGCCCACCCCTCCACGGTTTTCACTTTAAAGCCCTTTTCTTTCACCTATTTCCTTCACAAATACCCCTCCCAAGCTCTCCCTTTCTTGAAAACCCTCTCCAAATCCTTCCAAATCTCTCCCAAATCTTCTTCTTCTTCCATTTTTCGTGCAAACCCATCACCCTATTTCAAAATCCTCCCTCCCATTGCTAATTTCCTTTTCTTTCCTTCTCATTTGAGCTCTTACATTCCCTTTTTGGCTCTCAGGTGTGTGGAAGCTTCACCATCTTCCTATTTCTCTCTTTCTCTCATTTCTCATGGCCCTCTTTGAGATTGTGACGGCCATCTTTTCCATTTCTTCCCTTCTTTCCTTGATGGGGAAGAAGAGAGCGCCCGTGGATGAAGCCGGGCCGAGCCGCCCAACCCGTGCACGGAGGCCGAGAGGAGCCGCCGCGAGCACGTCCGTCACTCGTGAATTCCAAACGAAGCGGGACCTTGATCCTCGAGCTCCCGTTAGTAGGACTTTGTTGGCAGAATTGTCGCATGGAGCCTATGAAGGCCGTAGAGTCCTTTTTGAGGCTCATGTTGATCCGCTGCTCTTTGGTGAGTTTTTCTTGTTGGAGCGCCTAGAAGGGGCTAGTTGGGGTCCTTTGTTTGAAGGCGAGTATCGTGCGAATGCTAGCACTGTTCGAGCCTTTTATGCAAATATTCTTGATCCTTCGCTGGAGCCTCTGCAGTTCAAGATTCCTTGTGGTAGCTGTCGTGTGGGTATTGTCGATGTTGCTTTGATATCCCACCTCCTGAATGTGCCACTTAGTGAAGTGCATGCCAGCGAGAAGAATGTGAACAGTGTGCGTGAGAGGGATCGTCGCACCCGATCCTTGTGTGGTCGTCTAGTTGAATGGCAGCCGAATAGGAGTCTTCTGGCTACCTACATGACGGACGACTTCCGTTTGCTTCACCACATATTTACGTTCAATGTATATCCAAGGTGGAGCAACCGCAGCGAGTGTACGCGCCTGATGGTGGATTTCCTATACAGGTGGGGCAGGAAGCGAAGTTGTGTGTGCCGATGTACGTCCTGCGCCAGATTATTCTCATCGCTCGTTCGAGTAGGAGGACCGAGTCGCTTCCATTTGGCCACCTCATTTGCAAGCTTGCACATGAGTTTGGCTATAGGCTTGGAGCAGAGAAGCCGGTTCCTGTTCGTCATATCAATTTGAGGACTCTTAAGCTGATGGAGGTTGGTTCTGGTCGGCATGCCTCAGAGAGTGAGGCTGAGTCTGAGAGCGGTGATGAAGAGAGTTATGCTGAAGGTGGTGCGGAGATTGAGGAAGAAACAGAGCAGGACGAGGAAGGAGATGAGGCACAGGATTCGAGTGATAGCTCTCCTCCTGTGGCACCAGAGCTGGGCGCAGAGCAGACTGTCAGAGATGCCCGTCTTACACGGCTTGAAGAAGGGCAGGCTGTTTTACGCCAGGATATTGTTGATCTTCGAGGCCTTGTTAAACATAAGTTTAAGAAGGTGACTCGAACTCTGAAGTCTATCCTGTGTTGCTTGTAGGATAAGGGTGCTCCGCCTCCATCTCCTGATTTCGACGAGTAGCTGTCGTCGTGGCCGTCTTTTGCTTTGTTTGTTGTTTTCTTTGTGTGTAGCCGTTGTTGGCTTTGTAGTTGGAGTTGTTGTTGTTGTTTATGGTTGTTTGTGGTTGTTTGTAGTTGTTGTGGTTGTTTGAAGTGTTAGATGTTGTTGTTTACATGCTTTCCTAGTCATGATTCATGTATTGCTGCACTACTTGTATTGCGACGATTTTGATTAATGGAATGCATGTTGTTTGCCTTTGGAGTTGTACTATGTTGTTGTGTGGATGGATTATGTGACGTAGAATCTGACAGGTTGCATCCTCTATTGAATGTAGGGATGCCTCCTAAGGGTTCGAAGTCTTCGGCCCGTCTCTCTTTGATTGAGTCGCTTGCTGGGGTTCCTCCCTTGAGCGATAGCCAGTCAGATCCGCAGGCGGGTCCATCTCGTGCCGGTGTCGGGTCGACACCTATGGCTCCTCCAGTCACACCCTCTGTTCCTGAGCCGAGCTGTGCACCTTCGTCTGCTTCGCCTACTGATAGGTTTGAGCAGATGATGCTGTTGATACAGCAGCAGTAGCAGCAGCAGCAGGAGTTCCTCTCTTCCATGGCTGGCATCTTTGCTTAGTCAGTGGGGGCGACTCCACCTGTTTCACCTATGCCTCCATCTGGGAGCGCCAGTGCCAACGGCACTTTCGAGCAATTCCAGCGCTTGCGACCTCCTACTTTTGCGGGTTCTCATAGACCCGAGGAGGCCGAGTATTGGATCGACCACATCTCTAAAATGCTGAGACCGCTGCACTGCTCTGAGGTCGAGCAGGTTGAGCTTGCCACCTTCATGTTTGAGAAGGAGGCCAGTCTGTGGTGGGACAGTGTTCTTCGCACTGTCGAGGAAGGCTTTGAGTGTTCGTGGCAGGCGTTTGAGGCGCGCTTCCACGAGAAGTATTTCCCGGTTACGTACCGACATGAGAAGGAGAGTGAGTTCCTTCGCCTCCGCCAGGGAGGGCTGTCAGTGACAGAGTATGAGAACCGGTTTACTGAGTTAGGGCGGTATGTTCCTTTGATCCTGGGTGATCAGCGGATGAGGATGCGGCGTTTCTCTGAGGGATTGAGACCTGAGATCCGATCTAAGATTTGTTGTGCCAGCATTTCTTCTTATGCGGAGCTGGTGAGCATGTCCTTGCGAGCAGAGCAGGACGGAGATAGAGCGTCCTGCATGCGAGCACCGATGGTTCCTAGGCTGTGACCGGATTTCCAGGGTGCACCTTTCCTCGGCAAGAGGCTGCGAGCAGATTCTCCTCCGAGGCGTTCAGCGTCGCCCGCTCAGCAGATGAGAGCTGATCTTCGTTGTTCCTATTGTGGGAAGACAGGGCACTTGGACCGTTTTTGCTTCTCCCATATGCGAGCCAGTGGTTTTACTCCACCGCAGAGGATTAGCCGTCCGATGCCTCAGGTTATTTCTCCTCCACCTCTTTGATCAGCGCCAGCTCATCCATCCTTCAGACCTGCAGTTCCTAGCTTCAGGCCACCTCAGCGGCCCATGGTTCCTCCGCCGAATCGTCAGCAGCAGGCTCGAGTTCATGCGCTTTCAGCTGAAGCGCCTATGTCTAACTTAGTGCTGAGGTCCTTCGAGGTGACAGCGCACATTGAAGGTATTCCCATTTCTGTGTTAGTGGATACAGGGTCCACTACTTCTCTTATATCTTATGCGGCAGTTAGGCGTTTGGGTTTGAGATCTGTTCCTATGCAAGGAGTGATGCTTACTACCGCTACTGGGATTTCCTCTGCTTTGGGCAAGCGTTGTTTGGATTGTTTGGTCGATCTGGGAAGTGGATCGATCCGTGTTGATTTGTTAGTCGCACCGCTTTATCACTACGATGTTATTATGGGTATGGATTGGCTCACGAGGATGCGAGCTGACATTGATTGTGAAGCTAGATCAGTGACGATCCATGGACCTGAGGGCGAGACTGTTACTTTCCCAGTTCAGGTCAGTTACCCTCTTCGTATTGATTATTATTCTTCTCTGTTGGAGAGTTCAGCCAAATCGGCGTTAGTTAGTACGCCGGTAGTTCAGGAGTTTGAAGATGTGTTTGAGTCGATTCCTGGATTACCTCCTCAACGTGAGATTGATTTTGTTATCGATCTTATGCCTGGTGCGACGCCCATTTCTTTACCCACCTATCGTATGCCTCCAAGTGAAATGGAGGAGTTGAGGAAGCAGATAGATGGTTTGATGGACTTAGGTTTTATTCGGCCAAGTGTGTCTCCTTAGGGAGCACCTGTTCTGTTTGTGAAGAAGAAGGATGGTTCCTTGCGATTGTGTATTGATTATCACAGGCTGAATTTGGTAACTATGAAGAATAAGTACCATTTGCCCAGGATTGATGATCTGTTTGATCAGTTGAAGGAGGCGCGGTACTTTTCGAAGGTTGATCTGCAGTCAGGGTATCACCAGTTGCGCATCAAGGATGGGGACGTGCAGAAGATCGCTTTCAGGACCAGCTTCAGTCATTATGAGTTCCTTGTGATGTCGTTCGGTCTGACGAACGCACCGGCCGTGTCACGCCCCGAACTCGGAAACTGGGCTCACAAAATTTCCGATCGCCGAATCCGGCGCCGACAGCCTCCGTAGAACCCCATTTTCGGATCCCGGCACCCATTCACCAGGTTCCGATCCTGGGATACTACAAGGAGGATTTCAAATCATCAGTCTGATTCATAATGAGCATAATAAAAGCATAACCCACAAATAATAACCACAAGAACACCACCACAAAATCCACTATGATCAAAAACTTTTTAGTACAATGCGACAGAAAGGGAAAATACAATGTAGTGCAAAAGATAGAAACTCCAAAGCTCGTCTACACGGTCTAACTACGGCGAGACTATGGCTGCGACTGCGTCCTAGCATCACCTGCACGCATCAATCGTGCATAAGCTTATAGAAAGCTTAGAGGGTAGTGTAAGTATGTGCGCAATATAAGCGTGCTCAAAATACAAGGTAAGAGTAATGCGGAATCATGGCAATAAGTACATGAATGCAATCAGCCGTACCAAGGCTATGCGGTTCAATATATGAATGCTATCGGCCATAATACGGCCATGCGATGCGAGATGCAACTCAAACATGCCAATCCTCATCATGTATCAGTACAGTTCTCATTCTGGATAATCACCGGGGTTCAATACACTCCAAATGGCACTGTCGCTCTCCTAGCCGCACAGTCCAAGTGAGCGTAAGAAACCTCACTATCCGCCTGACCAATAGTCTGCCAATACCTATCCGGCACATCGATAGCGGAACCATTCGCGAGCTGGTCAAACTCAGCCTAGTATTGCCCCCTACCCTCGGGCGAATAAGGCCACACTCCTTTCCAACCGACCACGACACAGTGGGAGACGCGGCCTCCTAGTATTCGGCCCTCGTGCGCTCATATATCCACTCGGTCTCGACGTTGGAGTCATCCTCTGGTACCATCGGGTTTAGGGATTTTCACCCAGGGACATCTATGGTGCCCGTATGCTAGAACCAAAATTTCCGGTCTCCAATCCTGCCATCCACGATGTATCTGTGGAGGCTATGGTCCTGATGTCGCTAGGGCATACAGTAACTACAATCACACAAATGCAAGTGCATGAATCACACTATCAGTCATGCAACAGTCCTGCGTGTACCATGCACTTATATGGGGCAACTTCGCCTATTAGGGAGCCCATAAACAGTCTGCCCGAAGGCGCATGCTATGATCGGTCACTCCTCACATCAAGCATATATATGATGCGAATGATCATGAGTCATGGATCTATACTAAATGTATATAAAAAGATGATCTCTGTGCATAATGAAGATGGGCCTAGACGGCCTACTTACCACAAGTTTGGGCCTATCAGTGGGCCTTGGGGAGAGCTATAATGCGGACATTTAACCAACATTATCAATGTGGACGTCAAACCAGCATTGCTCCGAAGGCGTGGCCCGTTATAAGTGTCAATACATACGCTATGGTGGAGTCACACTATAAGGGACATTATGTTCATCCTATTGGGCCTTGACCCGTGGGCCTCCAGTACATCAAATGGGCCTCATAATACCGGCCTAATACAAATCAAGGCGGGCCTCAACAACGACCACTAATACATGAAGATGGGCCTCCACAATGGGCTTTAAATTATCTCCAACACAGTTGGACAGTTGGATGAAACACATACATCATGATGGAGCCCACACTAATAGAGGGCGTGATTTACAATACATACATAGGCGGGTCCTAAGTAGGACTCACCATAATGCTTGTTCTCCACCCAGCCTAGGGCCCAATATAATGTTTATTTTCCACCCAACTTAGGGCCCATTATAATGTTTATTTTTCCACCCAACTGTTCATAAGATCATGTGGACCAGGGTAGGGCCCACTAAAATATTTATTATCATCCAATCTATTCATAAGGTCACGTGGGCCTGAATAGGGCCCACTATAATGTTTATTTGCCACACAAAATGGGCCCACTGTAATATTTATTTTCCATACAACCCGTTGACAGGGTGGTGTGGACCAAGGGCCCACTGATATGTTTATTTTTCATACAACCTGTTACAGGGCCACGTGGTGAAGGGCCCACCGCAATGTTTATTTTTCATCTAACCTGTTGATCGGGTCACGTGGGCAGGGAGCCCACAGTGACGTTACTTGCCGTCCAACCTGTTGATAAGGTCATTCGACCTTGGGGCGGATGTGGGGCCCACCGAAATGTGGTTCACAAATCCAGCCCACCCATTATGTGGGTCCCATCTAACTGACGGTACATACCAAGTTTCAGCAACATCCAAAACTCAGGTAGGCCCCACCAAGTGATTTTATATGTTTTGACATGTCTTCACATGATTTTAAATGGTATGGCCCACATGAGTTCCGTATAAGGCTGATTTTTTGGATGGCCCACGGCCAGGGAGGTGGTCAACGAATGGACGGTGTGGATGTGCAAAATACACATCATGGTGGGGCCCACGGCTGGACGTGGGTCCAGCCCGTCCGCCCGCCCTCTGGCGTCCCTGACAATGGCAGCAGCAGGCGCTGCTGCCTAAATTTGTTGTTTTTTTTTTGAAGAAAATCATTTTTTTGCAAAAACTCCTGTGTGGGGCCCGCATCGGATGAATCCACTCCAGCCATCGGATTCCACGGTCCAAGACCGATCAAATGAGTCTAATATACGGCCTGTTTTTGGCGAATAAAGGGATCTAGGTGGTTTTCAAGGGTCATACCGCTATTTCTTATGGTATGGCCCACCTGAGAATTAGATTACCCTCAAAGTTCGACTCAACGCCTAAAATGAGCTGGAGAGAAGGATGGACGGATTGGATTGAGCACATACATCAAGGTGGGGCCTACATAGGTGGCCCACCCCAAAAAGGCAACTAACCCCCTTTTTTTTTTAACACACCATGCCACTCTGCCTCACGTCCAGCGTCCAGGGACGCTGGACGGCATGGACACTCACAGCATCATGGTGGGCCCCACTTAGACGTGGCCTACATCTTAGTCAAGGTGGGTCCCACATAAACGTGGCCCACCTGATATGGATCAATCTAGTACTTGTGTTTCCCCTCCATCTTGGCCCGTTAATGGGTTGGATGGCGTAGATCCAACACATTCATCCAATAGGTCCCACATGAACTATATGATTCATGGTGGCCACACTTACCCATCCATCATCACTACCATCCAGAGAGAGAGAGAGAGAGAGAGAGAGAGAGATACGGTGAGACAGAGGGACCCCGCCACTATGGGCCCCTCTTGATTAAATCAAATACAACAAAATGGGTCCCACCAATAAGTGGGCCCTAAAGATAAGATTTCAACGGTGGGTCACCCACCTCGTTGGCCTCCTTCTTGATCCCTTGGACTCCTTAGCTCCTTACCTTCACTTTTAATGGAGGTTGATGAAAGATGAATGGTTGAGATTGGAGATGAGAGGGTAGGCCACACTTGAAGTTGAGAGAGTGTGTTGGATGTGTGAAATTTCTCATGGGATTTGGATATTTGCTAGAGAATGAGAGAGAGATAGAAATAATGGGTGTAAGGATGGATGGAGTGGTGTTGTAAGGATGGGAGATAGATGGGTATGGATGAGTTTTCAAAATTTTGTAAAAGAAGTATGGCCTTAGTTGAAAATGAGGTAAAAGAGGAATGGTGAGGTGGAAAGATGGTGGACTTTTGGAAAAAGAGGGAATGGGTGTAGTACTTGATGTATGGGATGCATTAATGGTTGATTGATGGGACTAATTGTGTAGAGATTCCCTCAAAATTCGCAACGTGCGGTGTTTCTTCGGAATAAACGCAGATCGGCATCTTCTTGCCTGGGTATCGGTTCGGTGCGTAAGTCACGGCGTTGGAACCGCGGCGACGACGCGGTCGCTATGATACAACTTTCGGATCAAGCGGACGTCGGTACGCGGGACCTGGCTTAGGATCGTGCGCAAACACCGAATACGGTGCGAAGGTTGCCGAAATTTGACCGGAAGGACCGCGGAAGCTAACGGAACAGTACGGATTAGGACACGGGTCTTACAGGCCGCGTTCATGGATCTGATGAACAGGGTGTTTCGGCCATTCTTGTTCCGATTCATCATTGTTTTTATCGATGACATCTTGATTTATTCGGTGAGCCGGGCAGAACACGAGGAGCACTTAAGAGCGGTTTTGGATACTCTTAGGAAGAATCAGTTTTTCACACAATTCAAGAAGTATGATTTCTGGAAAGAGGAAGTCAAGTTCCTGGGACATGTGGTGTCCAAGGAAGGAATAGCCGTCGATCTTGCTAAGGTAGCTGCAGTGCAGGACTGGAAGTAGCCTGGTTCAGTTACTGAGGTAAGGAGTTCTCTGGGTCTTGCAAGCTATTATCGACGCTTTATTAAGGACTTCTCAAAGATTGCCAGACCGTTGTCGCAGTTGACACGGAAAGATTTGAAGTTTGCTTGGAGTGAGCAGGCGGAGTTAGCTTTTCAGGAGCTAAAGGACAAGTTGACGTCCACCCCTGTGCTAGTATTGCCAGAGCAAGGGGTTAAGTATGTTATATATACTGACGCCTCTCGCGTTGCCCTAGGTTGTGTCCTTATGCAGAAGGACAGGGTGATTGCTTATGCTTCACGTCAGTTGAGAAAACACGAAGAGAATTACCCTGCGCACGACCTGGAGTTAGCAGCTGTCATATTCGCATTAAAGCTTTGGAGACATTACCTCTATGGTGAGGAGTTCGAGCTCTTTTGCGACCACAAGAGCCTTAAATATATTTTCACGCAGCGTGATTTAAATATGAGGCAGCGCAGATGGATGGAAACATTGAAGGACTTTAAGTTCGATGTTTCTTACCATCCGGGCAAGGCGAACCTTGTGGCAGATGCGTTGAGTCGCAAGAAGGCTATTGAGTTTGCGGCTCCGCTGATGATAGCAGAGTGGGATATGTTGGAGTTCGTGCGCGATTTTGAGCAGAAGCTTACGGTGGTTGAGCCGTATGAGGTTATCGCACACATTCGTGTACAGCCCCTTATCGACGAGAGGATCGTTGCAGCTCAGGCAGATGATGAGCTTTTGGTGAAGATGAGGCAGCGGGTTGGTACAGATGAGAACTCCGACTGGAGTGTTAGTTCTGATGGGGGCCTACATTTTCGTGGTCGGTTATGTGTTCCTGACATCCCTGACTTGAGACGAGAGGTTCTCGAGTTAGCCCATAATTCTAAACTTGCGATGCATCCAGGTAGCACGAAGATGTATCAGGATATGAAGAGGTCTTATTGGTGGGACAATATAAAGGTCCAAATTGCTAAAGTTGTTTCTCGTTGTCTCACGTGCCAGCAGGTCAAGGTAAAGTATCGCCGACCTCCTGGGTTACTGCAGCCCATGCCCATAGTTGAATGGAAGTGGGATTTCATCTCTATGGATTTTATTTCTGGGTTGCCGAGGACGAGGAAGGGATATGACTCTATTTGGGTGATCGTCGACCGATTAACGAAGTCGGCGCATTTCTTACCGATCAGAGTCACTTACTCTGCAGACGAGTTGGCTAGGTTGTATATCAAGGAGATAGTGCGTCTGCATAGAGTTCCCCTAGAGATTGTGTCTGATAGAGACACGCGTTTTACATCTATCTTCTGGACTCATATCCAGGAAGCAATGGGTGTGAAACTGAAGTTCAGCACCGTGTTTCATCGGCAAATAGATGGGCAGACGGAGCGCGTGAATCAAGTCCTGAAAGATATGTTGCGAGCTTGTGTTTTGGATTTCAAGGACAGTTGGGATGATTGTCTTCAGTATGCAGAGTTCGCATATAATAATAGTTTCCAGGCGAGTATTGGCATGGCTCCCTATGAGGCGTTGTATGGTCGCCCATGCAGAGCACCACATTGCTGGGCAGAAATTGGTGAGCGTAGTTTGCTTGGCCCGGAGTTGGTGCAGGTGACTTCAGAGAAGGTTGACATCATTCGACGTCGACTTCTGACAGCGCAGAGTAGGCAGAAGAGTTATGCTGATACGAGGCGTCGACCGCTTGAGTTTGAGGTTGGAGACCATGTTTTTCTGAAGGTCTATCCTATGAAGGGAGTTCTGCAGTTCGGTAAGAAGGGAAAGCTGATGTCGAGATTTATTGGTCCATTTCAAGTTCTGGATCGAGTTGGAGCGGTAGCATACCGCCTTGCTTTGCCCACACCTCTTGCGGGCGTGCATAACGTATTTCATGTTTCTATACTGAAGAAGTACGTTCCTGATCCTTCGCATATTATCAGTTGGGAGCAAGTGCAGTTGAGTGAGGATGTCACTTATGTACTGCGACCGACGCGTATTCTCGACAGGAAGGAGCAGGTATTGCGTAGCAAGGTTATCCCTCTTGTGAAGGTGCTATGGACGCATCATGGTGTGGAAGAGGCTACTTGGGAATCTGAAGCTGAGGTCAGGAAGACCTACCCTCTGATCCTTGAGGATTATATGAAGGTATGAATTTCGAGGACGAAATTTTCTTTAAGGGGGGTAGATTGTAACGACCTTGGAATTTTTGTGCTTATCTTTCCTTAAGTAGTTGTTTTTGGGGTAATTAGCGCTATACTCGATTGCTTGTGAAATTCGCATCAATCACTTTAAATTGTATCTGCATGGCTCAAAACTTGTAGATTAGTTAGCACTACGTTACTCTGAAATCTGGGATCCATTGCTAAATCCAGTTGTTCTGGGGAATTTTTGGAAGATCTGGATAGGACCTAGACCGCGCGTCGAAAGTCTGATAGCGATGATCTTAGGCTGTTGCGGTCACTATGTTGGGCTTGACCATCACCTCGAAAATCAAGTCCATGTGATGTTCTGGGTCGATTTATTTGAGTCTGGAGTGAAGAGTGTGAGAACGGTTGGAAATTTAATAAGTTTTTATGAAATCTGAGTCGTGTCGCTTGCGCGACGATTTTAAGATATCTAACCATTGGATTCTGACCCAATTTTACCCTCTGATCAGGGAAGGTGGCCCAGGCATATCCTTGTGCTTGTGGACCTGATCGAGATTCCGTGACCGTTGAATTGAGTGTGGTCCGCCACGGCTGATCTGAAGAGCCGGTCGGTACGAAAACTCAGCCTGACCTAGATCCATGGTCAGTGAGCTTAAGTCCGACCTTTCGTGGTTATAGGCCCACCAGAAGTGCTTCGTTGGATCGAGAGAGGCATGCTTTGGTTATAACCTAAGTATACCTTGTCCCTGGGGTTATTTTCATCAATTTGAGGCCTATTTATAGTCCTTAAACCCTAGCCCTCTTTTCCATACGAATTTTCTCTAACGCTAGCTTGGAAAGAGAGTGGAAAAGAGAGAGATATAGTGAGAGAGAAGTTGGTGAATCATCTTGGATTCTTTCTTGTTCTTCTTCATCTTTGAACCTTCACTTTGAATCGTTATTCTGACGATTCTGAGTTCATCTTGGGGTAAGTTAACCTAACCCTAATCTGTGTTGGAGCTTAAAATAGTCTTGGTGTTGTTGTATCTCATTTCTATCCTTGTTTTAGGGTATTCTATTGCCGTTGACGAAGACAACTCGTCTAAATCAGTTCGGTGTTTCTTTCCTTACTTAAGGTGCGGACTTTAAGTGTATAGGTTATGGTTTTCAAGGCTTTCAATGCCAGTGAATGATTTATTCCTGTTATGGATGAGATTTCACATGCCAAATGTTGTGTTTACGTTGCTTTCCTGATATGCATGTGTTATATTGAGATTTGTGTATTCTATGTGTATGTATAAAGTACCGTATACGTATAAATTATGCACTTGTGTTTGCCATGATTATTTGTCATGTATGCATGCTAGATGTATGTATGACAACTCCTTGGTAAAAGGAATTGTCCAAATGCATGTATTCCAACATACGTCATGTATGTTGTATCATGTATTCTAAGTGTTTGTAGAAATGCATGAATGATCTAAAGTGTAACTTATTACACTAATTGCGGGCGTTGAGAAGTGATTCTCAACACTCCTATTGATGTGCATGATTTCCTTTATGCAAGTTACATTCCATGTTATTTAAATTCAAGCATTACTTATGCTTACATTTATGTTAAGTTGATATCCTTCAAGTGTTTATGTACCATGATTTGAATTGTTATTTCCTTTACTGTTCTACATTCAATTCATATATCTGTTGTAGTGTAATGTGTGTGGGACTATGCAATAGTCCAGGAAATCGGTAATCGACCCTATGTTCGTGGTTGAGGTTGCTTTCGCCACGTAGGACGTATTAGACGAACCCGAGCCGTATTAGAGTTGGCGGCAATGGTTTGGCCACGCGGAGTGTTTGCATACTCTATGTCGTTCTACTCAACGTGCGCTCGTGCTAGTTGAGTTCGTCAAGTAACCCGATTGTCCGATGTATGTTTACCATGTATGGACGCTACTGCTTGAATCTAGGGTACCGAACTTACCAGTGAAATCCTAATAACCATGGTACCTTGATCCGCTAAGACTCATGAGCCGGACATGGTGGTATGGGACACCGTGGTCGAGCTGTTGGCCTACGCTGGGGTGACGAGCCTCCCATAGTGACCAGTGAGCAACTAAACTCGTGAGCCGATTATGGTGGTATGGGACACTATATTCGTGCTGTTGGCCTACATTGATTGGTGACGAGCCCTTTGTAGTGACCTCGAGCATGCCTGGATACCGCATTGAGGTGACGAGCCTTAGTGTAGTAGCGAAGGTATGAAAGGCGTGCATTGATTGGTGACGAGCCCTTTGCTACGACCTTAACCATATGATCGTATGAGATGTCTAGGATTGATGACCCTAGAATGGATCACTGTTTGGATGGTGACATGAGGAAGGTATCTTAGCTTCCCAATCCTGCTGTATGAAATGGACTAATAACAACTCGGTAATCATATCCATGCACCGCATTTGCATGTGCTTTGTAGATGTGGCGCACTTTGAGGTGGTGTCATGCGTAACGTAAGATGAAGACGCTGAGGGTGTACGCGTGAGGGCACGCATCGTTTTGCATACATCTTTGCATTAACAAGAGTACTTAGGATTTATTTAATTGTTCTGCTTTATCATTACTGCTTGATTGAACTGATAACATGTTAACCAGTGCCTTATTGTTCCACTGAGTTGATCACTCACTCCTACGTTCTGGGGCGGTGTTAAACACCTACCAGACTCTGTCTTAGGTTCTGATGTTGCAGATGTTGATGCGACTTTTGAGGCAGAGCGGGAGATGGATGATGATGAGGCTGCTTTCTCTTATATGCAGTTTTCAGACGGGTTCTAGCGAGCCTTGGTCTGATGCGTGAGACTCTGGGATTATTTTTGTGAATTTAAATGATATAACTTGATACTTATAATTTTGATAAGTAGCACTTTCATATGACCTGGTTTGTATATGTACTTCAGGGATTTACACTTGTACACATATTTTTCTATAAGTCTTCCGCTTGCTTTATTCACTCATCCCTGAATCATATCTGTGTTTTGGCTTAATCTATTCCATGTTTTATGCACTAATACAGTCAACATACATCCATCCTTAAATATGTTGCATAAGTGATGTTTTGGAACTCGGGAGCTGAGTTATGCTCGACCCCCGAATTTCAGGGCGTTACAGAGCAGCTCTCTTTGCTCAGGATTAGAGAGTAGTGGGGGTGATACTAAATACTGTTTGAGCTATTGGAAGGCCGGTTCACAATCCTTGGTCCATTATACCTTTTGTTTTCCTTTCAACTGTTTGAGAAAGGGAGGGACTTGTTAGTGGCTCGAGAGACGAAAAGGTTGAGGGCACTCTCCCCGTGAGGCACTGAATTTTCTTCGTCGTCTTAGGTGAGCTCATGTCCAGTAGGGCTCGGATCTTATCGTGGTTCGCCTCAATCCCCCTTTGGCTTACCGAAAAGCCGAGGAACTTTCCCTAGCTGACGTCGAAGGCACATTTACTCGGATTCAGTTTCATCTGATATTTTTGCAAGATTACGAACATCTCCTTGAGGTTGGCAGTGTGTCCTGTAGACTTGATATTCTTGATGAGCATGTCATCGACGTAAACCTCCATGGAGCGCCCAATCCACTAAGCGAACATTCTATTGATAAGTTACTGCTATGTAGCTCTAGTGTTCTTCAGCTCGAAGGGCATGACCTTATAAAAGTAGAGCCCCTTGTCAGTGATGAATGTCATCTTCTGCTTGTCATGGGATGCATGGCGATCTGGTTATAGCCCGAATAAGCATCCATGAAGCTCAGGAGCTCGTGTCCGGTCATGCTGTCGAAAAGCTGGTCGATTCATGGAAGGGGAAAACTGTCTTTAGGGTAGGCTTTGTTCAAGTTAGTGTAGTCAACATAGACTCGCCACTTCTCATTGGACCTTTTCACAAGGATGATGTTGGCGATCCAGTTAGGATAGTAGATCTCCCCAATAAATTCGGCTTCGAGGAGCTTGCTGACCTCCTCACCAATGATGGTGTAACGTTCTAGTTCAAACACTTGTCGCTTCTTCCTGACTAGTTGGTGGTCGGGGTTAACATTCAGTTTGTGAACCATCACCTTTGGGTTGATGCCGAGCATATCCTGATGGGACCAGGAGAATACGTCGATGTGTATCGAAGGAGGTTCATGATCTCATCCCGCAGAGCTAGAGCTAGTGATGAGCCGACCTAAACTATTCGGGTCAAGTTAGCTTCACTGAGGGGGATGGTTATGAGATCTTTTACCGAAAATCCTCTCTCGACCAACTCTTTTCGGGAATTGAGGGAAGTGATGGCCATCTTTTGGTGTTGCGTCCTCAAATCCATGGAGTAGCATTGGCGAGCTTCCCGTTGGTCTCCCCTAACATGCCCGACCCCGTGCTCAGTCGAAAACTTCATCGTAAGGTGGTATGTTGATACCACTGCTCATAGAGTGTTAAGAGAGGGTCATTCGAGGATAATGTTGTAAATGGAAGGGCAGTCGACCACAAGGAAGTCGATCATCATCATCATCTGATTTGGTCCTTCTCCGCAGCAACATGGAAGAGTATGGATCCTTTGGACGTAACCTTATCTCCTGTGAACCCGAGTAGAGAAGTTTTGATCGGTCGGAGTCAAGATCTTCCAACCCCCATCTTGTCAAGGGTGTCAATGAAGAGGATGTTGGTCGAGCTACCGGTATCCACTAAGATTCGAAACACTTTGCGGTTGGCTATAGTCATGGCTACCACTAGTGCGCATCATGAGGGTGGTGGACACCTCGGGCGACCTCCTCGATGAAGGTCAGTTTGCAGGGAGTTACCCTCTATTCCTTTAGAGGTCAGGATGTGAGGTGAATCTGATGTTCTGGGTTATTATGGATGATGCTCCAAGTATAAGCTTTGCGTGCTGGGTTCAAATCTCCTCCTCTTGTAGATCCATCGAAGATGGTGAAGAATTCTCATGTAGCCTCGTTGTTGTTACCATTACCAGGTTGCTCATTCTTTTGACCTTTTCATTCTTCTCTCCTGCTGACGTATTCTCATAAGTGTCTGTCGCAAACGAGGGCTTTGATTTCTTCCTTAAGGTCAAAGCAGTCGCTGGTGGAATAGTCGTGGTCACGGTGGAAGTGGCAGTACTTTTGTTTTTCCCACTTGTTGGCATCATTCTTCATCCTGTTCAGCCATTTCAGGAGCCGCTTGACCCGAACTTCCATGAGGACCTGTTCAGGCGTCATGTTGAGCGGAGTGTAAGAGCTGAACCTGCTCTCAAGTCGTCTGCTCGGATGTTGACCTCTGGACGAATCGTTGTCTCTTCTCTGCTTGTTGCTGGGAGCCGACACCTGTCCTTTCTTAGGTCATTTCTCCTTGGTCGAGCTTCCCTTGTTCCGAGTAGTTTTTTGTGAACGAAAAAGTTCTTCGGCGTTCGAGTTTTTTGGGCTCAGTTGAGGAAATCGGCCAGTGTCATCGGGGGATTATTGCCGAGTGAGAAGAGGAATCTCCTGAGTCATTGGTTTCAGCCTTTCTTTTGCTCCAATGAAGTTGGTGATGAAGGCTTTACTAAGCTATGTGAATGAGCTGATGGACTGCGGTTTCAACTATTAAACCATTTCCCAGTTGCCCGTTACAGAGATAAGGAGAACGCTAGGCACATTACTGTGGTCAATGCACTATGAAGCTCCATCCATGCCCTAAAAGACCAGCCGAGTTAGTGGCCCTAGAGTAAGGGGTGATTTGTGGCACCCATAATCTGAACAGGAGATGAGCGTGCATGATGTCGGCAGTGAAGGGCGGCTCTGTTTCCTCCCACATGGCTTTTATCAAGGTCAGAGCGTACGCGTGATAGGCCTATTGTATGTCATCGATCTGACCTCGTAGCTCGTTGAGCTCGGCTTCCAAGGGGCCTCGTTCTCAGTTATTGCCTCGATAGCGATTTCGGGAGCTTTACCATGCTTCTTCTTCTCCAACTCATGACATAAGTCGGAGGCAGCTAGCGCGATAGTAAAAGAAAATTTGTGCTTCTTCGACTTGTCAATTCCTCCGGGATCCGGTGGGTGCTTGAGATGGTGTCAAAACTTTAGTGGCTACCTGAGCGATAACCTCCTCAGCCTCCAGATCATGAGGGGGAATTTGTCTCTCTAGCATTTTCCTTATATGATCGATGTTGCTAGTCAAGTCTTCAACTTGATGCTCCAGGGAGATGAGTCCCGATGATCTACATACTGTTCTGGCATCGTAAGACTTGGCACAATGGTGGTGGCCTGGCTTTCTTTCTCCCCTTCGCCATTGATGAAGCACGATGGGATGAGAACAGCTTTCAATGTCGTCCCCACAGACGGCGCCAAACTATTGATGCAGAAATATGGACATCCTCTTTAGACCACTTGAGACCTACAAAACAAGACAAAGATGGAGACCCTGACTACAGCAAGGGACCCTCCGATGCTAAAGTCATATAGGCAAGCTAGGTCTAATTGAATGTAGGATTTTTTGGAGTATTTTTGGAGTTGAATTGTGCGTACCTTTCACCATTAGGGATCCTCCTATTTTTAAGCAAGAGGTGGCGACGGCGTAGGGGTCTCCCTATTTAGTAGGAGCATTTCAAATCCCATCTAGAGTTCATTTTTTAATCCAATCTATTGATTTTCCAATGATATCATTTAAGATAGGATTGAAAGATGAACTCCCATGAGGAAAAGGGATTTAAGAGGGTAGGTGGTTTTCTCCTAGTAATAACTCTCTCAAATCTCTCTCTTTTTCTCACTAAAGAATTAAGAAAACAAGCCCCCAAATTTATAAGCAAAAATCCCAACGGTAAAAAAAATGAGCATATTTTTGTCAGGATTCAATGTCATCAAACCTCCTTCGATGTTATTGAATCCCTGCACTAAGATTTTCATATAAGTGATGTACAGTTCTGCTCGATGTCATCGAGTAGTATTCGATGTCATCGAATGCTAGATCGATGTCATTGGTATTTTCTCGTAAAATGCTTGGAGCTTTCAGGACAATTTGGTTCACTTTTTCGATGTCATCGAACGTTCTTCGATTTCATCAAAATTTGAAATTCGATGTCATCGAATGTAGTTCGAGTCATTGAACATTTTTCCATATTTTCCTTTTGAGCTTGTTGGAACTTGAGTGCCTATTTTTTTATGTCCTCGAAATAGGTTCAATGTCATCGAACTTATAAGTTCGATGTCATTGAAACCTGTTCGATGTCATAGAGAATATCTCCAGGTATATGAGTTTGGTTGTTGGACATATTGGTGCACTTTTTCGATGTCATCGAAGTATGTTCAATGTCATCGAACCTGTAAGTTTGATGTCATCGAAACCTATTCGATGTCATCGACAATTGTAGATTTTCTTGCAACTTTGTATTTCTTCTTTCAAGCTTACTAAGGTGTTTTCCTAGTTGGTTTTGGGTAAGATTGGACCATTTGAAGGGTTTATTACTTGGGGTGTTTTGATCATGGGTTGTGAGGCTTAATTTTCCTTTAGAAATGCCTTGAACCTCTTCTTCTTGTTGAGCCTTTAGTCTTGTAGTCTTCAATGGGGGGCTGACTTGACTTTACGACTCAATCGTCACATTAATTGACAAATAAGGGAACTTTCACAAGCTTCACCTCTTATCTCTAGCTAAGATATTAGCCAACCAAAGACATGATTAAGCTAAAACCTCTTCAAGGAAAATATGAAAAACTAACTAGAGAAGAAGAAAGAACTCCTTGGAAGATGCTACACCCTTAGCTCTACTCCTCCAACCCTAATTCTTGTTTTGAATCCCTTAGAGAACCCAAATATATAGGCTTTGTTTGGCTGACTTTGAAAACTGCCTCAATTTTACGCACCTTCGATGACACTTCAATGTCATCAAAGGTTGGAGTTCAAGTTGAATTTGAATTGGAAACTTCGCGCCATTCGCACTGTGTAAGTTATCGATGTCATGGCCCGATCTTCGATGTCATTGAAAAGTCTTCAACGTCATCAAATAGCTCCTTGATGCAATTGAAATTGGCTCAGAATTGTCTAACAAGTTGAGCTTGAAAATCCAAAAATTCTCCCTGTCAATGAACTGGATTCGATGACATCGAAACTTGCCTTCAATGAAATCGAACTTTGCACCCAATTGTCCAGCAAGAAAATTGAATTTTCACTAAAATCTTGAAGTGATTGATCATTCTTTGATGTCACGAAGTGTGCACAATGCAATCGACAGTCAAGTTTCAGCAGTTTTGAATTTCTACACTTTGCAAAATCGATTTTCTTCCTTTTTCACTTGGTTTTCTTGGATCTTGGATTCTTGAAATATTCAATCTTGACCTCCAATATCCAATTCTTTCTTTAGTAATTCTTGAGCATCAAATCCATGCTTTTAGCATCTGTTTCACCTTAAGCTCTCGAAATCACCTCACAAGACAAATATGCATAAATATATTGATTAAGCGCTATTATGTTCATATAACCAAGATATAGACAGGGAGAATATGCAATATTTGACACTCAACATTGAGTCAAGTTCAAGTCATGCCTATTTCGAAACCGGATCGAGTTGGGTCAGCCCTAACTCGGTCCGACTCGACTCGATGCCCAGCTCTACCTCTACTTGACCATTGGTTAGAGGGTTCCAAGGTGAGGCGAAATCATAGCGAATGCTGTGCTTTTCGTATAGTCCTCGAAATAAGCGTTGTCGAACTACCTACCATTGTCGGTAACAATGGTTTGTGGAATACCAAACATGCAAACAATGTTTTTCCAGATAAAGTCGGTTGTTTTTGGTTTAGTGATTCAAGCTAGGGGCTCAACCTCTACCCACTTGGTGAAGTAGTCAATAGCAACGATGACGAACTTGGTCTGTCCCCTACCCATTAGTAGGGGTCATATGATGTCAACCTCCCACTGCGCAAAGGTACAGGGGGTCATTTGCTTGGGTGGTTGTCGTGGTATTGTTGCAAAGCATTGGCACTTGTTGCACTTCCACGTGAACTGCTTTGCGTTTTCATGGATTGTGGACCAATCGTATCCTTGTTAAATTGCTTTATGGCCTAGGGCCTGTCCACCTGAATGATTTTCGCAGACACCTTCCTAGATCTCCCTTAGTACATATTCAACTTCATCGGGTTGTAGACATCTTAAGTATGGTAGTGAGAATCACTTTTTATATAGGACATTTCCCAGTATCATGTACCAAGCATATCAGTATCTGATCTTCTGAGCATCCCATTTGTCCTCAAGTAGCTCACCCTATTGTAGGTAGCGCATGATTGGCTTGGTGGTCAGTCTCTCGGGAGAGTTTCTCTTTGGTCGGGCTGGCGGATGCTTAGATTGGGCAAGAAGTCGATTGGTCCTGTCCTAGCGAGGTCATTATCGATGGATGAGGCCAACTTAGCTAGGGTGTCGACTTTGGAATTTTCTGATCTGGGGACCAGTATGATCCCATACTTGTCAAATCCTTCGAATAATTCCCAAGCTTTGGTTAGATAAGTAATCATTTTCTCTCCTCTAGCCTGATATTCTGCAGTGACTTGGTTTACCACCAGCTAGGAATTGCTATGGATTTTTAATGTCCTGGATCCCATTGCCTTGGCTAATCTGAAGTCGAAGAGGAGTGCTTCATATTCTGCTTGGAGGCTTGGAAATTGAATCTTAGAGCATACTCGATGTTCGCCTGGTCAGGTGAAGTTAGGACCAATCTCGCGACACTTCCTTGAGTGTTGGATGACCCATTCGCGTGGGGTGAGTGAACTCTGCAATAAAGTCGGCGACAACCTGCCCTTTGATCCTCGCTCTTGGTGTATAGGATGTTGAATTCACCTAGCTTAATCGCCCATTTGGTGTGTCACCCTGACACTTAAGGTTTTTGTAGTACTTGATGAAGTGGCTAATTGGTCAGGACTACGATGGTGTGGGCCTGGAAGTAAGGTCGAATACATCAGGTGTAACAGCCCGTACTTTCCTGTACTCGGGTGTTACCATGTTAATCTGACTAGACTATAAGAATTAGCCCTTAAATCCAAGCCTCTAAGCATAGGATCAATGGGTAGATCCCTACTTATATTATCTTGAGGACATCTAGAACTATTGAGGAAGGAAGCTGAAATGATTGCATTGATAAGTCATAAGATCTAACCGTCGAGATCGTAAAGCAACTACGAGATTCGAGATCTACCATCCACTACATTACGGACGACCCAATGATCAATTCACACCTAAAACCATGCAATCCCACTGATTAATACTTAAGTAACCGTCTAATCCCACCTAAGATTCCCTTAGGAACCCTGAACGTCACTAACTACCAAGTTAAGAATTGATCTGACCATAGATTGATCGTTACCAACAATGAATTAGTGCATCCATCCATTAATTTTCAACATGGACCTACTTTGGAAGTTTTAATCCCCTTGACAAACAAATCAAACCATCCACTGCCTATGTTTAAACTCCGAATCATCGAATCCATCAATCCTTAGCCCTAGAAAGGGAGCATGAACGATATGAGGTTATACAGTAGGAATTGGGCCACGAACTCAACCATAAGTCACTAGGCGGATAGTCCTTGGGCTCCTAAAACCCTTTGATCGGTCGGATTGGCTATAATCGATTGGATGACGCGAATTGATCGAGTATGGCCCACCAAAGCCTTGGATTTACCCCACCTTTGACCAATTGTCCTAACAGGACCCACACAACTTGATGGCCGGGGCAGATCTGTCGAGATCACCTCAGTGGGCCCCACTTTGGAGTGTGCGTGCGCTTGCAATGCACTGGATCTGGGAGACCCAGTCAACCCGCTCTGACCAACACTTCCTTAAAAAGGGTAGGATTTCTCTCCCTTTCGAAATCTTCCCGCCCGCGAGCGACTTGCGAACAACGTCCGTTTTTGTTGCGAGATGGCCCACCATTTGCCATTAATCAAATGATCTGACCCGTTCATCTCGTAGAGGACATGGTAACGACCAATCACTATCCATTTTCACCCGCTGTCTCGCATACGTGTGCACACAAGGTCAGCTGTAAATTAAGCTACAAACACACTCCTTTCTAAAAACAGAAAACCTCCGTTTTTCTTGCCCTTCCACACTGGCAATCTGCGTGGGGTTGTTTTCTGAGATCCTAGCCCTTCATTTAAGCCTATCTCAGCCATCCATTGTTGTTGGCATGGATTAGGTTTTTTGTAGAAAACCGGTGTAAGAACCCACGGTTTTACTAACCGTTTCAAGAAACTAGACAACAGGATCGAATCCTGGTCGTGCGTCCTCCATCCGACGTTGCTGGGAGATTTAGGGCATCAAAACAGAGAGCTTATATTGCAAAGGGTGCGCTGCCCTATCCCCTGTAGCCGCACCAACGAAACTCAAACCATTTTCTTCCATCTTCGAACCCATTGAGAAAAACTCGTTGAAGCTTCGATCCTTCGCATCCTTAAGCTTCCTAAGGTCCCTCTGATCAATCCACAACAACCGGATTACAGAAAACACCATCAGATGGCGATCTGCCATTGAAGCCGGAGCTTCTTCCCCGAGAGCACAAGCTCTGCCCGAGCTACAGATCACTGATCCGCCGGGTCGTGAGGGTGGGACGCTACAGAGAAAGAAGAAAAGGCGAGGGAGAGAGAGAAGAAAGAAAAAGAAAAAGAATAGAAGGAGAGAGACAGAGAGTGAGAGTGGGTTCAAACCCGATTCACTGTCGAGTTAGATGAACCCAGCTCGAGTCAGGCCGAGTTGGATGTCCTTGATGGACGTCTCAGCATGTAAATAAGAAGAAGGGAAGGAAGAGAGTAGGAGAAAGGAAGTGTTGGGTGGGCTGCTGTCGCACCAACCCGACCTAGTCGAGTTGAGCGCGACTCAGGCGCTGGCTCGGTCCAGGTTTGCTGGACAGTGCAAAACAAAAAAATAATATAAAAAAAATGGGGGGGAGGTTAGAAGAAGAGGGGAGAGTGACTGAGAGAGAAAACGAGAAGGAGGGAGGGAGGAAGAAAGGTAAAAAAAAGGGGGGGGGGGAGGAAGAAAAGTGAGAGGGAGGAGGTTGGGGCTGTCGAGTTGAGTCTGAGTTGACTCGGTCCAGACATTGCTAGACAACTCAGCAAAAATAGAAGAAAAATAAAAGAAAAGAAAAGAGGAAGAAAGGAAGAATGAAAAGTGAAGAAAAGTGAGAGAGAAGGAGGAGAGAGAGAAGCTTGAGTTTTGTTGGCTGTCGAGTCAACTCGGCCCAAAACCGAGTTTAAACTGGAGCCTAGTTGAAATGCAGAGTTGACTCAGTGGAGTCTTCCTAGTTTTCATTGATTAAGGTTTACTCTAGGTTGGGATCTAATCCAACACATCTTCGGAGAGATTTTCTGGCGGGCCATGCATTTCACGTGACGATGGGAACCCGATTCAAGCCAAGTCGGGATTAGTTGACATCAATGACCAAGGTATGTTAGCTAGAAATCTTCCATTTAAATCAATTCTTATATAGTTTGATTTTATTACAAGGTAGGAGTTAAGACTTCTTAATGTCACGAATAAACCAACCTCTTGTCAGATTGGAGCTAGCCGAGCTCAAGTTAAATCCAAGATGAAGGGAGTTAAGGTCGGGTTGGAGATTTCAACTTGGTTTGATCCAAAGTCAAATCGTACCATGACTCATCTAAGTAAATCGATTTTGGAGTTTAGCTTAAATCCTAATGTAGTAATAGTTTAACTATGCAATCTTGTATTGGAGCTTGAATTACCCTCTCTAGGTCGTAGTTTCATACACAAATCCTACACTATCTAATCTTTAGGATTGACCTTAGGGAATGATGTGGTGATCGAACTAAACAAATGGTGATGTGTGGTAGGATTGGATTTGTGAACATGTGTGAACGATTTCAACAACATTTGTAGCCAATTCGACTCTTGAGAGGTGAGGACTCACCCTTTGAGCTTCCCACTTAAATTCATCAACCTGGACATGAACGATGCTTTAATTCTATGTAGTTAGTAACTCTAAATTATTTAGTTTACTTATTTCATTACATGAATATGCTAATATAGTACATGATTGGCTCATGTAACGTATGAATGTTGCGTCTCTTTAATACTAGTAACATGAATGATTTGGTTGCCACATGTTGTAGAGTTTGTTAATTAACCAAATGTTATTGTTTGTGATTATTTCATGGATTGAATATAACATGTTAAGGACTTACCATCTCGCGGGCCCTATTTGACTTATACGAGCTTGATCACACACCTGCCTTATATAGCTTGGACCACACTTTGCCTTACATGGATGGACCACATAATTACTCCATGTGGCTTGGACCATTAATTTGCCCTTGGTGGCCTTGATTGAACATTGGTGTCTTTTGTGGCTAGTTGATTCTCTCTTCATTTTGCGACATTCAATCGTATGGTGATTTCTGGGTGGAGCAGGTGTTCGCTTAGTGATTTTCTAGCCATCTTGCAGTGTTCACATACGATATGATTTCCAGGTGAAGAAGAGTTTTGCATGTTGGGTTGCTATCCATCTTGTAGTGTTCGGTTGTAATGTGATTTTTGGGTGGAGTGGGGTTCGCTTAGCGATTTCCTAGCCATCTAGCGGTGTTCACTTACGATACGATTTCTGGGTGGTCTAGAGTTTGTATGTTGCTTGTCTCTTCATCTTGTGGTGTTCAGTCATACTATGATTTTCGGGTGGAGCGGGTGTTCGCTTAGTGATTTCCTAGCCATCTTGCGGTGTTTACGTACAATATGATTTTCGGGTGAAACAGACGTTTGAAGCTTGGTTTTCTAGTCATTTATAGAGGTCGTAAGAGTGACTGTTTTGACTATCTAGACATGTCCCTTTACATTGCAATTTTCATTACACTCCCTTAATGTTGAAATTGTGTTAACTAGCTTAATTCTGAATGCATGGTCATCATTCTTGAATTGCATTTATTAAAATGTCATTTCTCATATATTTTTATTCATGTTAGATTATGAATGATGAGTGCATAATCTTAGAGGGTACTCCTCGCTGCAATAGCCATTGACGCTATCAAACCTAACATTGATGCAGGTATAGAGTGATCCGATGTTGTTCACTAGGTTGCTAGAATAGATCGGGTAGCTAAGGAGCTAGACGGGGTCCCTGCGGCCCATATTGAGCTCCACCACTAGTTGATAGATTCCTGCTTTGTTTAATGAACTTGGTTATTTGTGATTGTATAAGTCCTGCATAGGTGCTACGTTTGGATGTTTATTATAGTTGGACATTTTTATTTCAATGCATGGTTTACTCTAGCTTCATTGCTGTTGACTCTAATTAATGATAAGCGGTTCAAATTTACACTAAATGTTTGAGGTTAACACTCGGGTTTTTGGGAAACGGATCATATACTCGGTTCCTAAAAACACAGGGTGTTACATCGAGACGATACGATCAATGCTAGAGCTAGCTTTTCTATTTCAGGATAATGTTTTTCTGCATCAACCATGGCTTTGCTCAAGTAATGGACTAGTTGTTGGACACTTCCTTCTTCTTAAACTAGGATCGAGTTAACCGTTATGGGCAATACAATTAGATACAGCAACAACTCTTCCCTAGATTCCGGCTTGGAGAGTAATGGTGGAGACCCCAAGTACGTTTTGAGTTGTTAGAATGCTTGCTCACATTCTTCTATCCAAGTTGGCTTTTTTTCTTTCTTTCAGTTGCTTAAAAAGGGTAAGCACTTGTCTGTGGCTCGGTAGACGAATCTATTTAGAGCTGTCACTCTGTCTATGAGGCGCTGAATTTCCTTCATTATGGTGGGGGAACTTATTTCTAGGAGAGTTCGAATTTTTTCGAGGTTGGCCTTTATCCCCCTCTAGTGGACCATGAAACCTAGGAACTTACCCGAGCTGACGTCAAAGGCACACTTGCTCGGATTAAGCTTCATTTGATATTTTCTTAGGATCCTAAACATCTCATTTAGGTCTGTAATGTGGTCTTTTTGCATGGAGCTCTTAACAAGCATGTTGTCCACATAAACCTCCATTGTCTTCCCAATGTGATTGGCGAATATCTTGTTCACCAGGCGTTGATACGTTGCTCCAGCATTCTTTAGTCCAAACGACATTACTTGGTAGTAGTACAGGCCCCTATCGGTGATGAAGGTTGTTTCTGCTTATTGTGTTCATGCATGATGATCAGATTGTGCCCCAAATATGCGTCTCCGAAGCTAAAAAGTGCGTGCCCAACAGTGTTATCTATAAACTGGTCGATCCTCGAGAGACGGAAGCTATCTTTTGCACATGCTTTATTTAGATCAGTATAATCTACACAAACTTGTCACTTCCCACTGGCTTTCTTTACTAGCATGACATTAGCGAACTAGTCTAGATAATGTACCTCCTCGATGAATCCAACTTCAAGGAGTTTACCAACTTCCTCGTTGATCACCGCATACCTTTCTGGATCGAATGCTCGTCTCTTCTGCTTTACGGGCTTGTGGTCGGGGTCTACATTCAGTCGATGGACAACGACTCTCGGATCAATTCTGGGCATATCCTAGTGTGACTAAGAAAATACGTCGATATGTTGTTTAACAGGTCGGCTATCTTTGCCTAGAGTTGTGGTTCGAGTAGCAACCCGACCTGGATGGTGCGGGATGGGTCGACCTCGAAGAGTTGTATCGCGACGAGATCCTTTATCGGTGATCCTCTTTCGACGGTATCTTCTTAGGGATCTAAAGAGGAGATTTGCATTGTCTGATGTCGTTGCGCCTTCCCTCGGAGAGCTGTTGAATAACATTGTCGAGCTTCATGCTAGTCACCCCAGACTTGGCTGGCTCCATTCTTGGTCCGAAACTTCATCGTTAGGTGGTAGGTGGAGACTACAGCTCACATAGCGTTTAAGGATAGCCTACCTAAGATCACATTATACACTGAGGGGTAGTCTATTACAAGAAAGTTGACCATGGTGGTGACCTGGTTGGTACCTTCTCATGGTCGTTACTAGTAGGAGAACACTTCCTTCCGAGATCACCTTTTCCCATGCAAAGCCAAGTAGAGGGGTTCGCACAAGTTGCAATCTTGACCTTCCAATTCTCATTTTATTGAAGGCGGTCGCAAATAAAATGCCCACCGAGTTCCCGATGTCAACCAATATCCAATGCACTTTGTTGTTAGCAATGGTAATGACAACCACTAATGCATCATCATGTGAATGTTGAATCCCACGTGCGTCTTCTTTGGTGAAGGTGGTGTTGCATGAATCCATCTTAAGTTCTTTCCTAGGTCGCCCGACAAGGTTTACCTGGTGCTCTTCTCCAATACAGTCCACACTTCGCACGTGAGCTCGGTGCACACAGTTTGAGTCTCCACTTCCAGTGGGTCCCCCAAAGATGGTGTGTATTTTGTGTATTACTTCGTTCTTGGCTTGCTTGTCACATTGTTCTTACTGCCAAGCTGGTCGATCCTCTCTACCTCTGTCGACAAACTCGTGTAGTGTCCCTTTCGGATGAGGGATTTGATCTCCTCCTTGAGATCGAAACACTCGGTCATGTTATGACCATGATCCTAGTGAAAATGAAAATATTTCTTCTTGTCCCTCTTCTCTGGGTCAACTCTCATGTCACGCCCCAAACTCGGAAAATGGGCTCACAAAATTCCCGATCGCCGAATCCGGTGTCGACAGCCTCCGTAGTACCCCATCTCGGATTCCGACACTTGCATGCCAGATTCCAATCCTGGGATCCTACAAGGAGGATTTTCAGTATGAATTTTTATATATATATAATGGAGCATAACCACAAGCATAACCAAGTCACAAAACAACATCACCACATATCCACTATATCAAAAACTTTTAAGTACAATGGGGAAAGGGAAATACAAGGTGATCAAAAAGCTCCAAAATGATCAGGTGGGCGCTCCTGCCTCAGCGCTGCTGCTATCCAACGACACCTGCACGCAACGATCGTGCATAAGCTTACAAAAGCTTAGAGGGTGGTGTAAGTGTGGGTGCAAGGCAAGCGTCAAGTGTACAATATCAGAGTAATGCGAAAGTATACGGTAAGTCCATGAATGCTATCGGCCATACCAAGGCCATGTGATGCGAGGCCTATGTAGCCAAATGTTATATACGATATGCAAAGCAAGCGTGTCAGTACTCATCAAGTACACATATCAGTACAGTTCCTCTCTGGATATCACCGGGGTCTAATACACCTCATACTGACTGCCTCCTCCCTAGCTGCACAGTCAAGCAAATGGAAGAGACCACACTATCCGCCTGACCAGTAGTCTGCCAATACCTACCTGGCTCGTCTATAGCGGACTCATTTGCGAGCTTGTCAAACTCAGCCTAGCTTATAGCCTCCTCACTCGGGCGAATAAGGCCACACCCCCTTCCAACCGACCACGACACAGTGGGAGACGCGGCCTATTGGTATTCGGCACTCGGGCGCTCGTGTATCCACTCGGTCTCGACGTTGGAGCATCTTCTGGTACCAAAAAGGTTCTGAAATTTTCACCCAATGACATCCTAAGTGCCCACAATGCTAGAGCCAATATTTTCGGTATCCCATACGACCATCCACGATGTGCCTATGGAGGCCACGGCCCTGATGTCGCTAGGGCGTGCAGTGAATCACGACACACAATGCGAAATGCATGGGTCACACCGTCAGTCATGCAGCAATCTCGTGCGTACCACGCGCTCACGTGGGCACTCCATCTCATAAGGAGTCCCGTAAATGTCTCAGCCCAACGGCTTATGCAATGATCAAACATTCCTCATATCAAGCATACATATGATGCGTATGGGCATGATTCATGGAAATATACTAAGCATGTTACAAAGTGATGAACCATCAACAAGTATGGGCCTACTAATGGGCCATGGGGAGAGTTATAATGCGGACATTTAACCAACATTATTCTTACAACGTGGACGTCAAACCAACATTGCTCCCAAGGCATGGCCCGCCATAAAATATCATTACCCAAACCATAGGGAATCACACATTGCAATGGGCCTATAGACGTCTTATTGGGCCCGACCCATAAGCCTTAGATACATAAAATGGGCCGCCTCATATGGGCCTTATATAAATCAAGTGGGCGGCATCAATGGGCCTTGTACACATTGCAATGGGCCATAACCCATGGGCCTTGAATACAACAATGGGCTTTATAACATGGGCCTTATATTCATATCAAGGTGGGCCTCAACAACGGCCACAAATACATCGAATGAGCCTAATCACATGGGCCTTATGTACATCAAGTGGGCCACCCCAATTGGGCCCCATGTCTATACTCAAGTGGGCCCCAACAACGGGCCGTAATACATCAAGGTGGGCCTAATCCTATGGCTTTATATATATACCAAGGTGGGGTCCACTTGGACTATAGATTGAGCTTTCAAAATGGTTAGACAATTTGGATGCAACACAAGCATCATGGTGGGGGTCCACATGAAGGCCCATCATCATGTATATATTATATATAATGCAATATATAATCTATATATGATTTATAATATATACACTATAATATAATGTATGTATATATATATATATATATATATATATATATACACACACACACACACACAAAAACACACAACCTAGCCATACGTGGGGTGGGTCCCACCGCAAATATACATCAGGGTGGGGCCCACGGCAGGGGCCGTGGGTAACTGTTGTCCACCCGCCCGCCTGGCACTGTCAGCGCCTCTGAAGCTGCTGCTGCTGGTTTAATTTATTTTTATTTTTTTGAAAAACCTTTGTTCTCAAGGTTTTGCATACGTGGGGCCCGCATCAAGGAAATCCGACCTCGCCATCAATCCCCATAGCTCAAGACAAGCAGGATGAGCCCAATATTCAATATATTTTGGTGAATAAAAACAACAGTTGGTTTTTCAACAGTAACCACCACTGTTTCTCATGCTATGGCCCACCAGATACTTGGATCTGCTTCATTTTTCGGCTCAACGCCTAAAATGAACTCGAGAATGGAATGGACGGCATGGATTGATCTCATACATCAATGTGGAGTCCACACAAGTGGACCACCCCAAAATGGTGTGAACCAAGCTGATATTTGTGCTTTTCCCATATCACGTCCAGCGTCCCTGGACGCTGGATGGTTAGACGAAACACATACATTCGAGGTGGGCCTGGCTTAGGTGGGCCACCACATGGAGGATGGTATGGGTGCAACACATATAAGGTGGGCCCCACTTATAAATGGCTTGGGTAAAAGTCACACCTCATGGTGGGGTCCATCCGGGTGGGCCAAAGGCCACATCATCACATAAAATAGGAACAAAGAAAATGAAAGAGAGAGGGAGAGAGAGAAAGAGTGGGACACACGTGTGATGGAGGGACCCCGACATTATGGGCCCTCCTTGCATTCAATCATACATCAAGTGGGTCCCAATACATGTGGGCCCACTAAAACAAAAATCAATGGTGGAGATCCTTTCTCCACCAAATGTAAGGTCTAGATGACCTCTTTTTATGTAAGAAAAATAAACATCATGATGAGGTCCATGGAGAATGGCCCCATCATGGAATGATTATGAGCATCAAGGTAGGTCATTGGCCATACCTAGGGTCCAAAGTGAGATCCATACCATCAATCGGTAGGCCTCACTTGGCCCATCATCAAAAACATGAAAAATCTATCCTAACAAGCACCCACCGTCGATCTCCTTAGTCCGTTGGAAAGCCAATCTCCTTGTGCTTCACTTTGATGGAGGGAGATGAGAAGTGGATGGCTTGGATGAAGGATCTTTGGGTTAGAAAGTGGGCCACCAAATCACATTTTTCTCTCCATGGGAAGGCTTGGACGTGGGATTTTCTTGCTTGGGAAAAGTGATGAGAAATGGGAGAGAGAGAGGGTTGTAAAGAGAGAGAGAAGGTAGCTTAGGTAGGCCATGATTAGTTGTAAGGGAGGGTGGCTAGCAATAAATGCTTGTAAGAAGGCTAGGGGGTAGGGTGGCTATAACTAGGGTGATGTCATCCATCACCCTCATGATTACCTAGAGATTGGTGCCACATGGGATGAGTGGGTCCCGCAATATGCGGTCCATGGCCATTAAAATGCACGGCCCACATCTTATAATCTAAGCGTCGGGTTGGCGCACGAGACGCGGCGTTGGAACCGCAACGACGGTGCGATCGTAATGGTACGGGTCTCAGGTTAAGCTGACTCAAATCTATAGGATATGACCTAGGATCGCGTGCAAACGTCGATTATAGGTCGCATGATACCGAAATTTGATGGGAAGGATCGCGGCAGTCGATGGAACAATACGGACTAGGATACGGGTCTTACATCTTATCTTATTTAGCCACCTCAGGATCCTCGTATCTCTAACTTCAATGAGTACTTGTTCTAGTGTGCTATTTAATGGGATATACCTGCATAATCGACTTTCTAAAGGCCAGCTAGATCGGGGGATACTGCCCTGATTGTCATCCTTCCTCCTCTTAGAGCTCATGTCGGATGCCTCCTTCTATTCCTTTCTTTTTCTATTTCTTGCCAAGTTGCTTTCTCCTTGAGCAGTTCTATGTGCGTTGAATAACTCTCTGCAGTAAAATACTTTTGAGCTCGGTTAAGAATGTCGGCAAGAGTTGTTGGGGAATTCTTTCCAATCAAGAAAAGGAACTTCCCTCGCTTGAGACCAATCATCATGGTTGTGAGAGCAACTTGATCAGAATAGTCATTCACCTAGACAGTCTCTGCATTGAATCGAACGATATAATCTTTCAAGAGTTCATCATCTGTCTGTGTTATCGTGAGGAGGTGGGTTGAGGGTTTCCTTATGTCTTTTACCCCAATGAATTAGGAAGCGAATGCCTTGCTGAGCTAAGCGAATGAGACAATAGATTTTGGTTTTAAGTGCATGTACCATTTTCAAGTAGCTCTAATCAACATTAAGGAGAACGCACTACACATCACAGGTCCGAAAGCACCATGAAGTTTCATCCATGCTCTGAAGGATTCCAGATGTTCTCTGGATCCCCCGAGCCTGAGCAGGGAGTTATTTGGGGCATTCGGGATCTAGATGGCAATTGAGCCTGCATGATGTCGTCCGTAAACAGTGGTTCTGTCTGCTCGAGTTGGGCATCGACGGAGGCCGAGGCCTTTGCTCAACAAGCTTGTTGAATAGCTTCGAGTTGATCTCCTATTTCTTTCATTTTTACCCCCAGGGAACCTCATTTTCTTCCGTGACCTCTAGGGCCTTTCCCCGAGCTCACCTTCTTCTTTAGCATGTAGTGGGAGTATATGGACTCCTACGTTGATAAGTTACTTGTCGGATTGAGCCTCTTTTGTAGTATCATCTCAAGTTGCTTGATTGATGCTCTCTCGTGCTTCAATCAGCTCCCGTTGCTCCCCCGATCATGATGTCGATGCTTTGTCAAGGCTCCAGCTCTAAGATCAAACACCTTACATGTAGTGCTCCTTTGAGGTGACCAAGATAATAGAGGTTGGTTGAATCTCCTATAACTAATGAGAAGTTGTATTTCCTAGGGGATTCACCTATATAGGTCTTGTAAAGGATTTAAACAATGGTATATCTGTAGAGGTTGAGTCTAATCTCTAGAAAATTGAAGAGTTCAATTACATCTTCAGGGCGGAGGTTCGAATTCTCATTAGAGTGTTAATCTTAAGCAAGATGGCTTAGAACTCAATGGTACATAGGCTTGTAATGAGGGATATGATCATGGATTTATCTAAGCTTCTATTGCATAAAAACTCATACAAATGCCCGAGAACTGAAGGAACTATTGAAAATTATTATTTTAAGCTTATGTTTACACAACACATTCGTACCTCTTTTAGCCTTACTATCATGTTCCAATTAGGTTCCTAAGTCTAGGGGATGATCAATTAGATTTTTCTATTAAGCCTATATCATCTAGAGGTTCAATGGTTTTATTGGGTCAAGGGTTAGGGTCATCAAGGCACCTCTTTTACCTGTTCTTTACTCCTTGATGTTCTTATCCTCTTGTGTCTTCGATCTTCAACTTCTAAAGGCTCAACCGACCATATAACACATGGACTCATGTGACCATATAACACATGGACTCATGTAATTGACAAATAGTATGCACAAATCAGTGCACTAACAAGAAGTTCGTTAGGTGAAAGACTTCCTGAGCTTGTTATTACATAGTAATGAATGATATTCAAACAACTCTTATTAGAAGTATTTTTCACATTACATAGATAAACTACTCTTCAAGTGAGAGAATGTTGTCGTGATTGCTACATGCATTCGATGTTTCCTAATTGAAAACATCCCTCTCTCTCTTTCATATTTTTTATAAATGTTTGAAAACCTAATTTCAGTTAAATTTAGGAGTAGTGACTCTCTCTTGGCTTGTGTTTTATGGATAAAAAGGAAAAACATGTAGAAAGGGGCATCTTTCTTTGTGAGAAACCTTCTGGATGATTGAAAGAGAGAAAAAAGTGAGCCTTCCATTCTTTAGTTTATCTTATTTTAACAAAGAAGAAAGCTATTAGTTGGTACCCTTGAACATAAATATAAACACCAAACTAAGTAAATCTCCATGCCACGTTTCTTATTATTATTTCGCCATTTTTCTTTTATGCTTTTGCTTTGCTTGCACTGTTTGTGAAAATTTTCTGGAATAATCTTCAAGCTGAAACTAATAAGGTAAGCAAGGAAAAAAGACAATCTTCCTCTCACTTGTCCCCCTCGCTGACCTAATTATTCAGCTCCGTACAGAAATTTAACCTTATAAAAGCATTCCTTAAAAATAGTTTTTAGTTATTTTTCCACACCTTCTTTAAAACATGTTTATAATATTTTAGCTATGAAAAGAAACTTTTGTAAATTTTATTTTCAAATTGAAGTAGGTGTAACTAGGCGTGCGTAATACTAACAGCATGCCATGAGGGGGCCACCCCTTCCATCAAAATCAGTTAGGCAGCACTATAGAGAAGAGTTGGGATGGGATGTCCACCATTAATTGATTGATGTGGGGCCCACCCATCTGATGCTGAATATCTTGGATGAAGGGACGTAGCAAAAATCATGGTTTTCTGAAACAATGAGGTAGAGCACACCGGTTTTAGGCATGATTTTAGAACGTTTTCAATTGGATCGATGTGCTATTCTAAAGTTGAAAAGGCCAAAAGCCAAAGCCAACATTAGGCCTTGTTCACCACAACAGAATCAGTAGGCAAGTGATCACGCCAGAGTTTTCCATATGTAAAAATAAAAATAAATAAATAAAACCATCATATGAGATTCCTAATAATATCCTTCAAATTCACTCATTTTGCATGCTAGTCCAAATTGGTCCATCTGATTTGATGGTTTATCAAATGGAACGAGCCAAGGGCCGCTATTTATTGCCAGAAAGATAGTGGGCCCATTTACATCAACCATGGGCTGCACTTGGACCTTTAATTGTAGGCCCAAAGGGAATGGCCACCTGTGGTTCCGATCAGGGCATAACTTTCTGAGCCCATTACATGCCATGCCTGATTATCAGATTGGCCTATTCTTTCTTAGAACATGTCATTTACAGGGAAGATCACTTGATTAGCCACTTCCTCTCCTACTTTCAGACCGTATTTCTCAATGAGGAATCACGGGTTTCACCTATAGGCCTGTGATTCGAGATGATCCAGACCATTGAACTATTAGGCCCAACATGGATGACTATTCCCATAAGTCTACACACAATGAGACTCATAACCTACCAACAGTCTCGATTACTGAAACATGAAAGCCCAACTCATCATCTCAACTGAAAGAGTGTTCTGTGGCTGAGGATCTTCTAATTACTCTTCATCTAATATCCAAGAAAATATGTGCAATGTTCTTTTGACTTCTATAATGCCCTATAAAGGCCTTTGCATGTGACCCATGTTTCGTCATCAGGACTATCGATTCAATACAAAAATATTTCTGTGAGACTTGTGTTTCCTAATCAAGACCATTTGATTTGGTGGGACACAAAAGAGGGTGATGGCCCTGCAAACTGGATGAATTGCTCAGGTGGGCCCACTTTGGATGGGTGGAGTCCAATGTGATTTGGAATTGCATCCCCACCACCACTCTCGCCAGGCTGCACCAATTGAACATAAGCAACTGGCTCTACTGTCTCAAGTCCTATCTTCCTTGGTCCTTCGGCCAATATCAAGGGTAGCATCTGGTCTTCATACTTTTGCTTTTGAAGGAAGAAAGAATTTAAATTCGATCAAGAACATGTATTCATTGTCTGGATGCATTCCACCATTGATCTCACCACCCCACCAAAATTTTAAACCCAATATCTAGCGCTCGCCACAGCAGCTGTAAAGGTAGTGACTCAAAATGTCAATGAGAACAATAATTATAAAACATTTAAAAAAAAAAAAAAAAAAAGTGAAAAGAAAACTAAAAGTGACGGTGACAGGCCTGGTATGGGCATTGAAGCAAAATATATAAAGATAAGGAATTGGAAATGGCGATATGATGGTGGACTGCCATTCTTTCCCATTCAATTATAAGGGTAAGTAGTTCAATCTATGAACAAATATCTGGTTGGACATCATTTTTACTCTTAATTTCCTTTCTCAATTACATTATAAGCCAAAGCAAATGGGAAAAATAAAATAAAAGGAAAAGGCCTTGATGATCAATTTCATTCTACAATCCACACCTTTTGAACAATAAGGATGCAGGGGAAAAACATGTCACAGCAAACATACCTCGGCGAACACCGAGTTTGCATGTCTCAGCTCCGGTTGTGTAGAAACTTGCTTGCTTGTGACGCCAAAGCAATCGACTTTGCATCTGTATTTTTCATCACCCACTCCCTCTCCGCCCGCCTTTGATGTTGCCTCGCGTTCTTGGCCCTCTTTGGTGCCAACCGTGCATCCCTCTCCATGAAAGCAAGCCTGAACCTCTCAGCCATTGGCAATTCGGAGGAATCTGGAGCCACCGACGAAGCAACAACCCTTGGAGCAACACCATGAAATGCCCATGTCTTGGGGTCGATGTCCTTCACAATCGGATCATCCAATGCTAGTTCAGGCAATGCTTCATGGGGAACATGAGCCCCACGAAATCCAAGGGGTGATGGCTTTGGATTAACTATAATACGTGGGCATTCTGAGGCCAGTATCTCTTTTGAATGCTCATCAATTGTTGGCTGTAAAGGGAAAGGAAGGAGTTATGCACACTCAACTGCCAAAAAGGTCTCAACATTGAGCAATTAATAATAGAGGGGTCCCTACTTATAGCTCAGTTGTAGACTGAGTTTCAACACTGAGGTCATGAGTTCGAGTACCCAATGTGGTGTGTGTGGCTGTGGGTGTGGGTGCGTGTGAAGGAAAAGGAGAAAAGAAGAAGAAGAAGAAGAAGAGCAATTAATAATAGAGGTACACTATGATGCTAGGCCTTGCAGAAACATGTGTTGCTCAGCCCACCAACATGTACAGGTGGAGCCCCCCTTTGGGTGACATAGACCTCATTCGCATTGAGGGCCTATTTGGATTAGTGGAAAGCATGGGAAAAGACATTATTTCTCGGGAAACCTTGTTTCCAAGAAATTGTGGAAAAGGAAACATTGTTTTCCAAGTTTGTTTCTCAAAAAGATTTTCCTGATTTTCCTAGAAATTTGGGACCTATTTCCAAATTTGTTATTTGAAAAACAAAATCCCGGTAATTACTGAAATGTGCCAGATTAGCACATTGTAGCACGTTGGGATATTTGATGATGGACAATGGCAAATGTGGCATATGCAGCATCTGTGTGGCACTTGAAGCTGAATTGTAGCACACATGGCACGTGTGAGGTGCTTGAAGATGCACAGTGGCACATGTCACAAGAGATACATTGCACATTTGGCACATGTGGGCACTAGAAGCTAGAAGGTAACAATTGTGCACATTGGCACCTTGGCATGGGGCATATACGGAGCGAGTGAAATGGACGATGGCACATGTGGCACATTGGCACATGTTGGGTGCTTTGTTTGATGATGGGCAATTGCAAATATGGTATATGCAGTACATGTGGCACTTGAAGCTGAATTGTAGCACACGTGACACATGTGAGGTGCTCGAAGATGCACAATGGCACATGGCACAAGAGATACATTGGCACATTTGGCACGTGGGCACTTGAAGCTAGAAGGTAACAATTGTACACACTAGAACCTTGGCACATGTGGCATATATAGAGCCAGTGAAGATGGACGACGGCACATGTGGCACACATTGGCATATGTTGGGGGGGCTTTGTTTGATGATGGGCGATTGCAAATATGGCGTATGCAGGATGTGTGGCGCATGAAGCTGAATTGTGGCACATGTGAGGTGCTTGAAGATGCAGTGGCACATTCGGCACATGTGAGCACTTACAGCTAGAAGGTAACAATTGTGCACATTGGCACCTTGGCACATCTGATATATATGGAGCAAGTGAAGATGGACGATGGCACATGTGACACATTGGCATATGTTGGGTGCTTTGTGCATGTGGGGGTGCAAGAGAAGATGACAGAGATACATGTGGCACATTAGCACAAGTTGGATACTTTGCACATCTAGGGCGAAAGAGAAGATCGATGGTGGCACATGTGGGACACAAGAAGATGGATGGTGGCACTTGTGGAGCATAACTGAATATCAGTGATGGCTCATGTGGTACATGGCATGCGTGGCAAATGTGACGCAAGGTGGCACATTTCAGTCTAACTCTTGAGAAAACTATTTTCCTTGTGGGAAAATGCCTTAGGGGTGGTGGGATTTTTTTTTCCCAAAAAACAAAAACAAAAAAGGATGTGTGAAATGATGTTTCCCATGTATTCCCACAAAGAAAGCCTTAACAAAAAATGGAAATTTAATTTCATAGGAAATGGTATTTCCTTTCCTTTCCATGAATCCAAACAGACCCTAAAAGAAAATCACCACAAGCATACCTGCTGTGATATGCATATGCAGGCGGCCAGATACCCAATCAGGACAGTTACCAATAGCACTGTGATTTATCAAACTAGTCTTGTAGCACCTTTCATAATACTAAACTTGTTTGATTTAAACTAGGTCTAGCCAAATCTCAACTGGGAATTTCAAGTCAAGTTCCACACGTCTTACCAACACTTGGTTGACTTCACTTGCCAAGACTACTGCACCCCGTAGGGTCTCTTCTTCAAAATTAAATAAAAGGAAAAAAAAAAATGTTGTAAATGAAAAGAAAATGTTTCTTTTGAAAAACAATTAGAGTAGTTTGTTTCTGCTATAATTTATATGAAAATGAAATAATAAAAAATCTACTTTTTTTTCAACATTAATATTTTTAATATGTTTTCTGGATCAAAATAATCATCATAGCCATGTACCAGCAATTTGGGCACAAGGCTATCTGGTTGTCTGATGGAGACTCAAAGTAGGATCGGGTCAACTTGGGTTTTCAAGTGTTTGAACTACCTTAATTCTGACTTGACAAATTCTCCATACTTGGGTCCTAAATATGCTGCTCAAGTATGCAAGTTAAAACCATGATAAATAAATTTTTTTTTTCTAAAGAATATAATTTAATCAAATGACCATTCATTAGTTAGCGATTTGAATCAACAACCAGTGTCTGGTCAAACCGTTGCCGTGAAGAAAAAGAGGAAAAGATAAACATGCTCATGAAGAGTGAGTGCATACCCACACAAACCACTGCAGTGATTGTGCACCATTGGCTATGTCCTTGCTATCCAGCTCTTCCCAGGACTCCTCTTCCACATCATTCAATTTTGGCTTGAAGATACTCAAACACGCTCGTACGGTGAAATCACTCTTAACACACCCTCTGCAATCATTGGATTTAAGTTCTTTTCATAGCCTGCTATAGAGTTTTTAGCTAGTCACAAATCTAAGGGCGTTCATACAGCAAGCAGGAGATCACAAAAAATTTAAATAAATAAAGAAAAGAAAAGAAAAGGGAAAGAAAGAACAAAAATACAATTGATTGTCTTTGCACTGTACATGGGTAGACTAACCAGACCTTCCCATGAGTCACATTGAACCAGCATGTTAAAATTCGTAACCCCAGTTTGGACCATATTTATGACCACCTAAACAATTCTAAGGGTGCATTTGGTAACAATTTCAGGTTAGAAAATATTCTATTAAAAAAAAAAAAAAAGACTTTCTCAGAATCAACTTTTGAAAAAGAAAGGCCTGGAAAGAATAGTATTTGGACGTAAATACTTTGGAGGAATAGATTCAAGCTTGCTTCTAATTGATTATGATAAAATGTCCAATTACCTATGTGGATCACGAAATTTATCGGACATTTTATCAGTTGCTCATAACCTACTAACCATTATTTTGATCAAATGATCCCAGCCACTGATCAATGGTTGACAAAATAGATGGTCCAATTTATTTTTGACAAAAAGGTCTAATCATGGATCTAGACTGTACATCATGTGGGTTCCACCTATGACTCGTCTCTCACGAATATCTTTGAATTAGATGACCCTCTCTATTTCATCAATGCCCAACAAACTTGGACAATCCAGATCGTCTATGACAAAAAATGTTTGATCATGGATGGGGACAATCCACAAGGTGACCCATCTCTTATTCTACATGCCTCTAAAGAATCGTGTTGATCTAATGATCGTACCTCTGATTAGAAGCAAATAAAACAAACGGTCTGAACCACACACACACACACACACTACATGCCTCTAAAGAATCGTGTTGATCTAATGATCATACCTCTGATTAGAAGCAAATAAAACAAACGGTCACACACACACACACACAAGTATCATCACCTGTAGTTCCTTGTTCCTCTTACGAATCAAGTCAATCTGATGATCCTAACTATCTAAATTAGTGGACAACCAGAATCAACATTTATGAAAAATTACCATTTGATCATGGATCTAACTGTTAATTTTGTGGGCCCCACCTTTGCTTCCTCTTCCTCTCAAGAATCACTCTAATAAGATGATCCTAGCCTTTCTTTTTCTTTTCTTTTTTTCTTTTTTAGAGAGGGAGAGAGAGAGAGAGAGAGAGAGAGAGAGAGAGAGAGAGAGAGAGCTGAAATTTATTGAGACGCCCACCGAAAAGCGGGAAATTTTGATCAATGGCAAACAAAATGACTGGTCCAGACCGTTGTTGAAAAAAGTTGTCTGAACATGGATCTTGACCGTTCATCTTGTGGGCCCCGACTTTGCCATCAATGATACTCTCAAGAAGCATTTTGATCTAATGATATTAGCCATCCGATTAATGCCCAACAAAATGGACAATCCAAATCATTTATGACAACAGTCATCTTGTCAACCCCACCTCTGAGTCCTCATTTCTCCCAAGAATGACTTTGATATGACGATATTTAGTCATCTGATTAATGGAAATCAAAATGGACGGCCCAGATCATTTATGACAAAAAAAAAAATCTAAGTCATTTATCTAGACCATCATTCTTGTCCGTGCAAACAAAAAATGGACAGTCCGCGTCATTTATGACAAGTATTTAACTGGTCATTGGGGTTTTTTTTCTGCCTAGATTTCTTTCCAAATCTACGTCTATGCATATGACTCTTATGCATTGATAGGGAAAATCGAGATATTAAAAGATTGAAATAGGGGGAAATTTGGGAAAATCCAAAATTTCCCCATTTTCTTGCCTAAATTAAGTAATTAGGGGCCCAATTTTTAAATAATGATGAGGGTTGGTTGATCTATCGATTCTTGTTGATCTCTTGATTTTTGGATTTTTTTAGTTATCTATAATTTCAATTTTTCAAATTTTTGTTTAATTTGAAAAAAAATAAAAAAATAAAATCAACCCTTTTGTTTTGTTTTAATTTTTCTTATTTATGGTTCCATGTTTATGATCAATGGGTTACATTTGTTGGTAGAAATCAATTTTTTTAAGAAAAATATTTAAAAATAACTATTTATCTAAAAAATATTTTTCCATTTGAAATTTCTTTTTATGGGTGTATGGTTGTATCATGAAATGCATGTGTGTACATGTCTGTTTGTTTGCAAACGTGGATCGATGGATGGATCATGGATGAGCATAAGTATGTATGCATCGATGGATGGATCATTCATGTGTGTATGTGTATATGCATGTATGTATGTATGCACACATGCATGATGGATGGATGGATCATGGATTTGCGTACGCTTGCATGCATGGATGGACAGATGGATGGTTGGTTGGTTGGAAGGTTGGTTAGATGGATGGATGGATGGCTAGGCATGCACATATATATGCATATGTTAGAGTATAATAGAATATATCTAATTAGATTAGGAGTATTTCCATATTTGTTAGATGTGTATCTATTAGGATCTCTCAAGATCCCTTACAGATCTCCTATCTCCTCTATATATTCAATTGTTACTAGAGAAATAATACTGGTTTTAGTTTTGCGTAATGTAGTCTCCATGGTTTAACATGGTATCAGAACATTGATTCTAATATATAATGTCTCCACCACCACACCCTCCATGCGTACCGTTGTCAACCCAATCCCCAAACCTAACCTTCTTCGTCTCTGATGGCCCCTCGCCTCTTACAACAGCCATCAAATCCGGATCTGGCACCACCTCCATCGTCTTTGATGCCAACACCATCACGTCGTTGTGCAACACCAATGCCATTAACTCCAGCCAAATACCTAGATGTCATTGATGCAGGACAATTAACCACTTGCTCTAAAAGTTCGAACTGATAGAGCATGGCGAATTAATCCCTTTATCTCATAGCCTGGACCCCAAATCCATGGGTTAGATCATTGGCCAAACCCTCCTTGTGGGCCCTAAATCCATGGGTTCCACGGGCCACCCACCCCGAATGTGCCCCTGCATCCCACAGGCCACCTCACTTGAGCCCAGTGTGAAAATGCCCCCGCATTAATCACAACCAATGAGAAGTCTCGAACACGAGACCTCCCGCTCTGGTACCAATTCGATGTAGGACAATTAACAACTTGCTCTAAAAGTTCGAACTGATAGAGCATGGCAAATTAATCCCTTTATCTCATAGCCCATGCCCCAAATCCACGAGTTAGGTCCTCGGTCAAACCTTCCTCGTGGGCCCCAAATCCATGGGTTCCGCCTCACATGAGCCACCTGCCTCACATGGGCCCCAAATCCATGGGTTCCGCGGCCCACACGCCCCAAGTGTGCCCCTGCATCCCATAGGCCACCCCACTCAAGCCCAATGTGAAAATGCCCCAGCATTAATCATCCTCTTCCACTATTCAACGTTTCCCAACAACTGTAGTCCTACAACTAAAAAAAAAACTTGCTTTTTTGTTGCTTCGATAACGATCGTTGCCAGCAAAAACAGCTAACATCAACGAACCCATTCCCGTCAAAACCCCAACCCCGACAACACCATCATCTTTGTCAACCCTAGGCGGCCACTGCCATCTCCGTCAGCAATAGCAAAACCCATCACAATCCGTTGTCGCAGCCCCTTTCATACGATCGCCGCCATACTCAATCTCCACCCCTTGCTATCGAGGAACTCGTAGCCCCTACCACCGTCATTGCTCACGCACGACGTCCCTGCCAGAGATCTCTCTATCAGCTATCATCCCTATGAACCCACCCGCTCCGTCTTTCCCATCGCCGAATTTGCCGGCAACATATCCTGCCATTGCCATCGCCCAACTCAACGATCTGAACGAAAAACCCATCTTCATCTCAATTTCCAACCTCCAACATTTGCGTCAATTGCTGCCATTAAAGCAACACCATCCATTGATTCCGGCAGCCCAAGCTTCATCTTTGGCCAGATATGCATTATCTTCTCCGTCATCGGTCGCATTGTCTATAACATCAGAACCTACCAATGCCATTAACACTGTAGTGCAACATCTTTGTTCCATATACCGATGGTGTTGCGCTGCCAATCGTTCATCACCGGGCCCTCCACGATTTCTTCATCCATGCCTGAAGTTACCGATCATTTCACTGATCTTTGCATCTACTTGGCCCATCGTCTCCAGCTATTATCAAAGCAGGGCCATTGATTGTTAGTTGGACGTTGTCACCAGTTTATGGAAGAACCCTAACACGATTTGTTGTCAGACGTGTATCTATTCTCTCACACCTACGGCCTAGATCCGGTGATCTCCTATCAGTTGTTGCCATCCAAGACTCGATCGTTGTGGGACCTATCTGCTTATCTGTTGTGGGGCCCAATAAAGTTGTTTTTCTATGTGGCCACTAATCGCATGGACCTCAATGAAATCTACTGGAGATCTGGATCCCTTATTCCACCTCTACATGCACCACGTGTTTTCATTTGTTGGGCCCTCCACCCTTTTTTACTTGTTGGACCATTGTGGACTATGGGCCGTTAGACTGAGTTGTTGTGGGCCTAGTGGGCCCACCTTAAAAGCCTGATTTGTTGCTTCTGTTGTGGACCAATACTGTGGAACATCGCATTTGTTTGCTAGTGGGCCACCCTTGTGATTGCAATCTTGTTGGGCCTAATGCAATGTAGCAGTGTACCAATGTTGGCCCATTTATCCAGCTTGGACTAGTGCTACTACTAGACCTCCTTGTTTGTTAGATGTGATATCAGTACCGTTGGGCCATAGTTTTTGGTTGTTGATCATCCCCGTAGTTTATGGCCGTTGATCATCCTCGTTTTGATGTTGTTGGGTTATTTTGCCTTTCTGATTTCGTGGTTATTGTTTGGCCTGACTCCTTGTGGTCAAGTTCCTTATGATCGGAATCTCTGCGTGGTCCAGTTAGTCATTAACACTACGTGGGCCCAGTTGTTGATGGCTCATTCTTTGTTAATTCTTAGGTTCTGTCATGCGAGCTAGCCTCCTCCACCACCTACTTCGACGATATAACTTTTTTGAATCAGGCATTTTGACAAGATGTGTATTCTTTCTTCTTGTTTTTTTTATATCAGGCATGTTGGACAGGACTTGTGTTTATGTCAAACGTGTTGGATCAAACTTGCATTTGTGTCGGGCATATGGACCGAAAGAGCAATGGGTGAAATTAGACCTATACACAAGTCGAACTGAGTCAACCTTGGCACAGCTCAGCTCGACCATCAACCAACCTCGGCTCAAACTCGGCTCGACTCGGTCCTCGTGCATGACTGGCCAGCTCAGCTTGGTTCGGTCAGCAGCTCTCGCCAGCTCGAGCCGAGTTCGAGCCTGTGTGACATTTTCTCAAACACATAGATTGCATCTTCAATCTCCCACACTTCGAATGCAAATCAGTGAGAGCGTTTTGTAGGCATTTCATCAAACACTCAATGAGCAATATCAATATCGAGATATGAGGGCAGTCCTACAATGTAAGGTTTTTTTTTATGGGGATTTGTTTCTTCATTCTTCCCTTGAATACCCATTTCGAAATACCCTGATATGAAGGCAGTCCAAGAAACAACACTTCGTTTAGGCATTTCATCAAACACTCCGCGAATAGCATCAAGATCAAAATGACCGGGTCACCGAGCCAATTCGATCTAAGTCGATTTGAGTCGAGGTTCGAGTCGAGTCGAGCTCGGGCAAGCTCGAACTCGGCCTGAATTTTTTTTCGAGCTCCAAAAACCAGCTCAACTCAATCCAAATCATCAAAAGTGAGTCGAATTGCTGATTGAGCTGAACCGAGTCGAGCTTTTCCGAGTCAAGTCGAGTCGAGTCGAGCAAGCTGACTGAGTCGAATTGCTGACTGAGCTAATTCGACTCGTATACAGCTCTAGGTGAAATCCTGGCCACTAGGAATGCTACCAGATCATTCATCAGCTATTTGAAGTATGTTGGTTCACATCCCAAAAATCATCAAAAGTGCCTCTCGCTTAAACCTATTTGTCGTTTTGTCAGCCCATGCTCGCCCCGTGCTATAGTTGCGGTTTTCTTTTGTGTTTGAATAAATGTTATTCCTTTTCAAAGTCAAGTTACTCCAACTTGAGTTTAAGGGGGAATGTTAGAGTATAATAGATTATATTGGGATATCTAATTAGATTAGGAGTATTTCCATATTTGTTGAATGTGCATCTATTAGGATCTCTCTATATCCCTTACACACCTCCCATCTCCTCTATATATTCAGTTGTTATTAGAGAAATAATATGAGTTTGCACAAAAATGAGGCAGATCCAAAGCTCAAGTGGACCACACCAAAGGAAGCAGTGGAAATAATGACACCCATCGTTGAAACCTACGTTAAGGCCCACCATGATGTTTATTTGAGATCCAACATGTTCATAAGGTCATACAGACATGGATGAAGGGAAAACACAAATATCAGCTTGATCCAAAACTTTTCTAGGCCCTAGAAGCTTTCAATGGCAGGCATCAAATCCCCACTATCTTCTATGGTGTGGTCCACTTGAGCTTTGGATCAGCCTCATTTTTGGGCTCATGCCCTAAAATGATCTTTTAAAAAATGAATGGACAGCATGGATATAATATAACACATACATCATGGTGGGGTCCACGGAATTTTAGCATGGAAACATCATGGTAAGGTTGATTTTCGATGTGAAATTCCAGCTCCTTTCCAAACACGTTTTAAAAAAAAAAAAACATTAATACAATTTTACCTCCAATTCACGATAATTATAGCAAATCAAACATGCCCTAAATGGAAACTTATTACGTGTATTTCTTTTTGCAATTTTTTTATTCCTAAACATGTGATTTTACCATCTCCTAAAGTTTCATTGAAAAATCTTGCCATTTTCCCCATGTTTCCCCGAGTCTATGATACATTTCTTGGTATTAGCAATAATATCATCGATATCAATTCATGTTTCTATATCCTTGGTTAGCAATACATGTAACGATACCGATACTACGAACACTGCTTGTAAGGAAATCTCTCCAAATACCTTTACACTTTGAATAACTCCTCTAAGAGAGAAGTTATTGGAATAGCTTCTAGAGGTGTTACCATATGCACTCTACAACCTCACTTTGGGGGGGGGTGGACACATAAACACACAATTAACTTGGGAAACGATTTTCCCTAACAAATATTGACTAACTTTGACTTGACCTAACACTAACCCAACCATGATTAGTTTCTACCTTTTCACATAACTAGGGTCAAGCTACCGTAGCCAACCACTTTTAAAGCCCCAACACCCACCATGGGTCTCACTTACCCTCGCGGGATCCCCTATAGGTCTCATGGATCTGAATGTTCATGTCATACTTATATCGGCCAAATATGACACGCAATACGAGGTTGAATTGGCCCATCCCAAAAACCATGGGCATTATCAGCCAATTTGGGGTGTATAAAACATTGATACAAGCTCAATACGACCTGTCGGCTTAATTCCAAGCCAATAATAAATCATCTCTCATAAGTCCCTCAAAAATAAATAATCCTTAGATTTCTAGTGTGCGATGCAAATGGAAACTGGGTCTTAGATGAAATGGCTGAATTTGAGTTTCAATTATTACATCAAATAAAAGTGATTTGTCTCCTCCCCAATTCACTGAGCCTCTCTAAGACAATGCCCAAATCTTTACGCCTTTCATGCAGATCAGAACTTACCCAGCAAGGGATTTCGCTACCTTAGGGCCGTTATAGTTACGGCCTCCATTCGCCAAGGCTTTAGTGACTCCCCGTCATCAAGTCACCAACTTCCTTAAGCTTCCGGCACCCGGGCAGTCATCATCCCCCATGCATGGTCTTACAACTTTGCAAAGACCTGTGTTTTTGGCAAAACAGAACTAGAAACTAGTTCCTTTTTTAATCACCAACTCAGAGAACCCATCTCCCGAAAACTTCCAAACCCTAATACCATTTCGAGCTATCATCCCACCTCCCTAAACCTACCAAACCCTCATACCATTTCGAGCCTCCCTAAACCTACCAAACCCAGTTGGAGATTCAATCTCACCATTCAAATCAACAATACCAATAAATTCACAATTAGAGACCCCATCTCACCATTTGGATTAATGATTTGATCAATTCACTGTTGGAGGCACTGTTTCACCATTCAAACTAATGATCCCAGAAGATTGATGGTTGGAGACTCCATCTCACCATTCATATTATCAACCCTAATTGATTCAGGGTTGTAGACTCCATCTCACCATTTACTGAAATAGATCGGACGGTCCATTTTTTATCAACGATCAAATTTGGCCCTAGACCTCATATTCATGTTTGGAGATTCCATCTCTTCTTCTTTTTTATTAGACAAATAGACGTTCACATTTGGTGATTCCATCTCACTGTTTACTGGAGCCGATCAACGATCATTGCTCGATCAACATCAAATTTATCCCTAGACATGAGATTCACATTTGGAGATTCCATCTCACTATTTACTAGAGCAGATAGACATTCCTTGTTTGATCAGCAGGTGAATCCTCCTTGAAAAAACTGATACAAAGGGAAAGTCGATTGCACCAACTCAAGGGAAGTCAACCAACACATTTCAAGTATAGTGGTCATGGACATTATGTGGTAGAGTGTCCCTCTCGCAAAGTTTTATAAGGGACAAGAAGGCGAACGATTCAAGGAGAACTTCGAGAGTGTCCCTCTCACAACCTCCAATTCTACAAGGGACAAGGTGAATAGTACAAGAAAAACTTGGTGGAAAACCCGCACTTGTTTCAAGTATAGCGGTGGTGGGCATTATGTCCTAAGAGTGTCCCTGTTGCAACCTCTAGTTTTGCAAACGATGCAAGGAGAATTTCAAGAGTGTCCCTCTCGCAACCTCCAATTCTGCAAGGGACAAGAAGGTAAATAGTACAAGAAAAACTTCGTGGAAACTAGGAGGAAGATGGATGTGAAAATGCCCAAGAAGGTGAATTATCCTCCCGCAAAAATGTCCAAGAAGGTCAATTCTTCTTTACAATTTCAAGTACAATAGGAAGCCTGTCACTCTCAAGTCTCAACCCTATGAGAGAAGAGGAGCTCGAAGAGACAAAGCTGACTTCGTCAATGTTGGGTATGGTTCAACTTGTAGAAGAAAGTCAAGAGCAGGGAATCATGTATACTCTGAGTGCAAGACTGATCCAACTGATGAAGATTGCCCACCCACCTAAGTTTAGGACATCATGTCCCAATTTCAAGATATGGTCCCTGATGAACTACCCAGTGAATTACCCCCCACGCACAACATTTAGTATGAAATTGACTTGGTGCCTGCACCAACTTTACCAGATTTCTCAACTTAATGAATCCATTGAAGTATGTTGAGGCTCTGTCAACAAGTGGAGAAATTATTGGTCAAGGGTTTCATTCAGGAAAGCCTCAGCCTTTGTGTGGTGCCAGCTTGTTGACATAAGAAAGGGATGGTAGCTGGCGGATGTGTGTTGATAGTCGTGCAAACAACAAGATAATGGTAATATACTGTTTCTCGATCCCACAATGGAAGAAATGCTGGATATGATGTTGAATGATGCGATCTTTTTGAAGATCGATTTGCAAAGTGGGTATCACCAAAGAAGAATTCGTCTAGTAACAAATGGAAGACTTCGTTCAAGATGAGGGGATGGATCATATGAACAGCTAGTCATGTCTTAGGTCTAACAAACGCAGCCAGTATGTTCATGCCATGGTATTAAAAAACAATTACATAACAGCCATAATTGTTGTTACCTAACAGAAACGTGGGAGCCGTTATACAATACGGGGCAGTAGGGGCTGCAACGCCCATTCTGAAGAAAAAAATGCCCATAATGGCAACGGTCGTAACAGGGCAATAGGTCCGTAATGGTCCAATATGGGCCATAAAGGCCATTACAGGGGCCATAATGCCGTTATGACCCATACTGTAGTGGTCATGAGGCTGGCCATTAAGACCACCATTACCATTATCAAATACCTTGGTTCATACAGCTTAACGACACTGGTTCATAGGAAAGTTTGACGTTATATACTCCGACGATATTCTCATCTATAGCTGCTCACAAGTGGATTATTTGTGCATCTTCGACAGTGATGATGGGCAACAAGACACTCTACATCAACCTATCCTTCTAGGATACGTTGTATAAGCAGAAGGCGTGAAAGTTGATCCCAAAAGATAAAAGCTACTTCAACTAGCCTACTTCAATGAACATTCACAAGGTTCGCAATCTTCATGGGCTAACGACATTTTATCGAAGGTTTATCCGGAACTTCAATTCCATAATATCTCCAAATACTGGGTGCACAAAGGAAAGTCCTGATGGTAGAAACTTCTGCCTTCAAAGAAATTAAGAACAAGATGATTGAAGCTCTAGTTTTACACCTGCCAGACTTTGACAAAGTCTTTGAATTGGTGTGAGCTGCTTCTCATGTGAGCATTGGTGTAGGGATATCCAGTTGTATCCTTAACGAAAAGCTCAATGACGCATGAAAACAATATCCTGCCTATGACATTAAGTTCTACACCATGGTACGAGTCCTGGAGCACTAAAGGGACTATCTAGTGCATCAAAAGTTCGTACTCCAACCGTGAGGCATTGAAGTACCTGAACTCTCCCAGTAAATGTTCAAGAGAGTATCACACCAAGTGGAGCGTGTACATCTAGAAGTTTACCTTTAACCTCAAGTATTGAGAAGGCATAGAGAATGAGGTGGGGGACTCACCAAGCAGAGTGACATATCTTTTGACTACATATTATTTCTGTAGTGGGACTGAGGAGGTCAAATGGCTTCAGGAAAATCTTCATCGCTCTATCAACCAGGCCAAGCAACAAGTACCCGTGGTTTGCTCTCCATGATGGGTACCTGTTCAGCACTAGGCTATGCATTTTGATGGGCTCTTTGTGAGAAGTGGTGATACCTGAGCTGCATTCCGGTGGCCTAGGAGGTCACTTTGAGATTAACAAGACCATTTCCATGAATTGAGCATCAAGAAAGACATCATAACTGTGGTCAAATGATGTTGAGTGTCACTTGATAAAGAGCATAAACAAAACACTAGTTTGTACACTCCACTACCAGTGCCAAATGGACCATGGAAAAATCTTAGCATGGATTCTCTAGTAAGCCTATTTAGGGCACCACTTTAGACGTGTGAAGCATCTTTGAGGGAAAAAAAAAAAAGTTGCAATTCTCTTTTTCACGGTTGCTTTTAGAAGAGGAGTGGAGAGGGGGAATTGTGTGATCTCTAGTTTTGGCTAGAGGGTTGTGGATCTTCGCACAACCATTCTACCTGATCTTTGCTCCATTTAGTTTTCCTTTTGGGTAGGTTCCTGTTCTTGATTCCAAGGCACCTCTCTTCAGGGACTGCTTCAGAATGATTGAAGTTGTATGGTTTTGAGTAGGTTGAGCTTAGTCACTAGTTAGTCTAGTTTATTGGTTATTTTGATGAGAGATCAGGTCCTCTTTTCTTATCAACTCATCTTTTCTTATTTTGAGGACTGAAGTTGTATGGTAACTTTTTAATTCATCGATGTGAATGCAAAATGGATGGATGATGGATATCTAATTTTTCTATTTTTCAAAAAAAAAAAAAAAAATCTAATTTTCAATCTCTTTTATCGAGAAAAAAAAAACTTATGATTTACAATTCTATTCGATTTGACCCCTCATATGAAAACTTTGATTAGGACTGTTCAATCAGTGTAACTTTCAGCCTATGCTTCTGTAGGTGGCCCACAATTTGGATTCTCAACAGAATATCCCACATGTATGGTGAATGAGAGTATGAGACACGTCAAATTGTACTATTGTAGTCTTGACCCACAAACTTTTCCTTTTAGCAGATGTTCTACAAACTCTGGAGCATTTTCAATACTTGCAAAAGAACATGAAACATGCGGGCCCCAGATAGATGGGCCAAGTCTATGATGATGATGACTGGTGATAGAAGTAGATTAAAGAAGAGAATATACCCGCATCTCAATATTTCCAATGAATGGCAATGACCGACAAGCTCTGAAACACCCAGTGCAGTAATTTTGCCACAATGGCTGCAGACAAACAATTCCCTTACTGATCAGAAATTTCATGAATTTTCAAGTGTATTTGAAAAGTATGATGCATCCATGAAGAACATGAAACTGAACCAAATATGAGTAGACGAGCAAAATTAATAATTATAATTTCAGGAATGCTACTGCAAATTACTTTTGCACGTGAGGACGTGCTATAAATGTATCTAGACCACTCATCTAGCCTACCATAATATATGTGCGCAAGGTCCGATCATTTAGCCTGACCAGCAATCATGGGTGCTTAATTGGAACAGGGCCCAATATTGCGAGTGATCACTTTAACTGAAATCGAACAGTTAGGATTGTCCAACCAGCTTGATTTATGGGCCGTTGCCCATATGCAGTGAAGCCTGCCAGATGAGTTGTCCAGTCTTGGACATCTCAGCCATGTATCCTCACCATGAGAACTCATGAGCAGAATGTGCAAAAAAACTCATGTAGTTAGCACTACTTTTAAAGTATTAGCAAATCTAAGCAAACAGTTAATTGTGCTGATAAAGTGAAAAAAGTTTATCATTTCAAATAATAACATATTAGTTAAGCAAAATACCAATTCTTGATCCCATACCTTATGTCAACAGCTCGAAGATTCTTACACATCTCTGCTACTCTAGTCAGACCAAGATCACTAACGTCAGATCCAGAGACATCTAGGATATCCCAAGAACTTTCAGCCAATATCATCAGGATATCATCATTCAGTAATTTTCTTCTCCTTGCAATAGCCATCATTGCCATCTGCAGTTCATAAATAAATAATAAATAAATAAAAACTCCAATTAAACAAAGTTTCAAACAAGTGTACATTACATATCAACGGTTCCTTCTCATAGGTCAGACCCTTATTAGGAAACCTGAGATCATGTTATGTTCTTAACTATAACAGGCATACAGAACAGGATCTGTCCAATTCAAATGAGTTCCATCGTCACTGTATAATCCACCAAGTGGGGCAACTCAGCCAAGTTTTTAATGCCCACTTTCAGCTTTCACGGTTCTGGGAGTTAGTCAAATAAGACTAATTCCTCTTCTTCTTCTTTTCCTTCAGGATGATAGGATAGGACAGAAGTCTAGACCAATTCAGCTGATGTACGCGAGGTAGGTAATAGAAATACCCTGTAAATGAAATGGTATTACATTCATGCTAATATATTTATCATTGATATTAAATATTTAGAAAATTCAAATAGGAGTTTTTGTAATCAACCCAAGGCTGTCAAGTTCATAAAATCATCAAACAGTTGAAGACAACAATCTCACCAAAGAGTGGACCGTTACACAATCATAAACACGGTAAAAAAAAAAATTTTAAAATAAAGGAATACATATTTGGAATCCTCTAAATATTTTGGATTTTACGAAATGGTTTGGATTTGGTGAGAAATCTTGACTCAAATCAAAGACAGGTCATAACTCAAAGGTGACAAAAAATCCAAAGAAGCTTCTTCTTTTCCAAATGTTAGCATGAATTCCAATGGAAATCCAAGTCTATGCATGATTCTCATGCATTGACATGGATTTGTATTTTGTGGTGAAAAAGTTAAGATTTAAGTGGAAAATGAGGGAAATTGGCGAAATCCTAATTTCTAAATTTTTATATTGGAAAGTGTGTATGTCATACATTACTAACTAATGTGGAAATTTTCTTTATTGATGAGTGTTGGCCACAATCTATTGATTGGCTGCAAATATTTATATATATATATATATATATATATATATATATTATATTGATTTTCTTTGACAACACATGGTTTAGACCCCCTATAAAATGGACAAATATTATGTATAGTTGTTTTTGCAAAATTTTGATTCCTAAATGTGTAAACTTGTCTTTTAACATCTCCTGAAGTTCCAATGAAAAATTCCACCTTCCGAACATTTCACACCTTCAAATAGCAATATTTTTCCAAGTATTGGCGATAATATCAGCGATACAGATACTGTTTCCATATCCCCGATCATTGATACATGTAACGATATTGATGCTCTGAACGCTAGCAAGATGACTAAAATGAGTTTCTGAGCTTTCTTTAGCGCTAAAATTAAGAAAAAAGGTGAAAGAAAAGAGAATCAAAATAACAAAAAGGAGGCCTTTATGGTTGTATTAGCCCCGTAACAACTGATATTGTGACCAATTGTTCGGGTCCACTATTTTACCCTTAAAATGCATAGTCCATGAGCGATATGGATCCAATACAGCCATACCAGATCTGTATTGGCCGATGTTCTAAACCATGATCAGTGATCGTACGAGTGCTTGATGTTGGATAAATAACGATGTTACAACTCATGTAATGTGCCAAGACTATTCAAGATTTATGAACATCTGAAGCTCATTTCACAAACGAACATCACAACACGCATCATTGTCTAGGGAAAGACAAACTAAAGTTTACTTCAGACAAAACCAATGAGGAGCATCCCATGCGTCTGAAATGAGAAAGAATCTAGCCTCTGGCTACCTCCTAAGTAAATCCGAATGCAAGTTAATTCAATCAGTTAATAATATCCAAGAATGAAAAGGGTATTTCTCTGAAGTTATCTTCAAAATGAATATTTTAAATGAAATAAATCTTTCAATTCTTCTTCTGCTCGTATTGTATTAGTGTTCCAATGTGTGGCATGGTAGACTAGGATATGTAACTTCTGAACTCTAAAAGATTGACCGAATCTGGACTTATCACTAATATCAAGAGTGAAGATCTCAAGAGGTGTACCTATGAAATCTAATCCAAGATTATCAAAAAGTCCTTTCGAAGTGTAAGAGCATCGAAAATATAGAATTGGTCCACTCTGGTATTTATGATCTCAAGAGGCGTAGACATGAACTTGCAAAAGGATACTCACAAGAGAAGGTTCTCAAATCCTACTCTCCCCTCACATGCCAATATCGTTCATGCGTGCAAGATTCAAGGCTATCCATATCCATCAGACTGGCACCATGTTGGACCATGTTCTATGAGCGGTCGTCCCAAAATCAGGCTGGTCCAGTTACCAGGCAGTCCATACATGCATGTCGAATGTAGCTGTTCATCCATTAGTTTTAAGTTGTGCATTTTTTCCGTACATATGTCCTACCCATCGACTGGACCAGCATCAGTGTGACCTTTTGGCCACAGAATACACGTTGGGGCCCAAACAATGAATGGCCAGATCTCGCATTTATGCGTGTTTGGTTAAGAATAGAATTCAAATTCTACTCTTGCAGCTGGCCCTCGTATTTCTCCTCATTTGTGAAAGATCAAAGGCTATCCATAAGACAGACCCCACATAAGATTATAAAAAGCCATGACCTCAAAATCAGGCTGGTCAAGCTGGGCCATATGAGCATGTCAAAGAAGTTTTTTTTTTTTTTTTTTCTTTGGTGAAAGGTAACAATTTTATTATAGGGTAAGGCTGAAGCCAGAAAACAACCAAATGGCAATCACAACAAAATAGGACACTCAGCAAAGTCCTCTATATTTGACGCCCATGCCCTTACATCCATTTTAGCCCTCCTAAAGACCTCAAAGACTGACCCACTACGATTACGGAGACGAAGTTGGTCAATTATTTTTCAATCATCCAATTTTCCTACACATGCATCCTACCTGTTGACTGATCAGCATGATTTTTTTACTACAGAACATACATGATGGGACCCAAATAATGAATGGCCCTAGGCCTCGCATGCAAGCATGTATGGGAAGAATAGGATTCAAATCCTACTCCTGCAGGTGGCCATTGTAGTTCTCCCTCACAAGCAAAGCGAGTAACCAAAATATGAAGGCTCTATATCAAACCAATCTACGGCTCAAGCAACAAGGTAAGCAGTGGCTAAGAAACAATGTATGGTAATAGAAGTGTCGGCCTCACATGATGCAAACAGGCCCAACCTTGCATGTGTTACACACCCGATCTAGCTCACACAAGTTCAAGCCCAAGCCCGACAACCAGCCCACTCCAGCCCATGATCTCTTTGACAAGTCAGATTACTAGAAGCATGTTGACTGGTCAAAGCCTTGGAAAGACTCAAATGCAATCAATACCCATGCCCCTTGGAACTTTCTCACACACCTTGGGATTCTTATGCACTTTGTAAAGCACCACATACAGCTTGGAACCCTCATCATGCACATAGAAACCATGAGCAACCATATAAAAAAAATGTGGAGATAGTTATGGCTTGCCTTGGAAGCCAACTTTGCATTTACTTCTCTCTCATTTCTTATATTTTTCCCTTTTCCTATGCATGCTATGTAGAACTTTATATATGCTTCTTAGTTGATGTTAGAGTTCAATATATTTTTTTATATTTGAACGAAGATTGGAGTTTAATCCATTGTAGGACTTGCAAAACTGAGTTTGTAAACCTTTGGATCGAGTTTGTCTTCTCGAATCGTTTACATCAGATTGGTATCAAAGCAGGTTATTCCCACACCTTGTTCCCATCTATGGCAGCTCAAGGAAGAGTCGTGGTCAGGAACAAAATGCAATTCTTGAAGATATGGAGGCTTTGAGAAGGCGAGTGGAGGAGCTCAAGCAAGAGCTAAACTGTAGATAGCAGTCGGACCAAGGTACGAACTCCAGTAGTAGCAACTTCTCCAACTTTGAAAATCATTTTCAGTGCCGGCAACAGCCCTCTCTAGAAAAAAGATTGGTGAATGTTATAAATAAATAAAAATAAATAAATAACCTGATCATGGCATCAAGGTTGAAGTGCCGGACTATCAAGGTCGACTTGATCCCGACGAGTTTGTGGACTGGTTAAACAACGTCGAGACTTTCTTTGAATGGAAAAACTTGACCGAAGAAAAGAAGGTCAAGTTTGTAGCACTAGCAAGTCACCTAAAGGGATATACACTCATTTGGTGGAAGCATGCCCGAGAATAATAGGGCAAGTAGAGAATCCAAACTTGGGAGAAGATGAAAAAAAAAAAAGTTGAAGTCCAGGTTCTTGTCGGTTGAGATTATGCTCAATCACTCTATCAAAGCTTTCTCAATCTTCGTTAAAGAAACAAATCTATGACCAAGTACACAGAAGAATTCTTTCAATTTTGGAGCCGAAATGACATTCACGAGTCCAATGACCAACTTGTGGCTCGAAACATTGGTGGTCTCAATCTACCCTTGCAAGATGAACTTTCCCTTCACCATCAAAGAAGCTTTCCAATTTGCCACCAAAGTTGAAGCCAAACTAGCCCGTTCTACTTCTTGCTCTTTCAAAACATTATCTCAAACTGTGTCTAAGAAACCAACCACCCAAAGTGCTCAAATCTACAAAAAACCTAATCCACTTAAGCCTACCCCAACCGCAAAAAGCCTACCCTCTACTTCTTCTAACCCTTCTAAAGTAGCCCAAAACTCCATCACTTGCTTCCGATGTGGTGAAGCCAGCCACCGCTCATATGAATATCCCGTTCAAAGGCAAAAAGTTGAAACCCATCTTGCAGATCCTATTTACGACGAAGAACAAGAACAAGAGGAAAACCAACCTGATGAGGAGCTTGATGATGCATCCAAGAAGATTCGGCAAATGGAGAAGATGTGTACCCGGATGATGGAGAGACCTTGGTAATTCACCAAGTCCTTTCGGTTCCAAAAGCAAAGAAACAGCCATCACAATGCCATAACATCTTCCAAACAAAGTGCACAGCCAATGGAAAGGTTTGCAATGTCATTATTGATAGTGGTAGCTGCAATGATCTTGTTTCCAAAGAGATGGTTGATAAGTTGAAACTAAAAACCGAAAAGCATCCAAACTCATATAGTATTGCTTGGTTCAAAAAAGGTAACGAGACTCTGGTCGAAAAACGATGCTTGGTAAAGTTTTCGATTAGAAACAACTATAAAGAGTCGATGGATGCTTGTCACGTTCTATTGGGGAAACCTTGGCAATTTGATCAAAAAGCAATCCATGATGGCCAAAAAAACACTTACACGATTCAACTTGACCAAAAGAAGAAAACTATTCGGTCATTCAATCAAAGTGTTGAATTAGACCAGCTTAAAGAAGACTTGAAGGTTCTTACCATGACTCAATTTGTAAGAGAAATTAAAAGAGATGAAGTGGTACACGCTTTAGTAGTAAAAGACAAAATCAGCCCCACCCCTATCCCGAAGCCGGTCGAAGCTCTCTTAAGAGAGTTTGATGATTTGATTCCGAATGAGCAACCTAGTGGATTACCTCCACTAAGAGATATTCAGCACCAAATTGACTTCATTCCCAGTTCAAGCCTTCCAAATCTGCCTTATTACCGGATGAGTCCAAAAGAATGCAAAGAACTAAACCAACAAGTTGAAGAGCTATTGGACAAAGGCTTGATCCATGAAAGCCAAAGTCCTTGTGTTGTCCCAACCCTCTTAACACCCAAAAAGGATGGAACATGGAGAATGTCTATTGATAGCCCGGCTATCGATTGGATTACCATCAAGTATAGGTTCCCTATTCCTAGACTTGATGACACGGTAGACATGTTGGCAGGTGGGTTTAAAAATCTTTCCCAAAATAGACCTTAGGAGCGGATGCCATCAAATAAGAATCCGATCGGGTGATGAATAGAAGACCGCTTTCAAGACACAAGAAGGACTTTATAAATGGCTTGTGATGCCATTTGGGTTGTCCAACGCTTGAGCACATTCATGAGGGTGATGAACCAAAACTTACCTTCGTTTGATTAGTAAATGTGTGGTTGTTTACTTTGACAATATTCTCATTTATAGCACTGATCCAAAGCAACATCTTGAACACCTTCAGCAAGTACTTCAAATCCTTAGGGATGAGAAGTTATTTGACAACTTCAAGAAATGTTCATTCATAGTGGAACAGCTCGTGTTCTTGGGTTTTCTAATGTCTCATACAAGTGTTCAAGTAGATAAAAAACAAGGTTCAAGCTATAGTTGACTGGTCCTCTAATATAGGGGCATCTTCACACCGGGCTTGAGTGGGGTGGCCTGTGGGATGCGGGGGCATACTCGAGGTGGGTAGCTCGTGTGAGGCGGGCACCCCTATGTGAAGCGGGGGCACACTCGGGGTGGGCAGCTCGTGTGAGGCGGGCACCCCTATGTGAAGCGGGGGCACACTTAGGATAGGCGGCCCGTGTGAGGCGGGTGGCTTGTGTGTGGTGAAACCCATGTGAAGTGGGGCCCACGATGGGGGTTCAGCTGAGGACTTAACCCATGGGAAGTGGGGCCTAGGCTATGAGATAAAAGCAGTATCAAAGTGGCAGCTTTTAGAGTAAGTGGTTAGTTGTCCTGCGTCAAAGTGGTATCAAAGCAGAAGGTCTTGTGTTCAAAACTCCTCACCGAGGGTGATTAATGCACGGGCATTTTCACACCAGGCTTGAGTGGGGTAGCCTGTGGGATGCAGGGTCACACTCAAAGCGGGCAGCCCATGTGAAGCGGGGGCACACTTGGTATGGGCAGCACATGCGAGGCGGGTGGCTTGTGCGAGGCGAGACCCATGTGAAATGGGCCCATGTGAAGTGAGGCCCACAAGGGGGTTCGACCGAGGGCCTAACCCATGGGAAGTGGGGCTGGGCTATTAGAAAAAATGACTGATTCGCCACGCTATATCAGTTTGAGCTTTAGAGCAAGTGGTTAGTTGTCCTGCGTCACCCTCCCCGAAGAATATTGGAGATGTATAGAACTTTCATAGCTTGGCATCGTTTTATCGACGACTGATCAAAAATTTCAGCTCCATCATAGTCCCCATCACCAATTTCTTGAAGAAAGCCAAGTTTGCATGGACAAAAGAAGTCGAGGCAAGCTTCTAACTCATAAAGAAGCTCATGATCGAAGCTCCCATCTTAGCCCTTCCAAACTTCGACAAAACTTTTGAAGTTCATTATGATGCCTCTAAAGTTAGCATTGGAGTTGTCCTAAGCCAAGAAACAAGGCTAGTGACTTTCTTTAGCCAAAAGCTCAATGACACAAAGGCCCAGTACTCAACATATGACTTGGAGTTCTATGCCATAGTCAAAGCATTGCGATTTTGGCAGCGTTACCTCATTCAAAGGGAGTTTATTCTATTCTCAGACCATGAAGCCCTCAAATTTTTAAATGCCCAAAAGAAACTAAATAGCAAACATACGAAGTGGGTAGCTTATTTACAAGAATTCATGTTGGTTTTACGACACAAGTCATGGTGTGTCGTAAAGGTTGTTACGTAAAGGTAACGGTGGCAACTGTTACAAGTTACGGGGTCGTAACGGCCGTAACAGCCGTTATGGAAAAAAATGACCCGTAATTGCCGTTAATGGCACATTACTTCCCCTATAAAGGCCATAATAGCCCCGTAATGGTCTATTATTACGAGACGACACATGTATTTCATACTTTTTAATCAACACTACAGGGCACATACAGGTTTTTCAGGGGTTTTCAATAAATAAATAAAAAATTTAAAAAGAGACCGTAACAGCCGTTATGCCCCGTATCGTAAAGGTAACGGTGGTGACTGTTACAGCCACTGTTACCGTTGCGGAACACCTTGGACACAAGTCCAGCATAGAAAGGAGGCGGATGTGCTTAGTAGGAAGGTGACTCTCCTTGGAACCTTCGCTACCAAGGTCATAGGTTTTGAAATAATATCTAAACTTTATAAGAATGACAAATATTTTTCGAAAATCACAGAAGAAATGAATGATGGGCAACAAGAACTAGTTGGCGCTTTCAAAATGCAAGATGGTTTCTTGTTCAAACAAACAGGTTGTGCATTCCTAATAGTTCTCTCCGAACTAAAATTATAGATGAAATTCACAAAGAAGACATTGGAGGACACTTTGGCTAGAACAAAACCGTAACCTTGTTTGAAGAAGGGTACTTTTGGCCTAAGTATAGGAGAGAGATCTCTTGATATGTGTCACGTTGTCCTGCTTGTCAAGCAACCAAGGGGAGTGCCAAAAACAGTGGCCTTTACATGCCATTGCCGATTCCAACAGTCCCATGGACTGATTCAAGCATGGATTTCATGCTAGGCCTGCCCCGAACTCAAAGAAACACCAATTCTTTGTAGTAGCAGTCCGGTTTTAAAAAACGGCTCATTTTACACCTTGAGGTCACACCACAGATGCAACAAATGTGGCCAATATTTTCTTTAAGAAAGTTGTTAGTTTGCATGGCGTTCCAAAAACCATAACTTCCAACCATGATGTAAAATTTGTAAGTCACTTTTAGTGAACCCTATGGAAGAAGTTGGAGACCAAGCTACAAAATAGCAGCGCCTTCCATCCCCAAACTGACGGCCAAACAGAGGTTGTAAATCAAAGTTTGGAAAACTTGTTAGGAGCTCTAGCTAGCAAGAAGGCCAATCAATACGATTTAGTGCTAACTCCTATCCCATGCCGAGTTTGCCTACAATAGATCGGTTAACCAATCCATGGGAAAGAGCCCCTTCGAAATGGTGTATGGGAGACCGCCTAATAGTGTGCTTGATTTGATTCCTCTACCACTTCTCAATCAACAGAGTGATGATGTAGCAGCAATGGTAGAAAGGATTAAGGAACTTTTTTTTAATGTTTTAAGGATCAAAGAACTTCATCGATAAGTTTAGCAAAATCTTCAAAAAAGTTATCAAAATTACAAAGTGGCGACTGATGTGCATAGAAAAGAAGAAGAGTTTGAAAAGGAGGACCTCGTTGTGGTTTTCTTACGGAAAAAAAAAAAAAAAAGATTTCCAAAGGGAACGTATAACAAGCTACAATTCAAGAAGATAGGACCTTGCAAGATATTAAAGAAACTTGGGCCAAATGCTTATAAAATTAACCTTCCTAAAGGCTTTCTTTGTTTTGTTCCTCTTCTTTAATGATATTTGGTTATCTTTCAAAAAAAAATTTAACCTTCCTAAAGGCTAAAACATCTCCCATATCTTCAATGTTGTTGATTTATATAGGTAACATGGCGATCCAAATGAGTTGCCCAACGAAGAAATGCAAATGTCAGATCCAAAATATGATGAAGAAATTGTGGACCGCATTCTCAATCATAGAAACATCACTTCTCGCAGCAACTCTTGTACACAATACCTTGTCAAGTGGAAGAATCGCTCGGATGCAAAAAATTCTTGGATATCAGAAACCAAATTGAGAGAGATTGCTCCCACCAAAATGAACCTATACAAGGCTGAACTCGAGGTCAAGTTCTCTTCCAAACTAGGGAGAATGATGCAAACAGGCCCAACCTTGCACGTGTTGTACACCCAATCGAACTCACAAAAGTTCAAGCCCAAACCCAAAGACCAGCTCATGCTCTCTTTGACAAGTCAAAGATTGCTAGAAGCATGTTGACTAGTCAAAACCTCGGAAAGACTCAAGTGCAACCAATACCCGTGTATCTTGGAACTTCTCACACACCTTGGGACTCTTATGCATTTTGGAAAGCACCACATGCAGCTTGGAACCCTCATCATATACATAGAAACCATGAGAAGCCATAAAAAAAGCATGAAAATAGTTATGGCTTGCCTTGGAAGCCAACTTTGCATTTATTTCTCTCTTATTTCCTATGTTTTTCCCTTTTCCTATGCAGGCTATGTAGAATTTTATATATGCTTCTTAGTTGATGTTAGAGTTCAATTTATTTTTTATATTTGAATGAAGATTGGAGTTAATCCATTGTAGGCTTTGTGAAGCTGAGTTTGTAGACCTTTGGGTCGAGTTTGCAGGCCACTCTTGGCTGATATTTGTAGCTTTAAGCTACCTTTTAATCAAAGTTGAAGTAATCTTATTTCTCTCTTCCCCACTCAACATGTGTGACCTGCTTGTCTTCTCAAATCGTTTATATCATCACACCAAAACTCAAACAGTCTCTTGACATAAAAGAAACGACCACTTTACTAAGAAGTTTCCTTTCATATAAGAGAGAGAAAGAAATAAACTACAAATACATACTGAAGGATTCAACAAATAATTTCTATCCAGTACCTTTATATCTGGTGGAAAACTTGCAGCAATCTCGCTTAAGTCAGCAATGATGTCCTCAAAATGTCGCCCAAGGACTCCGAGACATAAGCTGACTAGACTTCGACGTTTGACCTTTTCAAGAGGTGACCCTGTAATGGATATTCTTGACAAGTTAATATCCTCTCAAGAGTAGGCATTTTCACTTTGTACACCAATGAAATTCAAATACAGCATTCACTGAGAAACCATCTTCTGAAATAGACTTAGTGATGCATCCTGCCCATGCATCATATGTGAGAGAGACACATGTTTAACTGAATGGACCATGCATCCCACAAGTCTATACAACTGTCAGATGAGGTCTGGAATACCCATTTGTATGATTGATTTTACTTTAAATGCCAACCGTAAGCACCTAGGCCAAATGGTTGTGTATACACACATGTAGGGAGGGCTCGTAAAGGGATTTTTGGTGTTACAATCATTCAATCAGATAGATGCCAATATGCCTAGTTGTGTGTGTGTGTGTGTGCGTGTGTGTGTGTAAGTCCAGGCCAGTATATTCCATCTCTTATCTCCACAGGACAAGAAAAAGCCCTAATCTATGCATGTAATAGCAATTGATGAATATGAGAAATAAATGAATTTTTTTCTGGCTCCAATCCTCAGTCAAGGAAATAATTACATGGGTTTTTCAGCATATCAATTAAGAAAACATCACATGGTTTTGCAAAGAAAGAATTATAGGATCCTGACCCGCAGATATGCAAAGTACTCGATTTTTCAGTTTGTACAAGTGGGACCGATAATTCAACGATCCAGAATCCAGACCATCGGTGTGTTGGGCCCCACCATGGAAAGATCATGCCCAAAAGATCACCATGATCAGACAATCTTTACCTTTCCATTAGTGCGATGCAAATAAACAGTTAAAGGAGAGAAATACATCAATTTTCCACATTCAACGGAAAGAAAAGGCACGTGATTGGTGGCTATCCAATCTGAGGGAATTTCAAGGCATATGCAATCCATGATGGGGTTCAACGCACCAACGGCCTGCATAACTGAACCATGGACACCCAGCTGGTAATCCCTCTTTGCACAGAATCACCCCAATTAAGAAACAATCATGTGGGTTCTTCGAAAAATCACATAAAATGAAGGAAACAAGTAGATTGGTTTTGCAGGAAAGGAAGAGAAATGATGGGTTTGAAGAAGATACCGTATGATGCTGTAAGAAGGGGTTTCGGAAACGAATTTAGCTGAAGCTTTTCCAATGAAGAAGTTAGTTTAGCTGTAGATTTGCCTTTTTCCATCATACGAAGAGACGGAAAGGGTGGCGAAGCACAGATTTCCTTTCTCTTTTATTTTCTTTTCTTTTGTTTCCTTTTTTGCGCGTATGTATTTCTTTTTTTAAAAAAATAAAAAAAACACTGGAAATGGATGTTTTTTTTTCTCGTGTGTACCAGAAAACGTGTCACGTCTCCCATCTTCATTTGGAGAGGGGTTCTCAGGATCACATCATGTTCCAAAAATTACATCTCATCCTATTATCAGGTGGGTCAACCCATGGAAAATAATGCACAGCCACCGAAATTTTCATTAATATCTTACCACTTTCTGATTTAACTAATAGTTGGTGGGATGGCTTGATTTCGAGGATGTCCCACTTTCACCATGGGCTGACATTGATGAACGGGTAGGTTTTAACAATGGAACTTTACAAAATAGTACCTAATTAATATGGTATTTCCATCTCTGTACCTTTTTAAATTCAATTTGCCAAAGATACCTTCTCTTAGGGCCTGTTTGGGAGCGTGGACTGGAAACCCCTGGATTTCAAATCCTCCCATTATGTTTGGCACCTGGTATTGGGAATCAACTTTAATCAAAAAGTAGTTATGAATGGTATATTTAGGAGGGTTTGAATTTAATTATTAAAAAAATTTTAATATCTCTAATTAGTAACATATGTAATGTTTGACACAATGGTTGTAATAAGCCCGTTGAAATATATGTTTTACCCAAAAATGATGAAATTCAAAGTCTCGGATGGGCCACAAGCACAAGGTCATGTCCAACTAACTAACCAACGATTTTTAACCATTGATTTACATGTACAATGTTTGGACGGTGCTGATCATCATATTAAATTAATTGTAGTGATGCAATTGATAATCCAATTGGTTTCAGATATCATTCAAATAATAGTAAGGTGACACACATATTACACATGCAACTCTTGAAAGAATTTTAGATGTAATTTAAGTTTTCCACGTAGATTTTAAACCCCCTCTTTGAGGGGATTAGAAACCCACTGGATTTGAAACCCTCGCTTACTTTAGCTGCCAAACAAGCGGGGATTTGAAATCCCAACAAATCTATGGTGCCAAACCACCCCTTAGTTTTCTTTAACTTCAGTTAGTTTAAATTGTAATTTTTCTTAAAGTGACAAAAATGGCCACCCATTAATGATGCTGTTTAGGAAAAATCAGATTAAATTTGAGTAATGAGGTGTTATATTATCAAAAAACTCTGGGAAAAAAAATCAAGAGTTTCTCTCACAGTGCATACTAGCAGCGACTTTGGTACTGGTCATGCTATGTAGGCCCCACTATGATGTGTGTGTTTTATCATGACATCCATCTCTTTCGTGTAATTATTTCAAGGGATGAACCAAAGGAATGAGGTATATCCAATCTTAGAAGAACCACACTGAAGGAAGCAGTAAAGTTCTTTTTTCATCCAACCTGTTGATGAGGTCACAAAGACCTCGTATAAATATGAGCTTGATCCGAAACTTTTGTAGTTCTTAAGAAGTTTTTAGCAGTGGGGCGTTCAATCATCCCCACCATTTCATACCGTGTGGTCCACTTGAAATTTGCATGTCTTATTTTTGGGTCATCCCTAAAATGAGCTGGAAAATGTATGAACCTCGTGTATATACATCATGGTGGGCTAGGCCCCACAGACCATGGACCTACCTCAATTCCAATTTTGGTGCCCAGCGAACACAACTACTTGAGATTTCCTAATTCCACACGCGTGTGGGCCCTGTGGAATACCCATTCACATGCAGGCACACGTGCATATATGGTACACGTGTTTAAGATCTGATCTTTCCATCTAGTTGGAAATCATTCTTAGTTATCCATCTGAAATACCATATTGTTTCACTGCTCAGGTGGGCCGCAATGAGCTATGTACTGACAGTAAAAATATTTATTGGCTGTCTATTTGTTGGTATTCTCTGTCCATAAGGTGTGAAATGGCCTTACTCATGCTTCAGCCTAGAATTACAGGAGTTTTCAGCAAGAGGTCATGGATTCAGAGTACCCATCGTGGAATGGTATGAAACATCCGAGAGAATATCTAAATAGTGCAGTCCGCCTGTTGGAAAGTTTAAAGAGAAATTTACGACTGTGGAACCTACCTTTTATCCAGTGGTTTTTTATAGCAATACAAACTTAGAATACGCAGTTGGACCTCCTCGTACGGAGTCAGAATTTCAGGATGAAAATACCCCCACCTTCCTTTCGAAGACGAGCGCTGACGCTCCTCCAACCGAGAGTTGTACGAACGGCTCAAAAGAGATCAAAGTTACATGCCCCACGGCCATGTATTTATTAGATCCACAACGTTCATCCATATTTCGAGATCATTTCGGAGCATTATCCCAAAAAAAAAAAATCATATCCAAAGATCAACTGGACCACACCACAGAGAGTAGCGGAAAAATTGATTTTTCACCGTTAGAAATTTTGTAGGGCCCACCATGACATTTATTTTCCATCCAATTTATTCATAAGGCCACAAAGGTCTTTATGAAGAGGAAAAACAAATTTCGTAATGATCCAAAATTCTGTAACCCCTAAAAGGGTTTCAATGGTAGACGTTCAATTCCCCACTGCTTTTTAGGGTGTGGTCCACTTGATAGTTAGATCTATCTTATTTTTCGTCTCAAGCTTTAATATGAGCTCACCAAATAGATGGACGGTTTGGATATAACACAGACCTCATGATGGGACCTACAAAAGTAACATTGCAAATATATATATATATATATATATATATATACCGCCGGTTTGGCGGCAGGTTCGGCGGCAGTGCCGCCGAACCGGCGGTACTGCCGCTGCAGTCCAACTTTTTTTTTTTTTTTTTTTTTACATAGAGAACTTTTTCTCCCTTACATTTTTCTCTAATACATAATTAAGTAAATATGTATATATAAGTATATAAAAATATTTTTCCGTCTTTGAATTCATTTCTTTGTCTATTTATTTAACAAGCATATCTCCTAAACTAGAATGATTTACTAAACGTACCACATACGATTTTGGGGTAGGAGAAGCTAATTAAGCCAACCAACCTAGTTATTTTCTAAGATTCCTCGGGTCGATGGTCGAAAATCCATTTCATTCAGTTCGTGGTCAATTTCAATCACTTCGCGGTCAAACTGGAAATTCAGCGGGGCAAACATAAAATTGAGTGGGGAAAACTAGAAATTTAGCGGGTAAAACATGAAATTGAGCAGGGCAAACATAAAATTAGGGCTGAAAGTCGGGCCAGTTGGTTCGGGTTGGTGCTCAACCTTAACCCAACCCAAGGTTCCTATACCTAAACCTTGACCTAACCCAACCCAATCTTGGGTTGGGAATTCTCAACCCAAGCCCAACCCAAGAGGGCTCGACGGGTTGATTAGGTTGGTCGAGTGTATACATGTCTATTTGTGAGAGAGAAATCCGACATATCTTGTTAGCTTAAGTCCTTGGAAATGACGTGGACAAATGAGACCCGACATCACTAATGTACCTTCTACACATACAATCCACACTCAATTATAATTTATAAGTAACTAATATATTGATTGGGTTCGGGTTGGGTCAGGCAACCTGAGACCTCAACCTAAACCCAACCTAAGTTTTATCGAGTTGGTGTTTGTATAGTCCAAACTTGAGATCGGACCTGATATATCCTGCCCGAGCCTAACCCAATGTCGGGTCGGTCACAGGTCGGTCGGGTTGAACTCGCCCAACTTTCAGTCGTACATGAAATTGAGGGGGGCAAACTAGAAATTCAAAGGGGCAAACATGAAATTGAGCGGAGGAAACTATAAAATCAGCGGAGCAAACTAGAAAATCAGCGAGGCAAATTAGAAAATCAGCGGGGCAAACTAAAAAATCAGTGGGGCAAACTATGAAATCAGCGGGGCAAACTAGAAAATCAGCGGGCCAAACTAGAAAATCAGCGGGCCAAACTACAAAATCAGCGAGGCAAACTAGGAAATCAACGGGGCAAACATGAAATTGAGCAGGGCAAACATGAAATTCAACGGGGCGAACTTAACAGATATTTTCATTGCTTAAGCCGATAAATCTAAACTTATTCAATGTTCAAATGGACCACACCAAATGAAATTTTTAATTGAACTTCTATTGTTAATAATTTCTTAGGGGTTATAGAAGTTTTGGATCAAGCTTATAATTGTTTTTTTTATTAATCCATGTCTATATGATCTTATGAATAGGTTTGATAACAAACAAACATCACTGTTGGGCCCATTATGGTTTCAACGGTGGAAATCATTATGCACAGTGTTTCTCATGGTGTGATCCACTTGATCTTTTGATATGCTTTAATTTGGGGCTAAACCGCTAAAATTAGATGGAAAAACGGATGGACGGCATGGATATACTACATACATTCAATGTGATTTTTATGTTTTCTTTGCTGATTTTCTAGTTTGCCCCGCTGATTTTCTAGTTTGCCCCGCTGATTTTCTAATTTACCCTGCTGATTTCCTAGTTTGCCCCACTGATTTTCTAGTTTGCCCCACTGATTTCCTAGTTTGCCCCGCTAATTTTTCTAGTTTGCCCCGCTGATTTTCTAGTTTCCCCTGCTCAATTTCATGATTCTTTGCTTCAGTCTATCTTCTCTACTTCTTCTAGTGGATGCTGCCTATGTATTGTTGTGGAAGGCCTTCCCTTGGAGGTGTTGTCACTAAGGTTGGTTCAGGGTCTTGGATGTGAGATCATAGCAGCAAACTATGGTCTACGGTCAGAAGTTGGGAGGGCTAGATGGGAAGGTGTGGCAGCTGGTTGGTTTGTATAAGTGGAATATTATATGTAGGGAGAGTGGTCACTTCGGCCCGTGGGATTTTAAGAAGGTCGAAGAGTGGAGGAGTCGAATTTGCCTCCGTGTTGTTGGTGAGTGAGGTGGTGTCTTCCTGGTAATGTTTATGCCCATTGAGGGGCAGCTTGGCACGTTTTAAGATCCATGGGATTGCTGATACATGTCCTTTTAAACATAGACCTATGTTTGCCTCGCTCAACTTCATGTTTGCCTCGCTCAATTTCATGTTTGCCCCGCTGAATTTCCAATTTGACCGCGAACTGATTGAAATTGACCATGAACTGAATGAAATGGATTTTCGACCATCAACCCGATGGAATCTTGGAAAATAATGAGGTTGGTTGGCTAAATTAGCTTCTCCTACCCCAAAATCATTTGTGGTACTTTAAATATATCATTCTAGTTTAGGAGATATGCTTATAAAATAAATAGACAAAGAAATGAATTAAAAGAAAGAAAAATATTTCTGGGAGAACTTTTTCTCCCTTACATTTTTCTGTAATACATAATTATATAAATATGTATATATAAGTATATAAAAATATTTTTTTTATCTTTTAATTCATTTCTTTGTCCATGTATTCAACAAGCATATCTCCTAAATTAGAATGGTTTGATTTTTATTTTTTTTAACACTCGCACACACACCCCCACACACTCACACTAGTGGAATTTCACCACCTATGGATACTCGAACGCTTGATCGGGTGCTGAAACTCCTAAGAGTCTACCACCCGAACAAGAGTAAGGATCCAAACTAGAATGATTTGCTTAACGTACCATATATGATTTTCATGCAAACATGAAAATGAGCGGGGCAAACATGAAATTCAATGGGGCAAACATGAATATGAGAGGGCAAGCATGAAAATTAGCGGGGCAAACATGAAAATGAGCAGATGAAACATGAAAATGAGTGAGGCAAGCATGAAAAAAAGCGGGGTAAACTAGAAAATCATCGGGGGGAATATGAAAAGCAGCAGGGCAAACTGAAATATGAGCGGGGTAAACTAGAAAATCAGCGGGAGAAACATGAAAAGCAGCGGGGCAAACTAGAAAATCAGTGGGGGAAACATGAAAAGCAGCGGGGCAAACTAGAAAATCAGCGGGGCAAACATGAAAAGTAGCAGGGCAAACTAGAAAAGCAGCGGGGCAAACTAGAAAATCAGCGGGGAAAACATAAAAAGCAGCGGCGCAAACTAGAAAATCAGCGGGCAAACATGAAATTCAGCGGGGCAAACTTAACAGATAATTTCATGGCTTGAACCGATAAATCTAAATGTATCCAATGTTCAAATGGACCACACAAAATGAAATTTTGAATTGAACTTCTATTGTTGATCATTTCTTAGGGGCTACAGAAGTTTTGGATCAAGCCTATAATTGTTTTTTCTATTAATCCATGTCTATATGATCTTATGAATAGGTTTGATAACAAACAAACATCACTGTTGGGCCCACTATGGTTTCAACGATGGAAATCATTATGCCCACTGGTTCCCGTGGTGTGATCCACTTGATCTTTTGATATGCTTTAATTTGGGGCTAAACCTAAAATTAGATGGAAAAACGGATGGACGGCGCGGATATACTACATACATTCAATGTGGGCCCAACTGAGTTTACTTAGTACAATTGGAGCGTACTGACTAACTCGGTACGCAATCCGATTACGCTTGCTACGCTCCACAATGGGAGCGTACTGACTAACTCAGTACCAACCTAGTTATTTTCCAAGATCCATAAGTAGTTACTTAAGCACTATTACACTACCATAAAGAGAAATATGAGCGGGGCAAACTGAAATATGAGCGGGGCAAGCATTGTGGGGCAAACATGAAAATATAAGTATATAAAAATATTTTTCTATTTTTTAATTCATTTCTTTGTCTATTTATTTAACAAGCATATCTCTTAAATTAGAATGTTTTTTTTTTTTTACACACGCACACACACCCCCATGCACTCACACTAGTGGAATATCACCACGCATGGATACTCGAACGCTTGACCGGGTGTTGAAACTCCTAAGAGTCTACCACTCGACCAAGAGTAAGAATCCTAAACTAGAATGATTTACTTGCAGGGAAAAATTTGGTTCATGGTGCGACCCATTAGATGATTGGCCTGGATCACTAAACCATGTGTCACAGTTGAATAAACTTAAGACCCGAGAGTACTATTCATATTATCTTGTCATAATAATATGAACGCTTACTCCGCTGTTTTTCTAGTTTGCCCCGCTCATATTTCAGTTTGCCCCGCTGATTTTCTAATTTGCCTCGCTCATTTTCATGTTTGCCTCGCTCATTTTCCTATTTGCCCCGCTCGGGTGGTAGACTATTAGGAGTTTCAACACCCAGTCAAGCTTTCGAGTATCCATAGGTGGTGAAATTCCACTAGTGTGAGTGTGTAAGGGTGTGTGTGCATGTGTAAGAAAAAAAAATCATTCTAGATTAGGAGATATGCTTGTTAAATACATACACAAAAAAATGAATTAAAAGATAGAATTTTTTTTTATATACTTATATATACATATTTACATAATTATGTATTAGAGAAAAATGTAAGGGAGAAAAATCTACAAACTGCCGTAGCACTACTGCCGGTTCGGCGACAGTGTCGCGGCAGTCTGGAAAATTTTATTTTTATTTTTTACTGGGAGAACTTTTCTCCCTTACATTTTTCTCTAATACATAATTATGAGCGGGGCAAACTGAAATATGAGCGGGAAAAACTGAAATATGAGCAGGGCAAACAAGAAAAACAGCGGGACAAACTGAAATATGAGCGGGGCAAACTAGAAAATCAGCGGGGGAAACATGAAAATGAGCGAGGCAAACTAGAAAATCAGCGGGAGAAACATGAAAATGAGCGGGGCAATCATGAAAATGAGCAGGGCAGGCATGAAAATGAGCGGGGCAAACTAGAAAATCAGCGAGACAAACTGAAATATGAGCGAGGTAAACTGAATTATGAGCGGGGCAAATTAGAAAATCAACGGTGCAAACTTGAAAATGAGAGCAAATTCACCCCAGAGAGAGAGAGAGAGAGAGAGAGAGAGAGAGAGAGAGAAGAGGGTTTCATCAGTTGAAAATCGAAGATAGCGAAGAAAAATCCCTCAATTTCGAGAGAAAATGAAAACAAATCAAAGCTTATTTAAAGAAAATACCTGAAAAACGCCAACAGAGAGAGAGAAGAGGGTTTGGGGCTTCGGGGCTTTGAGGCGCAGCGAGAGGGAAAACAAGAGTTGAGGGTTTGGGGCGAGAGAACGGTTTGGGATTTGAGGTCGAGCACGGATTATGAGAGACCTTTGGAGGAAGTTGGGATGTTAGGTGGGGCCCACTGTGATGTTTGTGAGGAATCCACATCATCCATCCATGATTTGGATTGGTCTGTTCAGTCTCATTCCAGAAAGAGTAGTATAAAAAAATTTCAATAGGATAATCTTAATGTTCTAATTAGTGGCATAAAACTATGTAATGGTCAACGTTCAACTAAAGAAGTGTCTAATGTTTGAGGGTAGCAACTTTAAAATCTATTTGCAGCTTGGATTGATGTTCTACAACAGGATTTCCATGCTAGCATTCTAGTTTGCCCCGCTGTTTTTCATGTTTCCCCCACTGATTTTCATATTTTCCCTACTGATTTTCTAGTTTGCCCCGCTCATATTTCAGCTTACCCTGCTGTTTTTCTAGTTTGCCCCGCTGTTTTTCATGTTTCCCCCGCTGATTTCTAGTTTGCCCCACTGCTTTTCATATTTTCCCCGCTGATTTTTTAGTTTGCCCCGCTCAAATTTCAGTTTGCCCCGCTGTTTTTCTAGTTTGCCCCGCTGCTTTTCATGTTTCCCCCGCTGATTTCTAGTTTGTCCCGCTGCTTTTCATGTTTTTCCCGCTGTTTTTCTAGTTTGCCCCGTTGTTTTTCTAGTTTGCCCCGCTACTTTTCATGTTTCCCCCGTTGATTTTCTAGTTTGCCCCGCTGCTTTTCATGTTTCCCCCGCTGATTTTCATGTTTCCCCTGCTGATTTTCTAGTTTGCCCCGCTGTTTTTCTAGTTTGCCCCGCTGCTTTTCATGTTTCCCCCGCTGATTTTCTAGTTTACCCCGCTCTTTTTCATATTTGCCCCACTCTTTTTCTAGTTTACCCCGCTCTTTTTCATATTTGCCCCACTCTTTTTCATGCTTGCCTTGCTCATTTTCATGTTTGCCTTGCTCATTTTCATGTTTGCATGAAAATCATATATGGTACGTTAAGCAAATCATTCTAGTTTGGATTCGGGTGGTAGACTCTTAGGAGTTTCAACACCCGGTCAAGTGTTAGAGTATCCATAAGTGGTGAAATTCTACCAGTGTGAGTGCATGGGGATGTGTGTGCATGTTTTAAAAAAAAGAGAAAAAAACATTTTAATTTAAGAGATATGCTTGTTTAATAAATAGACAAAGAAATAAATTAAAAGATAGAAAAATATTTTTATATACTTATATATACATATTTACATAATTATGTATTAGAGAAAAATGTAGGAGAGAAAAGGTTCTCTCTGTTAAAATTTAAAAAAAAAAAAAAAAAACTACCAGACAGCATCGGCACTACCACCGAACCAACGGCAGTGCCGCGGCCATCTGTGCCATTTTTTTTTTTTTTGGTTAGGTTGTTTTCGTGAGTCCCATCATGATGTCTGTGTTATATCCAAACCGTCCATCTATTTGGTGAGCTCATATTAAGGCTTGAGGGAAAAAAAAAAAGATGGATCTAACCATCAAGTGGACCACACTGTAAAAGGCAGTGGGGAATTGAAAATCTACCATTGAAACCCTTTCAGGGGTTAATCAAGTTTTGGATCATTATGAAATTTGTTTTTCATCTTCATCTAGGTCTTTGTGACCCTATGAATGAACTTAGACGGGGAGGATTTCTCACAAACATCACAGTGGGCCCAAACTTAGACGGGGGAGGATTTCTAATGGTTGACGCTCATTCAACACTGTTTCTTGTAATGTGGTACACGTAAGATTTGGATATACCTCATTTTTTGTCTCATACCATAAAATGATCCGGAAAAATATATGGACGGCATGGATGAAAAACATAAATTATGGTGGGGCCCACAGACCACGACGATCTGCCATTGGCGGTTGGCAGGCGGAGTAGCCAATCCGTATCTGTGAAAAGGAGGGGTATTTTCGTCCTGGAATTTGTCGTCCGTACGAGGAGGTCTAAGTGAGTATGTTAAGTGTGTATTGTTTCAAGAATATCCAACGGATAAAAGGTGGGGTCCACAGTCGTAGATTTCTCAAGTTTAAATCTTACACCGTGTGCTATAGTGTCACGTATTACTAGGTGTGGTGTTGAAAAACGTCCATAAAAGTGTTTGTTTTGCATACTTAGGACCATCGTCGAATGATCAGAACCGTCCATCTTTGGGGCCCTATTGTAGATGGGACATGATGTAAAACAACCACGCCAAAGGGGTCTTCTTGACCATTGACCTGTGAAGTTGATTGAGAACCATTGATTTTTTTGACAGCTGCTCATGCTCAATAACAAATATAGAAGGGTAGCGGCATATGTTTCATGTAAGTTTTGGATACGTGTAACTATTTTTTTACTGTCTTTGTAAAAGTCATTAGAAAAATGGCATTACATTAAAGATGGGAGGAAGCGTATGAGAATATTTTAAAGATATTTAAAGCAAAATTTGTGGGTTCATAACTGTCATCAATTTAATACTATACATTATCAGACCGATAAAATAATGCAGTTGAAAAAACAGAATCAGGATGCATGACCGAGTTGCAAGGTGTGATCGAGGGGCACCCAGAATCGGAATGTGGTTGACAGAAGAGGAATAGGCAGGAAGGAAATGTATCTAGGAAAAGATTTAGATGGTGACACCTCAGCTGCTACAATCGTCCAATAAAGAAGAGAAGCGTTCGAATAATAGGTGCACAAGAAATCTATAAATAACTAGAGATTTAGTTGAAAAAGACTAACTCAAATCAATCAAACCAAATCAAATCTATCAAATTACTTTATCTCAATATATTATAAGAGTAATGATAATCTAGTAACGGTAATCCTTAACTATAATTATTAATTGTAATCTACGTTTATGCTCATACGCTAGACTTGATCCTTATCTAATATAAGTAGTTCTTTCAAAAAAAGCATTCTTGCAGTTATTCTAAGTGACCGACTGTAAGACCCTACCCTAAGTGTCTATTTCGTTCCTATAGGTCCCGCAGTCCTCTCAGTCGAATTCCAGCGACCCGCGACCTACGGTTTGCATTTGCAGTCATCCTTAAATCCAGTCATGTAGACTCGACCCAGATCGACTCGAAACCTATGTCATCGCGACCACATCGACACCACGGTTCCAACGCTGCATCTCGTGCGTCCACCCGATGTGTACATCATAAGTTATTGGCCATGTATTATATGGGTCATTGATCGTGCATGTGGGACCCACCTGGACCCATGGGCACGTTTCCCCATGTGGGCCCCACCTAGTGCACTATCTCCCAAGCATGCTACCCCTAGCCTAACAATGATGGAGTCTCTTTTCAAGAGACAATCATGAGATTTGTTTTCTCTAGGTAATCATGATTCACCTTATCCCATGAGCAATAAGTAATTTCTCTTCTCAAAATTCAAATTTTCCTAAAAACTAATCATAACACTCTTACAACCCTTCCAGCCCTCTCTCTTTCTCCCTCATTCTTCCTTCCCTCCATAGCAAGCATCCCTTGGATGTCCCACCTCTCCTCCATTCTCCAGCCTTCTTTCTCTCTAATCCCTCTCAAAGTTACCCATTACTAACTCATCTCCACCATTGAAAACCCTTCCTTGGAGCTAGAAGGACATTGTGTTGAAGGAAAGAAGAAGGATCTTGAGGTGGGTGCTCTGGTAGATAGGAATTTCTGATTTCCTTTGATTTCATAGATGCTTTTCCTTTTTCTTTCATCTTGGGAGCATGTGGGGCCCATCAAATGATGGTGGAGGCCCCCATGTCTTCATGGGTGTGGCCCATGGCCCACCCCTTGTGCATGCATGATCCATGCATGGGGCCATCCTCCATGGACCCCATCATGGTTTCCTCTCTTATGTTTAACGATCATTGGGTCATCTAGACCCTTGATCCTTGGTGGAGATGGCATCTCCACCATAGATCTTGAGTAGGAAGAGTTATACTCATGTAGATCCATATAAATCATGAAATAGTGAATGTTTGTGGTTGTGTGATGAGGGGAAGGGCCTCAATGTGGCGGAGCCCCTTCCCTTGTGACCGGATCCTTTTTATTCCCTTGTTTATCCCTTTGTTTATGATGCGTGTGGCCCACCTTGTGGCCCGGAAACATCCAGACCGTCCAAGGAGAGTAGACGCCAATGACAGTCACTCTATGGACGTTGGGGTCCTAAATGCCCCAAAATTGGGCACATGCAAAGAGTTTTTAGTGGTGGAAATGGTCTACATATTTGTAGGGCCCACTGAGGTGGTCCATATCACAAATTTTATGGAATGATTTCCCCTTTTTGTGGTGTTTATATTTATTTTATTTCAGCAATATGTTGCTGTCCAGAAATTTTCTAGACAGATTTGTGGGCTGACTTGAGCTCAGATTTTGGAATGATTTGTGGGGTGTTTGATCCCCATTGATATGTTATTCTTGAAGGTGTGGACCCCACCTAGATGCATGCCAAGTTTCACCTCCATCTGACCTCATTTAGGCACCCAAAAGAGTGGGCCAAGAGGGTTAGACAGTCCAGATTTTTCTAGACAGTCCAGCAATATTGTTTGATGGAAACTTAAACTCATAAATTTTTCTAGAAGGGGTGGGCCACTTTTCTGGACTCCACCTTGATGTACACATGTTAGGGGATCTTGGCCCCCTATTTTTCAAATTTTTGGAGGTCCTGGGCCCATTCTAATGGAGTGCACAAGATGAAGACAGCAGTATGTAGTAGCAGAATTTTTCAGAAAATCTTACTGTCCATTATGTCATTGTAGAAGTTTTTTGGCCCCAACCCATTGTACTTTGTGGTTGTTTTATTGGGGCTCACCTCTGATATTTTAGGGGCTCACCGGGCCATATTTTGAGGGCCACCAAGCTGGGCCAGCAGCCCTCCTGGATACCCCAGCTGGGTTGACGTCCAGCATGGGCTGGCCGTCCCCAACTCTTAGGCCCACCATGATGATGTGTTTCATCCAACCGTCCCCCATTTGGTGTGGCCCACGTGGGAGTGTCCACCCCTGGTGGACGTCTACTGTGGAACCCACCTTAATGTATGTGGAGCCCACCTTAATGTATGTATGGTCCACGCCATCCAGGCCTTGGACCACCCAACCATGTGGACGCCCACTGTCCTAGGGCTCCAGCAGCAGGCCCACTTGATTTTTATGATGACTACACACTCTCCATCTGGTGGGGTCCCTTGTGAGTATTGCTGGCCTTCCTGAGATTATTTTTCACATAGTTTGACCAATTTATGGACTTCAGCGGGCCCAGGAAGTTGGGTGGGCTGAAAGTCCAGCAAGGGGCCTTAAATGTATATTAGTGGCTGAAATTTTTTTAGATGTGGGGCCCACCATATTGAGAAACTTGGGTATATGTTGCATGCTTATATTTTTAGAATTTTTGGGCTTAATTAGTGCATTTTTGGATCACCTTTAGTGATCATATGAGGACCAAAACTTAGATCAGATTTCTGGGACATCCAGCGGGCCTAGATTGGGCTGGGACGTCCCAGCTTGGCCCAGCCATGTGTATGGGCTGTTTCCTACCATTTTGTTGGACTTGTGGGCTGAGATAAGGGTGAAATTGGGCCCTTAATTGCCCACTTGTATTACCAAATCTTGGGCTGATGTTGTGATGCCCATTTTACCCAACTTAGATTTGACTTGGGCCATGTACTTGGGTTCATGGGTTGCTCACCAAGTCCAACTTAATGCATGGATTCGGTGGCCATTGAGACTTGGGCCTTGGTTCCCTTCTTTTGGCCCATATTGTTGTAGGTAGATTGGACCATTTTTCTTATGGCCCATTATGTGGGATATATGTATGTGGCCACCTATTTATCTTGAATGTGGGCCTTGGGCCTTGTATCTATATGGTTTATTGTTGGAATGCCTTTTGGGGAAATGGTGGTTAAATGTCCTCATTATGGACCCCTCTAGGCCCATTTCCATCTAAGAGTGTTTGAATGCCCACCTTAGACTCTTGTTAGGCCCATTTATATCATTTAGGCCCATAGCTTTGTCTACTTAGTCTTGTGGGCTACCCCAGGCTATTGGGCCCCCACTAGAGGTTGTATTCCTTATGAGAAATTGTCTAAGTACCTAGACCCTACTTGGTTAGGAGGAGAGTACATCTTCACCACATTAGCATCTTTGTTCATCTTCATGACCCACTCCTATACGCATCATATGCATGCTTAGTTGAGATGTGATTGGTCATGGTTATGCCATTAGGCATGATATTGTGAGGGATGGAGTTTTCTCTCTTAAGCACGTTAGATGCTTAGGATTAATGCATGGTTGATCATGTGATTCATGCATCTGGTATTGCATAGCACGTGGATATTCGCCCTTGCTTCATCAGGGCCGTAGCCTCCACAGGTATATCGTGGATGGCCGTGTTTGGACACCGAAAATGTTACTTAGGCATTTAGGGTACTTAGGATGTCCTTGGGTGAAAGCCCATAAACTTTCATGGTACTAGGAAACGCCTTAACGCCGAGACCGAGTGGAAAATATGAGCGCCCGAGTGTCATATACCATTAGGCCGCGACTCCCACTATAGCGTGGTCGGTCGAGATGGGGTGTGGCCTTACCCGCCTGAGTGAGGGGGCAATAGCTAGGCTGAGTTTGACCAGCTCGTGAATGGGTCCGCTACCATCGAGCCTTGTTGGTGATTGGATGTCCACAGGTGGGTAGTGAGGTCTCTTACGCTCGTTAAACTGTGCGGCTATGAGAGCGGCAGTTAGCTGACAGTGTATTTAACTGCGGTGGTTTCCTTAAAGTGGAACTGTATGGATATGTGGATTGGACATGAGGACTGGCATGATCGTGTTTGCAGTTTGCATATGGCATTGGCTATGTAGGCCTCTTGTGCATCGCCTTGGTATGGCGCCCAATACTCATATGTTGCATTGCATAGCCTTGGTATGGCTTACTGCATTCATGCTTGGTATAGTATAGCCTTGGTATGACTGTTGGCATTAATGGTATTTATGGTTCATGCCGCATTCTTCCGCGTACTCTGATATCGCATTCGTGGCACTTGCCCTGCACACACTTACACTGCCCTCTAAGCTTTCTATAAGCTTATGCACGATTGATGCGTGCAGGTGATTCTAAGCCAAAGAGCGGAGCAGGAGCTAGAGCATGCCGCTGATCCTTTTGGAGATTTCCCTTATTCTGTTTATGTATTTTCCTTTGAGCCTTGTACCTTATATAAAGTTTAAATTCCTAGTGGATTTTGTAATGTTGTTCCTTAGTTATCATCTATGGTTACTATGTTATGATCTTGGATATGCCCTTTATGGATCGGATTATTTTATAGAAATCTTCCTTGTAAGATCCTAGGATCGGAACCTGGTGAATGGGTGCCAGGAGCCGAGAATGGAGTACTACGGAGGCTGTCGGCGCCAGAATCGGCTATCGGGATTCTTGTGAGTTCCGGTCACTAAATCTGGGGCGTGACACTGACTGTAAGTATTTTCTTTTATTTGATTGCACCAGTATAGTATAAGTCATTTCTTGTGAAAGATAAGGCGTAACCCATCTTTAGAGGAAGAACTTCACCCTCCGACTATCGCCTGATCATTACAAATATTCTGTGAGTAGCTGAGTGGGCGACCAATTGCCTTATATCTCGATCATATATTGTCAAGTTTGACGTATCTACTTATTTTGGTGCTTGAGGTTAAGTTGTTCGGTTTGAATCGAACTGTTATATCAATTCTAACATGCCCATACACTCCACACATGATAGAAAACAAACCGAGTACCAACAAATTTTGGCACGCCCAATAGGACACAAAAACCATTTGGCTCTTATAAATTTTCATTTTGCACTAGCAGTATAAAAAGAAACAATTTGTGACACATTCAATAGGACTTTGATTACTAGTATACTTATCGATGCAATAATTCTGTAGAATCGTGGGCCAAATAGGTGGTCTTGATGTTTTTGTGGTTACTAATATTGCTTTAGCTAATGAACCTCCTCCTACTCAAGAGGGAAAGTTGCATGTTCAACAAGTACTTGAGAAAGTGAATTTACCACCCAATCCGATGCCCGTTCCACTAAGCATAGATATATTATTGACATCTCAGGTTGAACTAATGAGATTATGTCAGTCATGATGGTTGATGTGTAAAAGGGAATTTAGCACATTGTAGAATTGTCACATATTCAAGATGAACAGTCACGAGCTCAGACTGAAACCTTTAATGGTTGATGCTAGTTTAGTTGGGAATCTGACACCAGTACTTTCGGTACAGCCAGTACCACATGCTCCCCCTCTCAATGGAATACACATCCTACCCCTATTCCAGTATAAGACGTGCGAAATTCATCACCACCTGTGGATTTCAGGCAACCTAAACATGAGAACAGTAATTTTATCCATGAAGCTAGGAATCAAGTGTTACCTGCGAGATAGCCTTTGCCCAGAAATCAATCTTTTAATGAGGAGCAGTACCCCATTGGTTTGGAGTCACATTTGATGGTCCAAGAGGTAGCAGGCCAATTTTCAACCAAACTACTACTCTAGTGTATCACAAGCCTTATCTTGATTAGATCGACCGACAATTTCCATTACTGGTGAATTATCGACCTAATTTTACACTATTTACATGTGATACTGGGCAATCAGCCATATAACATATTAGTCGTTTTACTATATAGCGTGGGGCATTGCCTAATAATGAATACTTTAAATTACAATTATTCAGCCATTCACTAACTGGGGTAGTTTTTCCCTAGTATTCTAATTAGTTATTAAATTTCATATAAACTTAATAGAAAACGAAAGAAAAGTTTCACACACAATTCTTTTATAAGGACAAGAAAAAATTTCATGGTTGGTCTTGCACGTTTTCAGCAATTTATAGGAGAATCAATCAAAATTTGTATTATTTGGTTTAAAAGTCGATGCAAGGTAGTCACGACCGAGGCATAATTCGTTCAATTGACCCAAAATGGTATGGACTTCAAACTCCGAAAGAAGTTCATTGGAACAAAATTCACAAATCTTTATTATCTAACTAAAAATGTATCTAGGTATGAGGCTCTTCTTCAGGAGGTGACACGGTAAAAGAATTCGTCAGCGGGAACATATTATTATGATCCTAACTACCGTAGTAGTGGGCGAGGTAGTGGCTAAACGACCATTTGTCCATTCGACATTGGTTAAAACAAAGGTTACTGCATCGTACACTCAGAAAGTTCAAAGGGCATATACCTTTGATATTATTCAAGTTGACGAAATCTTTAATATCATGTTAGCCAAAAAATTTATCAAAGTTCCTATCAGTCATAAGATACTTATAACCAAAGAGTTAAAGAAAATCAATGATTGTAAATAGCACGAAACTCGGTCTCATTCCACTAAAAAGTGTGTCATTTTCAAAAATAGTATCCAAGACAACATCGACCAAGGATGGCTAAAGTTTATGAAAAAAGAAAAGGCAATGTTGATCGATACTTATTCATTCCCATCTAGTATAGAAATTAACATAGCCACGATTAATCCTCGAAAGTTGGTTCAACCACAACAACAAATTGACCTTGAATCTCAAAAGAATTACGCTAAGGATCGAGCTATTAGAAAAAAAAAACTGGGACATTTATACAGACCATTGAGAATACTGAAGCATGTCTAAAGACAATAACTTTAACCTCTGAAAGGCCACACTTGTGTAAACAATGTGTAAGGCCAATTCGGCCATATAGGCGATTTTATCAATTGAAATACTGAACAAAACCGTCAGTCATTCAAAATATTGAAGATGGTAGCTCTTTTCACCAACAAAAGGGTTAAAGTAAACCGATAATCACCCTAGGTCAACTCCTAGACAAAGGATGGTTAAAAGTTGCCCTACTTGAGAAGGAGTTTGGAAAATGCCGAGTCATCGAAAGTTTCCAGTTATACCGAAAAGGGATGACACATATTAAAAAATTATGTTGGCAAAGGCAGCAAGTAGCTAAACAAAGACAAGTAGCCGTTGTATGGGGTGAACATCAAATGAAGGCCATGCGAATGCAATCATGACTGAAAATTCCAAAAGCAGAAGAAAAATAAATAATGATAAATATGGTCGAATTTCATGTGAGATCTAAGTCACCTGAGAATGCCCAAAATCTTAAAAAGGAGGGCATGGACATTGAAGGATGGACCGAATACCTCAGCAATGAATGCTTTTCGGATGATCTTTTGATCGAGGAACTTCTTACAAAAGTAGAGTCATTGGAAAAAAACTCATCCAAACTGAATAAGGATAATTGGTTAGAAACAACAAATGAGACTAACAAACGACCAAATTTGCAGACAATTGGAGGGGCAATATCCGAATTTGTTAATACAATTTTGGTCATTTCCACCGATCGTATTAGATGACAACATGGTACTTACCTTACCATTGAGTTTTTGGGCAAAACTGTTTCAACCAAAAAAGATGGAAGGATATGTGGAGGAGATTAGTTCTCCCATAATCATACAATATGGTTCCTTTGACTCTGAAGAAGATACCAAAAATATATTGACTATTACGGTTGAAATAGGTTCACCATCTAAAAAGATGGTGATCGAAAGACCCACTCATAGCATGACTCATGTCACGCCCCAAACCCGGAAATCGGGCTCACAAAATTCCTGATCGCCTAATCCGGTGCCGACAGGCTCTGTAGTACCCCATTCTCGGCTCCCAGCGCGCATACGCTAGATTCCGATCCTGGGATCTTAAAAGGAGGATTTTTCAATGTATATTTATCTTGTAATAAGTATAACCACAAGTTTACCCAAATCACAAAGGCAACATCATCATCACATATCCACTAATATAAACATTTGAATATAGTGCTAAAAGGGAAATACATATATCGAAATCAAAGCTCCAGAAGACCGCTGCACACTCCATGCTCAATGCTGTTACAACCTAATGCCACCTGCACGCATCTATCGTTCATAAGCTTATAGAAAGCTTAGAGGGTGGTGAAGGTGTGTGCACAAGATAAGTGCCAAGTATTCAATGCAATACAATGTCAGAAATATTGGTAAGATCATGAATCATACGAATACAGAGTAAATGAAAATACTGACAAGTCCATTAGTCATACAATATTAGAGTACGTAATACTAATCAACTATGCAAATGAGGAGTTATAGAGAGCCAAATATCAAATGTCGAGGGTACAATGCAATATGTAAATCCTGCTAAGTCCGTCTAAGCCAATAAGTACAGAAAATATAACAACCCAAAATGACATATGCCTGCGGATGCGATGCGAATGAAATGACCAAGCTGGAGTGTGAGATCGGGATGACAGTACGTAGTATCACAGGTTACGGGGTTCATCACAAGGGACTTCTATCCAAACCAGTCCCATACCTAAATTTGGATAGTCAGACTCAATGTGGTAAACTCCTGATCTCAGGTTAGTCGCGCACCCAACCGAAATCCTGGTCATGCGAAGGTACACGTAACAAATAGTTGCGCACCACCAGCCTGAGTGGATAGTGAATGAATGAATGAATGAGTATGCAATTCCTGCTCAATAAGTCCACATATCAGTACGGTTCCTCTCTAGGATCATCATCAGGGTCTAGTACACACCACACTGACTGCCGCCTCCCTAACCGCATAACCCAGCAGGTGGAAGAGACCACACTATCCTCCTGACCAGTAGTTTGCCAAAACCTACCCGGCTCGTCGATAACCGACCCATTTGTGAGCTAGTCAAACTTAGCCTAGCTTATAGCCCCCTCACTCGGGCGGATAAGGCCACACCCCCTCCCAACGGACCACGACATAGTAGGAGACATGGTCTACTGGTATTCGGCATTCGAGCGCTCATGTATCCACTTGGTCTAGACGTTGGGGCGTCTCCTGGCTTCAGAGGTTTAAGGACTTTCACCCACGAACATCCAAAGTGCCCAGATGCTCGAACCAAACATTTTCGGTGTCCCATCTGGCCATCCACGATATGCTTGTAGAGGCCACGACCCTGATGTCGCTAGGGCGTACAATGATCATGTCACACATATGCGAGATGCATGAGTCACACCGTCCAGTCATGCAGCAATCTTGCACATACCGCACGCTCATGTGGGTAACTCCTATCAGTGAGTCCCATAAATAATTTGCCCAATGGCATATGCTATGATCAGTCACTACTCATATCAAGCATACATATGATGCGTATGGCATGAGTCATGAAATTATACTAAGCATGTTATATGGTGATGAACTATCCTCACAACGAAGATGGGTCTAGACAGCCTACACACAACAAGTATGGGCCTATCAATGGGCCCTAGGGAGAGTCATAATGCGGACATTTAACCAACATTATTCTTACAATGTGGATATCAAACCATCATTGCTCCCAAGGCATGACCCGTTATAAACATCATTACATAAACCATAGTGGAATCACACATTACAATGGACCTTATATACATCCCATTGGGCCTCAACCCATGGGCCTCAAATACATCAAATGGGACGAATCACATGGGCCTCATATATATTAAGGTGGGCCTCAACAACGGGCCTCATATATCGCATCGGGCTTAATTAAATGGGCCTGAAGCACATCACATCGGGCCTAATCAAATGGGCCTACTCGAACGAGCCGAGTTGAAAGGGCCAAGTCGAATGGGCCGAGTTGAATGGGCTAACACAATTCATCTATTTAATTTTTTTTTTAGAGATCAATATAGGGTATTATATAAAAAATGAATCATATCAAAAGATCAACTGAACCATAACATATCTAACCGTGGTGATAATGATTTCCAAGGGTTAAATTCCAGTGGGCCCCATCATAGGGTTCATTTCCTATCCAGCCTATTCATAAGGTCACAAGGACCTGGATTTAGAGGGAAAAACGAGTATCATATAGGTCCAAACTTGGTAGCCCAAGGGATTTCAATGGTGGACGTTCAAACCCCCTGTTTTCTATAATATGGTCCACCTGATCCTAGATCTGTCTTATTTTTAGTCTCAAGTCTTAAAACTATCTGTCAAAATGGTTAGACGATTTGGATGCAACACATGCATCATGGTGGGTCCCATAGATGGACAACATGGATGAAACAGGTGGGGTCCACAGAACTTGGTGACGCCATTATAGTTGCTATGTAGCTGGAGTGAGGTACACCAGCCGTCCCACTTACATATGTGGAGACGGTGTAGGTTCAACACAACTCCAGTGGGTCTCACATGGGGCCCACCATAACATTTCCTTTCCATCCAATCTATTAGTAAGGTCACAAGGACCTGAATGAAGAGGAAAAACAATTTTTATAATGATCTAAAACTCCTGTAACCACAAAAGGGTTTCAATGGCAGACGCTCAATCCTCACTATTTCCTGTCGTTTGGGCCACCTGAGATGTGTATATGGCTGATTTTTTTTTTTTGGGGGGGGGGGGGCGACGTAGCCATAAGGGGCCATCAAATGCACGGTGTTGATGTTCTCACACATCATGGTGGGGCCCACGGTTGGGACCACGTCCCTACCCCTCCAGCACAGCACAGCAGGACGTTACTGCAGCAGTGCCTGCTACATTGTTTGTTTATTTATTTTTATTTTTTTGAAAACCATTCTTTTGTGGTTTTACGTATGTGGGGCCTGCATCAGGAGGATCCAACCCAACCATTGCATTCTATGGCTCATGACTGACCAAATGAGCCCAATATGCGATGTGTTTCGGTGCATAGAAACATCAGAGTGGGTCCTAACAGCCTTTAACGGTCAATATCACTGTTTTCTATGGTATGGCCCACTTGATTATCGGATTGGCCTCATATAAAATGAGCTGGGGAATGGAATGGATGGCGTGGATTAGACCCATACATCAAGGTGGGGCCTGCATGAACAGCCCATCCAAAAACCTTAAATCTCACTGTTTATTCACACTTCACTCAACCCACGTCTAGCGTCCAAGGACGTTGGACGGACAACATGAATATATATCAAGGTGGGTCCCACATGGACGTGGCCCACTTTGATTTGGATTAATCTGATATTTGTGTTTTCCATCACCATAAGGTAGGGCCCACATGGCCTGGATGGTGTAGATCCAACCCGTCCCTCAAGTGGGTCCCACGAAGGTGGACGACTTGGATAAATTGCATACATCAAGGGCCAACAACAAGGAAAAAGAGAGAGAGAGAGAGATCGAGTGACGGAGGGACCCCGACACTATGGACCCTCCCTTTCATACATCATAACATACATTAAGTGGGTCCCATTACATGTGGGCTTAAAGATTGAAATCAACGGTGGAGATCATTTCTCCACCGAAATGCAAGGTCTAGATGACCCTATTCAAGCAAGGAAAATAAACATCATGATGGGGTCCATGGAGAATGGCCCCATCATGAAATGATTATGAGAATCAAGGTGGGCTATCGGCCACACCTAGGGTCCAAAGTGAGATCCATACCATCAATCGGTAGACCTCACTTGGCCCATCATCAAAAGAATGAAATCTAGGCCTATAGAACACCCATCGTTCGATCTTCTTGGTCCGATGGAATGCCGATCTCCTTGTGTCTCACTTTGATGGAAGGTGATGAGAAAGGAAGGGCTAGGATAATGGATCATGGGATGAGAAGTGGGCCACACACAATACTTTTCTCTCTTGGAATTTCTTGGACGTGCACCTCTTTGGTGTTGCTTAGAAATTGTGAAGAGAAAAAGAGAGAGAGAGGGGGGGTGGTTGTAAGAGAGGTGATGGGCGTGAGTGATGGATGTGAGGTGATAGTTATACTTGACATGTATGGGTGTGCAAGAGAGAGAGAGGGAGAAAGTTAACTTTGAAGTTGGTCTTGTACTTGACATGAGGTGATTGATTGATTGGTGGGACATGTTGTAGAGATTTTCTTTGGATTGCAAACACGCGGTGTTTTCCTCGAACTAAACGCGGGCCCACATCTCCTGGCCAGGGTATCGGATCGGTGTGCAAGACGCAGCGTCGGAACCGCGGCGACGGTGCGGTCACAATGGTAAAAGTCTTAGATTGAGTCGACTCAGATCTATGGGATATGACTTAGGATCGTGGGCAACTGCTGTCTACGCATCACAGGTCGCTGGAATTCAACCGGGAGGACCGTGGAAGCCTACGGAACAGTACGGGCTAGGATACGGGCCTCACAACTCAACATCTGAAATTGCTATACATTCTCTTGCATTTGGAATGATGTCTAATCGCTAAGGTCTTTGTCAATAATGATGCAACCGTAAATATCCTTTCGGCCAGGATGATGGCCAAAGGGAAGACTCAAGATGACCTGATACCAACTAATGTCAAGGTCAATGATTGTGTTAAAGGGGTGGCATAAACACATGGTGTTTTGCCTATTGAATTAATGGGGGAATCAAGAAGATGATGACCACTTTCTTTGTAGTTAATACCTCCTCAAAATTCAATGCTTTGTTTGGAAGAGATTGGATTTATTCTTTCTCATGTATTTCATCATTACTAGTCAATTTGTGTTTTTCTGAAATTAAGACAAAGTAGAGTTAGTTTTAGTTGAACCATTCTAGTCATATCCAACATGATCGAAGCTTATTTCTATTGAAACAAGATCAGACCAATAGTTTTATAGGATGAGATAAAAATGGCAGACTAAATAGGATAGATGTTAGAATTAACCCAAATAACGTCATGCAAAATCTTGCCACTATGATACGAATGGACGATATGTTTTCGAAGGTTATAATTCCCTTCCAAGCAACTACAAGTTGCATTATAGAAGAGGTCCCGTAATGACTAAGATATCAATTAAGGCTGACTTCACAGCTAGAATAAAGCAGCTCAGGGATAGTCTGAAATAATATGATAATGGATGCTTTGTTGATGTGACCGAAATAGCAGTGTCGACCGATTAAGTAGATGACGATGGTATTGATTTGAGGGATCTAAAACAGGCTCCAGAAAAGCTAGATGATGCTCAAGGTCAAGTCTAAGATCCTTTAATTGAAATAAATTTAGGAATAGAGTAACATTCCAAACCTACTTTCATCAGTGGACTATTAGACTCACACATCTAGGTACAACTCACTAGATTACTTGGGGAGTTTGCTGATTGTTTTGCATGGGACTATCTTGGTAGGATTGTTCACGTCATGTCTTGACATTTTGGGGTCCGCAGATGTCTGAGTGAACCAACTTTAAGGGAGTTGATGCGCATACTGCCTTACTAAATGGTTTTCTAGTTGACTTCTTATTCAGACAATATTCCCAGGTAGAAAGAACTACATTTGTGAGTGGGCATAGGAGACCTCTAGCGAGTCTACACATTTTATCCTAACCTATGTGATCTAGTTTAGCATGCCAAATGTGCGGGTCAGTATCTGTTGAAGTTAAAAAAAAAGTATGTGCATCATAATCATATGAATAATCAGAATCAAGCATAAATAAACCATCATTTACATTATCGCGTACATAATAAGAAGAATTGAAAAAGATGTCTACCACATCTTAATGAAAAGTAAAGGAAAACTCAATTCTAGCTAATGAAAGCACAAAAAACAAATTGCACCTAACACCGAGCGCATGGAGTACGTCACGGAAGAGGAGTGAGCGTCTTGACCGCAAGTAAAGCCAAAATGACCCAACTCCCAGTACATCCTCTAAGAAATCATTTCCCATGTAAATCCTTCGCCTTCTAGCTAGGTACTTCCGGTACTCCACGAACACCGTCTGACCCCAAGCTATGTGTTAGCTTGCTCTTTCTTCGACTTAGAGCATTCTTGAGTGAAGTGACCAAGATTTTCATAGTTGTAGCACTTTGCGTACCTTCAACTTGTCTTTCTTACTGCCATTTTCCCCTACTTACTACCATATCACTTTTGTCTATTTGCTTCTCCTTCCTACTTGTTCCCTTGAGAGGTACGGTCCTTAGTTTGTGCTGGGGTCTTATACCCTTGTGCTTACTAGACTCTGTTAAGAATGTGACTATTCTTAAGTGCAGATTGGCATTCAACTTCCAACTACAAATGATGCGACAATTGGACAAAGGTTTTGGTGCCCTCATTACCTGTTATCGTGAGCTTCAATTGTTCCCAATAATCTAAAAGAGAGAGTAGTATGGATAGGATTTGTTGCTCATCTATAAGCACATTTTCCACCGCCTTTAAATCGTGGATCATTGTCGACATTTTCCTAAGGTGTTCTTCCATTGAGATGTTGGAGCCATATTATAGGTGTCAAATTTGAGAGTCAAAGCTCTCAGTCAAGTAGCGATGGTGCCACCATAAGCAAGCGCTAAGGCGTACCACATTTTCTTGGCAATGGAGTACCCCTCAAACTCATCAATGAAGTCATTATGTATGCTGCTCAGCATAGTAAAGTCTGCACATCGATCTCTCTTTATATAATTCTGGTACTCTTCTTAGGAGTGCCAGTGATGAGCGGTATTGCCTTCTTCAGGCAGGTCCATACATGTGGTAAGTGTTTCTAGAATCCATTGATAATCCAACATATATTGAATTTTATGATGCTAGATATCATAATTATTCCTATATTATTTCTTGCCCTTATTGAGGTCAGTGACAACATTTTTGGATGTCATTATCACTATTGGGCTCTGATACCATTATCTACCTTGGAGCAATTCCTTGAGTCCAACGGCAGTAGAAGGTAGATGTTTAAATGTTGGATCTTACCGGATGCGTCTCATATCGCCAAAAGCAAGTGTGTAACTTCACTGGTGAAGGAAGATGTCTAAGGGAGCAATCTTTTCTAAGTCAAGAATTCACACTGCAAATCATATGGTTTGATGGAACATAGATTTTCCCTTATTTAGTCTTTTATTTAATTATTATCCTCTATATTTTCTTTGGTTGAATCCTCTCTCTAATGTTGTAATCCGAATTTTACAGTTTTCATCTTTATTTGAGATGGATCCAAATTATGTAGTTATTGCGAGTAAGAGAGATGGTTTGTGTAGTTACATAACTGCTATAGAAATGGGTAGGCAAGTTATCTAATAACTGGCATAATACATATCTCCATGCAGGGTGGGCTCACTTGGACGAAATTATGTTACAGATAGAAATTGCAATTGCTACTTAGATCTTAAACAACCTAACTATAGTAATGTTATGTGTACAACTATTTGGTAGGCACCTAGCAAATACTACGGTTGAACCACGGATTATATTCCTTTGCATCAATAAATTGAACCATTACTTAGACCCTAATTCAAGCTTAGTCACAATATGGTTCAAATAGGCTCAAATCATTTGCTAAAAAGATGCATTTTGATGATGTGCACATGTGAAGTGTAAAATATATCTCATAAGGCATCGAAAGGCGTGCGTGAATGGATGATGTTAATTATGAAGACTTAAACCCATACCTCTCATGACAAAACTCCTCTTACCATTGGTCCACATTTATTGTTTTAAAATATTTTATATATAATACATTTATTCACTTTCTAAAAATAAAATATTTTATTTTAAAATTTATTTAATAATTTAAAAAAAAGCACAACAATCCCCCATAGTTTAAAAAATGAATGGTATATTAATATAAAAACAAATGGAATATCTATAAATAGATGCATAACTAAAGATACCTTATAAACTTGAGCATTTATTTAGTGCCTATGTATCAAAATTTTGTCATGCATTTAATAACTCATCAAGCTTAAATAAAGGGCCTTATATGACTCATTAAACATATATTACGCATCTATTTATATATAACATAAAAATATAAAAAGTTCACACATTTATGACTTTATGCGTATCCTAATTTCATGAGTGTTTTAGAACAGATCTCAATCTCTTCAAAAATAACCTCACTTCTTTACTTATACAGGTAAATATATTGAGGATAATTTACTTCATCACCAACAAATTACCTATAAATCTATTATAAGTTAATATTTATCCTCTTACATAAGTGCAAAAATTAAACATTAGATTATTAGGAATAAGAATCAAAATTTTCTAACATATATTCTGATCAATTACTTGACTTATTTTTTCCTTTAAACCTATCTAATATTTCAAAACCTAGGTAAAGTTACCATCAAAAGTGAAAGTTATATATTTTATAGATCTTAGTGCCTCTTTTTTTGTAGTTATCTTTATTCGATCTATTGCAAATCCTTTTGTTAAAGGATTTACTTAGTTCAAAATGGAGTTAACACCGATGGGGTTTTCCTCCTTAGGTCAGAGGAGATGAAGTGCGGTTCGGATGCCACAAACAGTGGAATCCCCACGCTGCTCGACCAATCCTGCAGCCTACTCAACCGGTCGAGTGAACAGTGCTTGACCAGTCCTGGGTCACTCGACTCAAAGTCCAACGAGCTCTGTGAACAATGCTTGACCAATCGAGCGAACAATGCTCGACCAATCTTGCAGCCTGCACGACCAGTCCTGGTTACGCAGTGTGGGATTCAAAATTTTGAGGCAGCTTTCACAAGGGTGCAAAAGAGAGTTTTCTAAACTATAAATAGGAGGTCCCTAGGGTTTTCTAAGGTATTCAAGAGGTAAGGCAAGAGGGTTTCCTAAAGCTTTGTAAGGGTTTGCTAAAGGGTTTAGGGCTATCAAAGGTATGAGAGAGAGAAAGAGAGAGAGAGGAAGCTTGTGGAAGGGAGGTTATGCTCGTAGAGGTGATCTACCATATCTCAGCGCTTCCACGTCCTCGTAATCGGTGAGATCTCTTCGTTTTCTTTATTTCTCTTATTATTTATCCACTCCTGCGTGAGTGAAGAGGGTTGTAACGTTCTACTTTATAGTGGACTGTTGATCTGGATGAGATCCCGTGGTTTTTACCTCTTTGAGGGTTTTCCACGTAAAAATCTCTTGTGTGGTGTGGTTTATGCTTTGCTTTATTTTATTACTTTATTATTCCATAATTCTAGTTTGTTTTGGGAGGCTAGATCCTAAGGTTTTGTGCAAGACCCCCAATAAAGTGGTATCAGAGCTACGTTCATTGAATGGAGTGGGATTGGTTTTGAATTATGGAAGGTGGCTTATTAAGGATGATCAGCCTCAATAGTTCTAACTGGATCATATGGAAGGCTAAGATGGAGGACTTGCTTTATTGCAAGGACCTATATTCTCTAATTTTAGACATATCAACAAAATCCAAGGATATGTCTGATGATGATTGGAAGAAGATGAACTGGAAGGCGGTGGAGTTTATTAAACAATGGTTGGACGATTCCGTATTCCACCATGTGTCTATGGAGACCTCAGCCACTAGCCTATGGCTGAAATTGGAAGGGCTGTATAAGAGGAAGACAATCGGTAATAAGATTTTTCTAATAAGGCAACTTATGAATCTCAAGTTCAAAGATGGTGGTTCTGTGGCCAAGCACATGAATGAGGTCAGCAATATAGTTAACCAACTCTCTTCTATGAAGATGGTTATGGATGATAAATTGCAGGCTTTGCTATTGCTTAGTTTATTGCCTGACAGTTAGAAGACATTGGTGGTATCTTTAAGTAACTCCACGCCAGATAGAAAGATTTTCATGGAACAGGTTATTAGCTGTCTCTTCAATGAGGAGACAAGGAGGAAGTCTCAGGGGTCTACTCAGCAAGAGGCCCTTGTGACACAAGAACGGGGGAGAGGAAAGAATAGGGAGGGTAGGAAGGCCCGAGATAAATCAAGAGGTAAGTTGAGTACTAGGAAGGATGTTGAATGTTGGAATTGTGGCAAGAAGGGCTACTATAAGCATGAATGTCGTAAAAATAAGAACGACAAGAAAGGAAAAGGAAAGGAGAAGGAAGATGAATCAGATTCCACTACGGTCATTCAGATGACGACGTTGTAGTTATTCTTTCAGCAGATCATGACATATGTCTCACAACTACGAGTCAGGACACCAACTGGGTGATTGACTCGGGAGCTTCTTTTCATTTGACTCAACGCAGGGATTTCTACACAAGCTACAAGTCAGATGACTATGAGACTGTGAAAATGGGAAATTCTGATATATTGAAGATCGTAGGGATCGGTGATATTTGTGTGAAGACCGATGTAGGCTGCACATTAGTTCTCAGGGATGTGAGGCATATCCCAAACCTTCGCCTCAACTTGATGTCGACGGGAAGGTTAGATGATGATGGTTATGAAAGCCGGTTTGCTAGTGGGCGCTAGAAGCTCATCAATGGTTCGTTGATAGTAGCCAGAGGAAAGAAGTGTTGCACCCTTTACAAGGCAAGTGTCAGTGTGTGCAAGGGTGGGTTGAACGTAGCGGAAGATTCAGCTATTGACATGTGGCATAGGCGTCTAGGCCACATGAGTGAAAAGGGGCTTCAGCTACTAGCGAGGAAGCAGCTCCTTCCAGACGTGACAGGTACACCTCTCGAAACCTGTATTAATTGTTTATTAGGGAAACAACATAGAGTTTCATTTATTAAAACTGCTTCTCATATTAATAAAGTGCATGCATTAGATTTGGTTTATTCTAATGTTTCTGGTCCAATGAGAACAAAAACCTTGGGTGGGGCATTGTATTTTGTCACTTTTATAGATGATGCATCTAGACGGGTTTGGGTTTATACTTTAAAATCCAAGGACGAGGTCTTTAGTGTGTTTAAATTGTTTCAGCTATGGTCGAGAGAGAGACCGATAGATCATTGAAGTGCATCCGCACTGATAATGGTGGTGAATACATTGGCGACTTTCATGAGTATTGTAAGTCCCTGGGTATACGACATGAATAAACGGTTCCCAAGACCCCCCAGCATAATGGTGTGGCTGAGCGAATGAATCGCACAATTGTAGAGAGAATCAAATGCATGTTATCCTATGTGAAATTTTCCATGACATTCTGGGGAGAAGCAATGCACACGGCAGTGTATTCGATAAACAGGTCTCCATTAGCCCTGTTGAATGGAGAAGTACCTGGGAAGGTGTGGACTGGACAGGATCCATCGTATAATCATCTCAGGGTGTTTGGATGTAGGACATCCGTTCACGTACCAAAGGATGAGAGGTCTAAGCTCGATATGAAGATCAGACAGTGTGTGTTCTTAGGGTACGGTGATGAAAAGTTCGGTTACAGATTGTGGGATTCGATCGAGAAGAAGCTCGTCAGGAGCAAAGATGTGGTTTTCTTTAAAGATCAGTGTATAAAAGACATTATAAGCCAGAGAAGAACCAGCCTAGTTCAGGTGAGCTAGAGGACATGTATCTGATTATTCCTCCCGTGGTGCCTGATGACCGGGGAGTACAATAAGGTGCAGAGGATGAGGGAGTTCTTTCAGAAGATGGACCAGGGGAGCAGCCCCCACTTAATCCACCAGTTGAGCTACAGGTGAGGAGGTCATCTAGGGACTGACAACCGTCCAAGAGGTACTCGCCGCATGAGTACATTATGCTCATTGATGGGGGAGAGCCAGAAGACTATTCTGAGGCCCTAGCCGACGAGCATGAAGGGGAGTGGTTGAGAGCTATGCAAAAGGAGATGAGATCCTTGCATAAGAACCACACCTATAATATGGTGAAGTTGATGCTGCAGTATTTAAGAGGCTCATCCAGGTTGAGCCTATGCTATGGTGACGAAAAACCTGTGTTAGAGGGCTACATAGATACAGATATGGCCGGTGACATAGACTCCTAGAAGTCTACAATGGGGTTCATGTTCACGTTTACAAGGGGAACAGTTTCTTTATAGAGCAAGCTACAGAAGGTCGTATCATTATCGACGACAAAGGTCGAGTACATTGCAGTCATAGAGGCATGTAAAGATATGCTTTGGATGAAGAGGTTCCTACAAGAACTTAGCCTGAAGTAGGAGTAGCATGTGGTCTATTACGATAGTCAAAGTACTGTACACTTGAGCAAGAATCCAAGTTAGCACTCCAAGTCGAAGCACATAGAGATTCGGTATCACTGGATTAGGGATACTTTGGAAGAAAAGGTATTACAGCTTGAGAAGGTCCACACGGACGATAATGGGTTAGACAACCAAGGCTTTGCTCAAGGGCAAGTTGGAGGTTTATAGAAACCTGGCTGGCTTGAAGAAGGTGAATTCCTCCTGAGTCAGAAAGGGAGAGATTTGGTGGGGTTTTCCTCCTCAGGTCAGAGGAGATGAGGTGTGGTTTGGATGCCATAAACAGTGGAATCCCCGCGCTGCTCGACTAGTCCTGCAGCCTGCTCGACCGGTCGAGTGAACAATACTCGACCAGTCCTGGGTTACTCAACTCAAAGTCCAGTGAGCTCTGTGAACAGTGCTCGACCAGTCGAGTGAACAGTGCTCGACTAATCCTGCAGCCTGCACAACCAGTCCTGGTTACGTAGATTTGAGTCCGATTTTGTGTGGGATTCGGAATTTTGAGGCGGCTTTCACAAGGGTGAGAAAGAGAGTTTCCTAAACTATAAATAGGAGGTCCCTAGGATTTTCTAAGGTATTCAAGAGGTAAGGCAAGAGGGTTTTCTAAAGCTTTGCAAAGGTTTGCTAAAGGGTTTAGGGCTATTAAAGGTATAAGAGAGAGAGAGAAAGAGAGAGAGGAAGCTTGTGGAAGGGAGGCTATGCTCATAGAGGTGATCTACCATATTTCAGCGCTTTCACGTCATCGTTATCGGTGAGATCTCTCTATTTTCTTTGTTTCTCTTATTGTTTATCCACTCCTGCGTGAGTGAAGAAGGTTATAACGTTCTACTTCATAGTGGATTGTTGATCTGACGAGGTCCCGTGATTTTTACCTCTTTGAGGGTTTTCCATGTAAAAATCTCTTGTGTGGTGTGGTTTATGCTTTGATTTATTTCATTACTTTATTATTCCATAATTCTGGTTTGTTTCGGGAGGCTAGATCCTAAGGTTTTGTGCAAGGCCCCCAACAAACACAGCCCACAGTGATTACTTTATACTTGAATAATCATTTAACAAAATCATGTGTTCGACCTACATTAAAACTTACTTACTGCATGACAAAGTAGCTTCACCATCACAGAAGAGATATATAGTTAAAGTAAGGCCCATGCTATAAATAGTTTGGATTATTGATAAATAACCCTAGTTACAATGCTAAAATACCAACATATCATGTGGCAATGTAGGGACATACCAAAAATCCACTCAACAGAGATGGTCCATATAGCAAAGAGTGGCGGGAACGTATAAAGGGCTTGAGCATTACTTTTAGTATTCGATGCGTGTTTGTGTACCGTTAAAGTCCATCCATATGATGAGACCTAGCATAGATGGCATGAGGAAAATTCCACAAGATAGCTATTTTTAATCATATTCTCAATAACAATTAGAGGAAGATAGAGATAAGAAAAATGAAGGACAATATTATTTTATGGGTTTGATAGATGGATGGACTTACTATTTATTGTGTACCGCGTGGTCCATATTAGTTTGATTTGAAAAATGAGCACAATGGATGGAAATTGAGTTTTTAGTACTTCAAAACTTTATGAAGCCTACCGCAATGTGCGTGCGACATCCATTCTATCCATTAGTTTTTTGCCTGCTTATTTTAGGTTATGAGCGCAAAGAAGAGGCATATCCCAAACTCAAGTGGCCCACACCATAGGAAACAATGATGATTGAATGCCAACCATTAAAATCTTCTTGGGTTTGATGGAGGATCAATATGATATTTGTTTTTTCCCTTCATACTAGTGGTAGTGACCTTATGAACGGTTTAGATGGCATATAAGTATCATGGTGGGCTTCGGGAAGATTTCAATGGTAGGCATTCCAATTCTCATTATCTCATGTTATGTAACCCACTTAAGCTTTAGATCTACCTCATTTATACTCTAAAATAGATTGATGAAATTGATGGACGGAGTGGATGTCAAAAGGACATCAATGGGCCCACAGAGCCTTGGGTTACAAGAACTCCTTCCTATTTAAGGAAACTTGTGTCCTAGTAGATTTTGGCTGGTGTAAGTCTTTCATTTAAAAACGATGGAGAGGTAGGCCAGAAGCCAGAGTAAGTAACAAAAGCTTTATAAAACCATTGTGATTCTAGTAACATCCACTCCTCTCTAGCTCGTTTTGGTATGTGAACCGAAAGAATGACGAGCACATCCAAACTTGAGTGAACCACATGACAAGAATAGTGAGGATTGAACACTTACCATTGAACCATTGCAATTTTCTTAGGTCCACATAAGTTTTAAATTAAGCTGATATTTGTGCTTTCCCTTCATTTTGGTGGGAATCACCTTTATGAATGGATTGTATGGTATATAAACTTCACAATTGTTTAAGAATAGTTTTAATAGTGAGCATTTCCATCCCCATTATTTCTTGTGATGTGGCCCATTTTGATTTTTTAAATATGTCTACAGAGTAACGTGAACTCATGAGATTGATGGATGGAGTTGATGTCACACTAACATTGCGTTGGACCCACAAAGCTTTGAGTTAAGGGGCTCTATCTAACAACCAAAGAGGTGTCAAAATGAAACTGGCGTCTGGTGACCTGCACTAATCTTAATTCGAGGGTACATATGTTAACCTTGATCAACCTTTTTGGTTAAAAGCCCTTCTCCATATCATTGATGGGAGCTTTGTTAAGCACATAAATCTACATGTGTATGATAATTCTCATGTACCTACTACGCTTGTGTCAACATGAACAATAGATTTTGGGGACACGAATTACATGCAACGTGGTGCTTATTTGGAACCCACAATAAAGGGAAAAATCATCATTTCATACAAGGAATCTTATTTTTGTAAACTGATTGTGCTTTGACATATATATATATATATATATATATATATATATATATATATATATATATATATATATATATATATATATCACGTCGGGCTGTATCAAATGGGCCAAATCAATGGGCCAAGTCGATCCATGAGGTTCACACATGTTAGGCTTCAATTTGAACACACATTCACACATGTAATGAATGACCCAATTTTGATTACGTGTGTGTGAATATACATGTGTTGAGCATGCCAGAATTGTATGAGTTGAACGAACCAAACGTTTTGTCACCTAAGGTGCTAAAATAGATAGATTGGGACTACGTGTATGAAAATTTACTTGACTACTCAACCATCGATTGACAAAGAATCAAATGATTTGTGAAGGGGAGGGTTAGTCTTTCAAATGAGTTCTTTTTACTTTGAAAATAAGGACTTTTATCACAATGGTGATAGCTTTATTGTGTTCACTAACAAAGTTAAACTTAAAGAAGAAACATGAAATATAAAGTCAAGTAATAATTTTATTAAATTGAATATGAATGCATTACAATCAACTGAAAAATAAATAAAGGACATGAAATTATTGACGACAGTTCAAGCGGGCGAGACGCCCGTGGATGGTTGACAATCTTTTGAATCTGGATAGTTAAAGAGACGATCATGGTTTGGCCAGCAGATTGTGCCTAAGGGAATTACTAATTAATGACTTATGGATTTGTGTAACGTCTCGAAAAAATCCATACAAAGACCCGAGTACCACCTCAGGTAGAAATCACAAAGGACCAAATCCTTTAAAAATTAGACGAGAATTAACTAAGTGCTAAACTAGGTTACCTATGAAATTAGCACTAATCACTTTAAATACAATCTGTAAGACCCAAAATGAGTAAAACCATTAACGCTACATTACCTTAAAACTTAGGATCCATCTCAAAGCGCAGTTGCTCTTGGGAGCACTTTAAAACTCTATCGGACATAGACCGCGCGTCGAAGGTCCGATTACCCCAAAATTATACAATTATGACCGCTTTGTTGGACTTAACTACCATCTCAGAAATCAAATCCAGATGGTATCCCGAAACGCACAACTTGAGCCCGGAGCGAAGTGTGTGAGATACGCGAATATCTTTAGGAAATGAACTAAAACTTAAGTGAATTGAGTCGTTAACTTACAGGTCGAATCTAATGATTCAGACCGTCTAATTCTAACCCAATTACACCTTGGGATCAGGAAAAATTTTCAACACATTTCAGTGTACTTGTGGCCCTGATCGAGTGCCGGTGATCGTCGAACTGAAACTGGTTCTCCGCGGTTGAGCTGTAAATCCGATCGGATCGAAAACTTAACCTGAGCTAAATCCAACGTCAGGAAGCTTAAGTCCAACCGCATGTTGAAAAGGGGCCTCCAGATGTGCTCCCTTAGATCGGAACAGTCACTATTTAGTTATAACCTAAGTATACCATGGCCCTGGGGCCATTCCCATCTCTTCTAGGCCTATATAAGGGCCTTAAACCCTCTCTCTCTCTCTCTCATTCTATACGAATTTGAAACCCTAGGTGAGAGAAGAGAAGAAAGAGAAGGAAAAAGAGAGAAAGTGTGAGGGAAAGCTAGGGTTTGCTGCAGAGATTCTCCCCTGCCGCTCTACGTATCGTATCACCGCTACCATATCGCTACACCAGCGATTCTGGTTCCATTTTCAGGTAAGAAATCCCAACCCTAACCTATTTTAGGGTTTCAAGTAGAGTAAAGAATGAAATAGCTAATCTATTTCATACTGTAGGTTGTAGTTGTGCCGTAGACGACGAGTTAGAGAACGAACTGAGTTCGTTACGTGTCTACCAGCGTAAGGTGTGGACTATAAACGTTTAGGTTATAGTTTTCAAGGCTTTCAATGTCAGCAATGATTTATGTCTGACTTGATTGCTATCATATATGCTAGATATGATATTTTTCGTAAATTACACATATATGTAAATTATGTTGGTTTTAAATGCATTCCATATGTTTATTGAAATGTCTAAATGCATGTGGAATTATGATTCATGTTTGATACGATTGTCATTAGAGAATACATGATTGTTGTTGATATGGCAACTCCTATGTAGAAGGATTTGCTATGATATGCGTTTTAAACTAATTAAGTGCATGTGTGTAATATGTGTGGTTTAAGTGTTTGAGAAAATGCCTGAATGAGAAAATGCTTGTTTAAATGCATGTATGGAGGGTGCTGAGATAGGATTCTCAATCCCCTTAACTATGGATATAGTACCCTTTCTATAACCTATCTTACTATTATGTGTTGTATGAATGAAATGTCTATGTATGATAATATGTATAGTATGTGTGTGATTAAATTGCTCAAGTAAGATTTGTATCTGATTTCAGTTGACACATGCAGTTTTGGACTGGTACATATGAATGCCTAATGTACATGAAATGTGTTTGGAGCTACGACGTAGTCCAGGCGATCGGTAATGATTTTCGAGTTAATGGTCGAGGTTGTTTCGCCACACCAGACACGTTCGAGGAATCCAAGTCGTACGCTGCTAGTCGACAGTGGTTAGGCCACGCGGGGTGCTTATGCACTCCATGTCGATCGGCTCGACGTATGCTCATACCTGTTGAGCTTGTCAAGTAACCCGATTGACCCAATGAATGTTCACCATGTACGGACGCGACTGCTTGAATCAAAGTACCAAACTCACTAGTGGAAAACCCGTTTAATCTTGGTACCTCGATCCACTAAGACTCATGGGCTGGGCATGGTGGTATGGGACACCGTGGTCGTGCTGTCGGCCTACACTGGGGCGACGAGCCTCCCCATAGTGACCCAGTGAACAACCCAAACTCGTGAGCCGAATACGGTGGTATGAGACACTGTATTTGAGCTGTCAGCCTATGATCAGGTGATGAGCCCGTAGTGACCTCGAGTGTACGCTAGAAACTACGTTGAGATGATGAGACTTTCTGTAGTAAACTAGAGTATAAACCAGGTCTACGCTGAGGTGACGAGCCTCTCCGTAGCGGCTTGAAAACTGCCTATCGTATGTGACTGCTAGGATTGACGACCCTAGATGGATTAATGTTTGGGTATATGATATAAAGGGAGGTACTTTAGCTTCCCAATCCTATTGTATGAAAAGGTCTAATAAGAACTCGGTAATCATGCTCATGCATCGCATTGCATGTGCCTTTGGCGTTGGTGTTGAGCACAGAGGAAGGGGTGCATGGCACGACCGTAAGAGGAAGATCACAGAGGGAGTGCAGGTGAGGGCATGCATCATTAATACATATCATTTTTGCATTAACCAAAGTACTTAAGGATACTTGATTGTATTGCTTTATCATTACTGCTTGATTGAATTGATAACATGTTAACCTTTGCCTTATAGCTCCACTGAGTTGATCACTCACTCCCACGTTCTGGGATGATGTTTTAAACACCAACCAGACTTTGTCTTAGCTACAGGTGTTGGCGATGCTTATGAGGTAGAGCCGGACTATTACGATGACGAGGAGGAGTTCTCTTATGGAGGAGTTCTCTTATATGCAACTCTCTGGCGGGTCTATGTAGACCTGGAGTTGTGCTGACGGGGCTACAGGGTTTTGGATAGAGAATATTACACATTCTGATTTTGTATATTTTGAATTAAACTTATAATTATTTAACCTAGTGACATTCATACTCTGAGGGCTTGCTGTTACAGTTATATACACATCACAATCTTCCGCTAGCGTACTTTAATTGTCTTTGGAGTATGATATGCTGTTTTGGTATAATCCCATTCATGTTTAAGACACTAATATGGACAACATTTAATCATCATTATCTATGTTGCATAAATGATGCGCTGGAACTCGGAAGTTCAGTTTATGCTCGACCCCCAATTTTCAAGGCGTTACAATTTAAGATCTAATAAGGTGGTTATGGAGTAAAAATAAACTAAATCCATTTTATTATGGCAATGCAAAAGACATAAATGGAGAGACTAAACCATGCCATGCTAATCGATCTGGATTTGCTATAACATGATGAGCTGGACAAAAGTGAAGATGTTAAACTAAGCTATGCTAAGATAAGGGTCCACGTTTGATGAAAAAAATTGATAGGCAACATTGAGTTGAATAAAAGATTTGTGTTTAGATTGGCGAGGGCTTATAGTTCTCTGTTGCTGTTATAGACTTAGGTTAGGCGGTGTCCTTGTGTATAGTCCTTTGACTTTCAGAGTTGATAACTCGATCAACTAGCAACCTTGGCATGATACACTTCTATTTTGAGACGAGCCAGCCAACTATTGTATTGTTGTCTTTACTCAAACTTCCATTTTAATATGACTCTCTTTTTAGTGTACCGCTTAGGGTCTACAACTGTGCTTGACCAATTAGGTTTGTCCATGCATCATCGGATGTCACCGCCTTAACATTACGATGGGTTGCTTGTGCTCTTTGGGCACTTTGCGTATGTGCAACATGTCTCTTCTTGCCATGTGTTACCGAGAGAATGATTGCCTTTAAGGTTTCAATCATGCGTACATCTCTGAGTGCTATGACATTCCTGGTGTAACACACGTCTCTGACAAATGTGCATTTCAAATTCTCACGATCTCTCTTCTAGATTCATGATTACCTTTTCTGGCTTCCGTACAAGTATGCTGACATATGGCCATATCCAATTTACTAGAGTTGGTTGTGACAAGTCGAGTGTAAACTTTATAAACACTCTTGTTCGCAATTTTTTTTTTAAATCTAGTCCAATTAGCATGTGGCCCCAAATATTCACTACAAGAAAATTGGCCTTTACTGGCAGTCAAAACCACTGGTAAAGACAAAAAATAAAATAAAATAAAATAAAATAAAAACTGTCAATAAAGTTTTTACCAGTGGACAGGCAAGCGTCAATAAAGGTGGTGTCAGTAAAGGATTTACCAGTAATCAGCGTCCTTTATCGATATTTGTGTTGGTTGCTACTATATTGTAGCCTTTTACTGGGCCCTACATCTTTTACCAGGGCCTACATCTTTTACCGGCACTCTTACGAGCCTAGATAAATCCCTAAAAAGTGCTGGTAAAGGACTTCCAAAGTGCCAGTAAAAGATATGTTGATCACGGGTATATGTGATGGTCGTCGATTAAAAAAAAAACACTTTTTTTAAAATTCATTTGGTTGTTTATATTTAATTGAAACCTGTATTTTCTTCTTCTTCTTCTTCTTCCTCTTCTTTTTATTATTATTATTTTATTATTTATATTTTTTTATACATATTTACAACCTAAAAGATAATATTACACAATACAATTAAAAATGAATATTAAACTAAAATAAAATTTGTATTACTTTACAACAAAAATATATATAATATTTACAACAATAAGTTAAAAATAGTTCTGAATACATAAAAATAAAAAATAAAAAAATAAATCCCTGGCGCTAGTAATGTCAAAAGCTAAAACTTGTTTGGTGTATGTAAAAAAGGCTTTTGTGCTTATAGGACTAAATTTGGGAGCAGCTGATCAATGCCTGCACATATAGGGAAAAAAGTAAAAAACCAACATTCACATGTAAACTAAAGGAAATCAATACAAGTTTCTTCTAATGCCATATGAATTTCAATTTATGGCTTACAGTTAAAGGTCATCCCTTTAATGGAAGACCACTAATACCTTGATTAAATTCTGAATAGAAGATGGCAAAAATTAAAGTTTAGTAATTCTAGAGGACAAATCACATAATGTAAAACAATCTATTTTTATGAAACAACATGTGACAACATTCCTTACAATAAATGCATTAAATAATATTAATTATTATTTACTTATTAATTTGTTTTGATAAGTTATAGTCCATATAAGATGTGAAATGACCTGACTTTTATGCATGCGTACTTCTTGCTAGCACGATGCCAGCTGCCATCAGCCTCTATATAAGTAAGAGCAGTTTGTTTGTTGACAGGGCTGAAGAGAAGAAAATACACCTCCCTCATACCAGGTCTTGCCTATCAAATGAGCAAGATATAGTACCATTAAAAAAATTTGCTACAAGTTCTATGTTCTATGTTTGCTTGGAAAAAGAAAAAAAAGAAAAACTTATTTTAGTATCAAAGTCATAGTATTTATTGACCCCTTTATATATGAAATCTAGGGTATGCCCTTTCTAGAAGCTCTATCTATGCATACATGTACTCTTTTTTTTGTCATTAGTTTCATCATTTATTCAATTAACATAAATAAATCACATATGTTTATGACAGAGTCAAGTTTGCCAATGTTATCAAGATCCACTTAGCAATGTGGCTACAAACCCAAAGTTTTAATGTGTTTGGATGAACTATTGAATCTCAATAAATAAATTGTGAAGATGAGAAAATCGCAACCACCATCCTCATTATTTATATTGGAGTCGATTCCAAGCTGCAATAATGTTGCTTTCGCATTCAACTACGGAAATGTAAATACCTTAATGCTTTCGCACCTAACTCCATCATTGAATGCACCTAACGGACAAGTAAGACCTTGAACACATGTTTTGGATTGCACATGACATAGCATGTTGAGCTTCCTTCTACAAATGGCAGGGGTTGAACAAAGCTCATCAATGTACTTTGCCTAGAGTCCCCAAGAATCCAAAACACTTCACGGTATGTACTTTCTTAAACTCCCACAAGATCTAAATTGTTCATTCAATAGACCCCAATGATGGAAAGGAAAATGAAAGAAGGCAATTGCCCTGGTGCCTTTCCCTTCTTTGAACCTGCGCTCTTGTCAAATGTTTTAACCATCCATTTACAGCCATCCCGCCTCATAAGTAGGAGGAAAATGATAAAAGTAGCACTTAGTTAAGCCATAATAAGGCAGCACATGTAGGCCCATCACCTTTCAAGATGCGCTTCCTCAGGAAAAGGGGTTTGAAGCTTGCTCTTTCAGTCTCGTCAGCAAAAACCAAAGAGATTAGTTTTTGTTGAGTCGACATTTTAGCTCCCATTTTGTTAAGCAGGAGATGAGAATGGGTTTTGCAAAGTGCATTCAGACACAACATCAACCATTGTTTGGATCAAAATAGTTTTTTCAGCCTCAAACAACCCTTTAGAGGGTGCATCCCAAAATAACCTAAACCATGTGGCATTTAAAAATATTTATCAAGTAAAAAACTTCCAATAAGTGCTTTCAAAATGCCACATGACATCAATTCCTAAGCTGAGTAACATGCTAACAGATGTAGTGTCAAAGCTTAATACTCTCAATTCTTGCACACTATGTTGGGTAGGCTTTGTTTTCTAGACAAACGAAAAGAAGAAAGAAGATTTGATCTAGTAAGTAAAAGGCATGCCTAAAGAACATGACATCCAATGTTGACTATCATTGTAGAGTAAATCCAAAATAACAGACAAATAAACAATGATTCCTTGAACCCTCCAATAGAACCAATACACATTTAAAGTAAAAATTAAGGCAAGAAAAATTACTTATTCACTGACTACACCCAGTACTGGTATTAGGCTCACATCGATGAGGCAGAAGTTGTCTTGTTCTGGGAAAATACATTAAGTAAAAAAGGATGGTTATGGCAATATAAAACAATATAATTGCCAATCTAGAAACAAGATGCATGAAACACAAATGATACTTTATAATCTTTAGGCTCAACCAATGTTAAAACCCTCAAACTTCAAAAACTAGCTTTTTGTAAGTTATTAATAATTTGAGAAGAGACGGCAAGAAATGGAAACATACCCAAATACCATATTTGATTATCTTTTCATGTGCATCCATAAGCAATAAGACCCATTTGCAAAACTCAGCAGTATAGTCCAAGAAACGTTTCTATAGTTTTCAAAAAAAAACCTCGAACACCAATTTTAAAAGCTTTTTTTCATGTATAACAAATAAAACTCATTTCCATAAATCATCAACAGATTATAGGAAATGATTCTAAAACTCTCCTGAGAAACCTCAACTATCACCTTCCATCACTTGTAAAAGAAAAGAAGCCAATGGTTGCAGGTTTTTTCCATGCATCCATAAACATAACCACAATTTACATGAATAAGCATTATAGTTAAAGAACAACTTATGCCGCCCTCTAAAAACACCATTAAATGCCACTTTCCATTGTTAAAGGAAACAAAAGAAACTATTGATTTCAGGTTTTTTCATACATTTCTAAACCAAACATAGTTCCAGAAATCTATTATGCATTTGATACGTATAAAGTTCTCTACGAAAAATTTAAGTAGAATGAGATATTTAAGAACAAAATTACTAAATTGATTGTCATTACATGAGAAGGCTCTATATAATGCTTGATCGATAATGGTAGAAATGGCGCCCACCTTTCGATAATACAAGCTATTGATCCGATGCGACTTTCATCATTGGGACATGCACAATGTCTCTATAGTCCAGTCCTCTGATGGAAATGAGCAATCACAACCATTGGATGAAATTTAATAGGGTTCCACTTAAACGATTAGGAGGGTTTGAGCAAGAGATTCGAGATACCTCCCATCCATCATAGGACACATCATATGAGTGGTTTGGATCACCAAAAAATCAACCACACTTACAACACGTCTAAAACCTAAAATGCTCAATTAAATCTTACCCTGTCAGGGCCTCACTATACTTGGTGCTTTTACAACCTCATCGAATCTAGTTTTATTGGAACAGAGGAGCTGACCTCCAGGGTAAATAGCAAGAGCACTATGGATTAGGGGATCAACAAGAGAAAAAAAGAGGAGTGAATGGAATTAGTCACTCAATTAAGAACACACACACACACAGAACCTGGATTAGGGTGAGGGTTCGATTCTAATCGAATGAGAACGAGCTCTAATCGTGTCATTCTCACCAAAATTGACAGTCTTTCTGATGGCAATTTGTATCGTGTGCACTGTTGAGGTGTCTAATGAAGAATTAGTTAATTATTTGTTAGAGTAAGAGTTAGTCAAATAAATTTGTTAGGATCAGATATTCTAGGAGAGTTTGTTTAGTCCCTTTAGACTAGGTCTGACAGTTGTTAGGAGATTTTTATAAATTTGTAAATTTGGTGATCTGGGAATACACAGAGAAAAATCTTATCTCCCTACACTATCTTAGGAGGCTGACCCCCTTGAAGTGGTCATCTTACAACATTCTCTTTAAAGCAAATTTCCTGCATGTTACGAATTTGGTATCAGAGCCCTTCGATCCTACGATGGCTGCTCCTACCAGTTTATCCCAGTTATCCTAGATCACTGATGTTGTGAATCAACTCAGGGATACTTAAGAATCTCACCAATGGATCCTTGATGAATTGGTTCAACAATTGAGTGTCCTGGCTACAAGCTACGAGAGTTTCACCCATATTCAACAATGTGAAAGAGGAGACGAATCTGAGGGCCATTCAGTCAATTGACAACCCGATAACCATCACAGCGATACTACGTGAATTCAAACTAGAGCAATTCGGCTGGACTTCCCCAGGTTTGATGGGAATGATCCTTCCGGTTGGCTTTACAGCGCACAACAATTCTTCACTACCATCAGACGCCTCCGCACCACTGACTATTAATTGCATCCTTCCACATGGAGGGAAAGGCTCTTCCGTGGTACAATTGGATGGAGAATTCCTAGACCTTGACTAGATGGGATACCTTTGTAAAGGCCCTTGAAACTTGATTCGGTTTGACCGAGTATGATTATCTTGTGAAAGCTCTCACTAAACTCCGCCAATTAGCCACCATGGAAGAATATCAGACACGATTTGAGAATCTTGCTAATCGAATCGAAGGATTTACAGAAGTATTTATGGTAAGTTGTTTCTTAAGCGGCCTCAAGGATGACATTAGGCTAGGTGTAAAAATGTTCAAACTAGCTTGCTTGTCCACTGCCTTCGGGTTGGCTCGAATTCATGAAGAAAAGATCAATTATTGACGATGGCCACATCGGAATGATGAAAGCCGCATCATCCCTTCCACCAATCTTGGATCAACGGTTGCAAGGAAGTCGACCATGCCAGTGCAGAAGCTCACTCCAATAAGGATGAAGGAACGCAATGACCGAGGGTTGTGCTGCAACTGTGATGATAAATGGTCACCTGAACATTGATGTAAGGTGCAAAAACTCTATCTCTTAAGGGGATCGAATGCGATAACTAGGTAGCTGAGGAGGCTAAGAAGGATATTGTTGAAGAACCCTATATTGAGGTTGAGCCTAATGTGATACCTGAGATATCCCTACATGCAATTGCCGGTGCGTTGACCCCCAAACTATGCGGCTGAAAGGTAAATTAAAAAAAATAAATATTTTGGTGTTGATAGACTCTAGAAGCATCCACAATTTCCTAGACCCTATAATAGCCAAGAATGATGGATTGCCCATCATTTCTAGTGGGCGATTTGAGGTGATGGTTGCAAATGAAGAAAAGTTAACCAGTTAAGGAAGGTGCAATGGGGTCACACTGTCATTTCAAATTTAACCCCTTACTACCGACTTTTACTTGTTAACATTGGGTGGGTGTAATGCGGTCCTTGGAGCTCACTGGTTAAGAACTTTAGGACCCATTTTGTGGGATTTCTCTAACCTCTCCATGTAGTTCAATGTTGATGGAAAACTTTACAAAATACATGGTGAATCAACCTTAGACCTAGCTATCCTTAATGAGGACAAGCTCAAAAAGACCATCAAATCAGACGAAAGAGGTGTTCTTCTACAAATTTCTAGCATAATGGAGGTCCTATCGCAACCCAAGGTCGATCCATAGATGCAGACAATACTAAACTAGTTCAGAGACGTGTTCAGTGAACCACAAGGGCTACTACCATCACAGTCACATGACCATCTCATTCCTCTCATAAAAGGAGCTCGACTCGTTGGCACGAGACCATATTGTTACCCTCATTATTAGAAGGCAAAAATAGAAAGAATCGTGCGGGAAATGCTTCAAACTAGAATTATCTGCACTAGCCAGAGCCATTCTCGTCGCCAATGTTGTTTTTTATGGGAGTTGGCATATGTGTGTGGACTATCGAGCACTTAACAACGAATAGAGGAATCAACCTCCAAGGTAAATAGCAAGAGCACTGTGGATTAGGAGATTAATAAGAAAGAAAAAGAGGAGTAAATGAGAATTAGTCACTCGATTGAGAACACACACACACACTTAGGGGCCGTTTGGATGCCTGCAACTTCTGTAAAATGTAACAAAGTTACAGGTAAGTAAGTTACAGATGGTGTTTGGGGGAGAAAAGTTATAAGGAACTTTCTCTCAATCTGTAACTTTCTTATAGGAAAAGGATCCAAAAATCTCATATGGAGAAATGTTATTTTTCAAGTGTAACGTCTCAAAAAAATCCGTACAAAGACCCGAGTACCACCTCAGGCAGAAATACCTAAGGACCGTATCCTGTCGTAATTTAGGCAAAAATTAGTTAAGTACTGAACTAAATAATCGGTGGACTTAGCTTGAACCACCATTTCCACAAATGAGAAGACCTAAAACCATTAATACCACTGATCCAACGCTACATAAAGACCTAAGGAAAATCCTAAGAGCCAGTTGCTCTCGGGAGTACATTGAAACCCCGTATCGGACCTGGATCGCACGTCGAAAGTCCGATGACCGCGAAACTGTAGGGTTATGTCCGTCTTGCTGGGCTTGACAACCACCACGGGAATCGAGCCCAAATAGTGTCCAAAAACTTACAACTTGAGTCCTGAGTAAAGTGTGTGAGAAATACAAATATCTTTAGAAAATGTATTGAAACTTAAGTGAATTGGGCCATTTGCTCATGCACGAAATTAAGAATTTCGGACTGTTAGTTTCTGACCAAACTTCACCCATGGGAAAAGAAAATTTCACTACTCATATCCGTATACTTGTGACCCCGATCGAGTAAGTATGACCGTTGATCTAACGTGGGTCCTCCACGGTCGATCGGCCTATCCAATCGCACTGAAATCACATCTGGCATAGATCCGTGGCCAGAGAGCTTACCCTACGATGTAAGTGAGTAGTGGACCTCCAGATGAGCCCCGTTTGCCCGAAACAGGCACCCTTGGGATACAAACTAAGTATACCATGGCCCTGGGGCCATTTGCATCACTTCTGGGCCTATATAAAAGCTCTTATTTCACCCCATTTCTATTCCATACGAATTTCTCCAAACCCTAGGAGAGAGAAGAGAGAAAAGAAGAGAAAAGAGTAAAGAGAGAAGAGAAACTTTGGGAGATTGCTGCAGTGGTTCTCTCTCACTACTTCACGTATTGATTCACATCCCCACTTCGCTACACAATCGTTTTCGGCTACGATTTAGGTAAGAAAATCTAACCCTAATCTTAATTTAGAGATCCAGATTGAGTAATTGATAAACTAGCTAACATATTTCATAATTAAGGTACCCGTCGTTCCATTTTTGGGAATGTGGAGTTTAAACCGAGTCCAAATCGAGTATTCCAACGAAAGGTGCGGACTATAAACGTTTAAGTTATGGTTTTCAATGCTTTCAATGTCAGCTAATGATTTATGTCTGACTTGATTGCTACCATATTGTCTTAGATACGACGTTTACGATATAATATACATGTATGAACTATGTTGAATAAAAGATGCATCCCATGTGTTTGTTGAAATGTTTGAATGAACATGTATACATGATTTGTATTTTCTATGCCTACTAATCTAGGATTCATTGTTGCCATATGCATGCTGACCTCTTTATATAAGGATTTGCTAAAATACATGTTGTCTCTAACCTAGTCTATATATTTGGTGGAGCATAGCCTAAGTATTTGATAAATTGTTTGAATGAGAAAATGTTGATGATTTGTATTTATTAAGAGTATTAAGATAGGATTCTCAATTACCCTAATCATATGTATAGTTTCTTTCATGTAATCATATTTGTCGCTACGAAATTTATGGATAAAATGTAAGTGTTATGTAATATGATCAATGTGTTTGATGAAATGCTCAAATGAGGAATTGATTTGGATTGTTTGTTAAATGTTGATATGATTATCACATGTATCTACCTATTGCATCTGAGTAAGTTTGGGGTTACAACGTAGCCCATGCAATCGGTAACCATCCATGTACAGGTGGCCGAATTAATCTCGCCACATTGGGTAATTCGACGAATCCGAGTCGCATGACGATTGTCGATAGTGGTTAGGCCACAAGGGGTGATTATGGGCTCCATGTCGATTAAGTCAATGTGTGCTCGTACCAATCGAACTTGTCAAACAAACAGATTGACCTATTGTGTGTTTACCATGTATGGACATCACTGCTTGAATCTAAGGTACCACTTACCAATATAAAAGCCCGTTTCAACCATCGTATTACGATCCGCTAAGACTCATGAGCTGGACATGGTGGTATGGGACACCGTGGTCGAGCTGTCGGCCTACGCTGGGGTGACGAGCCTCCCGTAGTGACCAGTGAGCAACCAAGACTCATGAGCCAAGCATGGTAGTATGGGACACCGTGTTCGAGCTGTCGGCCTACGCTGAGGTGACGAGCCTTCCCATAGTAATCGCGAGTATAAACTTTTGAATTTACCTATCGACTGCTTTTCATTAAGGGTGATGCCCTACAACTTACCTATCGTGTGTGATTAACTAGGATTGACGACCTTAGATGGATCCTTCGTTTGGGTTAATGATATAAAGGGAGGTACCTTAGCTTCCCAAACATGCTGTATGAATAAGCTTAACTAAGTACTTGGCTAACACGACTATACATCGCATTGCATATGCTTTGGCGAGGAAAGTGCACTTTAAGGAGGTTGTCATGCGCGAACCTGGTTGTCAGAGTCGCTTGTGAGGGAGCTTTGTGCGAGGGCATGTATCATTATTGCATTCCATTCCTTCATTAACAAGAGTAGTTAGGAAGTGATTGTTGTATTGTTTTATCATTACTGCTTGATTGACTTAATAACATGTTAACCTTTGCCTTATAGTACCACTGAGTTGATCACTCACTCCCACCCTGAGACGGTATTTTAAAATACTAACCAGACTATGGTTTAGATGTAGGTGATGATGTAGTCTACGCAACAGAGCCAGACTTCATGAACAAGGAGGAAGAATTCTCCTACGTGCAGCTCTCAGGCGGGTCTAGGTAGACCTCGTGCTGATTCGACGGGATTACAGGGACATGTGGATTAGTTGGACACTTTATATTTTGACATTTTGTATATTTTGAGATAATACATATAAATATTCAACCTAGTAACATAATCATACTCTAAAGGTTGTGAAACACGTACATATTTAAATATATATGCTTCAAACTTTCACTTGCTTAATTTAATTGTATCTAGAGTATGATATGCTGTTTTGGTATAATTCCACTCATGTTTAACTCATTAACATGGATGAAATCAGAACATCATTATCCATATTGCATAAGTGATGTGCTGGATCTCGGGAGTAGAGCTTTTCTCGACCCTCGAAATCCGGGGCGTTACATCAAGTTACCTATAACTTTCTTATAAACAACGGTTTGAAATTTCGAATTTAAAATTTCTTAGGAAAAACGTAGGTGCACTGTGGCCATTTAAGGCTCTTGAAGGTTGACGTAGTTGTAGTTTTACTTATATTGAAGTCAGTAGGTGGCCATCCCCCTCGTTCTCTCTCTCTCATCCTGCTCCAAAAGAGATATTCCCTAAAACCCTCTTGATTTTTTTCATCTTCATTGATTCTTTTCTTAATCTTGTGTCGGGGCTTGAGACGGATGTTGTTTGGCTATGACAGTGCTATAGCCAAGTGGCTATTGGTTAGTGCTCTGTGGGGCCCACCATCTTGTATGTGTTTTATTCATGCTGGTCATCCATTTTTCCATATCATTTTAGGGCTTAATCCTAAAATATGAGGCAAATCTAAACTCCAGGTGTACCACACCATACAAAAACTATAGTAATTGAATGTTCACCATTAAAAACCCCCTAATGTTTGTTTCACATCCAACCTGTTGATTAGGTCATAAGGACTAGGATGAATGGGAAAACAAATCAATTTGATCTAAAACTTTCATGGCCCCCAAGAAGTTTTTAATGGTGGGTGTTTAATTAACACTATTTCATGTGATGTGGTCCACTTGAGATTTGAATTTAACTTATTTTTGGGCCCATGCCATAAAATGATCTTAAAAAATGGATGGACGACGTGGATGAAACACATACATTATGGTGGGGCCCATGGAGCATTGACACTAGGCACTTAGCTACCGGCAACATCAGAAGCCAAACCATGACTGTCACTTGATGGTTCTCTGCCGGCCCCATCATAATTTGTGTTTTATCTACGCTGTCCATCTACTTCAAATTATTATTTTAGGGTATCATCCCAAAATGAGGAAGATCCAACTCTCAAGTTGTAACGTCTCGGAAAAATCCGTACAAAGACCCGAGTACCACCTTAGGCAGAAATTACCCAGGACCAAAACCTTTAGAAATTAGGTTAATGTTAACAAGTGCTAAACTAGAGTGCTTGTGAAATTAGCACTAATCACTTTAAATATAATCTGCAAGACCCGAAATATGCAGAATCATTGACGCTACATTACCCTGAAATCCAGAATCCGTCCTTAAACCCGGTTGCTCTCGGGAGCACACCGAAACTCCGTATCGGACCAGGACCGCATGTCGAAAGTCTGATTACCCCGAAACTATACAGATATGACCGCATTACTGGACTTGACAACCCCCTTGGAAATAAAGTCCTAACTGTGTCTAGAAATGCACAATTTGAGCCCGGAGCAAAGTGTGTGAGAAACGTGAAAATATTTAGAAATAAAATCCGAATTTAAGTAATCTGAGTCATGTTGCTTGCAGGCCAAATATAAGGATTCAGACCGTCAGAATCTGACCCAAATACACCCTCAGATAAAGAGAAATGTCCCACATATGTCGGTGTACTTGTGGCCCTGATCGAGTGCCGGTGACCGTTAAACTGAAACCGGTCCGCCACGGCTGATCTGTAAATCCGATCGGAACGAAAACTCAGCCTGACCTAGATCCATGGTCAGGGAGCTTAAGTCCGACCGCATGTGGAAAAGGGGCCACCAGAAGTGCTCCGTTGGACCGAAACAGTCCATATTTGGATATAATCTAAGTATACCTTAGCCCTGGGGCCATTTCCATCAGTCCTGGGCCTATATAAGGACCTTAAACCCTCTCTCTCTCACCCCATACGAATTTGAGAAACCCTAAGAGAGAGAGAAGAGAAAAGAGAAAGGAAAAGAGAGAAAGTGAGAGTGAGAGTTGGAAATTCTTCCTGGGATTCGATCTCGCTACTTCACGCACTCAACCGCCGTTCCTGTATCGCTATACAGGCGATTCCAACTCCGTACTTAGGTAAGAAAACCTAACCCTAACTTGTCTTAGGGTTTCCAACTATTGTAATAGATGAAATAGCTGACCTATTCCCTAGTATAGGTTATTGTGGTGTCCTAGACAAAGACTTAGCTTTAAAACTGAGTTCGTTACGAGTCTACCGGTGAAAGGTGCTGACTATAAATGTTTAGGTTATGGTTTTCAAGGCTTTCAATGTCAGTTAATGATTTATGCCTGACTTGAATTGCTATCACATGCTTAGACACGTTGTTTCCCGCACTTTACACATATATATGAACTATGGTGAGTTTAGTGTATTTCATGTGTTTATTGAAATGTTTGAATGAGTTTGGAATTAGGATTTGTGCTTGACATGGTTATCCGTCGAAGATATAGGATTGATGTAATTATGATAACTCCTTGGCGAAAGGATTTACCTTACTACATGTTACGCCAACATACGTCATGTATGTTGTAATGTGTAGCCTAAGTGTTTGTAGAAATGGCTGAATGAATATGTGACTATGATTTGTGCCCGCTATGTCTAGGGAATGCTATTACATGATGGTTGTGTATGTGACAACTCTTCGCTAGAAGGATCTGTCCAAATATATGTTATAATCAACTCATGTTATGTATGTGATATGTGTAGTATAAGTGTTTGATAAAATGTCTGTATGAGTTAGTATTTGGTGAAATGTAATTTATATGGGTGTTGAGATAAGATTCTCAACTACCTTAGTTATGTGTATATATCCCTCCATGCACCTACACTACGTTGTCTGTTTTACTTACGAAATGCATATGTGTGAATTCATGTTATGTGTATTTCATAAATTGCTCAAATGGTTGTAGGATTTGAATTACTTGTTCGTTACTGCTTTGATTACCTCATATGAATACTTGTTGGAATTGGATATGTTTGAGACTATGAAATAGTCCAGGCAATCGGTAACAGGTTCTGATTTGATGACTAAGGTTGTCTCGCCACATAGGATGTGATCAATGAATCCGAGCTGTACTTGGGATGTTGGCAGTGGTTAGGCCACACGGAGTGCTTACGCCCTTCATGTCAATCAACTCAACGTACGCTTGTACTAGTCGAGCTCGTCAAGTAACCCGATTGACCCGATGTATGTTCACCAAGTATGGACGCTATTGCTTGAATCTAAGATACCAAACTCACCAGTGAAAACCCTTTTAACATTGGTACCTCGATCCGTTAAGACTCATGAGCCGGGCATGGTGGTATGGGACACCGTGGTCGAGCTGTCGGCCTACACTGGGGTGACGAGCCTCCCCGTAGTGTCTAGTGAGCAATACAGTCTCATGAGCCAAATACGGTGGTATGAGACACTGTATTCGAGCTGTCGGCCTACATTGATAAGGTGACGAGCCCTTTGTAGTGACCTCGAGCTTACACTAAGACTGCGTAGAGGCAATAAGCCCTTACGTAGCAACAAGAGTACACTAGGCCTACATTGATAAGGTGACGAGCCCTTTGCAGCGACCTAGAACCGCAATATCGTATGAGAATTGATAGGACTGACGACCCTAGAATGGATCATTGTTTGAAAATTGATATAAGGGAGGTACCTTAGCTTCCCAATCCTGCTGTATGAAAAGGACCAATAAGAACTTGGTAATCATATTCATGTACCACATTGCATGTGCCGTTTGACGATGTGTAGAGAGCACGAGGAAGTGACTGACATGCGCGACCATTGTATGAAGATCGCTGAGGAAGTGCAGGCAAGGGCATACATTATTTATTCATACCATTCCTGCATTAATCAGAGTACCTAGGGATATTCGATTGTATTGCTTTATCATTACTGCTTGACTAATTGATAACATGTTAACCTTTACTTTATTGTTCCACTAAGTTGATCATTCACTCCCACGTTATGGGAGGGTGTCTTGAACACCAACCAGACCCTGTTGTAGGTTCAGATGATGGCGTAGTCTGCGAGGTGGAGCCGGACTTTGAGGATGATGAGGAAGCATTTTCATATATGCAGTATTCAGGCGGGTTCTCGTAGACCGTTCTGAATCGACGGGGCTTTAGGGTTATACTTGTAGTGGACTGTTACATTTTTGATATTTTATATTCTGAAACAATACATGTAATTATTGACCTGGCAATGCATACATACTTTGGGGACCTAAACTAGTCTATCAAGTTATACATATTTGTTTTAGTCTTCCACTTGCGTATTACAACTGTCCCTGGATTTTGTATTGCTGATTTTGCTTAATCTTACTCATGTTTTATGCACTAATACAGACAACATTTAATCATCATTAAATATGTTGCATAAGTGATGCGTTGGAATTCGGGAGTTGGACTTTTATTCGACCCCCGATTTTCAGAGCGTCACACAAGTAGACTACACCACAAGAAACAGTGGTGATATAATTCTTACCAATAAAAAAACTTTTTGGGGGCCACTATCATGTTTATTTCCCATCCAACCTGTTAATTTGGTCACATAGACCTAGATGAAGGGAAAACATAATTTCCAGTTGATGAATATATTGCCCACTTTTATGTAGGTATTTTGCATACGTGGGCTCATTTTTATGGGCCAACTGATGATTAGTTTAGCATAAAAATTGCCCAAGCTATTCGTTTAGATGGGCTCAATAAGAAGCATATTTTTATTTAAATTTTTTATGTGTTAATTTGATTTTTAAACGATTCCTTACTTGAAGTTCTGGTTAATGTGAATATGCAGTTTCGTACTTATAACTATGATTATCTTTAACTTACACCTTAAAAAACTTACATGCATCCAAACACAACCTTAAGGAGGAGAAGACGAAAGAGAGAGATAAGATCAATCGATTTTTCTAGGGAAGAGAGAAGAGTTTTGGGAAAGAAGGGTTTGGGAAGTGTAGGGTGGTGGGAGAGGATGGATTTGGTTGAAGGGTTTGGGTGAGGAGGGATTTAGAAGAAGGGGTTTGGAGAAGATGGTTTGGGAGAAGAGGTGGGAGAAGGGGATTGATAGCGTCGAAAATGATTTCGGGAGAATAGGATTGGAATTAGGGATTTTTTTTTTTTCTTTTTCTTTTTAATGTTATAATCATTGGCAAGATTTCCGGTATCCACGCAAAAACGCCACATATTCATGTATACAAATGTAGTTTAAGTTAGCTACTGGTAAAAATATGTGCCGGTCATTCTCATGTTTCTTGTAGTAATATTAGAAATCCATGGGTGGGTTAGAACACTTTAGCCAAACTTTTCAAAGCCTTACATCTGTACTGCAAATTGTGGCCCACATAAGCAGTGGATCAACCTAATTCTTGACTAAAAGGCATGAATATAATAGTTTCAAGTAACATTCCGATGGATGGATGGAATCTTTGACCTATTGCCATGCTGGCACATTTGGCCCCAGTACATGGAGTGGATTAGGTGCGGCGCTTACTGTATGTCTACCTTGATGTATGTATGGTATATCCATGCCGTACGCCGGTTTTTCCAATGGGCATGAGACAAAAAAAAAAACGAAGCAATTACAAATCTCAGGTGGACCACACTAAAGGAAAAAGCGGTGAATCACCGTTAGAAACCTTTTTTGTGGACCAATCAACTAGTTAAATGGAAAATAAATATTATCGTGAGCTTAGGAAGCTTTTAATAGTGGGCCTTCAGCTACCATTAATTCATGTAGCATGGTTTACTGAGATTTATATTTGTTTCATTTTGGCATGGGTGCATGCATCAATGTGGGCCACGCACACCGCGGTAAGGGCCGTACCTAATTTTCTTCCCTTTGGAAAGCCCACACCCCCACGCGGGAACGGACACGCGTGTAGAATAAAGCTGACGTACTCGGAAGCCGATTAGGTGCGGTTCGGCCTCACCGAAGACTGTGCGGTACTTGCCATGAGGTCCATCTATGTATTTTATATCCATACCGTTTATATATTTTTATAGATCGTTTTAGTACATGATTCAAAAAATTAAGAAGAACCAAATCTTAGGTGGACTATACCAAGGTAAACAGTGCTGATTGACCATTAAAAGCTTATTGTGGGCTTTTGGGATCAAGCTGATATTTAATTTTTCCGTTAATCTAGGTTTTTTATTTTCAATCTTATCAACACGTTTGATGGTAAATAAAAACTAAGGAACTAGTACGGTGGGCTGTGGGAAGTATTTTAATGGTGGAGCGCTCATTCACCACTGTTTTCCTGTAGTGTGGTCCACCTGAGATTTTTATCTGCTTCAATTTTCTGTTCGTCCCCTAAATGTAAAATAATCTTGCAAAATGGATGGACGGCGTGGATATAGAATAAATACAACAAGGTGGGTCCCACGGTAAGGGCCGCACCATCCTACGCAAGGCCGAGGGCGCACCTAATCCGCTCCCTCTATAAAAAGAGGCGGTCAGACCGAAAGGGCGAGGAAGAAAAGGGGAAAAAATCTCGTAATATTTTCTCCTCGCTTACAATTCGATTGGAATCTTATTCAGGTAAATTCTCTTCACATCCGTCTTCTTAGCGTTTAGGGTTTTCACGATCTGTTTTTAGTTTCTGTTTATTATTATTATTATTATTTAATTCAAGCACCTTTCGGTTTCTTTTCGAAGATTAGATGGATTTTCTTTTATTTTTCACGGATTTGGAAACAGGGGGCGATGTGGTCTTGGGGACCATCTCAATTCGTAGGTTCTCTAGATCTCCAACCTACGTGGGGCCAGCCACTGGTAATCGCAACCATCGGTTGGTTGCCTCACCGTGGATGGCCTGCTTCCCCTTGAGGACTGTTAAAAGATGGATCAAATAGGAAGCCAGGCGATCCATCATCCGTACGGTCTATGGATTTGTTGTCCCCGTTGTTCTAGCCATTGTGATTGGAACTGTCGGTTGGTTGGGCCGTGTTGCGGATTAGTCCTTGCCGAAAAATCCCATTGATTAGATAATTCGGTGGCTGACTCTGACCATCAAACAGACAATTATAGGGGGTCCAGTCAATGCAATCTTTGTGTTGTGGGCCGATGCCAGAATTTCCACCGCATTCACTGTATCTGATTGCTGATATATATATATATATATAGTTTGCAACGGTCCCATTGAATAGAATAGATCTAAAATCAGTCTAATCATTGCTGAGTTGTATCAAATTTATCTCCTACAAAGTGGATTTTCTTTGTTTACATATGAGTCTCTTTGTTTTCTGCTTTAAGAGGTTTTCCATTTATTATCTGATTTGAAATATATCATATACTCTTACAGTTTATGGTGGATCATGCCAACAAACACATCTATCATATGCATTGCATATTTGGTGCCACTATGGATGTGGCACTGCCCAGATGGTGGCTGTCAAATGGACCGTTAGTGTTAATTTGGGTGGCATATATTTACCTAATCTAGACGTCCAAATTGTTGGCCCTAGAATGGATGTGGCACGGGGCATAAATTAAATTGGATGACCCTAGCCGTCAAATTGGTGGCCATTAGATGGGCATTTGAGAAGGAAAAGTGGCCATTGGCCATTTTCAAAGAAAAATGATTGTTTGCTGTGTGTTTTTGGGCCATGCTCCATATGGGGTCCATTATTTAGACCATTTGGATGGACGTATGTGTGTGGCATGCGTACAATATGATCCATGCTACGTAGGCAGGGTATGGTGTTATTTATTTATTATTCAGTATTTGGTTTTCACTATAGATTTGTTGTCACCTATGTGTATGAGACCAAAATGCCTTGGGGGCATGGGAGGTACCATGCCTCCATGTAATTGCAGCACTTGATACATACATGGACCGGCTTGGAACTGCCATAATCTAAAAATTTGCACTATTTGGTCTTCTATCTTCAAGAGATTCCATGTCCCTTGGGTCATGCTTGGCTTGGTTCAAGGTCTCCTGTTTGCTTGGAATGACTCTGTCCTCAAAAAGAACTCCTAAGTAGTGTGGAAGATGGCTCTGATGGCCACTCTATGGGCCTTATGGGAAGAGAGAAACAATCGCAGTTTTCGGGATCTCTCGAGCTTTCATTCTTCAATTTCTATTAAGATAATCTAGCATCTCAAGGAATGGTTGTTTAGTTTGAATCTCTTAGGCAACTCCATCGTTTCTTCGATCTTGGATTAGTCAGCTTCCTCGAAGCTTCATGTCGAGTTGTATAGTTGTCTTTTAGGTTTCTTGGTTGTTTCTGTGGTTCCTTTTTCTTTGTTTTGTTGGCTTAGGCGTTTTACCTTTTATATATTTCTTTTCAATCTTCCAAAAAAAAAAAAAACCCCTCGGTAAACAATAGCTGTTAAGATGACAACTATTATATTGATAATAGTCAATAAATTTCATCTAATGTAATGGATAGTAGTCGTGTAAATAACGACCACTAAAATAATAATGGTTGTCATGTCAGGCTTGTAAATATGTTAGATAAGGATGATTTTGACTTTGATCAATCAAAGAAAACTCCCACTTGATCAGAATTGGATTTACTGGATTCTAAACCAGAAAGGGGTGCCTGATGTTTTTCCCCAGATTCAACCTAGAAAATGGATCCTACCTCGGTTCGTCAATAATTAGCACCCACTAGGAAAAGGGAAATTTCCCCTTCTCTTTGGGATAGAGAGAAGAGGGTAGGTTATCTTCTTAGTTAAGTTAGGGAAGGAGGTACTGTTACAACAATTGGGATGTATAGAAAATATAAGCTATCGAGTCTTATGTTTCATGATGTGAATTGTGTCCTGATGTGCTAGGGGGCAAGTGCTGCCCATGCTTTGTGAATCGTGATCCAGATGGTTGATATGATTAGCGGTGTTTGCCAATCAAGCTCCTAGGTTTAAAGATTATAACCCTTCAATGTCTCAATGGCCTATGAATTGACGATTATAAAGGACAAAAACTGGGTGGCCAATATCTTTCAACTATAGTGCACCTTGCATTCAAAGTGTGGCTAAACAGGTTAATGGTTTGTATCAACAAAATGGTCACTATTAAAAAAAATCAATGTCTTAGCAAATATGGTTGTTATTTTTATGGAGTCTGCTCTTGCATGCAACCACGTGGGATATATGGCAAGATAACAATAGCACGCACACGCACACACACACACAGGTTAAGAGTTCAATTTGGCTAGATCCTAAAGATTTTACAGGCATCTCTTTCATGAATCTCTCGAGAAACAGGGTGGAAATGATCTGTGATGGGTGGAAACCGCCACAAAAAGGCTGTTGTCTAGCAGCAGCAAACTGCCAATTGGTGGAAAGTAAATATCAACAGTTGCTGTTTAGTTATTCTACAAAGCTTAGGAAATCTATTGTGGGTTTAGGTTGGGTAGGGTGCCATCAAGGTGGTCTTCTTTGGTTCTATGTGGTTAACTTAAGTAGGGTGGGATTTCTAAGAAAGTAGTGGGGCTAAACTCAAGGCTTATGATGATCTTTACAATAGATTGGGGATAAGAGAAGGTGAAAAATATGTCTTCAAACTTTCAACAATGAGAGAGAGCGAAAGGTTAGGGACCTAGATCATGTTAGATGCATTAAGAGCAATAACCATAGGGTACTTACGAAGGACAATGAAATCAATAAAAGGTGGAGAAGCTATTTTTAGAGCTTGTTAATGACAATCACTATGAGAGCATAGGGATAGAAGGAACTATAAATTCAAATGATGTTGGAGACCATAGATACTTCTGTAGGATTAGGAGAAAGCTAAAAATTGAAGAGAACCTCAGATCGGATGGTATACCAATAGAGGTTTAGAAGTGTATGTGAGATGCTGGATTATTTTGGTTGACAAACTTATTCAACAAGATTATAAGATCGAAGAAATGCCAGATGAATGAAGAAAAAGTAACATGATACCTATTTGTACGGATAAATGAGACATATATAGCTGCACTAACTATCATGGGATTAAACTTATGACCCATACTATGAAACTTTGGGAGAGAGTGATTGAGCAAAGACTAAGGCATGAGGAGAATATATAAAAAAACCAATTTGGTTTCATGCTTGGGAGCCTTTGGTGCTATTTTCCTACTTTGACTATCGATGGAGAAATATAGGGAGATGATAATCTCTATATTATTAGGGCTGTCAATGGGCCGGGCTTGGGCCTGCAAAATCAGAATTTTGAATAGGCCCGACCCGAAACAGTTCAAATTCCAGGCCGAGACCAGCCCTAGGCCCAGCTGGAAATAGTTCAAATTCCAAGCCGAGACCAACCCTAGGCCCGACCCATTGACAACCATATATATAATCTTTGTTGACTTAGAGAAAGCATAAGATGATCCCTAGAGAGTTAATTTGGTTGGTGTTGGGAAAGAAAGGAGTTTTAAGAGGACATATTAACATGATTAATGATATATATGATGGAGCAGTAAAAAATGTTAGGACCACTAGTGGAGAACAAGAGGTTGAATCATTGCTGTCATGCCCAACACGACTAATATATTGTAGATGTCTTTGCCAAAGAAATGGAGCAAATACCGACTGGAATTATACGACTACTCATTAGTAATGTTTTAAATAGTGATAGCGATAGTGTGTTGCGTAGCATTCAACCTTTTGTAGTGTGTGGCGTAAGCTACACGACACTTCTATTTTTTAATTTAAAAATAGAAAAATATGATAAATAGTAAGAAAAAAAATAAAAAAACAATAATATAAAAATGCCTAAAAGATGATTCATTTTTTTGTTCAAACAAGTTATTAATCATCACTGATCAAAAGCCAATTCACATACATAAACCAAATCAAATTATTATCACATCAACAACTTTTTAAGCAAACTATAATTAATAATGTCTAATCATAAGTACGAAAAGAAATTTAAATCCCACAGGTTGAGAGTATTAAGTATAAAACACAAAATATAATTGCCTTAAAAAAATACAAAATATAATGACCATTAAAAAAAGGTGTAGCGTACGCCATGCGCACGCTACATACGCTACGTGATTTGTTAATGCTACGTAGCGTCGTAGCTACGCTACGCTATTCAAAGCACTACTCACTAGGTGGTATGATTGGCAGAGGAGGGAGGCTTCATTTTCATATCCTAATTTTTTGTCCGGAAGACGCGGCGAGAATGTAAGCTTGCGTCATGGATCAACATTGAGCCCATACCTTTTCACATTGGTCATGGACAAGTTAACGAGGCATATGCAGGAAGAGATCCCATCGTATATGTTGTTTGCAGATGACATAGTTTTGATTACAGGATGAGGGATGGCATAAACACAAAGCTAGATTTATGGAGGGTGCTTTAGAATCTAAAGGATTTAAAAGCAGTCAGATGAAAACAGAGTATATGGAGTGCAATTTTAGTAGCAGTAGGAGTGAAACCAAGGAATTAGTTAAGATTGTTGGCTAAGAAGTTTACCAAAATGACCACTTTCAATATCTTTGGTCAATAACTAACGAGAGTGGAGACTGAGAAAGTTGTCGCCCACAGAATTCAAGTTGGGTGGAAGAAATGGAGATATGGCTTTGGAGTTTTATGTGATCATCATGTTTGCACTTAATTTTAAAGGAATTTTTATAGGCCACCTATAAGATCATCAATGCTTATGGGGATAGAATGTTGGGCAGTTAAGGAACAACATGTTCATAGGACGAGTTTAACTGAGATGAGGATGTTGAGATGGATGTGTAAGAAGACAAGGAAGGATACAATTAAAAATGAATGCACTCGAGGGAACTTGGGAGTAGTACCAATAGGTAATAAGAGTAAGGGAAAGCAGACTTCGATGGTTTCGTTATGTGCAACGGAGAACGAGAACCGTGACATGGATGGAGGTAGCAAGAAAAGACCCGATGACCGTCAAATTGATGGTATTGCCCTTAATAGAGTGGAATGGCAGAACGAGATTCATGTAGGCACCCTAATTAATTGGGATAAGGCTTAGATGATGATGATGATGGTACTAATGGGGCCTCTGTTCAGATGATCGGAACTGCCTAATGGGGCCACCCTAATTAATTGGGGAGGGGTGCCCAAATGGACATGGATGGAGGTAGCAAGAAAAGACCCGATGGCTGTCTAATTGATGGTATTGCCCTGAATAGAGTGGAATGGTGGAACGAGATTCATGTAGCCACCCTAATTGATTGGGATAAGGCTTAGATGATGATGATGATGCTAGTACTAATGGGGTCTTTGTTCAGATGATTAGAACTGCCAAATGGTGGTGGTGACTAGATTTGTACACGAGTCGAGCTGAGCCGAGCTTTGCCCAGCTCGTGCTCGACTCAGACTACTCGAGTCCCAGCTCGTGCTCAACTCAGACTGCTCGAGTCCTAGCTCGTGCTCGGCCCAACAGCTCGTGCTCGGCTCGGCCAAGTTCGAGCAGAGTTGGAGCCGAGTTTTCGAACTGACAGAGGAGGAAGAGAGGGAGGAAGAGAGGCCGTCAGCCGTGCGGGTAAGGGAGGATGAGGTAGTGAGTAAAGAGAGAGAGGGAAGAGCTTCGCCAGCCGGACTGACGGAGAGGGAGGAAGACGGCCGTGCGTTGGTGCGGCCGTGCGGGTAAAGGAGGATGAGGGAGAGTCAGAGAGTAGAGAGAGGGGGGGAGGAGAGCTTTGCCGGCCGGACTGACAAAGAGGGAGGAAGAGGTGGGGTAGGGTTAGGGTCGTGCGGGCGGGATGTATTTTGAAAAGGGGGTAGTTTTTTTTTTTGAAGGGTATATATACCCTGTACCAAGTCGAGCCGACTCGAACCGAGTTCGAGCAATATTTGAGTCGAGCCGAGTCGAGCTAGGTCCAGCTCGGACTCGACTCGAAATGTTCTGAGCTTCCAAAAAATGGCTCGACTCGGTTCGAACAGAGTTTCGATATGAGTTGAGTCGAGCTTTTTCGAGCCGAGTCGAGCGAGTTCCCGAGCTTTTGTTGCTCGTGTACAGCTCTAGTGGTGACTCCTAGATTATTTCAGATTCCAAGATCCTTGTTATCCAATATGTGTCCTTTTTCTGGATGGTTGCTTTTATTTTTCTTCATGAGCTGTATGTAGGCTACTGATCAATGGATGAGGATCTTCCAAGCTGGAAATTTTTTGTTCATCCCACATCCATGACAAGACTTGGCGGTAATGGTTTGTATCACCTAATGATGCAAGCTGATCAGGTCGTCAGAATGATAAGCTTGGGCTGCTGTTGATGGAAGCAGAAAAGCAACGACGGTGTTTGTCAAAGGATAAATGAACTCTGCTATTGGGTGAGCAACTCGGCAACGAATCGACAGCGATTGGTTCGGTGTGGTCACATTGCGACGTGAAGTCACAATTTCCCCCTGGTTTCTGTTTCCCATTGCTGAACTGCTTTCTGGGTACAATACTTATATGATTGCCATCATTGTCGAGTTGCTTGTCGGATCGATGAGCTTGTCTACCCTTTGACGACCACCATCGTTGTTTTTCTGCTTAGGTTGCTGGCAGCCTGAGTTTATTATTTCTATGATCTGATCCGCTTGCATCAGGTGGTATCAGAGGAGGAGATCACACTCGATGTGGTCCGTTTCCATGCTACCCTGCTGTTCGTTGTCATTCCTGCTGCTGAGTAAGTGACAATTCTGATCCGAACAATGTCAATTTGCCCCTGAGGTTCTTGTCAAAGCGTGTAGTTTGCTTATACTTCTGTGACCGTTGCTATCTTTTTTCGCTGTCCCTGCCACTCAGTCACTCATGGGTGACAAGACCAATCCGAACAATGTCCATTTGTTGCTGAGGGACTCGACAAATTGGTAGTTTTGCTTATCCTTTGGTGACTCTTGTCCTCATTTTCTGCTTCTGTTGAAAACCCATGCACATCACTACGTCGACTTGAGCGACCTGCATGACCTAACAATGGTCTCACGTAAACACAAACTGGTGCATTGGGATGCATGCCATGTTTGGATGTACCTGGAGTCTGGACCTTATTATTCCTTGTGGTCTGGTGGTTCTGGAAAATGCTTTTGTATCTGTGCCACACTCTTTTAAGGTTCTGTTTGGATTCTAAGCAGAGGAAGGGGTCAGCTGGAGGCCATGGTTCCTGAAAATGCTTGGTATCCATGTCGCACTCAAAAATCTATTATGCAATGCTTGGTGTAGGAATCCAAAATATTTGGTAGAGTCGTCAGGGAGGTTAGAACCAATGGGTTTTAACTTTTCTTCCGTTGTTTGTTAAGGATTCCCCACAAAATCCTGAATTTATCCAATGAATGGGAGTAAGTGCATAATACATAATTACAGTTAATATGAACTCATTATGTATTATAGATCAAAATCCCTAATGCATAATTACTGTGGGATCAACTCATTTTTAGGTGTCAACCAAACTGGGCCTTAGTTGTTCTTGGGATTTGGAGAATATATTGGCAGAAACCAGAAAAAAGCTAGTCATGTTTGTTTTGCCCTTTTCCTCTGAAAGTGAACTTCATACTTCCTATCATAGTTCTGAAACTTGGTGACTTGGCTGAATTTAACTCGAAGAGATTTCTAGCTGAGTCACCATGAAAATCATTGGCAAGCTGAACTCAGTTGAGAGTTGAGACTACATCTTTTAATATTCGTAGATAGTCAAGTGACTCTACCACCAAGCCATGCACTTCATCTTTGAAAGTTTTTGTCAACTTTTAATATTCGTACCAATTTAAATAGGTTTTATAATTTAGACACCCTTATTTATCCAGTAATTAAACATCAAGTCGAGTCTTCTTGTCAACCTGATCTGGCTGGACATTGAGTCGAGTTGAGTTTTTGGGTTTTTGAACTATGGTTCCTATTATTGGCAGGAAAAATTATCTGTTTTTTCATAATTACTGCAAAACAAAATTGTCAAATTCCCCTTTCAATGGAAATCTTATTTAATTTATTCCTTTATGGGATAACTGACAGAATGAGAGAGCGGTAACTCAGTGGATGCTGCATGACCTGCAAGATTTGTGGATTTTTCTTTTTCAAGGAAACTGTCCAAAGTGCCCCCTTAAGTTAGGACGTATAAATTTTCCAGAGAGCATAGGTTGTTTTGAATTAGTGCATATCTATATCTATTTCATTTTTCATTCTTCCTGGCAATCCTTCTCAAGTAATTAAAATTCTGATGCTTCCAACACTTTAAAGAAGGCCTGAGGTGATATTTGATTGTAACTGGATGTTGTGTTTCACTGGTATTTTTGGGAACTAATGGTGGCTTCATTTCTTGTAGCTTTCAGCAAGGAAAAGCTCTCTGTTTCATCTCTTCGATTACCACAACCAAGTTTCATGTCTGATCTTGACATCCAGACTCCTACTGCTTATGGTATATTTACCTCATGCTTAACTTTCTTTGACTGGGATACGTGTTTGCATGTTTGCCCATATAAGGTTTCTGGGTACAATACTTATATGATTGCCATCATTGTCGAGTTGCTTGTCGGATCGATGAGCTTGTCTACCCTTTGACGACCACCATCGTTGTTTTTCTGCTTAGGTTGCTGGCAGCCTGAGTTTATTATTTCTATGATCTGATCCGCTTGCATCAGGTGGTATCAGAGGAGGAGATCACACTCGATGTGGTCCGTTTCCATGCTACCCTGCTGTTCGTTGTCATTCCTGCTGCTGAGTAAGTGACAATTCTGATCCGAACAATGTCAATTTGCCCCTGAGGTTCTTGTCAAAGCGTGTAGTTTGCTTATACTTCTGTGACCGTTGCTATCTTTTTTCGCTGTCCCTGCCACTCAGTCACTCATGGGTGACAAGACCAATCCGAACAATGTCCATTTGTTGCTGAGGGACTCAACAAATTGGTAGTTTTGCTTATCCTTTGGTGACTCTTGTCCTCATTTTCTGCTTCTGTTGAAAACCCATGCACATCACTACGTCGACTTGAGCGACCTGCATGACCTAACAATGGTCTCACGTAGGGGCGTAACGGTGATACGGGGGCGTAACGGCCCGTAACGGTGCAAAATTTTTTTTTTGTCAAAAAAATATGAAAAAATATGGATTAAATCCGGAATATTCTAAGCATTCCAAATATGCATTCATTTATAAATTGGAACATGTTTATGGTGGTGTAACGGTCCACTCTTTGGTGAGAAGTTGTATCGGACTATCTGATGAATTTATGAACCAGATAACCTGAATTTGACTACAAAATTCATATATTTAATTTTCTAACTATCTACTATCAATGATAGATATATTAGAATGAATGTAATATGAAAATATCTTACATTTAAGTGTTTGCAATTATTTTTGAGGGCCAAAATTCATGCGTAAATAGAAAAAAATATATAAAAAAAATATAAAATGGCACCCCAAATATGTAAAATGCACATTAACATGTTCTACTATGATTAACACATCAAATGACATCATTAAAACAGCAAAAGAATCATTAAAAAATGATTTTTCGAATTTTCAAAAAAGGGCCAAAATAAATGCGTAAATAAAAAAAAATATAAACAAAATATAAAATGGCACCCCAAATATGTAAATTGCACATTAACATGTTCTACTATGATTAACACATCAAATGACATCATTAAAACAGCAAAAGAATCATTAAAAAATGATTTTTCGAATTTTCAAAAAAAGGGCCGAAATAAATGCGTAAATAGAAAAAAATATAAAAAAATATAAAATGGCACCCCAAATCTGTAAAATGCACATTAACATGTTCTACTATGATTAACACATCATATGATGTCATTAAAACAGCAAAAGAATCATTAAATAATGATTTTTCGAATTTTCAAAAAAAGGGCCAAAATAAATGCGTAAATAGAAAAAAATATAAAATATATATAAAATGGCACCCCAAATCTGTAAAATGCACATTAACATGTTCTACTATGATTAACACATCATATGATGTCATTAAAACAGGAAAAGAATCATTAAAAAATGATTTTTCGAATTTTCAAAAATAGGGCCAAAATAAATGCGTAAATAGAAAAAATATTAAAAAAATATAAAATGGCACCCCAAGTCTGTAAAATGCACATTAACATGTTCTACTATGATTAACGCATCAAATGACATGATTAAAACAGCAAAACAACTATTAAAAATTGATTTTTCGAATTTTAAAAAAAAAGGCCAAAATTAATGCGTAAATAGAAAAAAATATTAAAAAAATATAAAATGGCACCCCAAATCTGTAAAATGCACATTAACATGTTCTACTATGATTAACACATCAAATGACATGATTAAAACAGCAAAACAACCATTTAAAATTGATTTTTCGAATTTTAAAAAAAGGGGCCAAAATTCATGCGTAAATAGAAAAAAATATTAAAAAATTATTAAATGGCACCCCAAATCTGTAAAATGCACATTAACATGTTCTGCTATGATTAACACATCATATGACATGATTAAAACAACAAAACATATTAAAAAAAGTATAAATACCTATTTTTGACGAATTTCTGAAAAATGGCCCACCGAGCTTTGATTCAAAAAAATCTGTAATATAATGTATTTTTATCTCAAATACCTAGCCAAGGTTGGTCGCAATTAGTAGTAGAAGGAGTGAGAAACAGTTTGAAAGCAAGAGGTTTCAAAAAAACAGCAAAAACAGAGCTAAAAATGAAAAAAAAAAAAAAAAAAGTTACCGTTACAGGCCCGTTATGGGCCCGTAACGGCCCGTAACGACCATTACACCCCGTAACGGGCCCGTATCGGCCGATACGGGTACAAAATCGGGTATCGGCCGATACGACCCCGAAACGCGTAACGGTTCCCACCGTTTTGGTGACTCTTGTCCTCATTTTCTGCTTCTGTTGAAAACCCATGCACATCACTACGTCGACTTGAGCGACCTGCATGACCTAACAATGGTCTCACGTAAACACAAACTGGTGCATTGGGATGCATGCCATGTTTGGATGTACCTGGAGTCTGGACCTTATTATTCCTTGTGGTCTGGTGGTTCTGGAAAATGCTTTTGTATCTGTGCCACACTCTTTTAAGGTTCTGTTTGGATTCTAAGCAGAGGAAGGGGTCAGCTGGAGGCCATGGTTCCTGAAAATGCTTGGTATCCATGTGGCACTCAAAAATCTATTATGCAATGCTTGGTGTAGGAATCCAAAATATTTGGTAGAGTCGTCAGGGAGGTTAGAGCCAATGGGTTTTAACTTTTCTTCCGTTGTTTGTTAAGGATTCCCCACAAAATCCTGAATTTATCCAATGAATGGGAGTAAGTGCATAATACATAATTACAGTTAATATGAACTCATTATGTATTATAGATCAAAATCCCTAATACATAATTACTGTGGGATCAACTCATTTTTAGGTGTCAACCAAACTGGGCCTTAGTCGTTCTTGGGATTTGGAGAATATATTGGCAGAAACCAGAAAAAAGCTAGTCTTGTTTGTTTTGCCCTTTTCCTCTGAAAGTAAACTTCATACTTCCTATCATAGTTCTGAAACTTGGTGACTTGGCTGAATTTAACTCGAAGAGATTTCTAGCTGAGTCACCATGAAAATCATTGGCAAGCTGAACTCAGTTGAGAGTTGAGACTACATCTTTTAATATTCGTAGATAGTCAAGTGACTCTACCACCAAGCCATGCACTTCATCTTTGAAAGTTTTTGTCAACTTTTAATATTCGTACCAATTTAAATAGGTTTTATAATTTAGACACCCTTATTTATCCAGTAATTAAACATCAAGTCGAGTCTTCTTGTCAACCTGATCTGGCTGGACATTGAGTCGAGTTGAGTTTTTGGGTTTTTGAACTATGGTTCCTATTATTGGCAGGAAAAATTATCTGTTTTTTCATAATTACTGCAAAACAAAATTGTCAAATTCCCCTTTCAATGGAAATCTTATTTAATTTATTCCTTTATGGGATAACTGACAGAATGAGAGAGCGGTAACTCAGTGGATGCTGCATGACCTGCAAGATTTGTGGATTTTTCTTTTTCAAGGAAACTGTCCCAAGTGCCCCCTTAAGTTAGGATGTATAAATTTTCCAGAGAGCATAGGTTGTTTTGAATTAGTGCATATCTATATCTATTTCATTTTTCATTCTTCCTGGCAATCCTTCTCAAGTAATTAAAATTCTGATGCTTCCAACACTTTAAAGAAGGCCTGAGGTGATATTTGATTGTAACTGGATGTTGTGTTTCACTGGTATTTTTGGGAACTAATGGTGGCTTCATTTCTTGTAGCTTTCAGCAAGGAAAAGCTCTCTGTTTCATCTCTTCGATTACTACAACCAAGTTTCATGTCTGATCTTGACATCCAGACTCCTACTGCTTATGGTATGTTTACCTCATGCTTAACTTTCTTTGCCTGGGATACGTGTTTGCATGTTTGCCCATATAAGGTTTCTGGAAATGTTGGTTTCGTTTTGCTGAAAACTAGCTTAGTTTACAGTTGGAGAGATCAACTTTCAAATAAAGATAAAAAGCGTAGAAGATTTTGATCTGAAATATTCTAAATCAAAGCATAGTTCTGGAACACCATTGGTCAATTTGAAACTTGGCAGAGTTGACTTGTTGAGATTTCAAGCCAGTCTAATGGAAACTTGTTGATTGTCATGACTCAGTTGGGTCTTGACCATGGTCATTGAGTCGGCTTGGAATCTCAGCATGACTTGACTTGAGTCACTGGTCCAGTCAGCTGGCTAAACTTAAAAATGCAAGAGGCAAGAATTGAAGGGCCAACAACATCTAACAAAGCCAGAGCACGCTTCCATGGAACTACACTCTCAATTGTGTGTTGTTCCGGGGATTCTAATTAATGCAAGTTCTTTTCAACAATTTTAAATGTATTAAATAATTTAAATTTAGTTATTAAAATATGGAGTCGAGTCAATTAAGGACTCGGTCAAATCTGAGTTGACCCTCCCTGGCTAGACATTGAGTTGAGTCGAGTTTTTGTGTTTTTGAACTATGATTCAAAGCTGATTAAACTTATGGTTTATACCTGCTTGGGTCTGTGAAAGAGTTTGCTAAATTGATTTTTTCTCTTTGAAATACAAAATTACCAGAAAAAAGGAAAAAAAGAAGGAAAAGAAGAAAAGAAATCAAAAACAAAATCAGAAAGAATCTTTGACATATCTTTGGCAAATGTGCACGAGAAAGAAGAAACAAAATGCTAATTTCGATCTTATCTCCTGATTGGTAGAAAGGGCAGCATTATATGGATTTTTTTTGGTCATCTAGAGAGAGAGAGAGTCTCACACACTAGTTTTATGTCCAACTAGTTGGCATGTGGGGCCCACCATGGTATTTGTATGACATGTTGTCTGTCCAGCAAGGATGTGCGTGCCATGTGAATGTGGAGTTTTTTGGGCATTTGTTCATTGTTTTCTATGGTGTGCCACACCTAATGGTTGGATCGACCTGATTTTTGGGGCATCCCATTTCATGGTGGGACAACCTTATTGGACGGGTGAGATGTCATACAAACACCATGGTTGGCCTCACATGCTGATTAGTTGGAAGTACAACTAGTTGTGTGTGTGTGTGTGTGTGTGTTTAACAGAAGCATGGATTTTGGTGGATGGGGTAGATCCATTCGCTGAGGCAAATGCTGAGGACTCTAGCGCTGGTTCGAAGGAGTACGTGCATGTGCGCACACAACAAAGGAATGGTAGGAAGAGCTTGACCACTGTTCAAGGGTTGAAGAAAGAGTTTAGCTACAATAAGATCTTGAAGGATCTCAAGAAGGAATTCTGCTGCAATGGTACGGTCGTCCAGGACCCAGAGCTTGGCCAGGTGCATAAAACTCTCTCTCTCTCTCTCTCTCTCCCTCCCCCCCCCCCATTGTGTAATGGTACGTTCATGTATGGTAGTGTATTTATATTCATATTTAATGATGCCGTGGTGTGCAGGTCATTCAACTTCAAGGTGATCAGCGCAAAAATGTCTCCACTTTCCTTGTTCAGGTAATTCCTCACCATTGCTGTGCTTTCCTCGTTTCTTTTTCTTTTTTCATTTTTCTACAGACAGTGCTGACTCTCTCTCTGTCTGCATGTTAAGGCTGGGATTGTGAAGAAGGAACACATCAAAATTCATGGTTTTTAAGTCTTGAGCTTTCGAATGTCAAGGAGAAAAAAAAAAAAAACATACCTTGGATGCACTCTTATATGTAAGGTTAGTTGGGCACCGTACATTTGGTAAGTCCATGTTTGTGATGATTTTAGAAGTATAATTTCTGGTGGAGGATATATTGAGAGCCATGCCATGTTTGGGGGCCTTAAATTTTAGTAAGCATCTTTGCTACTGTCAAGAGTCATATTCTCTTGTTTTACTGTTGAAAACCATTTTCTCTTGTAGTCTCTCTCTCTCTCTCTCTCTCTCTCTCTCAAATTGATATGCTTGTTGTAGATGTTGGACGTTCTGATATCGCTTGATTTCTTCAATCCAATGGTTCACATTGTCTGGAGTAGGGGTGGCCTGACCCAGCCCTGGTGGGCAATCCCTCTAGGTCTTGTCTAATCATCAACTTGGTCACTGTTATACAAAAGAATGCAACGATTTGAAGAGAGGCATGTATGTACGTCTCTAGTTTAAAAAGTATTTTTGGATACAGGGTCATGTTTCTATGATCAAAACCATTTATATAAATGAGATTGATCATGGATGAAGGCAATATTGCAAAACATTTCGTAGATTTGGACAAGCCTTTTATTATGCTACCACTCTTTACCATATCGGCCCAGCTCATCATGGCACTTGGACTAGGGCTGAGCCAGGGAGGGACAACCTCAGGCAGGCCATTGCCACCCGTTGTACGGAGACAGTGAAATCTAGCATGATTTTGGATGGAGCAGGGTGATGAGACCATGGGCTCGGCTCTACATTGCAATAAACTGTTACCAAAATCCCATCTGTCCAAATCGTAGATCCACTTTAGCAAAACGGGGGGTAGCTGCAAAATCAGATCGGTTTGAAAATGCTAGCGTTTGGTCAGGGGATGCTTTTCCTCGCAGTAATGGGAAAACATTGACATTTGATTTCTCTATTTGTGGGCATCGAGCAGATTAGCATGCTTCGATTACAATATGCACGGTTTGTGGATGATTTGGATTGAGGTCAACACCTTTAATTATTATTATTTTTGTTTTTTCAATGTGCGAGTTGCATGCATTAGCATGGATTGCTGTAAATGGCCCGGCCTGAGGCAATCAAAGTTGAAATTTTGGATAGGGCCAGGCCTGGATAATTCAAAATCAGGGCTGAAGCTGGCCCGTCCCTGGCGAGTCTGAAGGTTTATGAGACTCTTTATATTTCAAGGAAAATTATTAAGTGATCATGGTATTAAAATAGTGCCAAGGTTGGTTTTTATTTTTATTTTTATTTTGGGCATCCCTTGTCTACAATGAGGCCTATCGTATACACGGTTTGGATCACTAAAATGCAGCCCAGATTCAATGACCACGATTGCCACTTATCTATGTAAAATCTTAGGATGTATTTTAGCGAACCTCTGTACCAGCAAACTCTCCAAATAAACAACGCTTCTCTGCATACCCACTCTCACCCATAGGACTGTCCCCGGTGCCCATGAGATTCCGTGCCTATTCTCACCCATTGGATCATGCTTATGAGATGCCACTCTCGTATTTGTATAAATCAGAGTAGCATGCATCCAAACGGCTGGTATCGAAACCCATAGGTGGTGAAATCCCACTACGGCTTGTGTGGGTTTGTGGTGGGTGCGTGTGTAAAAAAAAAAAAAAAAAGGCTTGTATCGAAGATGAGTAAAATAATCAAGCTGGAATCTATCATGGTTAACATCCAAAAATATACAATTCGAAAAGAATACTCTTAAGTGAGCTTGAGAGCTTGTACAATTTATAAATAACGAATATGTAAAGATGTAAAAACTGTATATATATATATATATATATATATATTAGAGTCATGTGTACCTATGCATGTGTACACCTTTGCACACGTGTCATGAGCATCTAATTCAAACCGTCCATGTGATGCAGAATCCTACGAAACCCCAAGGATTTTTATTTTATTTTATTTTATTTTATTTTTACCATGATCTAAAATTCTGGTGGGCCATATCAAAGAGTAATTCAAATCAAGGGAGCAAACTATTTTCAATTTTCATAGCCCAATAAAGTTTTGGATCGAAGTAAAATTTGAGCCTAGGGGGTTTCATGAGGTGTTGTTTCCCATGGATTGTAACGACAGTGAAAATTTAAATAAATAAAAGATTTTTTTTTAAAAAATATTATCTTTATCTTATCTCTATCCTATTTTTGTCTTTTCTTTATTCTACTCTATCCTATCACTATCTTATCTTTATCTTATCTTTATCTTATATTTATCATATATTTATCTTATCTTTATCTTATATATACCCATAAACATTCCCGTATCCCTCAAAAAGGCACCCTGCGACAACTGAGAAAGGAAGATAGTATTTTGGATAGCTTAGATTAAGTATGTTTATGGTTTTTTTTTTTTTAGTATTTTACACATTTAATTTGACTCGATCTATGCAATGAACAGTGTGGATCGGCCACACGTTCATTGCATTTGATTATGGGTTGATACAATGTATATGCGATAGAGGTTTAACATTCTATGCAAAATTTCTAATTGTGATTGGTGTGCACCTAGTCGAATCAGATTAGAACTATATGGATCATACGATCTTTAAAGCCAAAATATACAAGGGCCCTAATTTTTAGATCAATCCGATCATCGGATGGGTCACATTAGTCAGATCTAGAAATGGTTAATAAAGAAAGCTTAGATTTCTGCGCAAGTGTTGTTATCACTTGGTGTAGAAGATCAAGATGGGCCATCGGTGTATGTGTAGTTAGATCCACACCATTCATCTAATGTGTAGAAGCAAAACATGACAGGACCTCAAGAATCTGAATGATCTAATCATCTAATAGGCCACCTCAATCAAGCAATTTCTATTCAATTTTATAATCTTAAAAAGGAAATAAAAGATAAAAATCTAAATAGAATTTTAATTATTTGATCATTTAGGATTTGATCACCTAGGATGTTAATCAATGGTGGGCCCCACCATGTAATAAAATTAGATGAATAATAATATCGTTGATATAATTGATAGGACCTTAGAATTCAAACTATTCTAATTACCTTGCGGAGTCTATACTACTAGACTTAGGTGAGTAACCTAACGTGCCTCATGATTCATTAGAATTAAAATAAATTATTTGTGATGGTTTAATTGATTGATGTACTGATTTGATATTTTGTTTTAATATTATATGATGTGGTAAATTATATACTAATTTGTGCCAAATTATATGGATGATAATAATTGTAAGTTGAATTTACTTATTAAGACAAGTATCTCTGAAAGTTATAAAAATGATACATTCATATGTCATCCCTCTTTCATTAGATTTATATAATGCATGGTCAATCTCAAGGGCCATCCTTGGAAGAAATGTCAATCCTGGTAGAGCATTACTAGATGCGGGCTATGCCCAAGCCAACCGAAAGATGGAAGCCTACCTAACGGGTGGATGCGGGTTGACGACCTTCAACTCAAGCAGATGGACGATCATCCCATCTGATGCATTCATACACTATTTGTACCCATATTATTGTAAATATATTTTTAATACTTTGTATTATTTTAATTGCTATGATTATGAACCATGCTGGATTATGTCACTAAACCTAGCCAGCTTACCATGTTATTGATGGAAAAACCGTACAGAGGAGCCATTAGCAGATGATATGGCACAGGAACCAGAAGGATCTACCGTACCTGAACACGACGCATGTAAAACGTAGCCATACTTGTCTGAAGACGAAGTGGTGACATTAGACAATTTTTGGTTATGTGATTTACTTGCTAGAATAGTTTGATTAGCGTATAATGCATATTGGTATTGATTATGAGATTTTAAGAAATTGTTTAGATTTATTTCATTGAAACAATGTTTATATGGAATAAACATATTTATAGTATGATGTTATAATAAATGAATGATTTTTAAGGTTTATTTTATCTTAATGGTCGTCAAGATTTATATATGCCTGGTTGATTGGTGGTAAGTGTTATGTATGTGTGATTGGAATTGTGGTGGAACTTATACTAAATGTAATTATCACCTCTGATTAAACTGATCAATGAATTAAGTTACTACACTTTGTGTATGAGTTATGAGTTGAAATTTGTGTCTGAGGGTGCACACTCTATACCCGAATTTCGGGGCGTTACAGTTTGGTATCAGAGCGTTAAATTAATACCATAAGTGACATATAGGTTGTGAACCCATACATGCATAATGCGTAGGTCCCTGGAACTAGAAACCTACACTTATGACTTCCATTTATAATACTTTTATATAATAAGAAACTTAAAAATATAACTTATAAGGCATTATTATTATTTAGAGTAAAAACTAAACTTATTCATATAATTACATTCCTTGGAGACCTGAATCTGGACCTTTGAACAAATTTTAAAGTAATTTAAGTTGTGATGTACTGCTGGACAACAATGGACAACAGAAATCACTTACCTTAAAAAATTGTAATTAAAGAAAAAAGCCTAATCGTAACTATCGAAGAGTAGATTAAATAAAAAATAATTAGATAATTCGAATCTGACAGATACTGTGCTGATTTTGGGAATTAGTGCAGGCTGGTTAGAAATCGTCCAGATTTGAACAGGTCTGATTGTAGGAATTTTTGAAAATTCTATGGCTACCTGATTGAGCTGAAATTTTATGAAAGTATTGTATACTCATGTAGAAACCTCCAGAAAAATTTTGAGCTACATTTAGAAGTTCTAAGCGTGTAAATTAATGATTGGAACAGTAGCCATTGATAGTGAGCTGGTCTCTCCATAATGTAGTACTACTAACTTGATGACTTGTAGAATTTTCTTTGTTATTAGTGCTAAGGTACTTTGATAATATTGAATATGAGTTAGAGAACCTATAAATTCCACTGAGTTATTAATAATCCATCTTATAGGAGTTATGACCCCTAAGAAGACGCGTAGTATTCGTGATTTAATGCCATCCGCAAGTGCACCTCTCCCATATACTCCTTTACTAAATCCTCCTATTCCCGAAGAATCTGGAACAGCTCCTGATGAGCAAGACAAGAATGAAGTCAATGAAGCAGGGTAAGCTCCTCCACCACCTCCTCCTCCAGTTAACACGGCAGATGTTGGACCTAACACGCAACTCCCATTATCCCCAACCACTATTCGAGCTAACCTCGCAGGTAGAGGTGTACATGAGTCGAGTTGAGCTGAGCTTTGCCCAGCTCGTGCTCGACTCGGACAGCTTGAGTCTCAACTCGTGCTTGGCTCGGCCTTCGAGCTTGGAATAACAGCTCGTGCTTAGCTCGGCACGTAGCTCGGTCCAGTTCGAGCCGAGTTCGAGTTGACTTTTCGAGTTGATTGGTCGCTGGTCGGATGGGTTCGTTTGACCAAACTAGATGTTGGTCCGACTGTACTGGAGCCACCCGACCAGTGGTCGTTGGTCGAATGGGTTCCACTACTCAGAGGGACGCTACTTGCCGGAAAAAATGGAGAGAGGGGAGGAGGGGACTCACTTTGGGAGAGGATGTCCTACGGACAGACGTTGGAAGGAGGAATTTCATTGAGCGGTGGAGAACAGCGAGAGTCTTAGGCGAACGGACGACTGATTTGGGCGAACGGGAGGGAGAAATGGATCAAGGTTGGGCAATTTGGGCGCTGGAAGCTCGCTGGGTTAGGGTTGCTCTGGGTTGGGCAAAATTGGTTAGGGTCGGACGAATGAGGGTTTTTTTTTTAAACCCTTATATATGCACTTAAAACTCGATCTGAGTCAAGTACAAGCCAAGTCGAGTCGAGTTGAGCTCAATATCGAGTCGAGCCGAGTCGAGCTAGGCCTAGCTCGGACTCAACTCGAAATGTTCCGAAGTCCCAAAAAATGGCTTGACTCGGTTCGAACAGAGTTTCGATCCGAGTAGAGTTAAGCTTTTTTGAGTTGAGTCGAGCGAGTTACCAAGTTAACTCTGCTCATGTACAAGTCTACTCACAGGACCAAATGTTCAACTGCGGGATGGTGCCTTTGGGTTGGTAGCGTAGATGGCGGGAATGCTAAAACAACAACAGGAATAGTTCACCGTTTAGCGGGACATGTTAGCCACCTTGAACCAGACATTCCAAAATCATCGAAACATATCTCCACTAAGGTAGATTTACTTGAGAAGTTTACGAAGTTGTGACCACCAGTATTCAAGGGTGCATTTGACTCATCAATAGCAGAAGATTGGTTGAAGCAGATTGAGTAAGTACTAGAAGCAATGAATTGCCCTGATGATCAGAAGGTTAGACTGACGTCCTTTATTCTTCAGGGCGAAGCCGATGTATGGTGGAGAGCTGTAAAGAGAATGGTTCCAGCTGATCACGTGTGGACCTGGAATGAATTTTAGGAAAAGTTTCGTGAAAAACATTTTCCTAAAGCGCATCGCATCCAAAAGATGGTGGAATTTTCAAAGCTAGAACAAGGTTCCATGACAGTAGCTTAGTATGAAGCAAAATTTGTTGAATTAGCAAGTCATATGCTAAAGGTATTGGAAGATGAGGATTAAAGATCACAAAATTTGAAGAAGGGTCAAAACATAATATTAGAACAAAATTTTGTTGCGTAGATGTGAAGAAATACTTAGAAATAGTCGATAAAGCCTTACAAGTAGAACAAGATACAGAGCGGTTTCTCAAATCTTGTGTACAGTTAAAAGAAACAGGATAGAGAAACAGGTCGATACCTTCCCAATACCAACGACTAGAGAAGAAACCCAGAATGAAAATTCAGTCATCAACACTGAGAACCCAAGAACGATATTTTCCAAGAAATTGTGCGTATTGTGGTAAGTATGGTCGCATGGCTCAGGTGTGCAGAACTAAGATGAGAGATATGGGTATAATGCCTCTTCAACAAATACCACCGCGACTATAACTTCGAGTATTATCTCAACAAACGGGTCAGACATCACAAGCGTCACGTACCCTACCGCCCCAACTGCAGCAGAATCAACAAAATCGACCATCTCCATCAGTTCATCAAGGCCAAGGGAGTCATCCCAGCAGGTAACATCCACCACGTGCACATGTTTATTCCATCTCATCTAAGGAGAATCTAGAAGAAAATAATAACATTGTTGAAGGTATGATTGAAATGCATGGTACTCCGATTTTTGTGTTATTTGATTATGGGGCTATTTTATCTTTTATTGCATCATCGTTAGTATCTCGGTTAGGACTGAAGTCAGAAATCCTCGATAAGAAAATTTTGGTAGAATCCCCCATAGGCAAGTCAATTATTTTGGACAAAATATGTAAATCAATTCCCCTCAAGATAGGTGATATTCCTATATTAGCTAATTTAGTAGAAATGAGTATGGCGGGTTATGATGTTATTCTCGTAATGGATTGGTTTACTCGAAATCATGCGACGTTGGATTGTTATGCGAAGACAATTACTTTCGTGGTGCCAGGAAGAGAACCACTTATGATTCAAGGAAAAATAAAGAATGAGAAGATCGAGCATGTTATGACATTGATTGGTGGTGAGAAATAAGAAACGACCGTGGATTTGATTCCGGTTGTGCAAGAATATCCTGAAGTTTTTCAAGATATACCAGGATTACCACCTCGATGAGAAGTGGATTTTGGTATCAATATCCTACCAGGATTGACACCAATATCTGTCTCCATATCAAATGGCGCCTGTAGAGCTGAAGGAGCATCTGGAAGAATTGAGGTCCCAAGGATTTATTTGACCAAGTACCTCTCCTTAGGGTGCGCCAGTACTTTTTGTAAAGAAGAAGGATGACACTTAACGTTTGTGTGTTGATTGTCGCTGATTAAATCAGATGACGATTAAAAAAGTGCCCATTACCCCATATAGATGATTTATTTGATCAGTTGAAAGGAGCTCTATATTTTTCTAAGATCGATTTAAGATCAGGTTACCACCAGCTGCGTATTAAAGAAGAGGATATCTACAAAACTACTTTTAGAACACGTTATGGTCATTATGAATTCTTGGTCATACCGTTCGGGTTGACCAATGCACATGCAGTGTTTATGGACCTAATGAATAGAGTGTTCCAGCCATATCTGGATAACTTTATCATCGTATTCATTGATGACATTCTGATTTACTCGAAGACCAGTGAAGAGCATGAGTTGCATCTAAGGACGGCGTTGAAGACTCTAAAGGATAACCAATTGTATGCTAAGTTTTATAAGTGTGAGTTTTGGAAGGAGAGTGTTAAATTTCTTGGGCATATTGTTTCAGAAAAAGGCATTGCGGTTGGTCCTATGAAGATTGAAGCCGTGGTGAAGCGGGAACAACTCACAAGTGTGTTAAAAGTTAGAAGCTTTCTCGAGCTCGCTGGATATTTTAAAAGGTTTATTAAGGATTTTTGAAGATTGTTGGACCACTAACGTGTTTAACTCGAAAAGGAGTGCCCTTCAAGTGGATTGAAAAGTGCGAAAAAGCTTTTCCTGAACTGAAGCAACTCCTAACCTCAACTCCCGTTCTAACCCTCCCGAAGGATGAGTTGATATTCGAAGTTTACACTGATGCATTGACTAAAGGTCTAGGTTGTGTATTAATGCAAGGGGGCAGGGTGATCGATCGTATATGCATCAAGGTAGCTTAAGCTCTATGAGCGTAATTATCCAACCCATGATCTAGAGTTGGGTGCTATTGTATTTGTGTTGAAGATTTGACTGCATTACTTCTATGGTGAACAGTTCGAGCTTTATACAGATTACAAGAGTTTGAGGTACTTATTCTCTCAGAAGGACTTGAACATGAGGCAGAGAAGATGGATGGAATTTCTTAGGGATTATGATTTCTTGTTGTCCTATCATCCGGGAAAAGCTAATCTGGTTACTGATGCTTTGAGTAGAAAAAAATATAAACAAAAGAGTGTAGCGAGCATAATGGTGCACAGATGAGAAATGTTGAATTTTATTAGATAGTTTGATATTCGATTAAATTTTCAAGAGAAGAAGATTTGCCTTATGGAGTGAATAATTGAAGCTCAAATGAATGATGAGTGGTTTTTAAAAATGATAGCCAAGTATCAGAATTATAAGACTTCAAATTGGAGTATAGGGGACGATAAAGGAATTCAATATCGAGGTCGACTCTGTGTGCCTAATATTCCAGATCTAAAAGATGAGATTTTAAATGATGCACCCCGAACTAAGTTTACAATTCACCCAGAAAGCACAAAGATGTACCACAATGTAAAACAATCATTTTGGTGGCCGAATATGAAGAGAGAAATCGCTGATTATGTGTCGAGATATTTTATCTATCAGCAGGTGAAGGCGGATCATTAGAACCCATCAGGATTATTGCAGCCTCTGAAAGTACCTGAGTGGAAGTGAGATTGTATCTCTATGGACTTTATAGTTGGTCTTCGTAAGACGTAGAAGAAGCACGATTCGATTTGGGTAATTGTCAATCGACTGACCAAGTTAGTGCACTTTATTCATATCCGTATCAATTATTCAATGGAGGAACTTGCTAAGCTATACATCAAGGAAATAGTGAGATTGCATGGTGTCCCTAGTTCTATTGTATTGGATTGAGACTCATGTTTTACTTCGCAATTCTGGATAAGTCTACAGGAAGCTAGACTATGGACTACAACACAACATATCATCCATAATCTAATGGGCAAACGGAACATGTGAATGAAATATTAGAAGACCTGTTACGTGCATGCGCTCTGGATTTCAAGAAAAGCTGAGACAACAATGTACATTATGCTGAATTCGCCTACAACAATAGTTACCAAGCAAGCATCGGTATGGCTCCATACGAAGTCTTGTATGGACGTCCTTGCCGAGTACCTAACTGTTGGGTCGAGGTAGGTGAGAAATGTTTAATTGGGCTAGATGTTGTCCAAGAAGCTGCTGAGAAAGTTGAAATTATTCAAAAGCAACCATAAGCCGCTCAGAGTCATTAAAAGAACTACGCTGACAATCGAACATGAGATCTAGAGTTCACAGTAGGAGACCACGTGTTTTTGAAGGTTTCTCCCATGAAGGGATTGATGTGGTTTAGTACCAAGGGAAAACTCGCACCACATTTTATCGGACCATTTGAAATATTAGAGCAGATTGGAGCAGTGGCATATTGGCTTGCATTACCTCCTCAGTTGGCCAGTGTCCATAATGTTTTTCATGTATCAATGCTATGGAAGTATAAGAGGGATGATTTTCATGAGATTGACTAGCAAGATCTCGATTTGGAGGAAGATACATCTTACATGGAGAAATCGGTTCGAATACTGGATCGAAAGGAGCACGTGTTGCGCCGTAAGACAGTACATTTAGTAAAGGTTTTATGGAGTCATGATGAAGTAGACGAAGCATCTTGGGAGCAGGAGAGAGAAATTCGTGAGAAATATCCTCATCTCTTTGAGGAGTAGTTTCATGTAAATTTCGATGATGAAAAATTTCTTTTAGGGGGGTAGAATGTAGCGCCTGTGAAAAATTTAATTATAGTAATAATGATAATAAATAAATAAAATATTTTTTTTAATATTATCTTTATCTTATCTCTATCCTATCTTTATCTTATATTTATCATATCTCTATCCTATCTCTATCTTATCTCTATCTTATTGTTATCTTATCTTTATCATATCTTTATCTTATCTTTATCTTATATATACCTATAAACCTTCCTGTATTCCTAAAAAAGGGCACCCTGTGACAACTGAGACATGAAAATAGTAATTTGGATAGCTTAGATCAGGTATGTCTATTGTCTTTCTTTTAGTATTTTATGCATTTAATTTGACTCGATCTATGTAATGAACAATGTGGATCGGCTACACGTTCATTGCATTTGATTATGGGTAGATACGATGTAAATGTGATAAAGGTCTAACATTCTATGTGAAATTTCTAATTGTGATTGGTGTGCACTTAGTCGAATCAGATTAGATATATACGGATCATATGATCCCTAAGATAAAAATATACAAGGGCCCTAATTTTGAGATCAGTTCAACCATCAGATGAGCCACATTAGTCAGATCTAGAAATGGTTAATAAGGAAAGCTTAGATTTTTGTGCAAGTGTTGGTATCACTTGGTGTAGAAGATGAAGATGGGCCATCAATGTATGTGTGGTTAGATCCACATCATTCATCTAATGTGTAGAGGTAAAACATGACAAGATCTCAAGAATTTGAATGTCTAATCATCCAATAGGCCACCTCAATCAAGTAATTTCCATTCAATTTTATAATCTTAAAAAGAAAATAAAAAATAAAAATTTAAATAGAATTTTAATTATTTGATCATTTATGATTTGGCCATCTAGGATGTTAATCAATGGTGGGCCCCACCATGTAATTAAGTAGATGAATAATAATATTGTTGATATAATTGATAGGACCTCAGAATTCAAATCATCTTAATTACCTTACAGAGTCTATACTACTAGACTCAGGTGAGTAACCCAACGTGCCTCATGATTTATTGAAATTAAAACAAATTATTTGTGATGGTTTAATTGATTGATGTGTTGATTTGAGTATTTTGTTTTAATATTGTATTATGTGGTAAATTATATACTAATTTGTGCCAAATTGCATGGATGATAATAATTGTAAGTTGAATTTACTTATCAAGACAAGTGTCTATGGTAGTTATGAAAATGATACATTCATATGTCATCCATCTTTCATTACATTTACATAATATATGGTCGATCTTAAGGGCCCTTCCTGGAAGAAATGTCGATCTTAGTAGAGCGTTACTGAATGCGGGCTATGCCTAAGCCTACCGAAAAGTGGAAGCCTACCCAATGGGTAGATGCGGGTTGACGACCTCCAACCCAAACAGATAGACGATCATCCCATCTGATGCATTTATACACCATTTGCACCCATATCATTATATATATATTTTTAGTACCTTGTATTATTTTAATTGCTATGATTATGAACCATACTAGGTTATTTCACTAAGACTGGCTAGCTTATCATTTTATTGATGGAAAAATTATACAGAGGAGCCATTAACAGATGATGTGGTGCAGGAACTAGAAGGATCCACCGTACCTGAACACAACCCATGTGAAAGTGGCCATACTTGTCTGAAGACGAAGTGGCGGCATTAGACAATTTCTGATTATGTGATTTACTTGCTAGAATAGGTTGATTAGCGTATAATGCATATTGGTATTGATTATGAGATTTTAAGAAATTGTTTAGATTTATTTCATTGAAACAATGTTAGTATGGAATAAACATATTTATAGTATGATGTTATAATAAATGAATGATTCTTAAGGTTTATTTTATCTTAATAGTTGTCAAGATTTATATATGCCTGGTTGATTGGTGGTAAGTGTTATGTATATGTGATTGGAATTGTAGTGGAACTTATACTGAATGTTATTATGACTTTTGATTAAACTGATTAAGGAATCAAGTTAGTACACTTTGTGTACGAGTTACGAACTGAAACTCGGGTCTGAGGGTACTGTAAGTGCTATAGTTTTATGATCCTTTCGTTGTCAAATTTTGTGGTGCCAAAATATCAATCTATGTCTTGTGTAATTTATGTCTTGTATAGCTCATTGGTATATATGATCAAGACATTGCATCACCTCTCTAAACACGTTGCTTCAAGTCAAGAACAAAGATTTACTTCAAACCATTTCAAGAAATGCAAGTACAAGCTACAACGAAAGAAATGATCTTGTTCAAAGACTCAAGTTAGTATACAACTTGAAATGAAGTGTAATTCAAGCCCTAGAAGATCTCAAGTTCAATGCTACATCAAGTATAGAGATCTCAAGCTTCATAATCTTCAAAGGTCAACCATCATTTGAAGAAATGAAGAACTCAATATCCATACTTTACATTTAAGGTATGAATGACTTTAGATTGACCTTAGAGTAGGTCATTTTGTATACATAATTCAAATTGAATCTTTTTATATAAATTTGGACTGTTCTAAGACTAGTCCTAGACCTTGTTCAACTAGTCCTAGAACTGGATCGACCAGTCCAAGAAATTTCAGGACCAGTCCTAAGTTGTTATAATTTTTCAAAATTTTTTGGTTGAGCTACGACCAGTCCTGGAGTCTTCTCGACCGATCGTGTGAACAGTGCTCGACTTGTTCACGACCTGTCGTGCACCTTCGACTCAAACTCCAGCAACTAAACTTGGTGCCTCACGACTAGTCGTGGGTTGGTCACGACCAGTCGTGGAGGGCTCACGACTGGTCGTGGATGACCTTTGACCAGTCGTAGAACGGTTTTATCCGATCGCGCTTAAAATTTCAAAAATCCGTTTCTTCTACGATCAGTCGTACTGTCCTCAGGACCAGTCGTAGACGAATTTCTGCAACTATAATTAGACGACGAATTTCAGAGTTTGATAATCCAATTCAAGTAAAATCAAGGCATCACTCTGAGATAAGTTTGTGTTCATTTTAAGCTAATTTGTGCATATTTAATATTCTCTTTTGTTAGCTTTATTGATTTGATTTTGTTTCTATATTCCAATCTGAATTGAAAAGAGGAATTGTGATATTCCTTCTTCTTGGAATCAAAATCAAATATAGCTAGCCCAACTGGTTTAATTTAAAATCAATCTAGAACCTAGAACCATTTCTTAAGTGAGTATTGGACATTGAACTTCTATTCGAACTTCTATTCCGACTTGGTTCTTCCGGGCTACAACAAAAGGAGAAATCCAGGTATTTTACTTTATTGTAAATTTCATTCTTTTGATTTTATTTGAGATTAATTTAGAAAAATCTCAATCTGTTGGTTATCTGAGGAGAGCCAGAAAACTCAGAAGTGGGGTTTTTTTGAATTGTGTAAGCCCATTTGAAAGACACAATTGTGCAGGTTTTAGGTGAACCTGAGAAACCTATTTTCATAGTGAACGCTAATATCCATTGAGTGAGGATATTAGGAGTGGAGTAGCAAGCTGTGTGGCTGTTGTTTAACAGTTGGTGAACACACAGGCGAACCACTATAGCTCTTTGTGTTTTGTGGATGTGTGATTTATTTTATTTTCTATCTTTTATCATTCAAAGTTTGTGGGATGTATGTGTGGATGTGAATGTTGTAATATTTACATTTCAAGCATTGTGGGGAATGTTGTAATAGTTTAATATTTCTATTCCTTACTATTTATTTATTCTTCTTCCGTTTGAGTTTTTGATGCAAAGAACTTTCTAGAAATAAGGTTGTCCTGCCATAAACCCTTGGTTTTTATGGTGTAAGGTTGTCCTTAGAACAACATTTGTATTAATCTCTCAATACTTGATTATTGAGGCTGCTTTTCATTTCTGTATTGTAAGTTGATTTTTTTATTTGGCTATCATATTCTTTTATTCCGCTGTTAAAGCTTAAATTTGGCATAGTCCTATTCACCCCCCTCTAGGACATATAGCTTGGCCTTTTCAAGTGGTATCAGAGCCTAATAGCTCGTTTTAATTCTTGTTATTTGGATTTATTTCATGAGCTAATCGATCTAAGCTATTTATAAGATGTCAAATTTTGATAGTCGTTCAGTCACTATGCCTCTACCATTTGATGACACCAATTATGCCTATTGGAAAGCCAGGATGAGGATTTTCCTTAAATCCATGGATGAAAGCGTGTGGCAAGCCACAGTGACTGAATGGACCCCTCCTACTACTGAAGTATCTGGTATCGATGGATTAAAATCAATGAAAGTCTCACCTGCTTAGACCACGCTTTAGAAAAGTGAGAGTAGTGCCAATGCAAAAGTACTAAATGCAATCACTTATCACCAGATGAATTTAAAAGAATTATATCTCGCGATACTGCAAAGCAAGCTTGGGATATATTAAAAATGACACATGAGAGTACATCAATTGTCAAGAAATCTAAAGTCCAAATCCTCACAACCAAATTTGAGGAAATACATATGGAAGAAAATGAAATGTTTATAGACTTCTATACTAGATTAAATGACATTGTAAACTCTATGTGGGGTCTTGGTGACAAAATCTCTAAAAGTAAAGTTTGTGCAAAGATATTGCGCTCACTCCCTGAACGGTTCAATTCTAAGGTAACTGCGATCCAGGAACTTCGTGATACGGATACTATGAGGGTAGAAGAATTAGTTGGGTCTTTACAAACCTATGAGTTAAATTTTTAAGCTCCTAAAGGTAAATCTATTGCCCTTAAGTCTTCTAAAAATGTTTCTCAAGAAAACAATAACAATTCTGATTTAGAAAATTCTGAAGACGATATGACTCTTTTAACAAAAAAGTTTTACAAGATTTTCAAAAGTAAAAAGAGGGTTGATTTTCAAAAATCAAATGATAAGAAGAGATCTAAATTTAAATCTAAAACTTGGAAATCTTTGAAAGATAGTCAATGTTACAACTGCCAAGAATATGGGCATTTAATAAACAAGTGTCCTAAAAAGGACAAACCCAAAAAGAAGAGTATGTTGGCTACTTGGGATGAATCTTTTGGCTTTGAAGCCTCTTCTGAATCAGAAGACTCTGAAACCGAGTCGGGCAATGAAGTTAAAGCCCTTATGACTCTAGCCAAGTTCACTTTTTCATATCACGATAATTTAACTAGGGAAGAAAATTTGAATAGTTAAATTAGGAAATCAGCCATGCTTACAATGCCCTATACAAGGAACGTTGTAAAATTGCCGTAAAACTAAAACTTCAAAAAGAAAAGTATTTAAAACTTAAAGAAAATTTTGATTCTCTTGTCTTAGAAAAATCCCATATTTTAGATTGTTTTGAAAAATGCAAATGCGATTTAGAATTCAAAACATCCCAGATTAAAAATCTTAAATATGAAAATAATAAACTTAAACTTGAAGTCTTTTCTCTTTTGAGTTTAAAGGATACATGGAGATATGCCCAAGGTGATCCAAAGTTAGAAAAACTTTTATTCGGATCAAGAAAATGTGGCGACCGATCCGGTTTGGTCTATGATAGAAATACTCCTCCTAAGTTTGTAAAAGGAGAATCCTCAAACTCAAAAGAGAATAGTTCAAATCAAAAGTTTTTTAAAAATGCTAATACTTTTCAATCTTTGAAACCTAAAAGTAATTATATCAACTATAAAATCAGAACCAAAATCCTTTAGTTGAGAAAATAGTTGATCTACTTAAGGAGCTCTTAAAATCTAACTCAGTAGGTCACTCTTACAACAACTACAAACAAAAGAAGACCCACTATACTCCTAAACCCAAAACAGTTAGGAAATGGGTTCCTAAGGTTACCTGTTTGGTTGCTCATACTGCTTTCAAAGCTACAAGCCATTCAAAGTGGAACCTAGACTGTGGATGCTTAAGGCATATGACTAGTGATAAAGGTCTATTCACCGATCTCAAAGACATGGCTGATGGGTCAGTCACATTCGGTGATGACAACAATTGCAAGATTATTGGCCAAGGTACGGTTCAACTCTATAACCTCCCTTTGTTTAAAAATGTCTTATACGTTGAAGGGTTAAAATACAATCTGTTAAGCATATCTCAAATATGTGATAACAATCATAATGTAAAATTTTCTAACCAAGGTTGTGAAATTCTAAATAATAAGGGTTCAGTAATATTAACTTGTCACAGAACTTCTGAAAACTGCTATATTGTTAGTGAATCTAGCTCATCTAGTTAATCGTGTTACATGGTCCATACCGATGAGACTGATTTTGTAACAACCTGTACTTTTTAGTACTCGAGTGTTACCGTGAGGACCTAATTTAGGATCACAAACCCGATTTAGTGATTTTGTAAGGCAACTGTAAACTCATTGGACCTTAGGAGCATCAGTCTAAGTGTATCTAGAATTAGCCTGGGAATGTTGGAGGACAAACATGATCTGACCGACCACCAGATGAGGCCCACCTGAGTTATAGACCTGCCTCAAGGACAGATGGGTGGCCTATCTTAAGTTGATACATAATAACTCACTTTGAAGGTCTATATATATATATATATATTACAATACAAAATGATTTTTAGAATCATTTGTAATAAAACATATATTACTTAAATTATACAAATTATGTATACTACTTATTTTACATTATTTAGACTATATATGAAATAAATTGTATGTCAACACATTGTCATATAATTGACGTAGATTGACTAATAATTACATTTTAAAACTTAAACTATGTATTATTGCATTATGCCATATATATAAAATATACATCATTTAGAATAATTAATGTTGTATATATATAAAAGGAAAATAAATATATATACACATATATATAATACTTCAAATTAAATACATTATTTCTTGAAAAATAACTATTAATATAAATTATAAATGTTACAAGTTGTTTATATGTTGATAAAACATACTATGGCATATGCTAACATAATCATTATTAATTAATACCTATTATTCCATACTAATATTGAAACTGGTGAACGGATCAGATTTCACTTTAGACCACCATGGGCCGTGAAGACCACCAATCGGACACTAAATTGACGTGTATGGCCCATCTAAGTCATGGATCTACCCCATTCTTTGGGTTGGGCCCTATCTTGGGTTGGAAAAACAGGTGAACGGAGTGGATCCACTGGATCCATCATGGTGGGCCCCACATGAGGAGCGTGTGTAGACGGTTGGGGTGCACCAGAGGCGCACCATGCCACAGGCACGGTCAGACCCGTGCTTGTCCAAAAGAGGAAAGGAATTCCCTCGTCCTTTCTTTTCAAACTTCCTTCCGCCAAAACAGAGGCCGGACAAGGTCCCTCCTCAACGATCGATGTCCCACCATCTGGGCCCCAAATTGACGATCCAAACTGCCCATTTGACTCCGGCATTGGGCTCAACCAAAACCCAACTTCTATGACAGGTTTTCCTGTACATACGGACAGACAATGCTCGATGCCAGGAGAGCCTACAAACACATCTGTTTTCAAATATGGAAACTGTTGCCAACAGGATGATCTGTGTGACCCTCTCTCCCTCGATCCAAGCCGTCCACCCTAAGCTCTCTCACCCGTCCGTTCTAGCTAAGCGGTTTAGGGATTCCTGTTGCAGACAAAAACAAGTGGCCGGTTTGGTTTCAACCGCTGTACTTAGCAGTTTCGAATAGATTCAATCCCAGCCTTTTAATCTTCATCGGACGGTTTAAAGATGTTAGGGCAACACTACAAGAAAGGCTGGATCGAGCGAAAGCAAATCCTACCACCATTCCTGCAGCAACCCGAGAAAAACGGCCGTTCTCTCCTTCGCTTGAACCCACCACCAAAACCGGCTGGGAGCTTCGATCTGAGCATTCCCCGAGCTCCCTTAACCTCATCCACACCCTCCATGATGACCAGATCAAAGGAAAACCTGGCAATATGAAATCTGCCATGGCCGTCCTTCTTCTTCCTCGCTCGAAGGACGGGTCTGTGCGATCATTAGTGGGCCTCCTTGCAGCCGTTTCTCCCTCCGTTTCTTCCAGATCCAGGAGCAGGTGACAGCCAAACACCACCTTCAAACGGTGGAGCCTACCATGATGTATACGTCCACCCACACCGTCAAGACCCCTGGATGGTGGGGCCCATTGTGAGGTATTCGTTCTATCCTCACTGTCCGTCCATTTTTCTAGACTGATGGGCCACCACGTGGCCCCATCCTGATGATATGTGTCATATATGTGAGCCGTCCATTCGTGGAACCCATCAGAGGGATCAACTGGTGTGTATGCAGCTGCTGCAGCAGCATCAGCAAGTTCGTGGGACAGACTGTGATATATGTGTTTTACTCCCACCATCCGTCTGGACGGTGGGGCCTTCACATGATGCGTCCGTTGCATCCAGACCGTCTAGGGCAGCCCTGGATGGCTATATAGTTGGGATATTGGCGTCTACTAGCTTTGTGGGTCCCATGATGTATGTGCAACGTCCTGACTGCCCGTCTCTGCATCCCACAACAGCAAGGCTGCTGTACACATTAACAGAACCGTGGGGCACATGGTGATGTATGGGTCTTATCGACGCCATCCATCTATGTGAACCACACCAGGATTTTCCACCTGGGCTCAAAACACCTTCAGATGGGCCTCGAGTGGAGTGAAAACACCACAGGTGGGCTGCACTTGAGATATATCTCATGTGGGCCGCACTCGGGCAGTGAGCGGGCTACCGTGCTAGGCCAAAAGCTAGTCCTGTCCAGCCAAAAATTTGGGCCATTTATGGCAACAACATTGGGCCACAACTGGGCCCAGTTTGGACTACAACTAGGCTGCCAGATCCGGCCAAGGTCAGGTCCAACTCAGGTCTTGATTTTTGGGCCAGGTCTAGCCCAAAGTCACATGTAGGTGGGCCCTTATCAGCTTACTTGCCAACTTACATACTGTTAGTCTTGAGAACACTAACTGATACAACTCTTGGGTTGGAAACAATTCTAGGTAATCAATCGTACGTATTGGGCCGTTAGTTAACAACAGAAATCTGAATCGAGGAAGACATTCATCTAAGGTGAGGACTCACCCTTTGAGCTTCCCACTTGATTTAATCAATCTAGATATAGATGATGGCATGATTCCTTTAACTAAGTTTCTTACTTTACTATAGAATATGCTAACTTGTGGTATAGTTAACTCATGTATTGGATGATAAACATTTCTTTTAAATTACAATATGCATGAATGGTTTGATGATAACATGTTATCCTTTATTGCATATGTATTAATTCATTAATATGCTACCACTTGTGCTTGAATGATGAACTGAATGGAACTTACCTTGGACTTATGATCTTGCGGTCCACATTTGCCCTTTGTGGCTTGTATGTGTCATTGGTGCCCTTTGTGGCTTATTGGTTACATTTACACATCCGTTGTTTCCTAGCCATTTTGCGAAGTTCAGTCGTACCATGATTTTCGAGTGGAGTTGAAGTTCGCTTCTCGATTTTCTAGCCATCTTGTGGAGTTCACGTACGACATGATTTTCGGGTGGTCTAGGGTTTGTATGTTGTTTGTCTCTTCATTTGCGGTATCAGTCGTACCATGATTTTCGAGTGGAGTTGAATTTCGCTTCTTGATTTTCTAGCCATCTTGCGGAGTTCATATACGACCTAATTCCCGGATGAAGTGGGGGTTTAAAGGGTGCTTTTCTATTCGCCTTGCGAATTCCACTTGTACCATGATTTCTGGGTAGAGCCGAAGTTCGCTTCTCGATTTTCTAGCCATCTTGCGGAGTTCACGTACAATGTGATTTCGGGCGCAATAGAAAATCGTAAGTTTGATTGTTTGGTTATTTGGACATGTTTCCTTATATTGCGACTGTCATTATATATTGCTTATAATGAAACTCTGTTGATTGGTTTGATTTCCTTAAGTATCAGTATGACTATGAAATGCCCTGTGTAGTGTATCTAACTTCATGACTTGTGATCTATATTGGATTGTGAATGATGAGTGCGTAATCTTAGAGGGTGCTCCTACTGCGATAGCCATTGACGTTATCAAACATAACAGTTGATGCAGGTATAGGGCGAGCCGATGCTGTTCACTAGGTTGTTGGAGTAGATCGAGTAATTAAGGAGCTAGGCGGGGCCCTTGCGGCCCGCATTGATCTCCACTACTAGTTAATACACTCATATTTTTGCTTACGTGAACTTTGTTATTTGAGATTGTATAAGTCCTATATAGGCACCACATTTGGAAATTAGTGATGATCAGAATGTTTTTTATTTAATGCATGGTTTATTCTAGCTTCGTTGCTGTTAACTCTGATTAATGACAAATGGTTCAAATTTACACTGGATTTTATAAGCTAACACTCGGGTTTTTGGGAAACGGGTTATATACTTGGGTCTTGAAAACACGGGGCGTTACAGATTTGTGGCATAAACGTCTTGGACATGTATACTATCGTAATTTGTATAGACTGAGCAAAAGAGAACTAATAAGAGGTCTACCTAAATTACAAAAAATAGACAAATATGTGGCGAATGCCAGATTGGCAAGCAATCAAGGAGCTCTCACAAGAAGGTGAACTCCAATGCCACATCAAGACCACTCGAGCTTCTTCATATGGATCTTATAGGACCTACTAGGATGGAGAGTTGAGGTGGCAAAAAATACATTTTGGTAATTGTGGATGATTTTACCAGATTCACTTGGGTAGCTTTCTTAAGGGATAAATCAGAAACCCTTGATGAAGTAAAAAGAGTTCTTAAACAGATTCAAATGGAAAAAGGTTCTCAAGTCTGTAAGATTCGTAGTGATCATGGATTTGAATTTGAGAATAGCAGTTTTGAGAAATTCTGTAGCGATCAGGGAATATCGCATGAATTTTCTGTGCTCAAAACACCACAACAAAATGAAATTGTAGAAAGGAAAAATAGAGTGCTTCAAGAAATGCTATTGTAATGTTGAATAGTATGAAGCTATCTAAAAATCTTTGGGTTGAAGCCGTAAATACTGCTTGTTATATAATTAACCAGGTTTATACAAGTAAATTTAATAATAAAATGGCTTATGAAATGTGGTTCGATAAGAAGCCTACTATCAAATACTTTCGAGTTTTTGGCAATAAGTGTTATATTCTACGTGACCGTGAAAATCTGAAAAAGTTTAACACTAAAAGTGATGAAGGGATCTTTTTAGGATATTCTTTAAATAGTTGCGCATATCGAGTACTGAACAAAAGGACCGGTGTTATTCAAGAATCTATTAATGTGGTTATAGACGATCACTTGAATACACCTGCCCCAAGTTCAGATAATGATGAAGTTCTTTGAATTCACAAACTAGATACTTCATCAAGTCAAAAAAATTTAGAATTGAGAACTATTAAAGATCATCCAACCACTCAGATTCCTGGAAACCCTCTCACTGGTATTCGCACTCGTAAACAACTTGAAGACATATGTAATTACGTATGTTTTACATCTTAGATTGAACCAGCAAATGTAAAAGAAGCTCTTACTGACGAAAACTGGATTGTTGCGATGCAAGAAGAGCTTAACCAATTTATGAGAAATGATGTTTGACATCTTGTTCCTAGACCTAAAGATAAACATATTCTCGAAACTAAGTGGATTTTCAAAAATAAGTCTGATGAACTTGGTAATATAATTTGAAACAAGGCTAGATTGGTTGTACAAAGGTACACTCAAATTGAGGGTATTGATTATGATGAAACCTTTGCCCTAGTAGCTTGTTGTGAGTCAACCAGACTATTTATATCCATTGCTTGCTTTAGAAAATTCAAAATTTATCAAATGGATGTGAAGAGTGCCTTCTTAAATGGTGATCTGCATGAAGAAGTGTATGTTGAACAACCAATGGGTTTTGAAGACCCTAAGAATACTGATCATGTCTATTGCCTTAAAAAGGCTCTCTACGGCTTAAAACAAGCTCTCAAAGCATGGTATAAGAAATTGACTAAGTTTTTACTAAGTCATGGTTTTTAAATGGGAAGTGTAGATAAGACTCTTTTTGTTAAGAAACTTAATGATCACATCTTAATAGTGCAGATCTACGTTGATAATATTATTTATAGATCTACTTGTTCTAACATGACTGTTGAGCTTGCAACTTTAATGAAATCTAAGTTTAAAATGAGCATGGTTGGGGAATTGAATTATTTCCTAGGGTTGCAAGTGAAACAACAATCTGATGACATTTTTATTTCTCAAACCAAATATGCTTTGAACTTAATCAAAAAGTTTGGATTTGAGAACATCAAGAATTTTGATACTCCTATGAGTACAACTCTAAGACTCTCAAAGGACTCTACAAGTAATAATGTGGATCCTAAATTATATCGTAGTATGATTGGCAGTTTACTTTATTTAACTGCTAGTAGACCTGATATTGCTTTAAGTGTTGGTATTTGCGCTAGATATCAGTCTGATCCTAAAGAGTCACATTTAACAGCTGTTAAGAGGATTATGCGATATGTCGCAAGTACTGCTAAATTGAGTTTCTGGTATCCATATGATACTAGTGTTCAATTGGCTGGGTACTCAGATGCTGATTGGGCTGGTAATATTGATGACAGGAAATCAACCAGTGGTGGTTGTTTCTATATTGGAAATTGTTTGGTTTCTTAGTTTAGCAAGAAGCAAAGTTCTATATCGCTCTCAACTACTGAGGCTGAATACATCGCAGTAGGAAATGCATGTACTCAGCTTGTTTGGATGAAACGTATGTTACGCGATTATGGAATTGCACAGGAATTAATGATATTATATTGTGATAATTTCAGTGCTATAAATATTTTAAAAAATCCAATCCAGCATTCACGTACCAAGCACATTGACATTAGGTATCATTACATTCGTGAATTAGTGGAAGAAAAGCTAATATCTTTGGAATACATTCCTACCGAGACTCAACTTGCTGACATTTTCATTAAACTACTTAACAAAAGCAGGTTTAATAAATTAAAATTTGATCTTGGTATGTGCATTTTAAATTGATTATTCATACATATTTGTATCATAATGTATATATATTTGATAAATTATTGGTTTAAATTTCAAATTTGTATGAAAAATGCATGTTTATGTTGGTACACGACTAGTCGAGGATGTGCTCGACTAGTCATGGTACGACTGGTCGAGGAAGGCCCAAGACCGGTGGTGTAGCGCGTTGGTCTCTTTAATTTATAGAAAACCATCATCTTCTTCATTTCTTCTTTTCTCTCCAACAAGTCGTGGCACGACTAGTCGAACCCTACTATTTGATTCGTCAAGGTTAGTGCATTTTTTCAGTCTTACTTGAAGATTCATGGTCTATTTTCTTCAATTTCTTCATTGGAGTGCTTGATTTCAAGCTTTGTTGAGTTATTTGGGTTTTCTTCTCAAATTTCTGTTTTTGAGAAAACCCATTTTTCATCTTTTGCAACTCCTTAGTACATTGATTTTCTTATTGCCAATAGATGCTAGAGGGAAAAAGAAAACTTTTCGTGGTCCATCTTCTTCTAGATCTACTCTAATAGCACGGCGCCACCTTCGGTCACCCGAAGATGATCCCTCATATGTGAAGGATTTGCTTTTGCGCAATGTTATTGTTGAGCGATCTATCGATCTTGAACACATTGCTCCTTTTGGTATTCTCCCACTTCTTCAAGCTGTAGGATGGGCTAACATCTTACATTGGGGTGGGCCTGCATACCAGTCTATTGCTCAATCCATGTTTGCATGTATCTCTGATTTTTCGACTGAGAATTTAACGTTTAAAACTGATGCTAGAGAAGGTCAATTTGAAATTGATCGCCATCTAATTTCAGGGCTAATGGATATACCTGTTAATGATGAGGGTATTCCTATTCATACTCTAGCTGAGAAATCCTCAGAAAAACGCATGCTCACTAAAGATCTATGTAATATGAATGTGCAATGGACTCATAAAGGGAATGCCCTCCCCTCAAAATACTTGTTACCCAGACACAGGGTTCTCCACAGAATCTTTATTTCAAATCTGTGTCCAGGTTCTGGTAATAAAACAGAGCTGACATCCTTTATGGTTCGGGTTTTGCACTCTGTAATATCTGGTACTAAAGTTTATCTTCCTTCTTTGATATGTCATTCCATCATTCAGTTTCGTCTCCATCCAGGTCATAGTGATATTCCGTTTGCCTATCTTATGACTGTTTTAGCTACTCACATGCTAGTTGTTATGCCTGTTGGAGAGGCTCCTATCCATCATCATATTTTTAATAATTCGAATATTAATAAGATGAAATTGGAATTGGGTCCTGGCCAAGTGGATGTGGGTGGTGGTGGAGCAGAAGCAGGGAATGAAGAAGAAGCTGGTGATCTTCCTCCTGATGATATAAATATGGATGATATTTTTGATAAAATTGAATCTGATTCTGCTAATGATCCTGACTATGAGCCATCTGATTTTGATGCTCGTCTTCGTGCTCTAGAGAAGAAGGTAAAGAATATGAATGTGGCCTATGATTTATAGTTTAAATATATGCGCAAGTATCTTAGGCGCTTAAACAAGGGCCTTCATCAACTTGATCCTACCATTCCTACGCCTTCTTCAGGATCTAATTAAGTGCTTTACTCTTTGGTTTGTAATAACTTTAAGTCTACCTGTGTTGGTTTGTGAACTTTATTTGGTTTACTGACTTTTGTTTAAACTAGTTAATGGTATGTGGACTTTAATTTTCTTATATCTTGTCTAGTTAATCCTTTATTACTCCTGTTTCTTATCCTTTTCTATTTATCTTCTTCTTCCTTTGTCATATTGTGTCAAAAAGGGGGAGAAATATTTGGATTGATTGCTTATGGCATGGATATATTTGGATTGATTGCTTATGGCATGGAAATGGATTGTGGGTAGCATATAATTTTTTTTGGATATATGTGTGCTACTCAGGGGGAAGTATGTGAGGAGATGTTTTGCCTATGTTGTGCCTAGTTCATAATGTTATGGGCTAGTTGACGATAACTGGTGCATGATTCTTTAACCAGGTTGTTACTGGTTTTCTCTTATAACTAGTGCATACATGATTCTTTGAATGTGTATTGGTGATATTATTGATGAGTATGTTTTATCACAAAAATGACAAAGGGGGAGATTGTAAGTGCTATGGTTTTATGCTCCTTTGGTTGTCAAATTTTGTGGTGCCAAAACATCAATCTATATCTTGTGTAATCTATGTCTTGTGTAGCTCATTGGTATATATGATCAAGACATTGTATCACCTCTCTAAACACATTGCTTCAAGTCAAGAATGAAGATTTACTTCAAACCATTTCAAGAAATGCAAGTACAAGCTACAACGAAAGAAGTGATATTGTTCAAAGACTTAAGTTAGTATACAACTCGAAATGATGTGTAATTCAAGCTCTAGAAGATCTCAAGTTCAATGCTACATCAAGTATAGAGATCTCAAGCTTCATAATCTTTAAAGGTCGACCATTATCTGAAGATATGAAGAACTCAATGTCTATACTTCACATTTAAGGTATGAATGACCTTAGATTGACCTTAGGGTAGGTCATTTTGTATACATAATGCAAATTGAATCTTTTTATATAAATTTGGACTGTTTTAAGACTAGTCTTGGACCTTATTCGACTAGTCCTAGAACTGGCTCGACCAGTCTAAGAAATTCTAGGACTAGTCCTAAGTTGTTGCAATTTTTAAAATTTTTTTAGTTGAGCTATGACCAGTCCTGGAGTCTTCTCGACCGGTCGTGTGAATAGTGCTCGATTTGTTCACGACCTGTCGTGCACCTTCGACTCAAACTCCAGCAACTAAACTTGGTACCTCATGGCTAGTCGTGGGTTGGTCACGACCAGTCGTGGAGGGCTCACGACCGGTCGTAGACGACTTTTGACCAGTCGTAGAACGGTTTTATCCGATCGCGCTTAAAATTTCAAAAATCCGTTTCTTCTACGACCAGTCGTACTGTCCTTAGGACCAATCATAGATGAGTTTCTGCAACTATAAATAGACGACGAATTTCAAAGTTTGATAATCCAATTCAAGTAAAATCAAGGCATCATTCTGAGATAAGTTTGTGTTCATTTTAAGCTAATTTGTGCATATTTAATATTCTCTTTTGTTAGCTTTATTGATTTAATTTTGTTTCTATATTCCAATCTGAATTGAAAAGAGGAATTGTGATATTCCTTCTTCTTGAAATCAAAATCAAATATAGCTAGCCTAACTGGTTTAATTTAAAATCCATCTAGAACCTAGAACCATTTCTTAAGTGAGTATTGGACATTGAACTTCTATTCGAACTTCTACTTCGACTTGGTTCTTCCGGGCTACAACAAAAGGAGAATCTATGTATTTTACTTTATTGTAAATTTCATTCTTTTGGTTTTATTTGAGATTAGGCCAGAAAAATCTCAATCTGTTGGTTATCTGAGGAGAGTCAGAAAACTCAGAAGTGGGGTTTTTTGAATTGTGTAAGCCCATTTGAAAGACACAACTATGAAGGTTTTAGGTGAACCTGAGAAACCTATTTTCATAGTGAATGCTAATATCCACTGAGTGAGGATATTAGGAGTGGAGTAGCAAGCTGTGTGGCTGTTGTTTAATAGTTGGTGAACACACAGGCGAACCACTATAACTCTTTGTGTTTTGTGGATGTGTGATTTATTTTATTTTCTATCTTTTATCATTCAAAATTTGTGGGATGTATGTGTGGATGTGAATGTTGTAATATTTACATTTCAAGCATTGTGGGGAATGTTGTAATAGTTTAATATTTCTATTCCTTGCTATTTATTTATTCCTCTTCAGTTTGAGTTTTTGATACAAAGAACTTTTTAGAAATAAGGTTGTCCTGCCATAAACCCTTGGTTTTTATGGTGTAAGGTTGTCCTTAGAACAACATTTGTATCAATCTCTCAATACTTGATTATTGAGGCTGCTTTTCATTTCTGCATTGTTAATTGATTTCCTTTATTTGGCTATCATATTCTTTTATTCGCTGTTAAAGCTTAAATTTGGCATAGTCCTATTCACCCCCCTCTAGGGTATATAGCTTAGCCTTTTCAGGTACACACTTTATACTTGGATTTTGGGGCGTGACATGGACCGTTCAGATTTTGGAGTCACATCACATATGATGAGTTCTTAAAAAAGTTCGCATGGGTTCCATGCAAACTGGTGCGCAGCTAAGCATTCGGATATATCTATATATATATATATATATATATATAAAGATTACATGGTTGACATATTTATCAAGTATAGTTTCAAGGAAAAGGCATACAACACAATTACAATTCATAATGCAATATTGTTTAAATGCATGGAGGCTCGAATGCACATTAGCCTAGGAATGCACATCCAGCTGGCTTTTGGAGGTAGTCACTAGCAAAAATACGTTTAGTTATAGTATTAACAATGACTATTTACCTACAGTTGATAGTAGCTTAGAACTAGTGAAAGTAAACAGAGTACCTGTTACCACAATATCTAGTTCACAAATAGGGTTGGGCATTCAGTCGAGTTAGATCGAGTTAGGGCTGACCCGACCTGTCCCGATTTTGAAATAGACATGACCCGAACTCAACTCGACTCAGTACCGAGTCTAGCATGTCTGACTCGATCCGAGTTGTGTCAAGTCAACACCGAGTGGGGTTGCGTTGACATTTTTTTTTCCTTTTGACCTTTAAAAAAAAAAAAATTTGTATCTCAATTTAGTATTATACTTGAATTGAATTATTTAGAATAAACATTATCAAAAATAATTTCTAACTGAAAAAAATAAATAAAGTAAATAAACATTGTCAAAACTTAAAAGTATGCTAAGATGCAGTTGCACATACAAACCATTCATTCATTCAAATTTCAATATCCTATGTATGATGAATGCCTTTGTGGCATGTAACTCGAGTAACCTTGTCCATAATAGTAACCCCCACCTCCACCTTCATTGCCAGAATCATCCTTTGGTTCTCTTTTTATGGCTTGGACTATAAGAGAACTCTGTGCTGAGTCAGAGCTAGAGGTGTTTAAAAGATGATTGTTTCTCTTTTGAATTAGATGGTGGAGATGCCTTTCCATCGTCATCATTCATAGATTTAATAAGTTTTCTCAACCTATTTTTTTATTCAATTTGTACTAGATTCCCAACCACTTGTAGAATGCAATGAGACTTTTAAGAAGCTTTGATGATTTATTGCCTGACTTAGGTCCCGTACTTATGCCTGCTTCAGCATCATGTTATTTTAGAGGGAGTTGATGTTTACTGGTCCTAGATGCCAATTCCAAACTTTGTTTTACAGCTTCTTTATAATCTTATTCTTCTTATTCCCTTAATAGTAATTCTTCTTCTCTAGTAAGTGTGGGGGCTCTTCTTATGCTTGACTCTTCTTCATTTATAATAGGCCCACTTATATATCTTATGTGGCTAGTTGTATTGGCTACAGGGGAAGGGGTGGAAGCCTTTGTATTTGAGTCGAGAATGTTTCAAAATACATCCCAGACTTTTGGAGGAGTTTTGCTACATAGGGCGGCATCTCCTCCCTGACAAGCCAAATGTAATTTTAACTGATTTATTTTGTTTACAAGTTATTTTTCACACAAGTTGCATTGGAACTTTATCTTTTAGTCTTGCAAATAGACTTGGGCTCCATAATCCCAATTATTTGTCGATGGATCATCTTCCGATGACATATCTATAAGTGTTAATTTTGAATGAAAGAATATTTGGTTAGGCTTAGGCAACATAAATAATTAAGGAATAAAGATAAACAAATGCAACCAACCAACCAACCATATGAGATTTAAGCAACATTAAGTCATTTAAAAGTATAAACGAAAAGATGAGAAATATTAAAAAAAAGCATTTAAATACATAAGTTGATAAGTATAGAAAATATCCTTCCATCCATCAAATGTTATAATTCAAGTCCACAAATAATAACTGTCAAATTGTTGTAAGAAAATGCAAGGGAAATAGAAGGTACCGTTTCATCCTACTTCATGCAATTGTTGCAGGTACTGTCTCATCTTGCTTTATGTAATTGTTGCAGGTACTGTCTCATGTTGCTTCTCACTCTCCTCTTCATCAAACTCCTCATCAACAGGGTTTCCTTTTCCTCAGATCAAACACAACCAATCCTGTGTACAAATGAGCCCTTCAACTGATTCCGGTGTATGTGAGCTTCGATACTTGTTTACAACGCTACTCCCCGTGCTAAAAGCAGATTTTGGCGTTGAAGTTGAAATTGGAATTGACAATATGTCTCTATGATCAATAAGAGCATATGGTATTGTGATTCACGAGCTTTTGACTTCCACCAGTCTAAAACATTAATTTTTTTGCCTTCCGTACCTTACAAGTGACTCCCTGAGATAATGGTTAAGTTTTCTTTGGGTTGTTTGCATTTAGGTTTCAACTTGTGCATTGAAAGACATGAAATCATTGATCGTGTTTCGTTGTGTAACAACATTAGAACTAAAACACACTTAATGAGTCTTGACCTGCGATATTGTCTTTTATGGTCCCCAAAGTTTTTACATAGAAATTATACAAATCCTTAAGTGCATCATGAATCTTATCGACCTCAATGATACTCTTCTCATCACATAACTTTTTTTTTTTTAAATATGACTATGAATATCTTGTTAGAGGATCAAGAATAACTGCAACATCCATTACCAAACTGCACTCAAACCAATACTTATCAAACTTTAATTGCACACCCATAGTCATTATTTGTAGAAAGTCTGGTCCACTACAACTTCTATGGAAGACATCCTTTACTTTCTAAAGTTCTAGTAGAAATATATTTGTTGTTGAATAGTCAGAAGGCAACCACTGAAACACACTATCATGCTCCACAAATGAGAAAATGCATCTATGAAAACTATCACTGAATCCAACATCTCGTAAGTTGAATTCTAACGTGTTATGACATTCAGCTTCATCGTTGTCTGAGATGATAAATTTAACTATTTCATGATCTCATTTCATGCATTTAATCGTGAAGGTGACCTCCGTATCTACTTCACACTCTCTCTTATGTTCTCGATCGTTGGCTCAATTATTTGAAGCCCATCTTATACAATCAAGTTTAGGATGTGGATACAATACCTAACATGAAATATTTTTTCACTGAAATACAAGTCATCAATGGCCCTAAACTGGTTTCACAAAATCGTTATCATGCTATCGTTTGCAGAGGTATTGTCTAAAGTTATCGATGATATTTTCTTCTCAATGCCCCACTTCACAAGGTATATGTAGATGGAATCTGAAATTATCAAACCAGTGTGAGGAATAGTAAGATAGCAGAAGTTTATAACTCTTTTACAGAGCCTCCATTCGGCATCGACGTAGTGGGACATATACCCCTTTTGTTGATTGAATGTCGTCCACAAATTTGATGTAAGGTTGATTCGTAAAATTGATTCCAATTGACTTTCAACTTAACCTTCTCACTTGCATTCATCTTCATTCACACTCTTTTTATTATTATACGGGAGACCTTCTCATATATGAGGTTAAGGCCTTTGGCTAATTCGACCAAAGATAGACTCTCTACCATTTGAAATGATTTATTATTTGCAATAATAAATCTGGTCGTCAACTCATTCACATGGTTCATGTATAATTATAGGTGGATAAAGTAAATTGTGACAGATCCACCAAAGGTTGGGTAAATGAAAGTATCTGTTGGCCTGAGGTTTGGCTTCTCACTTTTTTATTACACTTTAATAGGTGTTTCTTTAGAGTTGTAGTTAACCTGTTTACTTGTTTAGCATATTGAGCCTTACAGTACTTGCATTGTATCTTTACCATTCTTTAGGGTTACTTCTTCGAAATCTTCCCACATTACTGATCTTTTTTTCCCTTTTGCTGAACTCTGTGAGGTAATAATCTCAATGGACACCTCTTCATCTTGTAGACCTGATCCATCTAAGATCATCGCCAAAGTAATTGACAAACTGCCGGGGGTGTTTAGAATTTCCTCAGTAGTCATTTACTAACTGAAAGACACAAAATCAGACTAGTACTATAATACCTTAAAAGTATATCTTAAACCCTAAATTAATCACCCATCCAAGGTTGGATATATTGTAATAATTTTATTTTTCCATTTTAAACGCTCGTGCTGAAATTCCAACAACATCTCCCCATATCTCTCCAGATAAGTTGATCTTCTATTTCATTCTCATGCCAAATATCTAAGCAATATGGAGATATTTGACATGAGAAATAAAAAGAAAGAAATATATCAAAGAAAAATGGAGAGATGGAGCGCATAACAGGTATGAGGACTTAAATAAGTTATATGAAAATATATATCTATCTAACCTGTCTAAAATGGGACAATTTGAGTGATTTTTATGCCACAAAAACCCACTATATCTATTCCTGACCATATAAAAATCCTCAAATGGGCAACTAATTGTCTAATGCATAAAAATAAACTACATTAGGCTAACTGTCTAATGCACAATAATAAGCTAAGTAATAAGCAATGTAATCCAAAATTTGTAAAAATAAACCACTAATTGTCTAATTAAAAAAAAATCACATTAGGCCAACTGTCTAATGCACAATAATAAGCTAAGTAATAAGGGGTTAGGGGAATAATGATTTAGGTTTATGTTTAGGTTTATCTATATAGGGTTTAGGTTTAGGGATTAGGGATTAGGTTTAAGGATTATGTTTATGGTTTAGGGATTAGGCTTAGTCATTTATGTTTACAGTTTAAGTTTAAGGTTTAAGGTTTCGAAATAGCTCAGCCCGAGCTAGCCCGACAGCACCCGAGTAAGCTCAGACTCACCATAGCTAGCTCGATCGCACTTGAGCCAAGCTGTCACGCCCCAAATCCGGGGATGGACAGCTTCCGTAATGCCCCGAATCCGGCACTCGACTTCCATACACCAAGTCCCGAGTTCGCGCACCACAAGGAAGATTTTTGATTGATTTTTTTTTGTTGTGTATACATATAATAATACCTGAGCATGAAGATCCATGATCGAAATACCAAGCAACACTCTTCATTATAAATCCTAATGGTTACAAGTACAATGCTCTTCAAAAGGTACATAACGTCAACATTGCCAAATTGAAAAATAGATGCAATGCATCGAGAAAGCTAAGTCTTCCAAGCTACTCTAGCCTTGAAAAAATGGGAAATAGGAAGCTTAGACAAAAAGCCTAGTGAGTACACACGTGTGTGCTGTGTGTCCTACATGCAAGCAAGATAAATATGCTACAAGGAAATCATATATGTGAAAGGCGTGTAGCACGTAAGGTATGATGTCAATGCCAATGAAATGCATATGCATCATAGTAATACTCCGAGTCAAAGCTACCAGCATCACCAAGTCATGTTTTCATTTCTTTTTTATCACAGCCATAACCGTATTACACGCATTTGTAATCACATCATCATCATCATATTGTCATGCCATATCATAACTATATATCTCAGGAAGCACTGTGGTTGATACCATGCACCAGACACTAGTAATTGACCTCGCATACCTGCCTTGTGGTGGACTTCCACCAACTGCATATCATGGAAAACATCATGGTCGACACCTATGCACCAGACACCAGTAATCGACCTCACATACCTGCCCTGCGGTGGACTTCTACCCGGCATGTCAGTAGCAGGCTTCATTCGCGCTTCTCCTCGCCGGTGAGTCAGACTGGTCCCTATTTGTACCTTAGCCCTTAAGTAGGTTTGACCCACCTCTTCTCAACCCGACCTTGTCAGTGGGAGTCAAATCCATGACCCATGTATCCACTCGGCCTGATGGTGAGGCAACCCTAGCTAGCATAGGGGTTTAGGGACTTTCAACCCAAGGGGCACATCATCCCCTTCTATTTCCACACTTCCGGTGTCCCGTTCATTTTCAGGGATAACCCAAGTCATCATCATAGATGTACATTTCATCGTTAAGCTCCAATTCATGTTATACGGCACGACTGTGGTATTTCGATCATCATATATGTCATGATTATATATGAATTCAAGTAACCATGATAAGGCATACGATCAAGTGCATGTGGTATGCATATAATGTCATGAGTTTAAGGTCTGCTTAACCTTTAAGGCAAAAATTACTTATAATCATCATATGCCACTATCAGCTATATCAATCCATAGTCATGTGACTAAACTAAAGAGGACATATCTTACACATGAACAAATGTATTGAAGTACACTTGCACATACCATCATTCCATGGTGCATGAGTATGATTAATAACATGGTCAAGCAAATAAATTTAGTATGCTTGGAAATGGAACAACATTAATCAAGATATTAAATCACATACTTCCATTAACCTTAATCACTAGCATCACTACTATCATCCATAGCTATCATAGTCACGAGTATTAATTGTATTCAGAATTACACCATATCCTTCGTAAGATAGATATTCCATTAGCGGCTTTGGCCAAACATTAATTTATTCTATTAGGACCACATGGTTATGCCCTAACTGGGCCTTATGATTAATGTGTGGTGGTGACGCAAAGTACATGCACCAAGTGGTCATGAAATGAAACGTATATAGTAAATGAGTCACAAGATGGATGGTGCTGGTGAAACTCATATAATGTAGAGGGTTCACCTTCAAGTGAGCTATTAGTAGGTTGGATTTGAAAATAATTATCATAGTAGTTCTTCAGTGGTTTAGAAGGCACAGGTAAACCTCATAAGATATAGTGAACTCTAAGTTGAACGGCTAGGTATATAATATACACATAAGAGTTAGTCACGGTTGGATAATGCGGGTTTGTCTCATACAATGTAGTGGGTCCTACTTCCAAGTGGTACTACAAGCAGATGGGTCCACACACAAGTATTACGGTGGCTCCCAATAAGTAGATAGTATAGGTAACTCACATACATTAAGGTAGTACAAGGAAGAACAGTTCAGATGCACAAGGCACACGTCAGCTCCATGATTGAACTGTTCGGTTGGCAAAACAATTGAACAGTGCGGATAAAATACGTACATTGAGTGGCTTCACAAGTGTTCGAAAGTTATACGTTCATATCATCTGACTTATTTAAGAATTGGATCTAGGTCATTTTGGAATCATGTTCTAGAGTTAGTTAACCTAATTGGTAAAATATGCAATACTTACATCAAGGTAGGGTTCATAATTAATCTAATACATGTCTTAAGTTCACATACCTAAGAGGTTACACCATTAGCATAGTCCATGAGTTCGAACAATCACACGATCCTCATATGCCCACATGGTCTTATGGCCACTCCATTATTAGAAGTCCATATGGTTGAGTGGCCACACAAATGTCACTTTACTAGTCATAATAAGGGACTTAAGGTTAGATGGTTATGTGTGTCCACATTTAAAAATATTCAAACATAATCGAGCAATCATAATCCTACACACGAATACAATGCTACACCAATTATGATAAGTCTTATACTACAACCACTTTACACGTCACATAGTTAATAACTCATATTCGGTGTCGCATGGTTAAGGGCCAAGAGCCACATTGTATCATACCATTTGCGGTTTAGGAATCACATCGCATAGAATCGAGGACCTTGATAGCATTAGCTTGGGTAACATAACCCTACATCACATTCGATTTAGTGTACAACTTGGTCATATGTGATTCAAGTGACGGTATCTATATTGATAAGCACAAACCTACGTTGTTGAATGACCATCAATGCTACTTGATTTCATACGGTTAGTTGGCCTTGTACGTATTTCACATTCATACAGTTAAATGACTACATGTACTACATATACTCCACCATTGCTTATGATTAAGTGACTATACATATGTCAAATACCCACATGATTAATGGGCCAAACAGGTATATCACACCCTCACACCACTAGAGTTTACATATATGTTATAATTAAACATGTTTAAGGGTTTAAACACAAATCACATGATCCTATTGCTTAGGGCCGCACTCTAACCAAAGTGCCAAGTGATCAAGGGCTGTCCAAAATCAGCCCATTTAAGGGATTAATCATCATTACTTCAAAAATAACAATACTAGTTTGATAAATTTAACACATGGAGATTACAAACTCCTGTCAAAGAGGCCCAATGGTTGGCCCAAACAAGGCTACCACTGATGGACCCACATGACATTCACTCAAAATGGGCCTTAACATTCTTGGGTCCACACATCAATGGAATTTACAATGGGTTTTATGTGGTGGAGCTTATGGGGATTTCCCATGAGGTTGAGTTGTGTGTGACCCACTTAAAACTTAGGTCTGCTTTGATTTTAGTCTAAATCCTAAAATGATATGAGGAAGTGGATGGTCCGCATGGATTAAATAGATATACCATGGGGGTCTTAGGTTGGATTCAATAATTAGGTACTTATCCTCACGACCTTGTATTGTATGGTCCAATTCAAATTGGATTGACTGATCTTTGAGACAATGCCCTAAAGGGGACTCGATACATGGGCTGGATGGGTTGAATATCTAATACATCATCAGGATGGCCCATAACAAATTTTCAGTGATGAGAGTTCAATTCGCATTATTTCAGAATGTACGACTATCTAATCATTGGATGGGCCTGAGTCTTGGTAACAATCGTCAAAAGGGTTGATAAAATAGATAAACGATGAGGCTCTTAAATATATATCATACCATAACCATGGTGGATTAAGTGACATAACACCTACATCTAAGTAGGCCATACCACACACAAGCTGAGAGGTTTACCCTCCATTAAATATTCATAATCATATGTTGGGCCCACAGAGATGTGGTTCATAAATCCAGCCCATCCATTTTGTGTGTCCCACTTGGTTGAGGGGTCAGACCAAGTTTCAGATACATCCAAATTTCAGGTGGACCTAACAAGTGATTTTACATGTTTTAGCTTCAAGTTGTACGAACGGTTCAAGGAGATCAAAGTTACATGGGTCCTAAAGTGATGTATTTATTATACCTACCCCGTTCATCTATTTTTTGATATCATTTTAGAAAATTATCAAAAAATGAATCATAACTAAAGATTATCTGGACCTCACCTCAATTAGCAGTGAGGATAATGATTTCACCGTTAAACCATTCACAGGGCCCACCATAATGTTTATTTTCCATTCAATCTGTTCATAAGGTCACAAAGACCTGAATTGAGGGGAAATACAAATTCATATTGGTCCAAAACTTCTAACCCAAAAAGGGTTCCAATGGTAGATGTTTAATCCTTGCTGCTTTTGTAGTTTGGCCCACTTGATAGTTAGATCTATCTTATTTTTCTTCTCAAACCTTAAGACAAGCTCACTAAATGGATGGATGGTTTAGATATAACATATACCATATGATCAGACCCATGAAAATTGCTGATTTATTCAGCTTCATAAATTTATTTTTATTTTTATTTTTTGATGGTGTGGGCCACCTGAGTTCCGTGTACGGCTGAATTTTTGGGGTGACCCATTTTTAAATGGGACCCATTAAATGCACGGTATATGCTCGACATGCATCAAGGTGAGGCTTATGGTGGGGCCCATTTCCTTGCCCGTTACAAGCTCCAGTGTCCTCTGGATGCTGTACGTCAGCAATGGGTTGACGCCCTTTGCTATACATTTTTTTTTTGTTTTTTTTTTATTTTTATTTTTCTGTGGTTTTTCATAGGTGGCGCCGACATCACGACGATCCAATCCACTTACTAGGTTCCCTGATTCGTGATGGGCCTAGTGAGTCCAATATTCGATATATATATATATATATATATATATATATATATATATATATATATATATATATATATATATATACTATATATATAATGCATATATGTATGCGTGGGTGTGTGAAACTATGTGGGTGTGGCCTACCAGAGATTTGGATTGGTTTCATTTTTCGGCTCAATGCCTAAAATGAGCTGGGGAATCGGATGGACGACATGGATTAAAGATATACATCATGGGTGGGGCCCGTTGTGGACCCACAGCCCAACCCCTTTCATTCAAAAGCAGCCGGACGCTCCTGCAAGCAGCGTCCAGCGTCCATTCCCTTTTCTTCCCTTTTTTGTTGTTTTTATTTATTTATTTATTTATTTAATGTAAATGTGGTGTGTGTAACATGTGTGTATGTGGCTAGCCCAATGGGCCACACTTTGGACAGTTTGGATGGCCTACAAAATTCTAGTGGTACCCACTATCAATGGGTCCCACATAAAGCCTATAACAATTGAAGTGTTGCATATTTTCTCTCATACATCCACACCATTATTCACATCATTATCATAATAACATCACCACTATTAACCATCTTTTTACATGTATTCTCCTATACATCCACACCATTAATTACATCATTATGATTAACATCATCTCCACCATACAAAAACACAACAAAAACAAAATAAGAATGAGTAGGGTAGGTGTACTCACCTTGATGAATTACAAGGATTGTTTAGATGGATGGAAGGGATGGAATTGATGGTTGAGATGGATGGAAGGGATGAGATTGATGGAGTTGATGGCCCACCAAGATCACTCCTCTCTCTCTCTCTATGGAAAATGGTGAAATGCTAAGGGATAGAGGGGTATTTATAAAGAAATGGATAAATTTTTGGTTAAGCTAGGCTAATGTGATTAATATTAGCTTAGGCTAGGATTATGGATTCATGCTTTGTAATTAACGCTGGATTAAAGGAGCATGGGATGGCATGGTGTGATGATGTCATGCATAGTGTATGGTATGGAGAAAGGTTAACTTTTCATGCACATGAGAGAGGAGAGGTATGGGTGTGTGACATCACACACATGGGTAGAGATTCTCTCACTCATGTGTGGCACGTGCATGTGTGCATGGCATGTGTTGTGCACATGAGTGGAATGAAATACATGGTGCCATGCGCACATGATACACTTATTATTCTTCACGGCGTATCTCACTAACGGAGTATCATACTGACGCACGGGTGGTACCTCCACAATCGCGGCGACGGGGCAGTTGATATGAGATAGGTTTCGAGGTCTCAGGATTCCGGTCAGTCAGGTATGTACTATGAATGGCCAATCCAGGTCTAGCTAAGGGCATCAATCATCATGTATATATGCATAGGAAATGGTACGAAATAGACGGGGTGTTATACAGGCCGGATGCACCACACCTAGCCTGTCTGCACCCAAGCCAGTTCGAATGTAGCAAAGTCAGCCCAACGCACTTAATCCATTCTAATTTGGACATTTAACCCTACCCGATCCCAATTTCGTAAAACTCCAATATTAGAAATGAATAGATGAAAATTACGAAAATAGAACTATAAAAATTTAGAAATTAACTTGATTAGACAGTTAGCTTGGTGGTTGCCGATGAGCTGCACCCCGAGTCGAGACGAGCGACCGAGTTGTGGTGGCTATTGAGTTGGGACAAATAGATAGTCGGGTCATGCAGGAGATGAGACCTGGAGTGGAGAGAGAGAGAGAGAGAGAGAGAGAGAGAGAGAGAGAGAGAGAGAGAGAGAGAGAGAGAGGAGGAGAGAGTGGCCCGGTGGTGGTGGGTGGCTGCCGCTTTGGAGAGAGGAGGATGGAGGGAGAGGTTGGTGACTTGAGTCAGGTGCAGGTGATGGGCGTGCGGTGGGTAGGTAGGTTAGATTAGTTTTTTTTTATTATATTTTTTTAATTTTTTTAAAAATTTAATATAGTACCCGAACCCGAGTTGAGTCAGGTTTCAGATTGAGTCGAGTCAGAACTGAGTCGAATTTTAGGTCGAGTCGAGTTGAGTCGAGTTAATGGGTGACCCGAACTCGACTCGGTTTGAGTTCAGATTGGACGAATCTACTCGGTTTGGATCGACTCACCCACTTGGTTCGGGTCGAGTCAGGTTTGAACGAGTTGGACGATTTGAGTCTGTCGAGTCGGCTCGTCCTATGCCCAGTTTTACTACAAATAATAATGGCTAGCCGCCAACGAAAGTAAATAGATTACCACAACGACTAACACACAAAAGGGGTTATTTGAACGATTGATTAGGAACCAGCGAAAATACTTCTAGGTACATGCTACCACAGTATCTAGCCACATGATAACGCCTGCATGTTATGGATGCATGATTAATCCGATCTATATTACTCTGATTTATAAAGTTCATTCAAACAAAATCTCTATGGCTAGTGGCCAACCATGATCCAACGAGTAGAACTTACCATCTCCAAATCATATGTAATCCCAACAAAAGGATTCCTCCAAAACAAAGCTAACTAGGCATCAAATTTATTCAAGGATACAACAAAGGGGATTCCATCAAACAAGCCAACTAGGACACAACAATTTACATGGATGGTAAGTCTTCAACCAATTTCATTTAATCCATTTAACGGATGGGCAGTAGTTCAAGGAATACAAGTATATGTTACAACCACACAAATCACATATAACTTCACTAATGCATATTATAATTCATGCTCTGGTAAATACCACGAGGGAATGGTTATATTTAATGATCACACATCTAAAGAGTGCACATGTGTGAATCAACTTATGGAAAAGGGCTAAGCATGTTATGTGTTCCTATACAACTTTCAAAATTAAGATTTTTTCTAAATGATCCTAATATTAACACATGTAAAATAGATTACAAGAGCTCTTGCATGGTTCATAGGTTAATCCACATGATTATCAAATATTGAGACTATCTCTAAACTAAAATGTTGTAAGAAAGCTTGAAGGGTAGATCTTCATCTTAGAGTCAGGATTCCTCAACCCAGGTGTTTCCTAAGTGTAGAAATTTTGGGAGAAAAGATCCAAATCCTAAGTTAATCAAAAATCAATTGTTAATAACATGAATTTTATCTTAATTAAATATTCAATAAGGGTTTAGAGGTTTACCTACCTTGATTAGAACGTTTCCCACTCAATCAGGCGAATGGGGGCTCGAACTCGACACAAAATCGAAGCTCACACGGAGCCACTCTTCAAATACGAATCCCACAAGAGAAAAGACCACCATAAATTGGCTATCGGATCCTCAGAACCTAACATGCACAAATCTTTAAGTTAGAACTCTCGAGATTCAGAAGAATTTAGATGATTTCTAACATAACTAGCTTCAAATGGCTAGAAAATTGGGGAAAGACACATGAGCATGACTAGAAGGCTTCTTACCTAGCAAATGAGGGCAAATCTGACCCAAATCGAAGGTTTCCTCCCTAGGGAAAGACTCTAGATAGCTCACAGTACCCAAATGTGGAGATGAGTAACCCGAATCGACGGATCTATTTCCCCCCCTATCACTTTCTCTCTTGATCATCCTTTTTCTCTTTCAAACCCTTATTTTTTTGGATGGTTGCACAAATGAGGAAAAAGAGTATTTATACCCCTAAGGGTTTTCCCCAAAATAGGAGCTCACGTGTGAGATTTTCATAACTTAATGCGGCTTATAGTCAGACCGACAACCACTGTTGGTTAGATCGACAGGGATCGACAAAACATGGTTTCTTCTTGTTTTCTGTCGGTTCAGGTTGGTCGAATCGACATAGCAAAAATTGCTGTCTTAGTGCAGCTGCTGATCTTGGTCTTAAGGGTTGGCTTGTGTTTTCAATGAGTTGTTTTAGTATGAAAGGTCTACTCTAGCGATTATGGAAGGATTTTGACAACCGTGGACATAAGAGACTGGATGGACAGATGATCAGATGATTCGGGTCCCTCATGTTGTTGAGAATGAACATAAGAGACTGGACAGACAGATGATCAGATGATCCGGGTCCCTCATGTTGTCGATTTCATTCTTGTGCTTTGTTTTCTTGGATTAAAGTTCTACTTACAAGTTCTCAAGTTCTCGAGTTTCGAACATGTGTGCATTAGTGTGGATGCATACTTTACTCGAAAAACTTTAGGGTAGTGCACGTGGTCATCCAATACCCGAGTATTGGAGGGATAGGGTGTTACAATGGGCTACAAAATTATATCTAAATTCACTTGGCATGGCCCATGTGCCTTGGAATGTCCTGATTTTTGGAGAACCCATTCATTCTTATGCGTGGAGTGGATGATATACACACAAAATGGTAGACCCCACTTGCAATTTTGGACAATTTCAAGGGTGGGACTTACCATTAGAGTTATCAACCATGCCGATCTTAATGCTGCTCAATACTAGATCAAAATCCTTTAGGCTAGCACAAGCCTCGCCCATGTCTAAAAAGAAATTCAAAGTACTGCCATGCCTACCCCGTATTGGCTGTCTTATATGCCCATGATAACTTGTACATGCCAAATGTATAAAAGTATATTGGAGACATTAAAATTCAAATGAGGATGTCAAATTATTTTAGTCCTAAGTAAAAAGAAAAAGAAAAATTACAATTCCAATTCAAATCATGCATCTTGTATCTCGTATGTACATCTTATATCACCCATATAAATTAGTACATAAATGACCTAAAAAAAAACCCACAAGGCTAAAATATCATTTCGGTTGAGCACTTCGAGTGGGCTCCATGTATCTAATCTCATCTTAATTGAATGGTTAACATGAGTGTTCTCTCTCTCTCTCACACACACGTACACACACACACACACATATATGGAAATGGTACTATGAGATTGACCTCACGATAGCTTCCCATATGATATTGAGCTGTGTGGGCCCCACCGTGATGTGTCGGACATCCAAACCACATGGTGGGTCCTCTCTACTTTATGGGATATCCCAAAAATCAGCCGTATGCATAACTTAGGTGGGTCACCATTTAAAATAGTGTAAAAATATACTAAAACTTCTAAGAGCATTTGGTTTCACTATAAGAAAAATGGCTTTAGCCTTGGTTAAAAACTGAGGCTAAAGCCTTTAGCCTTAGTTTTGCCTCAGTTATCTAAACCGAGGTTGAAACCCCCGTGGCTAAAGGCTTTAGCCTCAGTTTTAGCAACCGAGGCTAAAATGACTTTTATATCCTCAGTTCTTCAAGTGAAGCTAAAAGAACCTTTTTAGCTTCAGTTTTCTCGAAATGAGGCTAAATTAAAATTTTAGCCTCCATTGTTTCCAACTGAGACTAAATCCAAATTTAGCCTCAGTTGCCTCCAACCGAAGCTAAAACTATTTTTAACCTCAGTTCTCAACAACCGAGGCTAAAGCCTTTAACTACGAGAGTTGTAATCTCAGTTTATGTAACTGAGGCAAAACTAAGACTAAAGATGAATTTAGCCTCTTTTGGCATCAACCGAGGTTAAATTCGGTTTTTGACCTCATTTCTCTATCAACCAAAGCTAACAATATCATAATCAACAAATGATTGAACCTGTGCATATTTCACCCATTTAACATTCATCAAGACAACAATCAACACAATATCAATAAAACAATTAATGGTCTATTTAAAGTTTTCAAAACAAACTACAAATGTCTTCCTTTCCTAGCCTTCCACATGAACTATTTCAGTAAGGTCCCCTTCTGGACCGATCAAATATCTCCCTTTCCTAGCCACATCTTCTGGCAAGATATCTACAACACCAACCTCACTGGTCATGATCACGTGTCCACTATGTGTGATGTGAAAGCGACTAGGGCGCAATCCATTTCGGTCCAATGTCGCTCTAGGATAGCGGCCATCAGTAACTGCATTTATACAATAAATATAAGTTCAAAATACTCATGTCACATGCAGAATCATTAAAGCGAGAAGCAGTTCCAGTACAAACTTCACATGATGTAAGTGCAAGTCCATCCCATGGCTCCATAAGAGCTGAAAAATATTCGTACAAGGCCTCAATTACAGCATAATCATTTTTAAAACTGAAAAACCTCAATTAAATAATCAGATAGTTGCCCATGTTGAAGTCGAAGACCTCGGACTGGGGCCACAGAGAGTCGAGTTCATGTTTTAGAACCTTGCTCCTCCAGTCATAATTATATCGACTGAAAGTTGCTCACAGTGGATATGGATTCTATGAAGTTTATCTATGAATGGCAAAGAGTCATCTGTTTTAGCTCTGCATGCTTGAGATCGGGTGGAATAAAACTAGTATAACCTACATGTATATTTCGTGAGGTATTGTTCAAAATTGCTTAGGTCCAAAACTCGAGAGGTATTGTTCAGAATTGCTCAAGTCCAAAACAATGAGATATTTTAAGTTGGAACGATGCCATTTGCTTAGGTCCTCAAATAATGCCAATTGTAAATCTGAGTAACTTCTTCAAATGAATAATCAAATTGAGAAAAAAAATAAAAAAGGAAGGCAATATGCATCATCAGCTCAAAACAAAAATAAAAAGCAAAGCTCCAAACAATGAGATTTGAAAGGAAAACAGATCTATCAGCAAGAATTGGATCAAAATCCAATGAAATCTCTCAGAATCAAGAGACATAAGCTAGATTCATATTAAAATAGATTAAGCCCTAAAAATCGAGAAAAAAACCCATAAGTGGAAAAAAAAAATAGAAAAAAGCTCACTGTCTTTTGAGGATCTGATGATCGAAGAGAGAGAGAGAGAGAGAGAGAGAGAGAGAGAGAGAGAGAGAGAGAGAGAGACGGTAGATCTGACGAAGATGAGAGAAATATTGGAGAAGATAAAGAGAAGAGCTAGGGTTCAGTTTGGTGAGGAGCTGCAATCGGTGTATATACCCCTTGTTTATCTAGCCTGCACGGAAATCGACAATGAAGGAGCAGATTTTGTAGTAGAGAAGAAGGTTTTGCTCTCAGATCGAATACCAAACGCTAATCACTAATATTACAATGCAGAAACTGCTCAAATCCAGCAAATGAGCTAGAAATGATAGGATTTTCCACTTCCCGAGCAAGATTTCAGTGAAATCAGCTAAAAAAAAAACTCCTTAGATTGAACCAAAAAATGTGGAAATTGGATTTTGAATCGCCAAATGGGGAAAATGCTCAAAAATGAGAGATTTTTGACCTGATTTTTGATTTTTGAGAGGATTTCAGTTGAGAAATCAGTAGAAAAAAGAGAGAACGAGTACCTGAAATCGGCGAAGAGATTGCTGGTGTGGAGGACAGAATTAACGTTTCTAGGCATTGTAAAGGATCGAATTACAAAAGTTAAATGCGATTTCGATCTGATTTCCTTTCAGAGCTTGGGGATTTTGACAGATAGAATTGCAGAAGTAAAACGCGATTTCGCTCTGTTTTCCTTTCGGAGCTTAGGGATTTTGAGAGAGAGCTCTACTTCGAGCTTCCAAGTTCCAAAATGAATAAAAGCCACGGAGATGATATATTGGATCCGTAAGAACCGAAATATGGTATACTCATCTCTTTACGGTACACGTGGCAGGCAATATGAAAATTGAGTCCGTTCATTTGCACAGCCCTAGAATGGATGGCTTATGTTTTTGAAAGTTAGAGAACGATCTCATCCATTTAATCCATTACAATTAATATTTCGGTGGGAAACAAAATAAACGGTCGAAAATATAGAGAGATAAAGTGTTGCAAAAGTAATGGATAGGATGGTCTCATGGGGTTTTATTTTTAAAACATAGGCCATCCGTTAATAATGTTGGCAGTATGCCTATAAATCACCCTGCAAACTGTCCAGTGGAGGGACAGATTGCATCCTACCCCAGGGCTCTGTGGGTCCCACCATGATGTAAGTGTTTTATCCACGCCGTTAATCATTTTTCTCATATCATTTTAAGGTATTATAAAAAAAATGAGGTAGGTATAGGTCGGGGATTTAACTTTCATCATTAAAAATTTCTTGGAAGCTAGAGAAGTTTAAGATCAAGTTGATATTTGTTTTTTCACTTCATCCGCATCTACATGACCTTATTAATAGGTTGGATGGTAAAAAAACATCACTGTGGCCCTTAGAAAGGTTTCAATGGTGGGTGTCATTATCACTACAGCTTCCTTTGGTGTGGTCCACTAGAGCTGTGGACCTGCTTAATTTCCATAATAACATTTTAAAATGAGGCTAAAAAGTAGACTTTTGGCCTCGGTTCCTATGCAACTGAGGCTAAAAAGTAGACTTTTGGCCTCGGTTCCTATGCAATTGAGGCTAAAAAGTAGACTTTTGGCCTCGGTTCCTATGCAACTGAGGCTAAAAGTATACTTTTCGCCTCAGTTCCTTAGTAACTGAGGCAAAAAATGAACTTTTAGCCTCAGTTCCTTAGCAACCGAGGCTAAAAAACACATTTAGCCTCCATTTTTTCAACTGAGGCTAAAAAATTGTAGCTAAAGGCCTATTTTCTTGTAGTGTTAGGCCATTGGAGTTTTCCACATGACTGAGAATATTTAACTACTCACTGGACCCTACAAACAATTAGGAAGGTTTCAATGGGTGGGTGCGAAGAGGCATGCTCACCTATACGCACGTGCACATGTACGCACCTTTACACGCATGTTATGGGAGTCTAATCCGAACAGTCCATGTGATGAAGATACCATGAAACTCCAATGTACCAATTTTCACCCTGATATAAAACTCTGGTACAAAATCAAGGGAGAAAACTGTTTAGATTTTGGATCAAAGTAAAAGTTGGGCCCTTGGGGTTTCATGGGGTGCTGCATCACGTGGACCATTTAGATTTTGGAATCATATCACGTATAATGAGTTCTTAAAAGCTAAGCATTTATATATATATATATATATATATATATATATATATATATATATATATATATATATATATATATATATATATATATATATATATATATATATATATATATATATATATATATGCTCACCTTTACATCTTCTTACGTGATTTGTCATGGGAACATAATTTGAATGGTCCATGTGATGCGGCACCCCTTGAAACCTCACTAGCCCAACTTTCAGCCAAATACAAAACTCTGGTGGGCCATGGCAAAAGGAAACGGTTTCCTCCCATGATTTGCATTTATCTTTACTATGGCCAACTAGAGTTTTGGATCAAGCTGAAAACTAGGCCCATAGAGTTTCAAGGGGTGCCGTATCACATGGATTGTTCAGATTCTATGTCCATGACATGTGTGCAAAGGTGCGCTCGGGTGCTCACTTAAAAATGTGCGCAAGTGAGCATTCCTCTCTCTCTCTCTCTCTCTCGTGTGTGTGTGTGTGTAGTAATGGTCTCCTCTGACATAGTACCGCAGGAGACATTTTGCTTACCAAATTACCACCGATCATGCCAACTTAAACAAGTGTGTTGTAAGTGAGCCTCACCATGATGTGTTCCTGTGATCACTCTGATAATTCAGTCCATGATATCAATTGAACTCTAGGGTGTAAAAAAAATGGCTGATTTGTAATTTACTGGGCCACAAAACAAAAATAGTGGGAGAGGAGAAGCCTACCTTTGAATTTTTACAGGGCACACCATGATGTTTATGTGAAATCCATTTTATCCATTAATTGCCTTGTAGAGGTTAATGCATGGAAAACAAACATTAGACCCATACATGATGTATGTGGATCACACCAAGTGAAGTGATTTTGATGGTGGGTGTCCCTTACACGGTTTCCACTCATGTGCCCTACTAAAATTATCGATGTGGCTGATGTTGGAGTAATACACCTAAATTATCATCTTGACCCATTATGGTTGGAGTGGATTTTACATGCATGTCAAGGTGGGCCCACCTCTAGCCAACCAAATATTGGTTGGGACCGTTGTCCTAGGCTGTGGATTACATGCCATGATGGCCATCAGCCACGAAGCAGCTGGTTGGTGCTTGTCAGCCCAACAATGATGTATGTGTTTAATCCAAGCCGTGTATCTATTTTGCCAGCTGAATGTATGGCATGATCCAAAAAATGAGTCATATCCAAATCTCAAGTGGACCATGCCACAAGAAAGATTGCTGGAAAGCCCACCATTAAACGGGAAGGTAGATTATTAAATTCATATGTCAAGTGTGTCAAGTGTCAAGTGGAGTGGCTCTAAAACTAATTGATTTGTATTTAATTGAAGTATACAACTACAAATCATATATTTAATATATGATTTGTAGTTGAATACTTGAATTAAGCATAAATCAAATTTAAGTAATCAAATACAAGTCTACACAAGTTTAAAATTTCTAAAGTAATCAAGAATTTAAATTCAAGTAATCAAGAATCATATTCAAGTAAATTACTTTAATTAAATACAAATCATCACTTGAAGTAATCAAGAATCAAATTCAAGTCTACATAAGTTTAAAATTTCTTAACTTGACGCTGACCCAACCCTGACCTAACCCAACACTGACCCAACCGATGCAACCTAACCCTGACCCAACCCGACGTAACCTAACCCCACACTGACCTGACCCACCCCACCCTGACACAACTCGACCCTGACCCAACCCGACATAACCCAACCAAACCCTGATCTAACTCGATTGCATCATGCAAGGAGAAAAAATAAAAATAAAAAATGTTACCTGGCTTAAAGGACTGAAGGAGAAACAAATAAGAGAAGGAGAGAGTGGAGAGAGATAGAGAGGTGGGGTCGCTTGTCAGTTGTCTCCGCTCGGCTCGTTAGGTGGTGGGGTTTGCCGGCTTGTTACTCACTCATGCTCGGATATGGTAAAATGAAATAGAAAAGAGGAAAAGTGTGTGTGTGTGTGTGTGTGTGTGTGTGTGTGTGTGTGTGTGTGTGTGTGTGTGTGTGTTGTGGATGAAATTAAGAATACACGCACACACATATTTATATACATACATACATACATACATACATACATACATATATATATATATATATATATAAATAAATAATTTGAGTGAGTCAAGTTTGAGTTGGGTTCGAACTTCGTTTAGAGTCGAGTCGATTCGAGCCTGACCAAACCTGACCAAGCTTGAACTCGACTCGATTTTTTTCAAGCTAAAGTTTTTGGCACTTGGTCTGACCCAAACTAGTTTGCTAGTTGAGTTAGATTGAGCTCAATCGAGTCAATTCGAGTGAGTTTCTCGAGCTAGCTCGACTCATGTTCAGCTCTAACCGTTCTTGTACTAAACATATTGATGTTTGTCATCATTTTATCCGACATGTGCTTGAGGAAGGCGGAGTGACTCTTGAGAAGATCCACATAAGCATGAATTCAATGGACATGCTTATGAAGGTGGTTCTTATAGAGAAGTTCAAATTCTGTGCGACTTCTCTAGGCTTAACGAAGGCTTGATGAAGACAGAGTGTGCATGAGAAGCAATAACGAAGTAGATTTATGATTAAGCAATTAGAGATGGAGCTTGGAGTTGTGGTTCGTGATGATTGAAGATATGGTAGAGATTGTTGATAGATGTCTTAAATTAATTTGGAATAGGGCAGTTCGATCAGATCGAAGATCGGTCGATCTGATATGAAGACTCATGAATATTTGCTTTTGTTTATTGGACAATTTTGGGTTGAAATCGATTCGATCGAAGACGACCTCGATCCCATCGATGGGTCGTCGATGACACTTGATCTAATCGAAGCTCCCATCAATCGACTTGCAAAGTTTTGAGGAATTGCATTTTTTGTTTCCTAATTTAGTTTTAACTTTTTTTTTTTTATAAGGGCTTGTAATTGGGAATTAGGGTATTGAGAACATGTTTAGGGCTTTTGCGAGCAAAGCTAAGGTTTTGTATAGTTTATGGGGTTTTCTCGGATTGGTAAGTCCACCCACCTCTTGTAACATTGTTGATCATAGTGGATTTGCTGTTACTTTGTGCCATGGTTTTTTCCCGCAAGGGTTTTTTCACATAAAACCTTTTGTTTCCTGCGTACTTGGTTTATTTGATATCTTATATTTGATTTTAACTCAGGGTTGCTTTCGTGCATTCCCCCAACAATACATGATATCTATTAGTGAAAGAAAAAAATTTGACTCCAAAATTTACAAGTCGTTACAAGTCGCACATCAAATTTGGAACTTGGTATGTGGGCATTGGGTGCTGGATTCGAAATGAGACATAAATATTATACAACAAGTGGGATAACTCCACCACTTGTTAATGTTGAGAGTGAAATATTGTATATTTCTCCCTATTTATACCTTGCTTTTATAAACATGTTAGTGCTTAATCGATTTAATTATTCATGTTTTCATGTGCGGGTGATTTCAAGATCTTAAGGTGAAATTGATGCCAAAAGGAAGATTTATGCTCAAAAGATTACTACATGAAGATTTGGAGATTTGGAAGTCATTAATGAAGAACTCACATGCCAAAGATCTAAGAAAACTAAGTGAGGAATGAAGAGAATCAAAGTTTGAAGTGAAGAAAAGGAATCCTGAAATTATCGTGAAAACAAACATATTCCTGAAATTGCCTTGCAAAAGCATATTCGGAAACTCCGACTATATTTTCGAAAACTGCGCAGAGTACTAAATTTGAGGTGGTTTAAACTCTGAGTATATTTTAGGAAACTACGCAGAGTGCATAAATTTGAGGTGGTTTCTAGAAATTTTCAACTTGGTGCGAAAGTTGGAGTTCCACAACTATAAATAAGACTCCTTATGATGCTCCAAAGCATTTTCTAGGGTTTGGAAAGGTATCAAGGAGCATACACAGGGGTGGAGAAGCCGCTAAAGAGTTTTTCTTCTTTCCTAGTTTATTTTTCATGCTTTATTTAAGAGATTTGATTTCAATCATGTCTATGGTTGGCTAAACCTCTTAGCTAGGGCAAAAGGTGAAGCTTGTACTGTGTTTGGATGTTTATTTTGCTTTGATTCTTGTTCTTATTGAACTTCATTAATTTCTAGTTTGATATTAAGAGAAAATTTTTAGTTTTCTATGATTTATTATGACTCAAATTGTGAGACTTGTATCCTAGCCTGTACCGTTCCGTAGGCTTCCACGGTCCTCCCGGTCGAATTCTGGCAACCGGCGATGCATATATAGTAGTTGCGTGTGATCTTAAGTTATATCCCATATTCCAGAGTCGGTTCGACCCGAGACTTGTACCTAGCGACCGCGTCGTCGCCGTGGTTTCGACACCGTGTATTATGTGCCGAGGTGATACTCAGGCCAGGAGATGTGGGCCCGCATTCAGTTCGAGGAAATGCCGCACATTTGCAAATCTAAGAAAACATGTCAAATCAATCACATCACTAGTCAAAGTACAACATACATCCCGAAGTACAACCACCCTCCCCAAAGTCAACTCTCTCTCTTACAACCAAGTACACCCATCACTCACACCTATCACTCACCCATCTCTCTCTCTCTCTCTCTCTCTCTCTCTCTCGTACAACCTCTCACTCTCATCTCTCTCTCTCTCTCTCTTACAACCTCTCACTCTCATCTCTCTCTCCCTCATTCTCTAAGTAACCCACGTCCAAGCTTCCATGAGAGAAGCTAGTGTGGCGCACCTTCGTACCTCTCATCTCCACCATCTTAAGATCATCTCATTCATTGAAATCATTCCCTTGGAGCTCTAGAGGCTATAGGCAGAAGAAGGAAGAGGAGATCAAAGGTAGGTGTTCATAGTATTTGATTTTGATGTAGGGTCCACATGATTTGGGACCCACTTGATGTATGCATTATATAGGGAGGGCCCATAGTGGCGGGGTCCCTCCCCTTCTCATGTCTTTATTTCTCTTTCTTCCCTTTTTTTTGGTGATGATGTGGCCCACCTGATTAGTAAATCCATGCTATCCAGCCGTCCATGCGTACGTGCTGGGTAGGGTCGACCGCTGATGTATAGGTTTTATCGACACCGTCCATTTGGACGGTGCTGTTTGGACCTCTGTGATGTATACGTTGATCCACACTGTCCATCTATGTGGACCCCACGCAGCATGCAGCTACTGCTGCCTTAACATCAGCAAGTGGGGTCTGATCATCCACCGTCCATCAGTTTGGGACGTGATGCCCACCATGCTGTATGGGTTTTATTTGCACCATCTGTGCAAGGGCCACCGTGATGTATCTATTTGCCACACTGTCCATTGCTGGACGATGTTGTGTAGGCCCTGTTGTGATGTATTTGTAGCCACACCGTCCATTGATGTGGACCCCACCGTTTACATGTGTTGTATGTGCACCGTCCAGTAGTAGACACTGCTGGACATAGGTAAAACACAAACATCAGCTTTCTCCAAAGCTTATGGGTCCACACGTGTGGGCCCACCTCAGATGTATGTTTTGTATTCCACGCTGTCCGTCCATCTGGACGTGACTGTGGACCCTACTATGATGCAATATCCAGGCCGTCCAGGGCCTGGACGTTGCTATCCGCTTAATAATAATAATAATAAAATAAATAAATAAATAAAATATATAATATATATATCTGGTGGGCCCCACGTGGGACTCACCTGCTGAGAGAAGTGAATTGGCTGGTGCATCTCACACCAGCTATTTAGCTGACGTGAGACGTCAGCGAGTTCCATGGGACCCACCTTGTATGTATGTGCTTTATCTGCACCGTCCATCTGGAGGTGCCATGTACAGCCCCACCATGATGCACGACGTATCTGCACCGTCCGTGCAGTGGCCCACCTTGATGTTCGTATTGTCCATCCATCTGTGGAAATCCACTATGATGTATGGATTGGATCCACACCATCCAGATTGTGCTGGACGGTGCTGGACAATGTTTGAACAGTGCTGATTTACATGGACAATGTTTGGATAGTGCTGATTTACATGTCCAATGTTAGGACAATGCTAATCATCATTAATGAGCCATATGCCCCATAGAATAATAGTGTACAGTGATACACATGTTATACCTGCAACTATTGAAATGATTTTTGGTGTAATCCAAGCTCTCTCATGAGGCCCACCTTGATATATATGAGGCCAGTCATTGCGGCCCACCTCGATATGTATGAGGCCCATTGTTGAGGCCCGCCTTGATATATATGAGGCCCATTGATGCGGCCTACTTGATATATATGAGGCCCATGGGTCATAGTCCAAGCTCTCTCTTGCGGCCCATTGATGCGGCTCACTCGTTGTATATTGAGGCCCATTGGTGTGGCCCATTGATGCGGCCCACTTGTTGTATATGAGGCCCATTGGTGTGGCTATTGATGCGGCCCACTTAATGTATATTGAGGCCCATGGGTTATGGCTCATCATGATGTATATTGAGGCCCATGGGTCGTTACCCATTGTGATGTATTTGGGGCCCATGGGTCATGGCCCATGGTGATGTATATTAGGCTCGTATGAGTGGCCCATTGTGATATATTTCTGGGCCATGCATTAAGGATCATTGTGATGTATTTTCAGCCCATTTGGTAAGGCCCATTATGATGTATTTTCGGTCCATTTGGTAAGGCCCAATGAGATGTATTTTCTGGCCCATGTATTGCGGCCCAATTGACATATATGGGGCCCATTGTATTGCGGCCCATTGTAATGTACATGAGGTCCATGAGCGAGGCCCAATGTGATGCTTATGTGGCCCATGTGAAGTGTATTAAGCCCATGTGATGCGGCCCATTGTGATGTATGAGACCCTTGTGTAAGGCCCATTATGATTATATGAGGCCCATTAAGATTGTATGTGTCTCATGGCGATGTATATTAAGCCATTATGTGAGGCCATGGGCCCACGATACATTTGGCTCTATGTGGGCCACTCTTTGGGAGCAATGTTGGTTAAATGTCCACATTGATGGGAAATAATGGTTAAATGTCCACATTGTGGCCTTCCCTTAGGCCCTTTGTGAGGCCAATTCTGATTATTGAGGTCGATTTTAATTATCGAGGCCGATTATCGAGGCCAACTGTCGAGGTCGATTGTCGATACCAATTACGAGTATATCATCTGATACCGATTATGAGTATGTGACAGCATAGCATCATGATATATGCCCATACGCATCATCTACATGTTTGTTATGAGATGTGGTTGACCATTGCATTTTTCATTGGGCAGGTTGTTATGAGACTCCTTGATAGGCGGAGATTGTCTCACATGAGCGCATGATATGCAAAAGATTGATGCATGACTGGATTGTATGATTCATGCATCTTGCATTATGTGTTGTGATTACTATAAGCCCTAGCAACATTAGGGCCGTTGCCTCCACAGTCATGTTGTCGATGGCTAGATGGGACACCGAAAATCTGTTACTAGCATCGGGCCGCTATAGATGACCCTGGGTGAAAATATTTAAACCTCTCGGTACCAGAGGATGCCTCAACATTTAGACCAAGTGAATACATGAGCGCCCGATTGCCGAATACCAGTAGGCTGCGTCTCTCACTGTGTCGTGGTCGGTTAGGAAGGGGTGGTGGCCTTACCCGCCTGAGGGTAGTAGGCATAGCTAGGTTGAGTTTGACCAGCTCGTGATTGAGTCTACTATCGATGTGCTCGGTAGATATTGACTGACTAATGGCCAGGCGGATAGTGAGGTCTCTTCCACTTGCATGGTTGCACCTCCAGTGGGCGGCGATTGCATGTAGAGTGTACTAGACCCTGGTGATGATCTCAGAGATGTACGGTACTGTTATGTGAACATATTGAGCAGGAGTTGCATACTCATTCATTCATTCATTCACTATTCACTCGGGCTGGTGGTGCGCAACTATTTGTTACGTGTACCTTCGCAATGGCCAGGATTTCAGTTGGGGCGCGCGACTAACCCGAGATTAGGAGTTTACCACATTGAGTCTAACTATTCAAATTTAGGTATGGGACTGGTTTGGATAGAAGTCCCTTGTGGTGGACCCCTTAGCTTGTGATACTACGTACTATCATCCCGACTTCACACTCTAGTTTGGTCATTTCATTCGCATCGCATATTGCATTGCATCCTCAGCACATAGCATTTGGTTTACTATGCTTTTGTATTGCATAACCTGATTAAGGTTGATGGTATTCGTGGACTCAGTATCTGATATTTGGCTTATTATGTCTCCGAATTGCATAGCTGATCTACATTGCTTCTTCATCATATCATATTAGCCTATTATGTCTTTACATCGCATAGTCTGGATAAGGCTGATGATATTTATGGACTTACCAGCATGTTTCTGCATTACTCTGATATTGTACAATTTATGGATTACCAGTATTTCGACTTACCCTGATATTTATATGCTTGCACGTGCATCGCACACACTTTCACCACCCTCTAAGCTTTCTATAAGCTTATGTTCGATAGATGCGTGCAGGTAGTGTTAGGTCATAGTAGCGTTGAGCTTGGAGCGTGCAACGGTCTTCTGGAGTTTTGATTTTCGATATATGTATTTCTGTTTCAGTATTGTATCCAAATGTTTATATTAGTGGATATGTGATGATGTTGTCTTTGTGACTTGGGTACACTTGTGGTTATGCTTATTACGAGATAAAAGTACGTTGGAAATCCTCCTTGTAGGATCCCAGGATTGGAACCTGACGTATGGATGCTGGGAGCTGAGAATGGGGTACTACGGAGGCTGTCGGTACTGGATTCAGCGATCGGGAATTTTGTGAGCCCGGTTTCCGAGTTTGGGGCATGACACAAATTATAATAGATATTGTGATAGCTTTGGATATCTTCCTTTCCTGTTTTAAGATAGTGAGATTGGTAAATCTCATTATTCACCATCATCTCCTGGGCATGGTAGGGTGATGGAATCCCTTCTAATCATCACAATTCTCCTCCAGTGAGAATTAGGTCAATGAAAAGTTCAGATTTGATTTAAATTGCTTTATCTTCCAATTGAATAGGATAGGACTTCAATTCCAATTATGTTCCTTACATCAAGTAAGGTAACATCTTGATAGCTACAAGTGGATCCTTAGCACCCTAGTTTACACCTTTAATTGATAGTTTAAACATTAATCACAATTAGTCTCTTTTATTATAGAATTCAGAATTAGATTTTTTTTTTTTTAGTTCTAGTTCTTTTCAGAATACATACAAGTTTAGTCCCTGTGGATTCGACCTCGTTCTCACGAGTTATTACTACATTGTGACCCTACACTTAGAGTTGTGAACAAGTTTTTGGAACCATTGCTGGGGACTACGACTACGTTTTTCTGGAATTAATTGGTATTAGAATTAGGTTAAGATTGAGGTTAACTTTTTAAATTTTTTTTTAAGTTATGATTTTTTTTGAAATTGTTTTTAGAAACTAACATTGTTTTCTGTTTTGTAGGATCTTAACATAACAACTCCAATCCGGTAACCTCTTTCCAATTCTCTCTATCTTTTCTTGATCTCTTATTTATTTTAGTTTTTCTAGTTTTCTTTCTTCTAGGTTTTAGTTGTTTAGTGCTCGAGGGCTGTGCATGTTTCATGCCTAAGTGGATTCGTGAAAACACTCAACGTCTCTTGAGTGAAGGAGGATTAGTCGAAGGGTTGCCTATCTATCAAAGGATTAGACACCACTTGATATCCTCTTAATTAATTTTAGTAATGGCTGCAAATCAACCTCAACCACCAGTTGAGGAAGTTCAAGATGAAAACAAGGTGCATAATTCATTCCTGCCTCGTACTCTATGAGATTATTTACAACCGGCGGGGGTGAGTACACCTTCCAACATGATATTTTCATTGAATACAGGAACTGTGGATATTAAACTAGGAGTAATTCAAGTCCTCCCTAAGTTTCATGGACTAGAATCTAAAAGTCCATTCTTGCATATGAAAGAGTTCGATAAAATCATATCTACATTACACTTCCCAAACGTGTCTGAGGACACAGTTAGACTGAAATTGTTTCCTTTCTCTTTGAAAGAAAAGGCTAAGTCGTGGTTACATTCCTTAAGACTAAGGTCTATTGGCACGTGGGCTGAGATAACAAGGGAGTTCCTTAAAAAGTTCTTCCCTTATCATAAAACAAATACCTTAAGTCAAATAATTATGAATTTTGCGCAAAAAGAGGATGAGACCTTCTTCTAAAGTTGGGAGCGATTAAGGATCTCATAAATTCATGTCCACAACATGACTACGAAACATGGCGTATAACAAGCTTTTTCTATGAGGGATTGACCTCACCAATGCGCTAATTTGTGAAGATGATATGTAATAGGGAATTCATGAATAAGGAAGTCGATGATGCCTATGATTATTTTGATAAACTTGCTGAAAATGTGCAATCATGGGATACCTCTTCAAGAATTACCACTTCTAAGCCTACTCAATCAAAGGAAAGGGGATGAATTTTTGTTCTAAAAAGGAAGATGATATAAATGTAAGAGTGGCCAAACTCACAAGAAACGTTGAGGCCATGGAACTTAAGAAGGTAGAACCCGAAGAGACTGCGGAAGTTGTTTGTGGTATTTGTGCTTGTAACATACATACAACTGAGAATTGCTTAATAATTCTGCTTTTCAAGAGATATTGAATGAGCAATCAAATGCTAAAAATAAGTACCAAAAACCTTTTAGTGGACCCACCTCAAATACATATAACTCAAGCTGGAGGAACCATCTAAACTTCAGTTGGAGGAACGGACAAACGGCTACTCCTCGAGGGATCCTTAACCAATTTATGAATCAATGGAAACCTTAAGAGGATCCGGTCTTAAAACATATCCAGAACCAAGAGCTTTTTAATCAGGGTATGCTGCAAGCCTTTCAAGACCTTACAAAGGCCATACAAGGGCTTGAAACAAAAAATTCAATTGGGAAGAAAGAGATCCTTTTAGCTCAGCCTCTCCCCAACCTAAAACAACAATATGAAATCAGTGACCTAAGCCCTTCAAAACAGATGGAGTAGGCTAACTCTATCACCACTCTTAGGAGTGGGAAGACAATTGACAAATCTATTCTGGTGAGGGCTGAAAAGCCTAAGGACGCAAAAATAGATGAGAATGATAGACCTAGCAATGCTCTACATAAGTTAGAACCGAAACCTCAAAGTAAGCCGATTGCGCCATTCCCTCAACGGTTGATTGCACCAAAATCTCTCTCTAACTTTCAGGATATTTTAGAGGTGCTTAAGCAAGTGAAGGTCAACATCCCTCTACTGGATGCCGTTAAACAAATCCTTTCATATGCAAATTTCTAAAAGATTTATGTACGACCAAAAGACGGTAAAACATATAAAAGAAAATCTTTTTGACAGAAAAAGTGAGTGCCATCCTCGAGCAAGATGTGCTACAAAAATACAAAGATCCCGGTATCCCAACCATCACTTGTATAATTGGGAACCACCAGATTGAGCACGCACTTCTTGACTTAGGGGTGAGCGTAAGTCTGATCCTTTACTCGGTTTACAAACAATTAGGTCTAGGTGAATTAAAATCCACATGGACCACATTATAACTTGCCGATCGCTCAGTTCATGTACTAAGAGAGATGATTGAGGATGTGTTAGTCCAAGTCGATAAATTCTACTATCCAGTAGATTTTATCGTTTTCGATACTCAACCCATTATAGATGTGAGCACTCAAATACCCGTCATTCTTAGTCGCTCATTCCTTGTTACATCAAATGCTATCATTAAATGTAGGAATGGAATTATGAATTTATCTTTAAAAAATATTACATTGGAGCTCAACATCTTTTTTAACACGAACAAACAACCATAGGATGATGATGATACCCACGACATTAACATGATCGATTCTTTCGTGGAAGATAGAGCAATCTCGACACTATACTTTGACACTTTAGAGATGTGCTTGGCCCACTCCCCTGATTTAGATGATAACATGATTAGGGAGATGGATGCCTTACTTGATGCTACGCCGGTACTTGAAATTAATCGGTGGATGCCACAATTCAAAAAATTGCCCTAAATCGATGTAGTGCCTCTACCGTCTAACCTTAAAACACCGAAGCTTGACCTAAAACCTTCACCCGCAGATCTTAAATATATTTATTTACATCAAGGTGAGACATACCAGGTAGTGATCTTTTCCCACCCTATGAAAGAACAAGAGAGTGTGCTCATTTCCACTCTCATTGAGCATAAAGGAGCTCTTGGATGGTCGATTGTGGAACTCAAGGGAATTGACCATTTGATTTGTACTCACCACATCCATCTTAAGGATAATGCGAAAACCTCTCGACAACCACAACGTCGACTCAATCTAAATATGAAAGAAGTGGTTAAGGCTGAGGTAATTAAGTTATTAGATGTGGGTATCATATACCCTATATCCGACAGTCAATGGGTGAGTCCAACTCAGGTAATTCCTAAGAAGTCCAGAATCACCATTGTAGCTAATGCCGATAATGAACTTGTGCCAACTAGAGTTACTATTGGTTGAGGAACTTGAATACCATCACAAAGAATAACCACTTTCCTTTGCCCTTCATTGATCAAATTTTAGAAAGGCTAGCCGGTCACTCTTACTATTGCTTCCTTGACAGATATACGGGCTTGTAACGTCTCAGAAAAATCCATACAAAGACCCGAGTATCACCTAAGGCAGAAATCGCTAAGGATCAAATTATGTAGAGATTAGACGAAAATTAACCAAGTACTAAACTAAATTAATTAATAGATTAGCTTGAACCTCTTTCTATGCGAATTGCAAGACCCAAAATTTGTAGAATCGCTAACTCTACATTACCTAGAAACCTAGGAGAAATCTCAGACCCCTGTTGCTCTCGGGAGTACACTGAAACTCCGTATCGGACCTGGACCACGCGTCGAAAGTTCGATTACTACAAAACTATACAATTATGATCGCCTTGTTGGGCTTGACAACCATCGCGAGAATCAAGTCCAAATAGTATCCAGAAACGCACAACTTGAGCCTGGAGCAAAGTGTGTGAGAAACGTAAATATCTTTAGAAAATGAACTCAAACTTAAGTGAATTGGGCCGTTCACTTGCAGACCAAATTTAAGGTTTTAAACTGTCAGATTTTGACCCAACTACACCCTTGGATCAGGAAAATTTTCCAACACATGTCAGTGTACTTGTGGCCCTGAGCGAGTAACGGTGGCTGTTGAACTGAAACTGGTCCTCCACGATCGATCTACAAACCTGATCAAACCGAAACTTTAACCTGGCAAAGATCCATTGTCAGGAAACTTTCTCTGGACCGTATGTAGGAAACGGACCTCCAGATGAGCTCCGTTGACCCGAAACAGCCACCTCTTGGCTATAACTTAAGTATACCATGGCCTTAGGGCCATTGACATCAGTTCTGGGCCTATATAAGGGCCTTAACCCATCCCTCTCTCATTCCATACGAATTTCTAAACCCTAGGAGAGAGAAGAGAGAAAAGAGGAGGAAAGAGTGAGGACAAGAGAGAGAGAGTGAGAGATAGTTGCTGGGATTCATTCCCACCTCTCCACGTGCCAAATCATCTTTCCTGTATTGCTACACTATCGAATCTAAGTCCATTTTAGGGTAAAAATCCTAACCCTAATCTGTTTTAGGAATCCGAATAGGGAAAATGGTGAAATAGCTAACCTATTTCATGATTTAGGTAGCCGTTGTGCCATAGACAAAGGCGTAGTGTACAAACTGAGTTCGTAATCGGCGTATCGACGAAAGGTGCGGACTATAAATGTTTAGGTTATGGTTATCAAGGCTCTCAATGTCAGTTAATGATTTATGACTGAGTTGATTGCTGTCACATGTGTTTAGATGCGATGTTTTCCCGTATATTACACACATATATGAACTATGTTGAGTATAATGCAATCCATGTGTTTGTTGAAATGTTTGAATGAATATGGAATCATGATTTGTGCTTGCCATGATTATTGATTAAGAATACATGATTGTTGCATGTGTGGTAACTCCTTGTGAAAGGATTTGCTATAATATATGTTATAACAAATTTATTTCATGTAGGTTGATATGTGTAGTCTAAGTGTTTGATAAAATGCCTGAATGAGAAAATGCTTGTTGAAGTGTATTTAATGAGGGTGTTAAGATAGGATTCTCAATTACTTTATCTATAGTTACAGTTTCCTTTATGTAACCTATCTTGCTACTATGTGAGTTATGGATGAAATGCCTACGTATGACAACATGTGTACTATGTGTTTGTTAAAATGCTAAAATGAGATTTATATTTGAATTGGTTGTCACATGCTATTTGACTATCATATATGAATGCCTATTGCGTTTGAGTATGATTGAGACTAATATGTAGTCCGGGCAATCGGTAATGGTTTATGATTAGTGGTTACAACAGATACGTTCGATGAATCTGAGTTGTACAGTGATTATCAATAGTGGTTAGGCCACGAGGAGTGTGTATGCACTCCATGTCAATTTATTTAACGTGCACTCGTACCAGTCGAGCTTGTCAAGTAACCCGATTGGCCTAACATATGTTCACCATGTATGGACGCTTTTGCTTGAATATAAGGTACCACTTACCGTGAAAAGCCCATTTAACCTTGGTACCATGATCCGCTAAGACTCATGAACCGAGCATAGTGGTATGAGACACTGTGGTCGAGCTGTCGGCCTACGCTGGGGTGACGAGCCTCGCCGTAGTGTCCAGTGAGTAACCCAAACTCGTGAGCCCAATACGGTGGTATGAGACACTGTATTCGAGCTGTCGACCTACACTACGGTGACGAGCCCTTTCCGTAGTGACTTTGAGTATAAACTAGGCCTACACTGAGGTGACAAGCCTTTTCGTAGTGACTTGAACTTGCCTATCCATTACTCTTCAATCAGGGGTGATGTTGCCCTATAACTTGCCTATCGTATGTGAATAACAAGTATTGATGATCTTAAATAGATCATGTTTTGAGTAAATGATATAAAGGGAGGTACCTTAACTTCCCAAATCTGCTGTATGAATAAGCTTAATTAAATATCGGCTAACACGATCATGCACAGCATTGCATGTGCTTTGGCGAGGAAGCGCACGTGTCCGGAGTGGTGCATGCGTGATCGTTAGATGATGTCGCTGAGGGAGTGCAGGCGAGGGCACGCATCATTATCGCATGCCATTCTTGCATTAACATGAGTACTTAGGACATGGTTGCTGTATTGCTTTATCATTACTGCTTGAATGAATTGATAACATGTTAACCTTTGCCTTATAGTGCCATTGAGTTGATCACTCACTCCCACTTTGGGACGGTGTTCTAAAATACTAACCAGACTCTACTGTAGCTATAGGTGATGGCGATGCTTACGAGGTGGAGCCTGACTTTTATGATGACGAGGAGGAGTTCTCCTACATGCAACTCTCTGGCGGGTCTATGTAGACCTGGAGTTGTGTCGACAGGGTTACAAGGATACGGATTAGATGCCATTACATTATATCATTTTGTAAATTTTGAAACTATACATGTAATTATTTAACCTGGTGACATGTTCATACTCTGGGGACTTACAACCACTTATATGCTTTATATATTTATCACAGTCTTCCACTTGCGTAATCAAATTGTCTCTAGAGTATGATATGCTGATTTAGTATAATCCTATTCATGTTTAATGCACTATACGGACAACATTTAATCATCATTATCTATGTTGCATAAGTGATGTGTTGGAACTCGGGAGCTGAGCTTCTGCTCGACCTCCGATTTTTAAGTCGTTACAGGGCTACAATCAGATAGAGATAGCCCTTCAAGATCAAGAGAAAACAACATTCACATGTCCCTTTGGCACCTTTGCTTACCGAAGGATGTCATTTAGATCATGTAATGGCCCTGCCACTTTTCAGTTATGCATATTAAGCATTTTTTCTGACATGGCGGGGCAAATTTAAAGGTCTTCATGGACGACTTCTCCATCTTTGGTCCATCCTTTAGCGAGTGTTTAGAAAATCTTAAATGTGTGCTGAAGCGATGCGAGGAAAAGAATTTGGTTCTGAATTGGGAGAAATGTCATTTCATAGCTCCCAAGGGAATTGTGCTTAGACACATAATTTTGTCTTAGGGAATTGAGGTAGATAAGGAAAAAATTGATCTTATCTCTAACCTAGCTCCACCTAAGAGCGTATCTGACGTGCGATCCTTCCTTGGACATGCCAGATTCTATAGATGATTCATAAAGGACTTTAGTCATCTCTCTCATCCTTTATGCAATCTAATTCAAAAGGATGTACCATACGAGTGGACTGAACAATGCCAAGAAGCTTTCACTAAGCTCAAGGGCATGTTAACTACCGCACCTATCATGCAGTGACTTGATTGGAGCATTCCTTTTGAGATTATGTGCGATGCATCTGACTATGCTATTGGGGTGGTGTTACGCTAGAGAAAAGAAAAGAAGCCCTACGTTATTCATTATGCAAGTAAAACTCTAGATTCTGCCCAAGTGAACTACTCTACCATGGAGAAGGAACTCTTAGGCATAGTGTTCTTTTTGGGCAAATTTAGGTCCTACCTGATCGGATCTAAGATCATCATCTACAAGGACCATGCGACGCTAATGTATCTTCTTTTTAAGACGGATGCCAAGCCTCGCTTGATAAGATGGATCCTCTTACTCCAAGAATTTAATATTGAAATACGAAACAAAAAAGGAGTAGAAAATGTAGCGGCCGACCACCTTCTCAACTTAACCTCCTTGATTCTCTTGAACCGACACTGATAAATGATATGTTCCTTAGCGAACAATTATTTAAACTCTCCTAAATACCTTGGTTTGCTAATAATGCAAATTATCTTGCTACAGGTTTCACACCAACATATTGGACTGCGCAAGATAAGAAAAAAATCTTTGTCGAGGTACGTAAGTTTTTCTGAGATGATCCTTATTTGTTTAAATATTACCCGGACCAAATTCTAAGGAGATGTGTGCCAGACAATGAACATCAGAGTTTTATCTCCCTTTGTCATTCTCAGGCATGTGGTGGTCACTTTTCTACTAAAAAGATAACGATCAAAATTCTGCAGTGTGGCTTTTACTGGCCCACGATGTTCAGAGATACTCATGAGTTTTGCAAAGCTTGTAAACGCTGTCAGAAATTGGGAGGGTTATCCCGTTAAAATATGATGCCTCTGAACCCCATTCTTATGATTGAAGCATTTGATTGCTGCGACATCAATTTCATAGGACCATTTCCCCAATCCTTTGGGAATATTTACATTTTGTTAGCAATAGACTATGTCATTAAGTGGGTTGAAGCGATCCCGTGTCAGAATAATGATCATAAAATGATTATTCGATTTTTAAAAGAAAATATCCTTTCCTGGTTCGGAACGCCTCGGGCTATCATTAGTGATGGAGGTTCACGCTTTTGTAATAGGCCATTTGAGAACTTAATGAAGAAATATAACATCTCTTATAAAGTGAGCACTCCATACCACCTACAGATAAGCGGGCAAGCCAAGATTTTCAATAGGAAAATTAAATAAATTCTGGAAAAAACGGTTAACCCTGACCGTAAGGATTAGTCAATCCATTTGATTGATGCTTTATGGGCTTATCGTACAACTTTTAAAACCTCCATTGGAATGTCTCCCTTTAGACTCGTCTATGGGAAAGCTTGCCACTTGCTTGTAGAGCTGGAGCATAGAGCCTACTGGGCTATCAAAAATTTAAACTTTAACCTGGACAACGCTGGCTCACTGCGCAAGTTCCAACTAAATGGACATTCGTAATGACGCTCATGAGAACTCAAGAATTTACAAGGATAGGATGAAGGTATTTCATGACAAGAACATCATTCAAAAATCATTCATAACCGGTCAAAAAGTTATTCTCTACAATTCTCGGTTACATATTTTTTCGGGTAAACTTCGATCTTGTTCGACCGACCCTTTCACTGTTACTAATGTCTATCCTCATGGGGCCGTCGAGATAAAGAATCTGACAAATGACAATGTTTTCAAAGTGAATGGACATCGTCTCAAGCCATTTGTTGAGAAGTTTGATTAAGAGGACATGTCCATGCCTTTGACTGATCTGTGTACCGAGATTGACCTCCTAGTCTGATGAAGGTATAGTTAGGTTTATTGCTTTCATAAAATGTAGGATCAGGATAGTTTGATTTCAGTTTGTTTAGTCTTCGTGCTAACACATTAACATGTTAAGAACTTTGGAAAAACTTCAATTCTCCTTCTTTAGGTATTATCTTCCCATCACTACCCTTTTTTTTCGTTGTCTCATGTGTATTGTATACTCATATCTTTTACATTGAGGACAATGTAAGTTTTAGGTTGGGGGGTGTGGATTAGGTAAACTAATCAATGTTTTCTTAGTTTTGAACAAAAATTATGAAACTTTTCAATTTTTCAAGCTAAAAATATGTTCGGGAAATGATAATTTGTGGAATTAAGAATGCTTTGAGTATGATGATAACATGGAGATTGAACTTTAAATTGTTGGAGTTTGATCAACTAAGTAGACTATCGTCTAAATTCTTGCATTTAATTGATTAAGAGGAAGTTTGAATTTCATGTTAATCTAAGTCACAAGACACGTTCAATTTATTTTCTGTGAATAGTACTAGAATTTCTAATTGTTAGTATGTATATCATTGAAAGATATTTAGAATTAAATCTAGAGAATTTTATCTACCTTAAAAGATGAAAAGAATCACTTAAAAAAATAGTGATATCGACAAAAAGGTCATGTATGGTGAAAAGACTGGAAAAGAATGAAAAGAATGTAAAGTTTGAAAAGGATGAATAAAAAGAGACCGTTGATATAAAATCAAAAGCTGGAAAAAGAAGGAAATTAGGATAAGTTCGGAATCAACACTTGATTATTCAAGTAATCTTGAGGTGATGAGCATGGCTAACATGATGAAATGATAGTATTTTTATGAAAAGTAAGTTGAAAATTATTGAGCACGTTCAAAAAACTTGATATATGAACTTATGCTTTTAATTGATTGATGAAGAACCTATTTGATTGATTGCTCATTTGATTCAACTCTTAATTGATGATGAAGAACCTATTTTTGTTTACAAAAAAAGATTGTTTTCTTGAAGAACTTTAAACATTGAGAATTAAAGATCACTTCACGCATGTTTTGCTCGGGATTAGCAAAATGCTAGTTGGGGGGTGTGTTAACTGTGACATATTGCATATTTCTCCATATTTATACCTTGGTTTTATAAACATGATAGTGCTTAATCGATTTAATTATTTATGTTTTCATGTGTGAGGTGATTTCGAGAGCTTAAGGTAAAATTGATGCCAAAAAGAAGATTTATGCTCAAAAGATTACTAAATGAAGATTTAGAGATTTGAAAGTTATTAATGAAGAATTCACATGCTAAAGATCCAAGAAAACCAAGTGAAGAATGAAGAGAATCAAAGATTTGAAGTGAAGAAAAGGAATCCTGAAATTGTCCCAAAACCAACATATTCCTAAAATTGCCCTAAAAAAGCATATTCTGAAACTCCGAGTATGTTTTTGAAAACTGCGCAGAGTGCTAAATTTGTGGTGGTTTAAACTCTGAGCATATTTTAGGAAACTACGTAGAGTGTGTAAATTTGTGGTGGTTTCTAGATTTTTTCAACTTGGTGCAAAAGTTGGAGTTCCACAACTATAAATAGGACTCCCTACGATGCTCCAAAACATCTTATAGGGCTTAGAAAGGTCTCAAGGAGTATACACAAGGGTGGAGAAGCCGCCAAAGAGTTTTTCTTCTTCCATAGTTTATTTTTTTATACTTTATTTAAGAGATTTGGTTTCAATCATATTTATGGTTGGCTAAACCTCTTAGCTAGGGCTAAGAGGTGAAGCCTATAGTGTATTTGGATGTTTATTTTGCTTTGATTCTTGTTCTTATTGAACTTCATTGATTTCTAGTTTGATATTAAGAGAATATTGTCAGTTTTCTATGATTTATTGTGACTCAAATTACAATAGATATTGTGATAGCTTTGGATATCTTCTTTTCCTGTTTTGAGTAGTGAGATTGGTAAATCTCATTATTCACCATCGTCTCCTGGGCATGGTAGGGTGATGAAATCCCTTCCAATCATCACAATTGTCCTCCATTGAGAATTAGGTCAATAAAAAGTTCAGATTTGATTTAAATTTCTTTATCTTCCATTTGGATAGGATAAGACTCCAATTCTAATTGTGTTCCTTGAATCAAGTAAGGTAGCATCTTGATAGCTACAAGTGGATTCTTGGCACCCTAGTTTCCACCTTTAATTGATAGTTTAAACATTATTCATAATTACTCTATTTTATTCTAGAATTCAGATTTAGATCTTTTTCTAGTTCTAGTTCTAGTTCTTTTCAGAATACGTACAAGTTTAGTCGCTGTGGATTCGACCTCGTTCTCATGAGTTATTACTACATCGCGACCTTACACTTAGGGTTGTGAACAGTTAACAACAATGTGAGCAATCCTACGGTTGTTAATGATAGTGGGAGCTCTTTGTCTTAGGATCCTTCACCTAAGAGGAGCGAATGAAGTAGAATTACCCTAAGATTTTTCAAAATTGATGGAGAATGCTATAATCTTTTTATGGCCAATGAAAGTGAACCCAATTCCCATCAGAAAGCACTCGCATCATTACTTGCTAGTAAATGGAAGGAAATTGTGGACAAAGAATTTAAGTCGATGTGGAAAAACAAAGTATGGAAACTAGTCAACTTACCACTAGGAAAAAAATATTGTGTAATAAATTGATTTAGAAATTAAAAATGAAGTTTAATTGCAACATCAGCAAGCTCAAAACTACACTGATGCGAAGAGATTTATCAAATTAAGGGCCTTGATTTTCAGAAGACTTATCTTCTATAGTAAAGTTTATTTTCATCACAATGATCTTGGCCATCGTCATACATATAGATTTAAATTTATTATAAATGGATGTGAAGACTGGATTCCTGAATGATGACCTAAATTAAAAAATTTACATATCTCAGCCTATAGGTTATCAAGTGAAGGGTCACAGAAAATAAATTACACAAATTGAAAAATCAACATATGAGCTAATCAATATGGGTCGGTTCGGTCCGGTTCTGGGGTGAAACCGGAACTGAAATCGGAACCGAACCTTTCCTAATGGTTCTAGGATATTCGAAACTAGAACCGGACCGTTAGCACCCTAGAACCGGAACCGGACTGTTAAAACCGGTTCGATTTCAGATCGGTTCCATGGTTTTGGGCTTTTTATGATCCAACCCAATTGCATCTTTTATTTTATAATTTAGCCCATGTCCATTCGTGTTGTGATCCATTTGATGAATATTGTATAAGGTATGCAAAAATACATTTATGGAAACAACCAAATGGAGCATTGTAAACCATAAATCATGAGTCAAATATGGAAACAATCAAAGGGTTCTTGGTTCGGTTCCAAGTTTGGTTCCAGGTTTGGTTCCACGGTTTGGTTCCGCGGTTCGGATCCACGGTTCGGTTCTACACATCAGTTCGATTCTACATACCTCGAAACCAAGAACCGAACTGATGTAATCGGTTCTTTGATTTTTGGAACCGGAGGACTCTAGAACTGGACCAAACCGGACCGTTTGGTCGGTTCCGGTCCGGTTCCACGGTTCTACCGGTTCGATGTGCACCCCTACAAGGTACATGAAACTACATTCGTTGGCAACTACCTGCGGGTTTCTAACGAAGGAGGTAGACCATTATGTTTATGTGAATATATTTGGAAAGAAGCTCTTGATCTTATCCTTGTATGTGGATGATATTTTTCTTGCTAGCAATTATTTGAGGATGATAAATCCTACCAAGTATTGGTTGTGTCTAAATTTCGATATTGAAGACATGGGTGAAACAACATGCATAATAGGAATGTTGAACCACAAACGTATGGATACATTAATAAAGAAGAGTCTCAAGTTGAATTGGAGTTTGTGTCCTAAGAACGATTTGAAAAATGAGAAAATGCATAACGTTCCTTTTGTCAACAATAACCTCATGTATGTTATATTATGTACCCGTCTTAAAATTTGTCTTGTCATTGGCTTAACTGCCAATCAAATTTGGGTTTTCTTGGCAAGCTCTCAAGAGAATTTTTTGTTATTTGAAAGGCACTAGAGACTTCATGTTAGGCTATTATTGAGGTGATCTAATACGTGGATTCATTGATATTGATTATTAGGGAGGAGAAAAAAACCACAATAGGTCTACCTCTAAATACATCTTCTTGCTTAACAAAGGAGCTATCTCCTTGTCGAGCAAGAAAATGACCTGAACTACTCTCTTGTTTATGTGGTTTAAGTATATTGTTAAGCATTGCAGGACAAGAGACTATATGGCCAAAGAAATTCCTTGCCAATTTAAGGATTATCATCAATGCTAGAAAATTGATACATTTGTATTGCGACAATAGCTCATTTATAGCAATTGCATAAGATCATACGTTTCATCATAGAGCACATCAAGACGAGGTATCACTTTTTCAGAGAGCATATTACTAAAGGTGAATTCACCATTAGTCATATCTCTATATAGAAAATGTTAGCTAACCATTTCACTAAGCCATTTTCTCATGATTCTTTTGTTTATCATGTTAGGGGTAGGGGACTACAAAGGATATGACCTGTCTTTGGGCCGAGTGAGAGAATTTTTACTTAGTGTGGCCCATCAGATCTTAACACATACATATTTATTCATTGATTATATTGAGATTTTTGATGTTTGAGTTTATATGTATGGATATAATAGTTTCATGATAACTGAATAAATAGATATTCATACTGGCCTTCACGATGAGGTGTGGCCAATATTCATCGATTAAAGGCTTGGTCCCTTCTCACATGTGTAGATCATTGTGTAGATATGCATAACATGAGTTATGAATATTAAGATACATATACATACGAGTTGTACCTCTATCATGATCTATAAGATGATCATGGTGAGACTTCACACAGATTAGCATGATTGGCTCCGTACATAGTCAGATCATGTAGGCCTATCTATTGTAACGAGGGATAGGCCATTACTTGATTGAATAGATCTTATGTGATGATCGAGTAGATGACAAATGCTTAATCATTCATGATGAATGAGTCAAGCCACATATGTTGAGAGACCAATTACCTACAAGTAATCAATAGATTCAAGTCCAATCACTGTGTGAGTATGCTAGTCTCACAGGGAACTCATGTGTCCTTATTACACTATGCTACGTGGCAAGGTCGTAACAAGGTGATACTACTTTAGTATGCATTCTCAAGGCCATGTGCAAATATTCGACTGGATTAGAAGCACGCTAAAAAATCAGCCAAATTAAGATCAGGTCATAAAGATGGATTAGAAAAAGATTGTAGATGATTGCATGCTAGAGATTGTGCTCAAGAGACTGATCTACTACGTCGAACTGAACGGACGGTCACATTTTATTATGAACTATTTTTTAAAATATATTTATTAATTATTACATTAATATTTTCAACATGCTTTAATCATCAAATTTTGCAAAGATAAGATCCATTCAATCTAAAAGGTAGATAAGTATGCATTATGATCGGATTATTAGTATTTGTGCACATGCACAAGGGGAATCAAATGTGCCTAATTTAATGTGATCAAATCAATGATCTAGGATATGCAGTTGAGGATTGGGATGATCATTTCTGATCCACTTGTGGATTTGATACGATGACATCCCCTAGTGATGATTATAGTCTCAGATGTCTCACATTGAATCCACCTTATTGGATGGTGTAGATTGAGTTTTCTAATTAACAAGGAGCATGATAATTCGAAATACCTCATTACCACCATAACTTAAGAGATGTTAGAATTAATCTCTACATAGAATTTCTCTAGGATTGATGTCGATAAATATAGATGTAGGGTTTTGGTTTGAGATACCTCTCCCTCTCCTCTCTAACCTTAACCCTAGAGAAATCTCTTCCCTCCTATAAACCCTAGTCTATCAAATTTATAGACCTTAATGTGTATAACATTTTCTTCCCTCATGGTTGAGAATCAACATTTCTGGTGGGCTTTTCTTTATCTTCATGCATGTTTAAATATAACGAAGAAAACAATCATGATTACACATTCGAGGTAATTCCATTCTTAGAAAAAATTATAATAGTACATTTTTAATGTTTCCGCTTACAGTTACTTCATAGAAAGTTTCTGTAACACCCTGTACTTTCCAGTACTCGAGTGTTACCATGTAATTGAATTTAAAATAAATATAAAAAAAATACAACCTAAATATATACACTAAGAAATGTTATTTATATACCTTGTAAAGATTTAAAATTTCATGCTAAAATGATATGTAAATATAGTCCATACTATATGTATACACTTATAACATCATTAATATTAATTTCAAATTTTAGAAGTTATAATACATAAAAATAAAATATACTATAAAAATTTATAATGAATAACATATTTCAAGCAATTTAACAATTTATATAAAATTAAAGCATAACACACGTATAACCATACAAATAATATACATATAATATATATTAATCTTCGCTTACTAATACTTATATAATTTATATATGTTAACGATCTGTGATAATATAAATTATATATGACAAAATATATAAATGATAATAATAATAATAATATAAAATCATTAGACAGAATCCACCAAGTGATCACATAATTCAGGAACCCCTAGGACCAACCATCGGATCATTTGAATAAGGGATCAAAATTGTTAGGCGGCATTCGTGTGGGATGGCCCACATAATAGTCAACCAAAGGGTGTCCTAATCACCCAAGCAAACCCTTAGTGCCATTTTTGGGCATTAATAGTCGAATTAGGATCAATCCAACCATTGGATTTATATGGGCCAACAATTTGAAACCAATAAGACTGTAGGATTTCAAAGACGTGTAATTAACTATTAGGGATTTTAATTAAATCATCTTGTGGCCCACATATCGACACAACCACCTTAAAATAAGGTCCTACAATTTTAATCTAATAATAATAATAATAATAATCATAATAATTCTTAATAAAGTAATAACAAACTTTATATTAGAAATGTTACTAACGTATCTTGGTGGCCTTGTACATACACAATGGCCCATTAGTACCTTTTAACCATTGATAATCGGATTGGAATTAATCCAACCGTCGGATTGTCATAATAGACACTTGAAAAACCGTAGTTCAGATGGTGGGGCCAACCTAAGCTTTGGATCTGACCAATCTTCGGTAAGAGGCCCTTAGTGGTGCATCTAAAGAGAATGGACGGAGTGGATTATATAAAATACCTCATTGGGCCCTACAATCAACTTACGTGTGCACCAGAAGGTGTACACCCGAGGTGCACCAGGCCAGCAGAGCAGTCAAACTGCTCTGACCCGAAAATCCCCAAAACGGGGAGAGATTCGTCTTTCTCCCGCTGTTCCCGCCTGCGGGCGTTTTTAAAACGGAGGGTGTCCGTTTGCGGTGAACATGGCCCACCACCGTGCTCCCGTGCAAGATTCGAACCGTCCATTTGATGGAGAGCCCTCGTCTGACCAAACCCTACCCATTTCAGCTTGCTGGAACACGCGTGCATGGCCACAAATTCCGACAGAAACAACGTGTGTGCGGCTGTTTTTCCTCCAAAAATGGAAACTGTCAGCGCCTTAGCTGGCAATCTGCAGGCGCACATCCCTTTCAATCTTGGTCGTCCAATGGTTGGAAAATCTCGGCCCTCCACCTAAGCAACGTGGTTTAGGGTGTTCAAGCAAAACCAATAGCCGGTTGCGGCTCCTGCCCACTGGTTTTGAAGGCCGTTACGGGCAGGTTCAATCCCCACCGTTGACTTTCATCTGACAGCCCTAGAGAGCTAGGGTGAGCTAGTAGACGCAGTCGCTCTCCACCTCCTACAGCAGTTCGAGAGGAAATCGGCCGAAACTTGCTCCACTCGAACCCACCACCCAGACGTTCCCTAAGCTTTGAAAAAGCTTGTCTACGAGCTCCATGGGGTTCATCTGGACTGCCCAGAAGAGTCGGTTCGAGGAGATACATCCCCGACGTCAATCCGCCATTAACGGGCGGCTTTCTTCCTCGTCCCAACTATACCCACCCGACTCAGTTGGGTCACGGTTGAAGTGGGTCTCTCTGACTCCAGATGTTGGATGAGAGAGAGAGAGAGAGAGAGAGAGAGAGAGAGAGAGAGAGAGAGAGAGAGAGAGAGAGAGAGAGAGAGAGAGAGAGAGAGAGAGAGAGAGAGAGAGAGAGAGAGGATTCTGCTGTGTGCGGCTCTAGCTCAACTCGAACCGAATTGAGGCTGGACCGAGTCTTGGCGTCTGCTGGGGCTGTTGAAGGAGGGTCTGCTGCATGGTTTTTTAGTTCGACCGTGACTAGCAAATCGGTCCAGACCGTCGACCCTTCGGGTTGGAACTCAAGTACTATCCGTCAGGTAACTATCCCAGCCGAGTTCTGACCAGCTGTGTCAACTCAGTTGATCGATTCTCCCTTCTGTTCAGGTTATTTTTAGGAAACCTGGATACTCTGTTTGCAAACACCATGGCCCATTTTCCCCTTGCTGTAATAGTGGTCAGTCCATCTCACCCAACAATGCATAGCCAAGTGGAAAAGAATGGCGAAACGGCTCAAAACGAGTTGCCTCGCTGCATGTTGAGTGAGCTGGGTTGGGTTTACTATTGGAGTCCAGAGTCCATGGTGTGGCTGGACGTGCAATGTGCAAACAATAGTGGGAAACAAAGGAAAATGTGAAGAAGAAGGAAGGAGAAAGAGGGAGGAGAGGGTGCAGTTGGGTGTTGCACCACTAGACTCGTTGGGTTGGCTCAGCAAGCGACGGCTGTGTCAACTCAACTCAACCTCCCGAGTCAACTGCTGGGCCCACTCCAAATTGTAGGGCATTGTTGGGCCGGGACAGGCCAGCCTCGCCTCATCTTTGGGCTCGAATTGGACCCAACAACTGGGCTAAAGCAAGGCCCAGTTCAGCCCTTAGTTAGGGATAATTTTGGGCCCAAATTGGGGCCATTTGTTGGAGAAGAATTTGTTGGGCTTGGTCGCTCTAATGCTGGCCCAAATAACCTTATGCATGAGACCCCTCCAAACCCACATTTAACCCATTTTAATGTATTATTGCCATTGTTACCACTCTTATTTATGGGATTGTTAATATTATATATGATTAGACATTAGTAAATCATTTATTCTAGGACTAGTTATCATGCACAAATTTCAATTATTAAATAATAGTATTTTATTTATCATCCTTGAATAATTGTATGGATAGCGGATTGTACTATTGGCATCGTCATAAAAATTATTAACTAGTATCAACTATAACACTAATGTTAATAAATATTTTATAATTACTAAATCAACACTAAAATTAATTGTACAAAATCTAATCTAGACCTAACTAATTTAAACTCTAGGTCAATAACCTAAACCGAGATAGTGTGTTAGGTTCGAATCTAATTATAGAATTTCATAGTTCATGGTAGATCATAGTATCTATTATCATGACCAGAGTCATCATGTATAGTTATGGCTATTGGCATTAGTAAATATTTATCATTTTCCTTATGGGATTAATATAATACTCGTTAATATAATTATTAGTATTAGTCCTTAGTATACTATCATTAGTAAATATTCTATTACTTATGATTGTTAAGAGATTATTAGTCATTATAAGAACATTAGATGATGTCAATACATTTAATACGAACTCATAAACCATCATTATTGGATCAATACTCCTATTAGGAATATTATTCGATCCATCGTACAATAATGATAATATTAATAATAATTTAGGATTCAAATCCTAGAATCTAAGTTTAAAACTAAATCCTAAGATAAAACCCTAAGTTTACATCAAAACCCTAAAAACAAGTAATCCAAACCCTAGGTTATATTAACCTTGACCATGGACACTTTGTAGAACATTTATCTCATGTACAACTTCACAGTTCATGATAGGATCCGATTCTAAGGGTGCACGTGCTTCCTAGCAGCCTTACTTGGCATTGGCGATTCGACTAATTAGGTGATGATTTTTTCCCTTGAGCTTTCCATTTTTTCATTAGCTTAAGTTATAGTTTTTATTTTTAATTTTTAATTGATATATCTATTTCATAGTCACATGTGTTAACCGTTGGAATTAAATTGTTACATTACATGCTTAATGTTTATCCTACATATTTATTCATGCTTGTGGATTATTTGTGGATTGCTTATGGAACTTAAACTGGTACATCGGTGAGAAACCCCCACCTATAGTGTACACCCATACTTAGGATGTAATTCGACTAGTTGTGACTGTAACGGACCTTCGGCTTAGTGGTTATTGAATGATGGTTTAAATTGACCATTGGTGTGGTCTTATTATCCAGGGCTGTTGTGTCCAATGGTTTTCAAGGATGGTCTTTTATCGCATAGTTTGACACTCGCCCTATGTGGTCTATTTTGATAATTGTCCTATGTGGCTTGTTTGATATGGCCCTATGTGGCTTTGTTCTGGTATTTTTTCTATATGGGTTTGATGTTTTATACCGCGCAACCATGCGATGGTAAGCCCCATATACTGTAATATGATTGTCCACTAGTCGATGAGTTTCCATTAAACATCCTAAGATGGTAATCTCATGAGCCGAAGATGGTGGTATGGGACCTATGCCCCAGCTGTCGGCCTACGCTGGTGATGAGCCCCCGTAGTGACCTTTGAGTTTATTTAAAATGGCCGGTTGTAATTGGACTAATAATGAGTTGGCTAATCATGCACATATGGCACAGACCAACATCTATTGCTATCGTACGTGATATACGTATTTGTTCGACTGTATGCTTTTTTCAGGTCGATGATTGCATGGGTGACGAGCCCACTGTCCACACGGATGAACATCCCCGATACGATGATTACATTTACACATCCATGCACATAATAAGACCTGTATCATGTATTGTTTTATATGCTTTGTTTTATAACTATGCTTACTTAATGCGGCGGTGTGTAATCTTGAGGGAAATTCACACTGAGTTGGCCAATCATCCATCTAATAAATATAATCGTATAGGTAGCATAGGTAGCTTAAGTGATTTTCAAGTTTAGGCTGATGAGGAGCCGGGTTCAAGTACCAGGGTTGCATGAATGTATTTACCTTGAGAAGTTGAAGAGTCTTGCGGCTCAAATTTACTTGCATTCTACTATTTCTCATGTAATGGATCATGTAATTCTTGTATTTATTAATTTTGGAGACATTGGTTTGTATAAGTCATTATGGGCAATCTCTTGTATATTCTAAATGAAATTTGAAATTTTTTTTTTATACTTACTTGTCCATTCTACGCTCATTTGCTTATTCTAATGAAAGAAAAAAATAATACTTGAATTTGACCATCATTTAAGGTTAAGACTCAGGTTTTTGGGAAACGAGTCATATACTTGGATTCTGAAAAGTCGGGGCGTTACAGTTTCCTCATTGGAAAATAAAATTCCTTGATTTACTCATGAACCATGTTCACAAGCATACTTCCTTTTTATATAGGCCATTGTTTTAGTGCATACTTATTTCAAACATTTTAAGTTTCAAATAGTATGTCATAGCCTCGCATTCATTACTCTATTTTGACGGGTTACAATAGCATGTCACAGTTTGTAACGCCCCGTGTTTTCAGGACCCGAGTATATGACTTGTTTCCTAAAAATTCGAGTGTTAACCTTAAAGGATGGTCAAATTCGAGTATATATTTTTTTTCAACTATCAAAGTAAACAGATGAGCGTAGAATGGACAAGTAAGTATAAAGGAAAAATTGTAATTATATTTAAAATATACAAGAGGTTGCTCATAATGACTTATACAAACCAATGTCTACGAATTAACAAATATATGAATTTCACAATTTATACAAGAGAGATGGGCCTTACCATAGATGGAATGCCATGGAGATCTCTGAACTCAAAGTCCATTGATATTTGGCCTTACCAATACATGGTTGAGAGAACCAAAAAACAAAAAATAAATTTACATCAACAACACACATCTAATGGAGAGAATGTCAGAGTTAAAATACTCAACCTAAGAGATTTCCAGGGCATCCTCTATCCACCGTGAGGCTCATTATTTCAAATTTTGGACTGTTGGAAGATGGACCCCCATGAACACAAGTCTTAACTCTTCAACAAATGATTGATGGCCAGGAACCATAATTCCTATACAAACTAATAGCTAACATGCTTGAATCCCCTGCATTTTAGGTATAAGACTCAAGCAACAAGATCAAGAGACAGCATGTGTCTGAATTTCAATAAGGTCACTTCACTCTTTAAATCAACACAAGGCTCAATTCAGCAATCGCGAGGTTTGTGTTGAATGATAAGACCTTCCCAATAGCATCCGGTCACTGCATTGCAAAATCACTGCCATAGAAACTAGGGAATTTATGTTGGTTGCTGTAATCCAATCCTCATCATTGAATAAAATTCCTCATAATTGATCCTCCCATCCTATGAATTAAATTTTAAATAAATGGTAAGTAACAATGCTTAATTCTAGGATATAAAGCTTTCAACTTCTTAAAGTTAGAAAACTTACATTATCTGTTTCCACCTCTGATATTATTTCCTCAATACTGGATTGATCACCCATACCATACTCGTTCATGGCCCGTTGTAATTCGTCTCTGGTGATAAACCTGGCAAGGGCATTACACGAGGAAAGTTACATAATATAACCTAGTGGTTGGTCAGTTCTCGAAGCATATCTATTCTAGCCCATCTACACAGCCAAATGCGCAAATGTGTCACGTGTTTCGACGTCCGAATCGTCCATCAGGTAGAATCTTTCATGTGTCTGCCCTGGACCGAAAATCCGGTCGGCACGCTCATGGGCAGGTGGCTAGCATACAAGAAAACTCAGCCAATTGTCCACATTCAATGTACAAGTGTGGCCCACCTGACGAACAGCTTGGATCTTGCACTGGTGCTTCAGGTTGGAACATGTGGAAAAATGTAATGACTTCCAAGCACGCTCTAAGATTATGGACAGACAATGTGGATATCATGAATACAAGGAAGATAACAGTCTCACCCCCTCTTATCTTTATCAAAATACTGAAAGGCTTTGTATAAACTATCATCTCTTTCAAGTCTATGTCTACGCATCGTGGCAGTAATGAATTCATTGTAGTCGATTGTCCCATTTCCATCAATGTCAGCCTGAAATGAGATTGCATTAACCCAAGAATATCAGAATGTGTGAGGTCAAACTGTATAAGTAATGAGCATAAAAATAAATAAATAAATAAAATAAAAGAAAGTTTTTTGGGGGTTTGCCAAACGTATCGTACAGCACTCATGAGCTGCTTGACTTGGGCCTCCGAGAGCTTAGACCCCAGTTGTGCCAACCCTGCCTTCAGTTCTTCATAGGTGATTGTACCGCTCTTGTCGCTGTCCATTTCTGTGAACGTTAATTTCAAGCCTTTGATTTCTTCTTCTGAAAGATTCTCCGCAACGACCTACAAATGTTTTGAAGCTCATCAAGATTATAGAAAGCATAAGGAAAAGCAGAACCATTGATTGCTGTACCTTTGGTGCAAGCTTCTTGAACTTGTTCATTGCCCTGAATTGCTTCATCCTAGCAATAACTGCACCATCAATTGGTTTGTTTGATGCTTCTCCATCTTCTCTAATCCATGGATGCTCTGTATCATCAATCACACCCAAACCAATATATTAGAGTGGTATTGAAGGATCCCGAGCTGCGGAAAACATGCAGTTTGCTGATGCTCCTAATTCCATACATGTGGGGCCCATGCTTGCATGACCAAGACACCTTTGAATATGAAGGACAGCTCCAAGGATAGGTGATGGCCAAGAAATCTCCAACATTGCAAGATCATAACCCTATGGCTAGCGGCCCACAAGTGGTTAAGGGAAAAAAATGCAGCTACAGTCCACATTCAATGAAAAGAGGGTCCTTTGATCTGGAATATTTCTAAGACATTTCCCATCCATGGTGGGGCCTTCCATCAGCATTTTTGTATCACCCAAGGAAGGACCCCCCATATATAAAATTGAGAGCATTGGAAAACATAACATCTGCAGAGCTTTAAGGCCATATAATTCCTCAATGGCAAAGGACTGTTAAAAGTTAAATTCCACGTACGAAGAACCTGCACTGAAGTAATTCGTTTCCTTGGATCGTGTGTTAGCATCTTCCTAACAAGATCTTTTGCACTGTTCGATATAGATGGCCAGGGCTTCGCTTCAAAGTCGATATCCCCTTGCAAGATGGCGTCGAAAATTCCCTTCTCCGTTTCTGCAAAAGCAGTATATCTGTTAACCAACCATAAAAATCTCTGATAATTTGCAACCAAAATGAATTTCTGAATAATCTCTTTCTTGGTATAAGACATGAGTGATTTTTTTAAAAGAAAAAAAAAAATAAAATCAAATGGTCATTTTTACCAGCCCAGAAAGGAGGAACACCACTAAGAAGAATATACAAAATAACGCCTGCACTCCAAATATCTATTTCCTTCCCGTAACTGCCCTGCTTTACTTCAGGAGCAACATAATACGCGCTTCCTACCATATCACTGTACAATTTTCCTGCCATGAATAGCATAAAAGATGAATCAATATTAATTTCTGACCATGTTATAATAAAAAATACTAACTGTGCTGGCATACCTCATGTAGGTAGCTTGTGGATAGAACTTCAACAAGATCCACCCCACCCATCACGTACACTGCCTCGTGATCACCCTGTATCCCAAAAACCATGCTCATCCAAAGCTCAAGTGGGCCACACCATAGGAAAATGTCGGGATGCCATGTCCACCTAGATTTTTACGTAGGGCCCACCATGGTGTTTATATGCCATCAAATCTATTCGGCTGATGTGCCTCAACAGGAAGAAAGGATTACCGAAAAATCGTAGCATTCCAAAACTCAGGTGTGCCATACGACATGAATTTAGAAGTTTTTATACTCTCCTCCAATGGGGTGGCCCACCTGATTATTGAATCAGCCTGAATTTTGAGATCAATCATAAACAAGGGGTGTTGTACCTGATGGATAGGATGGATTTCATTCACTGAAGTTGTTTCGCCCTCATTAGAGAAAGTGACCCGGTTAGATACCTACACGAGGTATGCAAGCATTTTCTGAAAGATATGCTTGCAGATAGATTGGGAATATATGATCCTCTCCCTGAGGATATTTATCAGTTTGTAAAAGTGGGGCCCATGGTTCAGTGAGTGGTGCCATTGTTCTGTTGGGTCCCACCATATATCTCTCAGAGCTGAAGATCCTTGTCCCAAATCTTTCCATTTTTAAGTCTAATGTGGACAATTGCTGTATTTCACTTCTTTGAAGCCACCAAATTGAAAGGTTAGGATTGTCTGTGCAGTCAATCACGGTGAGGCGCAACAGAAACATTGGTCTGCATCCCTGAAGCATGGGCTCCACTTACACAAACATAAAACCTGAGTATATTAGTATATCCTTGGGTCAACGTTCATTTAGATCGTCTAAGTTGCATCGACCCAACTCAGTAGTATGCCAGTAAAGTAGAAGAATCAGAGAAAATATTGAGATTGGTGAGATCTCATCCACAAAATAGACTTTTAAACAAGAAAAATACATTACCTAAGAACTATTGTAAAGATCTATCACAAGGTTAGGAGTTTGGCTAGATTTATCCACTGTTTGGTGCACTATCACATTGTTTATTTTGTGAAATCAAATTGCGAAATTCACGGACTTCACTTGTTCTGTTCATGACATTTGATTAATTAGGATTGTGGGTGAAATTGGTTCAAACTAAAAGTAAAATAAAATTAAAGAAATCAAAGGACAGCATGCTTCCCAAACAACAATGATGGTGCTTCAGACCATAGCTTTTACGTCTTCTTTTCAAGTCCTCTTGCGTTCGGACTCTTACGGAGGATTTAAGCCCATGTTTCAATGAATTTGTAGTTGACATTTATTGAATTGAATCCTTCTTATTTGTGAAAAATGGTGGACCAAATCACAGCTATTTGCAAACTGATCCAATTCACTCAGAGGCAGGTCGAAAGAATTTGGCGACTATGCTCCGGACACGATTTGGAGGAGGAACTGAATCGATTAGGAGACATGCTATTCATTTCTGATCTAACTTGGGTCTTCAAAAAATATCTTTGAAATGGCTTGCTCTTCTCCCCTTCCAATCTTCTTGATGTTGCTTTGGGTACAAGAACATTGAAATGGTTCAAGGATCACAAGCATGAGGAGAGCAAAAGGCTCAAACAATACCATGATGAAATTGATGACGAGAAGGAGATTGACTACAAACACGGTCAGAGAAGTGATGAACCGGACCATGGTTTTCGATCAGCCCATATTCAAAACAAACTATCTAATGTAAGAGTATATCAAGAAAGTATCAGACTCAGACAAACATGTCATATCGGGATAGCCTGATAGAGGAATTATAAAGAGACAATTACGAAGACAACACAATGACCCATTAGAAAATAGTCCGACCAATGGATTCAAAATTTCAATATGGGGTAATTGTCAAGGCATCTCCCATCCATATTGTGGCCCACCATATGGATGGGAGATGATTGGCAAGACTATAATTTTGAATACTCAACACTTGCAAATCAGCAAACTACATGCATTGTATGCTGATTGGCAAGACTATAATTTTCTAGTATACATAGTGAAGTAGTCTCAAAATCACAATTGCCTTTCTTTTGAGTCAGAAATGAAAGTGATGTAATTGCAATTTGGAGCCAATACTTTCAATAAGAATGCCGAGGAAATTACAATTTGGTGATTTGCCACTTTATTATATAAAATTGCAATTCAATTGGACAGTGGATCCACACACGATCTTAACTAAAATACTAAAATGACAGCCTAAAGTTACTTCAAATTGCATATTGATTATTTATTTATTTATTTATTTATTGGAAAAAGACAAGCAAAACAAGATGAATTTCACAATTGATGAGAGGTAAAGTACTAGAAAATCACCTTTCTCAATGAAGACTGACAACCCAAAATCTGTAGCTTTCAGCAAATCCCCTTTGTCCTTGCTTGACAACAAGAAATTCTCAGGCCTTATATCCCTATGCATCACACCCTTGCTATGGCAAACATCAATGACATTCACGACTTGCCTGCAGATGGTGGCAGAGGCCTGCTCAGAGTAATGTCGCTTGGCAATGATGTGATCAAAGATCCCCTCACCAGAGCACAGCTCCATCACAAGATTCACAGACTTTTTATCTTCATACGCCCCCTTAAATTTGACAATGTTCGTATTGCCTGTCAAATGCTCCATGATCTGAACCTCCCTCTTGATGCCCTCCTTATCGTTTTTGTTCATGAGCTTCCGCTTTGATATTGTTTTGCAGGCATACTGTAATCCTGTAGATTTCTCAGTACAAAGGTAAGTTATGCCGAATTGCCCTCGACCTAGTTCTTTCCCAATTGTGTAGAAAGATTTCACATCTTTGAATGGTTTGCCAAGGATGTTGTCAGGCATGAGACGAACCGTCTTGGGAGATCGGGTTAAAAGAGGCGGGGATAGGGGCTGGGGGTAGGACGATTGATCGGTGGCCTGGTCAGGAGATTGGGGAACCTTAGGCTTGCAGCAGCAGGAACCCATATCAGCTCTAATGGAATTTCTCTACCTTCTCCTGCGAAAACTGATCAAATGATATCTTTTTGCTGATACTGTCAATAACAAAGAAGACCCAAAATCAGCATTTGGGAAGATGATATTGATTTTTAGAAATTTTCCAAAATGGACTTTGTAATCAGGGTTTTGTAAGAGAAAATCAACATCGTATAATTCTAATGAACAAAAGCCATTTTGGGTTTTACACAAAACTGTATTAGCAATTTAGCATTTCACTGCGGAGAGAGAGAGAGAGAGAGAGAGAGAGGATGATTTGAGATTACCTGTGGGATTTTCAATGACAAGTTGGTAGTTTTCTGATGAGCAATACCTAAATCAAAATTTTAGAATTGCAAGTAGGGACCACTTATTTCTCTTCTTTTGGAAGGTTTTAGCGAAACCCAAGATCAGGATTCAGCTGACATTGATAGTTCTTATTTCCAGCGAGAACCCAAGGTAGAAGTTTGTATACTGACGATTCTCTTCTAAAGCTGGAATTCTTCTTCTTCTTCTTCTTTATTTATTTATTTATTTATTTATTTATTTATTTATTTATTATTAGTTTAGAACCTTCAGAAAAGAAAGAGATCATTAAAGAGGACAGCACCTGGGAGTGGATTAGGGAATTTTTGAAAGATATCTAATCACCCACGGCCAAAAGCACAAAAAACTAATCTATCCGTGACATCTTTCCCGCCAACATGCTATGAAAATTTATTAGTTTTACATCTTTCAATACATGGGAGATTCTCTTGTGCTATGAGTTGGATGTTACCTCCTCGGGAGATGGTCTAATACTCAAGACACAACACATCGCAAACGGTTTTCAATTCAGACAAGTGGAGCTCATGATTGGGTCATCCAATATATTTTCCAAGAAAAAAACAAAAACTCGTAGACGGTTAAGATGAAATACATGACAAGCTGTCCATATTCAATTGATCTGGGACTCCTAATTTTAAATGAATTTTAGTAATGTTCCAACCATGGTGTGAGGAATCAGAATAATGGTCTGGATTGATCCCATTAAAACATTCATATAATCATTTTTTGAGCACATCGAGATGTGGTTCACAAATCCATCCCATCCATTATGTGTGTCCCACTTGGATGAGGGGTCACACCAAGTTTCAGCGGCATCCAAATTCCAGGTGGGCCCCACCAAGTGCTTTTATATGTTTTAAGCATGTCTTCAAATGATTTTAGATGGTATGGCCCACCTGATTTTCGGCTGATTTTTGGGATAGCCCATAATTTAAAGGGACCCATCATATGCATGGTGTTGATGTTCGACACACATCATGGTGGGGCCCACACATCTCGACCTTATGGGAACTTCCCATGAGAACGAGCTGTGTGGGCCCCACCATGATGTGTGTCGAACATCAACACTATCAGTTAGATGCACCATTCCATGGTGGCCCACGTGGTTAAAAATCAAGTCAATCCATGACTTGGGTGGGCCACACCACATAAAGTAGTTGAGAGGGGTTATTCTTCCATTAAAATCTTCATAATCATTTATTGGGCCGACTGAGATGTGGTTCACAAATCCAGCCCATCCATTATGTGTGTCCCACTAGGATGAGGTGTCATACCAAGTTTCAGCCCCATCCAAAACTCAGGTGGGCCCCACTAAGTGTTTTTATATGTTTTAGGCATATCTATGATAGTATGGCCCACCTGAGTTCCGTATATGTCTGATTTTTGGGATATCCCATAACCTGAAGGGAACCATCAAATGCACGGTGTTGATGTTCAACATACATCATGGTGGGGGCCACACAACTCGACCTCATGGGAAGTTCCTATGAGGTCAAGGTATGTGGCCCCACCGTGACATCTGTCAAACATCTACCCCATTAGTCAGATGCACCATTCAATGGTGGCCATCGACTTAAAAATAAAGTCAATCCATGATTTGGGTGGGCCACACCACATACAACAGTTGAGAGGGGCTACGTACCCTCCCATTAAAATATTCGTAATTATTTATTGGGCTTACTTAGCTGTGGTTCACAAATCCAGACCATCTGTTGTGTGTATCCCACTTGGTTGAGGGGTCAGACCAAGTTTCAGATGCATCCAAATTTCAGGTGGGCCCCCACTAATTGCTTTTATATGTTTTAAGCATGTCTTCACATGAGTTTAGATGGTATTGCCCACTTGAGTTCTGTATACGATTGATTTTTTGGGATATCCCATAGTCTAAAGGGGATCCATCAAATGCTTAGTGTTGATCTTCAACACACATCATGGTGGAGCCCACATAGCTCGACTTCATAGATCCATTTACCATATATATATATATATATATATATATATATATATATATATATATATATATATATATATATATATATATATAAACGTGTATTTCAGGTTCGCACATCATTACGTGCGAACTTTGCTATCAATGGATATGGCAGACGGTCTGGATGAAGGCATTCTTATGGGCGAGTTTGAAAGAGCGAGTTTCCTTTTCTGGCATGCCTCTTCACCCTATTCTCTAACTCTCCGAAGGATGCGGAACCTTTTCACATGAAATTCTTCCACCAGGATATTAGGTGGGTCCCACCAAGATGTTAATGATAAATCCACGATGCTCATACATTTTTAAAAATAATTTTATGGTATGAACCCAAAACTGAGGTAGATCAAAATCTCAAGTGGGCCACACAGTGTTGATTGAACTCTCACCATTAAAAACTTGCTGGGGCTACCAAATTTTTGGATCGAGTTAATATTTATTTATTTTTTCCATCATCCAGGTCTGTATGACCTAATCTATAGGTTGGATGTCAAATAAATATCATGGTGGGCCCTAAAAAATATTTAACAGTGATAATCATTATCATCACTGCTTCCTGTGGTGTGGTCCACTTAAGATTTGGATCTGCCTCAGTTTTGGGATAATGCCCTAAAATGATAAGGAAAAACGGATGGACAGGGTATATTTCTCAAAAATATTGTGGGCCCTACCTAGGTTTCCAGCGTGCGAAAGGATTTCGCACCTGCAAAAGCCTTTCGCATGAAGTTTCTGTGCTGGAAACCTAAGTGGGACCCACTGTGATGTTTTTGAGAAATCCAATCTGTCCATTGTTTTATGAGATCATTTTAGGACATGAGTACAAAAATGAACCGAATCCAATACTCAAGTGGGCCGAAAACGTGAAGATTGAACTTACACAGTTGAAATATTCGTAGGTCACAAAAGTTTTGAATCAGGATAATATTTGTGTTCTCAGCTAATCCCAATAGGAATGACGTTATGAACGGTATAGATGGCATGTAAACATCACTGTCAACCCCAAGGAGGTTTCAACGGTAGGAATTTCCCTACCCCTTTTCCTTCGTTACAGCTCAACTAAGTATTGTATCATGCTCACTTTTGGTCTAAGTCCTAAAATGAGCTCAAAAAATGGATGTATGGAATAAATTTCTCACAAACATCATGGTGGGCCCCACTTAGATTTCAAGCAAACATAACAAGATTTTGGATGTCCTGGAGGTGGATTGTGTGCCTTATTGGGGGACGCGGATTGGATACTGACAGGTTGAGTAGACTACTGAAGTGACGTCACCAAGTTCTGTGGGCCCCACCATGACGTATGTGTTGTATCCCCACCATACATACATTTGGAGAGATCATTTTAGGATATGGTCTAAAGAATGAGGTAGATCCAAGGCTGGGGGTGGACCCCACCACAGAAAACAGTGGTGAGAGTGACGCCCACCGTTGAAACCTTCAAAAGGTCCACCATGATTTTTATCTGAGATCCAATCTGTTCATGTGTTAACGCAGACATGAACTTTGATTTTTATTTGAGATCCAATCTGTTCATGTGTTAAGGCAGACATGAACTTTTTAATGGTGGGCGTCACTCTCCCCACTATTTTTTGTGGTGGGGTCCTTTAGATCTTTGGATTTGACTCATTCTTTGGATCATGCCCTAATATGAACTCTCCAAATGGATGGGCAATGTACATACAAAGCATACATCAGGGCGTGGCACACATAACTTGGTGATGTAACTTCAATTAGGGAGTTAGGCTAGCTAATCCGCGCTCGTCATTAGGGATATGAGGGACGCAGATTGTGTCCTACCTTCGCCCGTATCTGGGAACAAGCGGGAACTTTGAGTGGCTACCATGATGTAGGGGTCTTATCTACACCGTCCATCCGTTTTTTTTCGTCATTTTCAGCTATTAGCCCAAAAATGGATCTGGGCTACACATTGGGGATTAAACCCTTACCGTTGAAAAATTCATGTGGGCCAAAGAAGTTTTGAATTGAGCTGATATTTATGTTTTCTCTTCATCTTGATCTATGTAACTTTATGAATAGGTTGGATGGAAAATATAAATCATGGTGGGCCCTAGAAAATTTTCAACGGTGAGAATTATTATCACCACTGGTTCCTATGGTGTGGTCCACTTGGGCCTTGTATTCATCTAAATTTTGGTTCTATGTAATAAAATGATGCTGAAAAATGGATGAACAGTGTGGATAAAACCCATACTTCATAGTGGCCATTCAAAGCTCCTGCCGTTCCGAGCTGGGTAGGGGCGGGTTAGGACGCAATACGCTTAATCAGGGGCTATTTGGATGGTGGGATTAGAAGAGATTAGGTGGGATGGGTTTTTAAAAAGGTAATAATGGGCTTTGTCAGAGAATTATCTCAATACCATGGGTTTTCTAATTCCATCGGCTCCCGTGCCATGGTTTTTGGATGGCATGGGAATGAAAGGTTTTTACAACTCCTATTCCGCATGATGTTTGGATCGGAGTTTTAGATGGCTGCGTTTTAACTCCCATCACATAGGATGTTTAGATGGGACGTTTTCTACAACTCCCATACTGTACGTAGAATATAAACTTAAAACGAATGTGGTGTGTATATATTTATATATAGATATAATTGCTGGGGCTATGTGGGGCCCACAGAGATGGGCATGACAAAGACACTCCATTCATCTTTTTTCAAATTTGACAATCGGTCAGGACTTTAAAACTCAAGTGGGCCACATAAAATGAAATACTAAGAACAAAAACATCCACCGTTGAAAGCTTCTTGAAGTTGACAATGATGTTTATAGGAAATCCGAACCGTTCATAGGGTTATTCCACTCAAATAAACGGTAGGCATAAATATCAGTCTTTCAAAATGAATGGACAGAGTGGATTTGTCACGGCCATCTCTAAGGGCCTCATGCAGGCCCAGGCACAGGAATATCTCTTACACGGGTTCACAATCGATCCACTTCCTGGACAAGCCGGAATATGGTAGATCCATCTTTTCGGAGTACAAATGGGAGCGAGATGTTAGATCACAACCGTCTATCTAATGACCAATGGACCGTGTTTTAGAAATCATGACATCTGAGATCCTGTCCAGTGAATACCTCCAAATCCACTTTATGAATATTTGACCATTAACAAATTTCATCTCAACCGGTGGATTTGCATCTATAGATGGAGATAGAATTCTCCACGAGCTGATTGGATCTCACACACGTGCTCAACGTCTCTGTTCCTGTAGTGAGTGCACTTTTGATTAGTATCCCACGTGCTAAGCATGTGTGGCATATCAAATTTTGAGACAATGAGTTTGGTAAAGCCTATTAAAAGGAATTCAACCAATACACTATTAAACCTGCTTTATACATTACCATTTTCCAACTTTCAAAAGCTGACTATATCTCCATGCAGATGTAATTACTAGTTATGAAAAAGTCCATAAGTAATTATGTTACAGTCCATAGCATATTCAGTGTAGTGACATGAGCTAAATAAAGAGAACCGAAATAAAAATTTCGAATATGAACTTTACATGATCGCCGCATCATCGTTTCCATTTTCTTCATCACATTCTCTATGTGCGTTAGTGACACCTATGGTTGGTGAACTACAGATTGGTCTTGAGGACCGATGTAGTTGATGATTGGTACGATTCTCATTGCAATGCTCACTACCTTTCAGCACTGGACTCTCCTGGCTGTCTGGAATTTCATCTCCTGGTACATTTGGGGAGCCACTTCTCCTACAGAAAGCTGACCAATCTATAGATGCTTCCGCAACGGAACTGTAACCATGGCAATATGCCCTGGAATAGCCATCCACCTGTGCATGACACTCTTCCCAATCATAATATATTCTGGGTCTGTGACCAATGAATACGACATATACCTTCTTAGTCATCCGCACATTAACAGCACGAGGCGAGCAAATATCAGGATAATTATAACAACCTGATTATGATTGTATATATTTCTATCTATATATTGGTCGGAATAAATCATATAACTGACTATATTACATTCATTAGAGCACCCGTCTCTTCTTTGGGATTTTAAGAACATATCTTTCCCTGATGATAATTGGGACACCTGCAAAAGATATAATGTGTACATGTTGCATTAAAAAACAATGACATGTGCGTGAACAAATAATATACATCGCTTTATGTATCTTTAAAACGATATTTCAGATTGAGCTAAATGTCAAACATCCATGCATACCATAAAGCCAAACCATAAATAGTTCAAGGATTAAGTTATTACATGTCCCCAACATCCAAACCAAATATAAAAGTCGATAGTTTAAATGTTTCATCTTCTAAGCTGTCTCCACAAAAGGTACCTGTCAAGAGCATAAGACACTAGCACAAGCGTCTACCAAGCATGCATCATATATAAAACATCCAAAGGCATGGATTGCACCACCAATGTTTTTCTGAGAATTGTGGAGAATTTGTTTTAACCACTCCATACGGCGTTCCACTCTGAGACTAACAAAGAAAGAAGTGAGTTGTTTGTCCCTTGAGAGGAGCTGCCCAACTTCGATAAACTCAGCGTTGGTCAACCCCTCTACCTTTTCAAGGATGTCCAACACTTGAGTGGTATGGTTCACTTCTTCTCCAAGACCAAAATTGCTCATGGCCTTGGTAACGTGAGTTAAAGAGATCCCGAGTACGTCACAAGGATGAGTAGGATGCAGCCGCTTCGAAGTAGTACTACTGCCATTTTTATTCATAGAATCAGGTTTACGTTTGGGTATACTTTGACTAGACTGATTTTCTCGGGACTGACTGTCAGAAAATTGCGATTTCGTCGCTGAGTCCCCTAAATTGTCCACGGATAGATCCACGCTATCTTCCAGATCCTCATCCCCATCTGACCATATTTGATTTAAATCTCGTTGGACACGTGACGAGGATGCAACCAAATTCCTACTGCCTTTTACGTATCTACCAGTCGCCTGATCATCACCGGCGATGACAGCTAAATCGTCCATCCCCTCGATCAGCTTTCCTCGGAGTCTTTCAGTTCGTGGATGAGACTACAAAAAGATTACGGGTAGATGAGTAACCACCATTCTCATTTTAATACAGATAATATAAGTATTGATGACATTTTAATAAGGACATATTAAACAATCCAAAGTTATGTCTTACCTGAGATAGGCTTCCCATACTTCGTCTGGTGTGGTTACAACCTTTCGTTCGTTATCCTAACCGAAGCCACTAACAGTGAGAATATCTTTCACATCATTATAGCATTTCTTGTGATATTTCATACGGTTCACGACGTTCAACCAATTCATGCACATATGAGTTTCTTTAGAAACCTGCTCAGCCGCAGCTTAGTATGCTTTCTTTTTGAACCCATTGTCTGCTTTGCGTCCTAGGGCAGTCTGCTCTAACAACGTGTTTAACAAAACTTGATCTATCGCATTGGTCTACTTTATTTTCTGAGCTTGGTAAGATGGCTCAGCAAGTGATCTAGCGGGTTTTGCACGAGGCGAACATTCGTTGGAGGAGTCAGAGTTTTAATGGGCGATTGTGTAGGAGTCGCAGCGGGACTAGACCACATATCCGACATCTGACCTATGAGTAATATACCAAAAATATGAGAACATGTGACATACGACTCACTTGAATATTTTAAAATGTAAAATTTAATCATTTCGTTCATATTCTCAAAACAAATTTCACATTCCAACATTAAAGATTTCATTTTCAATAGAGCACGATTGAAAGATTCTACTACATTACTTTTAAATATAAGATACAAGAAAAATGTCAGTTCCTACTATTGCTGAGGGAGTCTGCCCACAGTCGTTAAGCGATTGAATCGCGTAGTGTAGACCATGCATCTTTTTCCCGCTGAGTAACCTGTACCACCCAGTGCCTCTCGTCATTTGCTGAAACCTCATATGGTGATGGATTGCTTTCCACATCTTCCATACGTATACTAGCACCACCTACATCTTGGTCTGAATCACATTCACCCAATATGAAGTTATCGAGCACCGCACAAGCAACTACAATTTTCACTAGCGTTTCCAGAGGATATTGCATCGCCATTTTCAAGATTGGAAAATGATCTTTTAATACTCCAAATGTATGCTTAATCACATGTCGAAGTTGTGCATGTTTATAGTTGAATAACTCTTTATAATTTGCGGGTATCTCCCAGTACGATATTCTTGGAGGTGTTATCTAACACCACGTTATGGAGCTATAAAGCCCGAAGAATGCGCGTATCCCGCATGAACGACATAGTATTTTCCTACAAATAGTTATCGTAATATATGAAAGTAATTATCATAGAAAAATATACAAAACAGTTTTTTCGTAAGTGTAAGGGTTACCGTTTGGGACATTTAAGGGATCATCGGATCGTGTGAGAGTGTTATGTAACACCCGTGTGTCTGAAGCAGAACCCTCCTAGCCAGCTAAAATGTATATAAATTTCATATCAAATCCACATGCACCAAGCATGTTTTGGGATAAGAAACCTTTTCTGTTATGGAAACTAGCTTGGTGGGTCGTTTGTACGTGGACAGGAATATGGGTACCAACTATTGCACCGATACAATCCTAGAATTTTATAGTCCAAACTGATTTTATTAGTTAATGTTACATAACTAAATGACCATTATTCAATTTTCAAAGATACATAGTTTAAACTTATACCCGAAAGTATGTCGACCAAAATGGATTTGATTGAATCTCGACAGGGATTTCAGCAGTTGCTTGTTGAACGTACATAGGATAGAGAGACACAATTGCATCAAGAACCCGGTTGAAGTGACGACTGATGGTTTCACTTGAACATATAAACCGGTGTCTAATTGCCTAATTACGCACACTATGTCTTACTGTGTGTAGGAATATCACCAATTGCTCTTCCAGGCTAACGTGTCGCGTATCATGTAAAAAAGTCTTCTCATGTAAATCATTACATAACCGGAAAAAAATTGCTCGCATCATCCACAACTGAGTAATACAATCCTTATCAAAGGTACGAATAATAGAATTGATGAGCCTCGCCCGATGATCATCTCCTATACGAGTTGGCCGATTAAACGTATACGTTCAGAAATATTCCCCAACGACAACGACGCAAGCAACCGTGATAAGAATCATGATATAACGGCCCAGGTCATCTGCGTTCAGGTTATCCATTTCCTAAAAATTCACACCAAACATGAAATTAATCTTCCTCATATGATTCGTTTCACGAATTCGTGTGATGTAATCATAGTTAATGTTGTTACGAAGTTGGATAAGAGTATGGAGCGAGCTTGACTTAATAGCTTTCACTAGTAATGACAGCCATGGAACACCAGTGGTTTCGCATTGAAGATTGGGATTTTAAGAAAACTGCGTTATTTTGGTGATAACCACCATACTCAATATTGAAGATTAGATTTTCATCTAAGACATTAATTAACCATGAAGTGGGTCATGTTAGTCTCAATCCATAAGCTGATGTTGGATCTCAATCCAAAGATTAGACTAATGATCTGGACCATTATATTTATGATATATTTCAATGAAATTATTGATCAAGAGTCTAATCACCTAGTTAAAATTTTTTTATTTTAAGAAATTATGTAAAATCCACTCGACCAAACTACCTAATTAAATATCGATCTGGATCATTATATTCGAATTGTGATATAAAAGATAGGTCTTGGAAACTCCTAATTTCTTTTATATATATGGAATGTCATGAGACTTCTACATGAAAGGAGATAGTGAGGATTGAACGTCCTATTGAAAGATTTCTGGGGCTAAAAAATTTCTTTTCTATATATGGAATGGAGCATCTGTTTTTCTGGATCATGTTAGGACAAAAGCTAAAAAATGAAGGAGATCCAAAACTCAAGTGAGCTGCATGACAGGAGATAGTGAGGATTGAACGTCCTATTGAAAGATTTCTGGGGCCATAAAAGATTTGGGTTAAGCTAATATTTTTTTTTTCCAGTTCAACCTAGAAGGAATGAACTTATGAACAGTGTGGATGGCATATAAACATCAGAAATATACTTATGAATGGTGTGGATGGGGCCCACAAAAGTGGAAGTACTAATTCAAGTACTGTTTTATGAGGAGAAAATATGTAATATTAAGAGTTAACTATAAACTACCATCAAATTAATAGCCATAAACAGTTTTAAAAATAATTCTTCAACAATCAACACACAAAACAACTATAAAAAATCACAATTTCATTTTTTTTAAAAAATAATGGAATGTTCTTTATTAGCCATGTATATTTAAGCTTTGGCTAAATATTGAGAAACTTAATGGTCTTATTTGATACTCTAGCTGGATGCAAGCACATATAAACTCAAATAAAACAACCTACATTGTGGAACTCACAATCATTGAGTCACAAAATTAGAATGGTTGAACAATCCTAACCTCTAATTCTTACACACTTGTTTGGTGAAATAAGACCATTGGACATTTTTCATTTTTAACCATCAAGTAAATATGTTGTGCATCTTTCATCAGACCCATTCATTAGGCGAGACTCCCCAGAAAGTAGCCTGAAATTTGGGGGTAGACATTTCCTTAACCGTTTCTTCCTTTGTGCCGCTCACTTGAGTTTTGGATATGTTTGTGCCATGTCCTTACATGATCCAACATAACTGTGGAATGAGTAGATTTGTCACAAACATCTAATGAGCCCCACTTAAGTTCCCATGACAGGAAGTTCCTTTGGAAAAGCCTTTCTCTGGCAAACTAGCATACATGGGAAAAGGGACAGCTGATTTCCTGCCATATAAAAAGCTCTTAAAGGCCCCAAAGTTACCATAGGATCCCAGATTTATTGATGGGTTCTCTTCATAAAAATAATTCCACAGAACCAATGTAACATATTGTTGAGATTTCAAAATTCTCGAGATATGGTTAAAAATCTTAGATGTTTAAAATTTTCCCGAAATTATTGCGATTTTAACGGTAAAATATTTAGAGGCTGATATAATTCAGTTTATAGTTTTAGATCCATTTTTAAAACTATTTGAAAATCTATATATTAAAAATAGATGTTTTAGAATTTTATTTTTGGTAAGATTTTCCCAAGATAGTATCATGAGAAAGACATCAAATCTGAAAATCTCCCAATAAATTCCTAAGCCAAGAAATTGACTAAAATAGGGTTCATCACTATGCAAACAAATTCAGTTGAAAATTCTAGATTAGTCAGTGATATTCTGTGTGCTTTCTTCATATAACCACACCACAGAAAGAGAATGCCATACAAGAAGCTGATTCCTAACCAAACATAGCTGAGTTTAAAATCCTAAATTCATCAATGACATTAAATGAGTTTTTTTTCTTCATCTAATTATGCCACATAAAAAGATATAGAAAACCCCAAACAAAGCTGAAAATTATAAAATTTATGATATATTTTAACAGTAAATAACTGAGTTTTCTTTATTGAACATTTCATTCAAGACATAAAAAATAAAAAATCAGCTCTTATGGTTAATGGGTTTTCTTCTTCATATAAAAAAGTTTAGATTCAGGAAAAGGGTCTTCCAATAAGCTATCAACTAATGGTGAAAAAGAAAATCCTACTTTCTTAATTAATTGCTGCAAAATTCGAGATAAGGAATACCATGAAGTAAGAAAGTGAAAGAAAGAGAAATAAAAAATCAGCTCTTATGGTTACTCTCTCAAAACTAGAACTCAGCAAATAGTCCCCTAATCCCTGCATAAGGCAATGTGAAATTCGCTGATGAGAACCCAGGAAACCTCAATAAATGGAAACATAACGATGGATTATTTTGTAAAATCTCAATCACATTTGAGATGTCTGAACTTGGTTTTGCATTTAAGGAAGAGCTACAATATTTGCTTCTTTCACACTCATGACATGGCTTGCCAACCAGAAATTTGAGTTCATGAGAAGTAAAAACAAGCTCTCCATTTACTGTTAGTCTTACACCAGCTCCACATATCTGCTAGCTCTGCCCACTAAGCTACCTTAATGGCTTTGGTTACGAGAAAGTAAAAAGAAATTGAATTATATAAGAAGATCATGAAGACTTGGGTGTGTACACCTACAAAGAGTTGTGAGTTAGCTTAACATACAACTTGCCTCATTTGCCAAACCCATCACATGGGTAGGACATTTGGCCTTTCCAGCAAGTGAACCCTGAAGGAAGGGTAACTGAACCAGGTTAGTCCATTCATCAGGTAGGACAACTTCTATGAAACGGTACTGCATGGTTGAATCAGAAAGGCGAACTGTTTGATCCGACATACTTATGTATCTCATCTGGCGAATGGACCGACCTGATTTTTGGGCCATTTGATTATCATGGTTGGGCCCATCTTTTGCATACCTACAGTGTCTTGCACGTATGACAGGTTGGCACATGCGACACTACTTGTATGTTAACCTAGCCTAAAGTCACTCTAAAGCTAATCATGATTTACCCAAAGCTAAGCTGATCAATTTAGGCCACAAAATGAACATATCCCTTTGCTGCCATGAGAGAACCGTATTTTCAATTCAAGTTCTTGTTAAGTTTCAGCAAAAAAAAAAAAAAATAGCTCCGTATTTGGGTTGTATGGATGTGAGAATCACTTAATCAAATCTGCTCTTATGTATATCGTAAACAGAAATTTAAAAATTCCAATCAATTCAACATTTACTCCAAATACAGCCATTTTCAGAACAAAAAATTCCATTCAAATAAACATTTCCCTCCTCTTTCACAGCCATTTTCAGAATGTAAAATCATCTACTTGCAACATACCAAGATTTGAGGATTCCCTTGATTGAGTTCGGGTGGCTGGCCACACCACCTACCGATCGTCCACTTCCCACCTGTTAGTAGGATGGGTTTGTAGAAGAGGGTCAATGGACGGAAAGGGGTAATGAAAATAAAAACAGAGAGAAGAAGGAAAAGGGATACCTAACAGAGAAGATGATATGGTCCGGAAGTCCCTCTTCCTCACCTCCATTTTTATAGCTGTTACCCTTACCAACGTCACCAAGGAAGAATAACGTTGGCCATCAGCCCAAGACAGAGATGGCAGGGTCGGCGCAAGATTTTCGAGGCGGGATTGGGTGGGATTTACTTCCATCCCTCGAATCCTTTGCAATCCCTTGCATCTGAAGTCGATCATCTTCAATGCCGGCACGATATCCAAGAAATCCTATCAATTCCACCTTGAGCCTGTTGCCAAACAGCCGGTACCTGGAAGAGTGGGATTTCAAAACCCACTCTCACTTATGCCCACCTAATCCCACCACCCAAACATGCCCTTAGGGTTTAGGGTTTAAGGGTAGGATGCTTTCGCAGGAAATCCGTGACTCGGTTTTTTCGAAGGTGGATTTCCTATGAAAGCCTTGGCCGCGCTGGAAACCTGGGTGGGGCTCGCTATGATGTTTTTGAGAAGTCTACCCTGTCCATCCATTTTTCCTTATCATTCTAGGGCATTATCCCAAAACCGAGGCAAATCCAAATCTCAAGTGGACCACACCATAGGAAGCAGTGGTGATAGTGATTCACATAATTAAATATTTTTTAACGCCCCCGTGATATTTATTTGACATCCAACCTATAGATTAGGTCATACAGACATGGATGATGGAAAAAAAATAAATATCAACTTGATCCAAAAATTTGGTAGCCCCAGGAAGTTTTTAATGGTGAGAGTTCAATAAACACTGTGTGGCCCACTTGAGATTTTGATCTACCTCAGTTTTGGGTTCATACCATAAAATTATTTTTAAAAATGTATGAACGTCGTGGATTTATCATTAACATCTTGGTGGGACCCACCTAGTATCTCGGCGGAAGAATTTAATGTGAAAAGGCTTCCGTCGCATCCTTCGGAGAATTAGAGAATAGGGTGAAGAGGCGTGCCAGGGAAGGAAACTCGCTCTTTCAAACTCGCGCATAAGAGTGCCTTAATCCAGACCGTCTGCCTTATCTGACGATTGATAGCAAGGTTCGCATGTAATGACGTGCGAATTGGTGCGTTGCTGAGCATTTATATATATATATATATAGAGAGAGAGAGAGAGAGACTCAGCTACGACAATAGTAAGCCTCACTACTTCCGAGCTCTCACGACAGGCTCATGGAGCAGGTTGGTAATAGTGAGGTCGGACCGTTCTTTGCCTGGGGTGTCGAGTCAATATCGTTAATGTTGGATAAGGCGGCGTGCATGAGAATTGAAGCATATCTATAATCATTATATGGTGTGCTCGAGATAATGTGTGCCACTCGAGGTCACGTGCATTAGCGACACGCCTGCTCAGCTTCTGGCCTACGGGGTGCCAACGCGTGGCATCTTCTGGAAAGATGGGACAGTCAGTGATTGGGAGAGCTCCATGCATCCAAGCATGGTTATTGAGGCACTGATTTGGCTGCCATAATGAGTGTGGGCATTAAATTTTGTACAGTCGAATCATCTATAAAAGGGGATGCCCTAGCACTGTTTCAAGTTATTTGCTTTATCATTTCTCTGCCTCTCCTTCTGCTCACCCCATACTCAGGCGATTTTTGGTGACTTCCAACCTCTCCCTTCTTCTCCAGTGAGCTTCGTTCCTGCCTTCCCCCTCCCCTTTTTCAATTTTCCTTTTCTTTTGAGTTCCCGGATTCTGGCGGCGGCTTTGTTTAGGGGATATGTCAAGATCGTCAGAGCAGTGGGGGGAGACGTCCCAGCGTGATGGTAGGCCGAATGATCTTCACCCTATGTCGAACCCACCTTCACCATTGGTGATGATGAGCGACAGAGACTTCTAAGAATCCCATGGGTCGAGGATGGTTGCCCAGTCCTCGACCAAGCAACCAGAGGACGTTGAGGGGGTTGCCCCGGCTACGGAGTAGGCCAATGGATCCTCGTCGGAGGTAGAGGAAAAGGAGTTAATTGAGTCGACGTTGATGAAAGCCGACCTAGTATGGATCAGGTTGGGATACCATATCCCAGACTCCATGGTACTCCAAGCTCCCGTATTTGGCAAGCTTCTAAGCAAACCCTAGGCTAGTGAAGTAGACATATTCCTGGTCGCCCTCTAGTGTAGTCTGAGGCTTCCTCTCCAGCATATAGTTAGGAAGGTCCTCGCACATTTAGATTTAGCTCCCAGGAAATAACTCCAAATGCCTGGATGGCGGTGGTGGAGTCATTCATTTTATGGTCCGAGCTCGACCAACCCGAGTTGACTGTGGATGAATTTCTTCACCTATACCAGGTGAAGTCCAACCCTTTCCATGAGGGTTGGTATTATTTTTCTGCCTAGTCAAAGACTGGCAAGGCCATAATCACGGATGCCTTGACCTCTAATAAGAATTGGAAGTGTAAGTGGTTCTGGGCGTCTAAAGATTGGGAGGCTCCAACTGCTTTCAGGCTTTACCCTTGTGTTTCGACCCACTTTACTGTACCAGGTCGGTATGTCCGAACTGAATTTTCCTTGATTTATTTTATTTTCCATGTCTCTGACTATGATTTCCTTTAACAGCTCTGCCCAAGTATTCGGCTAGAATGAGTGAGTCGACGAGCAATTGAATTGCTGAGGCGAGGTCAGTAGACGCTACGTCGAGGTCTTAGTGGCAACTGATTACGCCTGAGCTGCTTTTTAAATCAGGTCTCACTTTATCTATCTCAGGTATACCCTCAGATGATAGTCATAAATTATCCTATCCTCATTTGTTTGTTGATAATTTCCTTTTGTTGTGTAGAAATGTCTGATCAGAACCGCTTAAAGAGTAAAGCTCCCTCTATGATTGAGGTGGCCCAGAAGAAGCAAAGCTGGTCTTGAAGAAGAAGGGGGCTGCCGCCTCTTCGTCTACTACGAGTCGGTCGAGCTTGGACGCTGACCCCACTACTATTCCTGCCACCACTCCTTCAGACCTTCCAGTTGTCTCTAGGGAGGTCGGGGTTGCTGTGGAGGCAGCCCCTGTAGCTGAGGCCCAATCATAAATTTGGGTATCCTTCCCTGGACCTTCAAGTACATGTACAAAGAGTAGGCAAAGGGAACCCTGGCTGCAGAAGGGGACCCTCCGATGCCTAAGTCAAGTAAGGAATCTGGGTCTAATTGTGGATAGGGTTTTAGGTTTAAGATTGTTCATACATTTCACTGTAAGGGGTGTTCCTATTTATAAGTGAGAGATGGCGGTGGCATACTGGGGGATTCCTTGTTTAGTAGGAGAGTATTGTAGTGAGATTTGGATCCTGAGAGGAATTTGTCTTCGTGGATACTACGGATATCTCCCGAGATCCTCAGCTGAGATCTCGGGGAGATCCGTGTTGCAATCGTCTTTCGAAACCCTTGACTGGGATCTTGGATAGAGTGGGCTGGGGCTAGGTTAGAATTAGTGGAGGCGTGAAGTAGGAAGCCGAGGTGTAGAATCCGAGGTGACCTATACAACTATTCTCACGATTGGTTCGTCGACCTAAATTCTCTAGTGAATCATGGTCGTGTTTTCATTTGGTGTTAAGTGGATGGCCAATTTGTCAGCCTGCCCTAAACTGTTGAGACTGAGCTGCTTCCCAACTTAGATTGGGGATGGGGCCGAGGTCTTTACCATGGCCAAGCTCGATATCCTTTCTTGCTTAGGCTACGGTCTTCATCATGAACATCGTTGAGTAACTTTGCGGTGCACACAGATGTCCGACTTGATCTTATCTCATTAACCATTTTGTTTTTACCCACAACAACAATAATAAAACAATACTTATCTTCTGATGTCGATTTGAAGATGTAGTTGAGGAGGCTTTGAGCAGCGATCTTCTTTCTTAAGTGTTGATGAAGCAGTATATGCTCAACCAGAAAGAATATAGGGATCTAAAGTTTTTTCAAAGAATATAAACTCTAATAGCTGCATATTCAATTCTCTATTTCTCAAGTAGAGTATATATTACTGTTTAATTGTATTTAACTCTAGCTTGAGAAAGAGAATTGAATAAGCTAAATAATAATAATAATTACCACATAAATAGCTTTGGGAGGACCAGATTCTAACTTGCAGAAGATTTATCATTGAATTTCATTATATAAATGAATGCGAGAAGGTCCCTATTTATAGCCAAAAGATTTGGAAATTCTATTAGCTTAAAAATAAGTTCGGCTGGCCGATTCCAATGATTATGTTCCAACAGATATCGGATTATGCGGGATAAGATTTATAAAAAATTTGGCTGGCCGAATCCCTTTGAAAACCCAATAATTCATTGCTAGAAACTGACCCAAAGCACTTTTGGCCTGCTCGAACCCAAAGTTGTGCTAGTCGAACTTGCAATAAAATTTTCAAATATTGCTGTAAACTTGGCTTAGTGAGGTTGGGCTAGCCAATTTTAGTTGGGCTGGCCGAACCTGAAGTTAGGCTGGCCGAACTTCAGTGAATTTACACTGTAATTTAAACATTTTAACTATTTTTCAAAAGGACCTAACCTAAGGTCTTTCTAAGGTCATATAACCTGATGGTTGGCATATGCAAAGATCTTTATCTTAAAACCATGCCAAGTCTTTAATTCTTGAGATGTTGAGCCAATCTTGAGTCGATCTTCATGAGATACCGTAGAGGACGGAAGTGTACTTTAGATCTAACCATTATTTTGTCTACAAAATTTGACAATTCCAAGTATGCTTCAAATATAAGCACTTACAGCATCTGTCAAAGCATTGCCTCAAGCTCTCACGCTGACATGTGGCACTAGATAGTTGAAAATGTACTATTAGGGGAGCTCTATAAATATTTTACTCCTCCCTTTTGTTCATTTGTTGGATTTTTGAAGCACAAGCTCTGCCAACTAGATTCAGCCTTTAGCTAGGTACAGTTGCCTTCTCTTTCAGGCGTCTGTTTGGAGTTCGCATGCCGGAGCCCTCTCCTATACGCCAAAGTCCATTTCCTTCTCTTTTCTTCCTCTTTCAGTTTCATTCCCCCATTTTTTCTGTCTTTCGAGTAAGATTTTAGGGCTGCTATTGTCTTCGGTGCACTACAAGAGGAATCAATTGGCAGTATCTCAAATTCCAGGTCTACATCGTCCTTGGAGTTCGGGTCTGGGAGCCTACCCCTTCACCTAAGGTGGAACCACCATCTGGGGTGGAACCACAAACTAGGGAGGCCTCCTCACGACAAGTTGAGCCGACCTCCTCATCTTATAAAGATATAGCACTTGCAACCAATATTTTTGTATCCAGGGTGAGGATGACCAACCTATAGGCCCTTGGGTCTAAGTACCTGCCATCTCAGTGGGGCTTCGGCTTCCTTGAGCTGGAGAACTTCTTGGTTAACCTCCCGAGGGGGAGGTCGCCTTATAGCCAATATTTTTTGCTTCCGGTCTTCGCTTGCCCCTCCATCCTATGGTGAGAGAGGTACTCCACTGCCTCAAGGTCGCCCCTGGGTAGTTGAACCCTAATGTGTGGCAAGCTATCTTTGGATACTACATTCTTTGGCAACAGGTCGGAAATTCTAAACTCACTATGGATGACCTCTTCTTTTTGTACCAAGTCAAGATTAGACCTAGCTCTCATGGCCGGTATTACTATTCTTCATGGTTGGGGCAAGGGTCATGCCATTATCACTAACAACCCGTCCTCCAACAAGGGCAGAAAGGATAAGTGATTTTTTTTACAACTGGAGAGTGGGAGGCTCTTGTGTCAGAGCTAGAGGGTTTACAAGCTTGGGTCCTTACCTCCTTCGCCATCCCAAGTCAGAACACATACCGAGCCGATGTGCTTTATTTACTTTCATTTACTTGGTCGTTCTGCACTAATGTCTAATACTTTTTTTTTCTTTTGCACTTTTCTCCAATCTCAGCCTAGCCTTTTTTCATTTTATCTACTCTAGATTAGGATCGCTCGAGAACGACTAGCGGCTCGATAGGATTGTAGATGGCCAGTCACTCCTTAACTCATACAATAGTTAGTCTTTGCTCGAATAGGTAAATTTTACGACCTGTGCCAGTTCTTGTTCATTGGTTATGTAGTTAAGGTTTCTCGTATACTGACATTTCTCTATTGTTCTTGCAGCGATGTCAGAATGCCCTTAGTCCCGAAAGAGGAAGCTTCCATCTAGGGCTAAGCTAGAAAGACTGAAGATCGTAGGGAAGAGGGTAACCCCATCAGCTACTTCTCTTGCCACCCCCCTCAGAACTACCACCCCTACCCTTGACCTGCCGAAGAGCGAGGCTCCTTGTGCTATTGCCCCCATAGCAGACCCAGGTGGGTCCGGGAGTGGAGCTGTTGATGCTTCTACTAGTGCTCGCCCACCCGAAGTGGTCGAGCTTGACGAGCCCTCCCTGAGTGCTGAGGGAGCTCAAGCTAAGGAGGCCTAGGGTACTGGAGGTGCTTCTGAGCACCAGGGCTCAGCCCCCGAGGCAGCTACCATGGGAGGGCCTTCGTCTTCCTCTTCCTCAATCCCAAGGCATCTGGCCGTACTCCTGAGCTAGGGGTAAGATCAATTGCCTGAGGAGGAGGTGAACTATACGTTGTCTTTGCATCAAGAGTGGTTGTTTTTAGTGGTGGGGATCTCGACCATCAAGGTATGTTGGTAGCTTATAGATTCTCCTATTTTATTCTTCTTTTTTTTGGTAAACCAATCTCGATCTTCTTCCTGTTGCAGGAGGCCCTCGGGGTTATCACCCTCCACTTATTCACCCATGACATGATGGCTCGGTTCAAGGAAGCTGAATGCCTGTTGAATGTTGTGTGTGCTGACCTCGAGGTGAAGGCCTAGGCACTAATGTCGGTCACGTCGAACCTAGGAGAGCTTCGAGACTCTCTTCGCATGTTTAGGGAGGGGTGGGAGGCCTCCCTCTCTCAGCTGGTGGAGGAACGTCAACGTAGTGTACAACTAATGGCCAAAAGGACTAAGTTAGAGGCTGAAGTGGTGGAGGTGAAGACTTTGGCAGCTGAGGCCGAGGCCAGTATCTCAGCCACGGAGGCGGTGGTGGTGGAGATATACAAAGCTTCTGATGTCCACTGGGTGGAGTTGGAGGAAGTTTTCAACGTCGGCTTCGCCAACTGCTAAGAAGAGGTCCAATGGTGTTTTCCCTAGCTCAACCTATCATGGTTGGAGGAGGAGGCGGGCTCGGGGGAGAATGCTATCGTTGATGTTGTCATTGCCCCTAAGCCAGAGGGACCTTTATTAGACTACGCGTTTTTGTTGTTTTTTTAGATAGTTCCGAACACATTTTTCTTATCAATGAAAAAACTTAATAAAAAATGTTTTTTTTAAATTTTTAATTCATGTCTATGTTGCTTGTCTGTACACTTGTTGTCTTGCTGCCCTCCCCTTACTTTCGAGCTTAGCCTGTCCGGGCTCGGAAGTGAGGTGGTGAAAGATGATTAAGGACCGAGCCTTTTAGTAGTCTTCTCGGGAATATTTCAACTTGAGAGCTTAGGTTGATATCAAGTGTTTGCATTTGGGTTGTGCATCTTAGGTTTGTTATCTTATTAAGGTAATGAGCTCATCTAAAGGGTGTCTTTCTCATCCTATCCCTCGTTTCATCTTTTTAGCCGTCGAGCCTTTCGCAGTTGGAAGGGCACATCATCAGGTTTAGCTCATTCTTGGGCTCTCTAGCCGTTGTTTTAGTCACTTATGGATAATAGATTACCGATGTATGAAAAATGTTCTCTTTTTTATTCATAAAGAAGATTACTAGTAGACACCTAAGGTGTCTTGTCGACCTGGCACACCTGAGGTGCTCGTAGAATTTCCTCGAATCAACTTCTACTGATAATAGAACTTTAGGTGTTCTGCATTTCACGAATGAGGCAGGGCTCACCCCTGCAAGTCCTCCAACCTGTATGTCCCTAGTCAGTCTATACCGGTGACCTTGTAAGGTCCTTCCCAGCTCGATCCTAGAGTTCTCGAGCCAAGATCCTTGGTACTCTGGGAGACCTCTTGAAGTACTAAGTATCCCACCTTGAATCTTTGCTATTTAACTCTCGAATTATAGTGTCGAGCAACTCTTTATTGGTAGGCGGTGACTCTCACTTGCGTGTTGTCTCTGAGTTCCTTGAGTAGGTCGAGACTCATAGCATCTGCTCATCGTTTTCCTCTGGTTGGAATAGTTCAGTTCAGCCCGATGGCATTTTGGTTTCTACTAGGACCACTACCTCTACATCAAAGGCTAGTGAAAAGGGGGTCTCCCCGGTAGTCGTTTGAGCAGTGGTCCGACATGCCCAAAAGACGTGTGGCAACTCATCAGCCCAAGCTCACTTGAATCTCTCAAGTTTGGTGTTGAGTTGGCTCTTAACGATCTTCTTGACGCCTCCACCTGGCCATTGGCTTGTGGGTGTCGAGGTGAGGCAAAGGCTTTACAAATGCCTAACTTCTCACACAGTCCTCGGAACTTGGCGTTTTTGAATTTCCTACCTTTTGGTAACAATATTATGGGCTATGCTAAATCTATATACAATGCTCTTCCAGATGAAGTTGGTCATTTTTTGTTCGGTGATTCGAGCTAAATGCTCAGCCTCATCCCACTTTGTGAAGTAATAGATAGTGAGCCCACTTTGTGAAGTTATCAATATCGATGATAGCAAACTTGGTCTGCTCCTTACCAGTCAGTAAGGGTCCGATGATGTCACTCCCCATTGTGCAAGAGGCCAAGGCCTGCTCATCGAGGTAGCATCTAGGGAGGTTGACATGGCACTAATGCGAAGTGCTGACTTGTCACATTTCCTCACAAATCGCTTGATGTCCTCATGCATTGTGGGCCAGTAGTATCCCTGCCAGATCACTTTGAGCACTAGGGCTCTCCTGCCTAAGTGGTTTCTACAGACACCTTGTGGATTTCTCTCAAGACGTAATCAACCTCGTTTAGTCGTAAGCACCTCAGGTAGGGTGGTGATAACCCTTTCTTATATAGGACATCTCCTAGTATTGTGTACTGAGTTGATCGGTATCTGATTTTCGAGCTTCCAGTCTATCCTCGGGTAGCTTGCCTTGTTATAGGTAGCGCATAATAGGATCTATCCAACTCGGTGTGTGGTTGTCCGGGAGGGCTGCTCTCTGGTCGAGCTAACTAATGCTCAGCTCAGGTAGGAATTCAATTGGGACAGTCCTGGTAAGGTCAGTGTGGATGCCCTAGGCCAACTTGGCCAAAGAGTTTGCATTAGAGTTCTCAGATCTTGGGACTTATATGATTTCATACTTTTAGAATTCATTAAGTAATTTGTGAGCCCTAGTTAGGTAGGCAATTATATTTCTTCCTTTGGCCTTATATTCCATGGTGACTTGGTTGATTACTAGCTGCGAGTTACTATAGATTTTCAATATTTTGGCTTCCATTGCTTTAGTTAATCTCAAACCAGCTAAGAGCGCTTCATTCTTAACCTCATTGTTGGAGGCTCAGAAGCTGAATCGTAGGGCGTACTCGATCTTAACTTGGTCGGGTGAGGTTAGGATTAGTCCCGCTCCACTTCCCTAAGCATTCGAGGACCCACCTATATAGAGAGTCCATGTTTGTGATGTTGAACTCTGCTCGATTTTTCTATGGGTGGTTGGTCCGCGAGGTAGGTGAATTCTATAATAAATTTGGCAATGGCATACCCATTGATCGTTGTTCGAGGTTGATACAAAATGTTAAATTTGCCAAGCTCAATTGCCCACTTGGCGAGTCGTCCTGATGCCTTAAGTTATTCGATACTTGGTGGAGAGGCTGATTGGTCAGGATAATGTTCACTCCCCAAGTATAGGGTTGTGATGTAGTAATAAACTCGGTGAGACCGAGGTCGAATCCCAAGGGACTGATACCTGTAAGTAATCTGAAACTAGGTAGAAATAGAACTAGCCTAAGATGAAATCTAAATCAAATATAAATTGATGAATAATGGTGAGAGATTAATGTAAAACTTAAGAGAAATCAGAGATAAGAAACTAGGGATTTAGAGGATCCACTTGTAGAGATCAGGGAGATCTTATGCCTGCTTCAAAAATCATGGAAATTAAATTGAACTTCCTCTGATATAATTTTAAAGAGATGAAAAGTATATGAATTAAAATGGAATCCATCACCAAACCATACCTAGGAGACAAAGCAAACAACAGAATTAAACTAATTACCAACCAATCAACATGCTATGAAGGTTAGGAAGGGTACCGTCATCCTAACATGCCCAGGAGATGATGTGAACAACAGGGCTTCCTGACGTCATAAACATAAAAGGAAGGAACATGCTCAAAGCCATTGCAGACCCATTGTAATTTTAGTCACAACAGATCATTAAAAACTAAAAACACTCCCTTAATTAAACTAAATCAATATCAGTTCAGTATGAATACAAAACACAAGCGAAAGAGTCCCCCATCATGCTACAAGCTTCACCTCTTAGCCCTAGCTAAGAGGTTTAGCCAACCATAGACATGATTAACTAATCTCTAAAAAAGGAAAACATACAGTAAAGGCAAAAGGAAAACTCTGTAAGAAAAGTGCGCCACGTCCAGCACTGTCTCTCTCTGCTCCACGTTCCCATCCTGGATTTGTGCTTCACGTCCCTCCCTTCAGCTCTCCTCTGGTGCTACAAGCTTCTCCTCTTTATAACACAAACAAGTCGGTCGGTGAGAACTTCCGCATAGAGAAGTGGTGGAGATGGCGTCTTCTTTACGCACAGCAGGTGCGGACGTTTTACGCATCAACAACACAAGATACATGCACTAGTTCTTCATAGGACCCATAATTGCAGTCGATGGAAAAATCTACTCCGTCCATAGGATGCGGCTCGAAAATCTAGTCAGATATGTTGATTTTGGCTCCGATTTGGTGTGGCCCACGAACTCTTTCTTGGTGACGTCTACCGAGCATTTGAACGGTTGAAAACCAATCGCCATTGTCTTTTTCAAGTCCGTCACCTAGGCGTGAATGAGATGGAAGAAAAACTAGCTGGAAAAGGGTATTTCTGCATGTCTTTTGGTTCGGCCCATTGAATCTTTTCTTTTACCGTCCATCCTGCGTTTGATTGCTATTTACACGTGTGTGCATGCATGGGAATAGAAGGACACCTAGGCGGGGGTCCAGCCTCCCCTCTGGACGCGATGGACGGTCCAGATCTTGTAAACAGATGATGAGTGGGGCCCACTAGTGAAAACCGACAGACGAACGCCCGTCCGCTGAAACTGGTTACATAAAGAAGACGGGTTAGCGCACGCTGACCCGTTTTTATGGTTTTTAAGCACGGCCAGTGTTGTGCACATGGTGTACATGCACTGGCCATGTGGGATCCATCGTGATGTATATGTACAATCCGTTCCGTCTATCTCTTTTCTTATATCTTTTTAACCGTTGGGACTAAATTTGAGGCATATCCAGATTGCAGATGGGCCCATAATCTGGATTTTAGGGGCTAATTTGTCCGTTAGGCCACTTTCACAGGGATCGAATGGTTGAAATTTGATGTGTACGGTTAATTCATGGTCCTCAGGCCATGTATGAAGTTTCGAGTCGAGCAGATGGTGGGAACCCTGTGATCTTGCATTCTGGACCAAATTCGGGCCACTTGAGCTTCAGTTTCTTGATTTTCTCGAATCTCTAACATGTAAATCCATCGATCTCACTCCCCTGGGGTCCATCCCTTGCCTTGGTGATTCTGGAGCGTCAAATCCATGCATTTAGCATCCTTTTTCAGTCCAAGCTCGTAAATACACCTTGTATCACAAACACGATTAAATTGAGCCGTTAAGCAGTACCATGTTCGTAAATCCATGTAATAAATGGGGTCTACTATTCAATATTTGACCCTCAACACAACCCCCAACCAGCATCTTGCTAGTCCAGAGCAAAGTATGCGAAAAATGAGTTGAGAATTACAGAACAATTTTTATAAACTCGAGTGATTTTTGCAGAATAATCCAGATACGAGAATTCTAAGATTCATGAATGTTAGGTATTACTTTCTCCTAGACTCAAGCACACGGTAAACTTCATAATCAAGTTCAAAGCATTAACCCATCCATCACAAAAATTCTAAACACTAGGATCCATGAGTGTATAGAATAATCTCGGCTTATCATCATTAAAATTCACTTCTCTATTTCAAGACATCATTGGTAACCAACAAGAAAATTCATGATAACTAAGGCTTAAACCAAAACTTGCTTTAGAGATCATCTTTTTATTTTTATTTTTATTTTTTCAGCTTTTGATTTTTCTAGTAAAAGTAACGCCAAGAAGGGGAATCAGATCCTCACCTATAGGGAGCAAACCTATGGTGAAGACTATACATCCAATTTTTTCACATATTATCCATGGAAAATTAAATTCACACTTATAGGGAGCAAACCTATGGTGTAGACCATTCACCCAATCCTTTCAATTTCTCAGATTGGTTCCTTTTAAGCTTAGTGATCACCAAGTTAATCCTTTAATATCGAATTGAACCCTTAATGTGCAAGCGAGATGTGTTTTGTGACATTATGATTCAATCAATGTTTAAAACTTCTAATCATGGATTGATAAGTCGCTCTCAACTGTGAAATCTATTAAACAACTAAAGCCAAGAGACATAAATCACCAACATCATGTATCTTGTACGTCTAAATCCAAGATGGTCGTCAAAATCACTTCGAATTCATATGAAATTTCAGAAAAATTTAAAAATTTTCATAATTTCTGCTCAAGACCAAGAAAACACTGATTAGGTAACCTAATTTCCCACTCCCAACCTAAAATCTACATTGTCCTCAATGTAAAAGAAATAATCATGCAATGCACATGGGTTAACGAAAATAAAAGAGGAGTAATGGAAAGATAGTACCTGAACGGAGAATCAAGAGGCTTTCTCAAAAATATCAACGTAAAAGCCAGTTAGCACAAGAGAGAAATTAACAAAAACAAAATAACAAAAATAAAATCACAAAAAGAAGATCCTACCTAAACCACTTTCACAGGTACTCTCGATTGCATTTAGCGTATGCAACAAGCCTTTAAATCCCTAGGTTGCCCCTAGTGGACGAGTTGTAGTCTCGTGAGGGTTTGCAGCAATGTTACCCACAAACATTGAACTAACTAACTAGGAAAATGAAATGGAATGAAAAGCTGGGTTGCCTCCCAGGAGCACTAAGTTTAACATCTATCCTAAAGCAGCATAAAGGAAACTATCCTAATCCTATAAAAACAGGAAACCTACATATACCTCCATCAGACTAGGAGATCAATCCTGGTAAATAGGATCAGTCAGAGGTATGGACATGTCCTCTGAATCAAATTTCTTGACAAATGGCTTTAAGCGATGTCCATTTACTTTAAACTCCTTGCCATTGTCAGGATCTCTTATCTCAATGGCCCCATGAGGATATGCAGTGACCACAATGTAAGGGCCAGTCCAACGAGATCGAAGCTTACCTGGAAAGAGATGTAATTGAGAATTATATAAAAGGACTTTCTGACCAGGTGTGAATGATTTCCGTAGAATGCGTTGGTCCTAAATCGCCTTCATTCTGTCCTTATAAATTCTCGAGTTCTCATATGCATCGTTCCGAATTTCTTCGAGTTCATTCAACTGAAGTTTGCATAGCGAGCCAGTGGTGTCTAGATTGAAATTTAATTTTTTTATTACCCAGTAGGCTCTATGTTCCAACTCCACAGGCAAGTGGTAAGCCTTCCCATAGACAAGTCTAAAGGGAGACATTCCAATAGCGGTTTTAAACGCAGTACGGTAAGCCCATAAGGCATCGATCAATCGGATTGACCAATCCTTATGTTCAGGGTTAACCGTTTTCTCCAAAATGTGTTTGATCTCCCTATTGAAAATCTCAACTTGCCCACTTGTCTGTGGGTGATATAGGGTGCTCACCTTATGAGAGATATCGTATTTCTTCATTAAACTCTTGAATGGCCTATTACAAGAGTGTGAGCCCCCATCACTAATGATAGCTCGAGGCGTTCCGAATCGGGAAAGGATGTTCTCTTCTAGGAATTTAATGACTATGCGATGGTCATTGTTTCGACACGGAATCGCTTCAACCCATTTAGTGACATAGTCTACAGCGAGCAAAATATATAGATTTTCAAAAGATTGGGGGAATGGTCCCATGAAATCAATGCCCCAGCAATCAAATGCTTCTATGATAAGGATGGGATTTAAGGGCATCATATTTCGACGGGACAATGCTCCCAGTTTTTGACAACACTCACAAGCCTTGTAAAACTCATGAGTGTCCCTGAACATAGTGGGCCAATAAAAGCCACACTGTAAAATCTTGGCCGTGGTCTTTTTAGCAGAAAAGTGACCACCACAGGCCTGTGAATGACAGAAGGAGATGACACTCTGATACTCGTCATCTGGCACACATCTCCTTAGAATTTGGTCTGGACAATATTTGAATAAATATGGGTCTTCCCAGAAAAAGTTGCACACCTTGGTAAAGAATTTCTTCTTATCTTGTGCAGTCCAATGCATCGGTATGGAACCTGTGGCAAGATAATTGACAATATCAGCGAACCAAGGCGAATGGGTGACTCTGAACAGTTGTTCATTAGGGAACATGTCATTGATATGGGTCGCCTCAGGGGAATCAGAGGTATTAAGGCGAGACAGATGATCGGCCACTACGTTCTCTACTCCCTTTTTATCTTTAATTTCCAAATCAAATTCTTGGAGTAGAAGGATCCATCGTATCAAACGGGGCTTAGAATCATTCTTAGAAAGAAGATACTTAAGTGCCGCATGATTTGTGTAGATAATGATCTTGGATCCGATCAGGTAGGACCTAAATTTATCCAAAGCGAATACTACGGCTAGGAGCTTCTTTTCCTTAGTCGAGTAGTTCACTTGGGCAGAATTTAAAGTTCTACTTGCGTAATGAATGACGTAGGGCCTCTTATCTTTTCTCCGGCCTAGAACCGCTCCAAGAGCATAATCAGAAGCGTCGCACATAAGCTCAAAAGGAAGGCTCCAATCGGGTGGCTGCATGATAGGTGCAGTAGTTAACATGCCCTTAAGCTTGGTGAAAGCTTCCTGACATTGCTCAGTCCACGCGTATGGTGCATCTTTTTGTAGAAGATTACATAAGGGACGAGAGAGGAGACTAAAGTCCTTTATGAATTGTCTATAAAACCCTGCATGTCCTAAGAAAGATCACACATCTCTGATGTTCTTGGGTAGAGGTAGGTTAGAGATAAGATCGATTTTTGCCTTATCTACCTCGATTCCCTTGGACGAGATGATATGCCCAAGGACAATTCCCTTTTGAACCATGAAATGACACTTCTCCCAATTAAGTACCAAGTTCTTTTCTTCACATCTTTTCAGCACACATTTAAGACTCTCTAAGCACTCGCTGAAAGATGAACCGAAAACAGAGAAATCGTCCATGAATACCTCTAGATATTTTCCCACCATGTCAGAAAAGTTACTTATCATACATCGCTGAAAGGTGGCAGGGGCATTACATAATCCAAATGGCATCCTTCTGCAAGCAAAGGTGCCATAGGGACATGTAAATGTGGTCTTTTCCTGATCCTTAGGAGCGATTTCAATCTGATTGTAGCCCGAATACCCGTCAAGGAAACAGTAATAGGAATGACTAGCTAGCCTTTCCAAGATTTGATCAATGAAGGGTAAAGGAAAGTGGTCCTTCCTCGTGACGGTATTTAGCTTCCTATAGTCAATGCACATTCTCCAATCAGTAGTAACTCTTGTTGGTATGAGTTCATTATTGGCATTGGCGACGATGGTGATCCCGAACTTCTTAGGAACCACCTGACTTGGACTCACCCATTGACTATTAGATATAGGGTATATGATAACCACATCTAATAGTTTAAGAACCTCAGCCTTTGATTGCCGAACGGTCTTCGCATTATCCACAAGATATATGCAGTGAGTACAAATCGAGGGGTCGATTCCTTTGAGGTCCGCTATCGTTCATCCAAGGGCTCCCTTATACTCAATGAGAGTAGATATGAGCATACTCTCCTGTTCTTTCTTCAGGTGGACAGAGATCACCACCGGGTATGTCTCATCTTGACCTAAATAGACATATTTCAAATCAGAGGGCAAAGGTTTTAGGTCAAGCTTCGGCGGCTTGAAGTTAGACAGTAGAGGCACTACATCAGTTTGTGGCAATTCTTCAAATTGTGGCCTCCACCGGTTAACTTCAAGTACCGGTGCAGTATCAAGCAAGGCACACGTCTCCCTAATCATGTCATCATCAAAATCATGGGAGTGGGCCAGGCACATCTCTAGAAGGTCAGAGGATAAGGTCAGAGGTATCGTATCTTCCACTAAAGAGTCAATCATGTTAATATCGTGGAAATCGTCATCATTCTCTAAGTTTCTGCCGTTATTGAAAAAGATATTTGATTCCAATGTCATATTCCCAAAAGACATAGTCATGACACCATTCCTGCAATTGATAATTATGTTTGAAGTGGCAAGGAATGGGCGACCAAGAATGATGAGAATCTGAGTGCTCATGTTATTGATGGGTTCGGTGTCCAAGATGATAAAATCTACAGGGTAATAAAATCTATCAACTTGGACCAACACATCCTCAATTATCCCTCTTGGTACATGAACAGAGAGATCAGCAAGTTGTAGTGTGGTTAGGGTGAGTTTTAATTCACCCAAACCTAACTGTTTGTATACCGAGTAGGGAATCAGATTGACGCTCACTCCTAAGTCAAGAAGTGCATGATCAATTCGATGGTCCCCGATTACACATGATATGGTTGGGCTACCGGGATCTTTGAATTTCTGTGGCACGTCTTGCTTTAGGATGGCACTCACTTTCTCGGTCAAGAAGATCTTCTTTTGAATACTCTGCCGTCGTTTGGTCGTGCATAAGTCTTTCAGGAATTTGGCATATGAAGGTATCTGTTTTACGACATCAAGTAGAGAAATGTTGACTTTCACTTGTTTCAACACCTCTAGGATATCCTGAGAGTTAGAGAGAGGTTTTGGTGCGACCAACTGTTGGAGAAATGGAGCAATTGGCTTTTCTAGAAGTTCCGGTTCTAATTTTTGTGGGGCCTCACTAGATCCATTATTGTTGTCCTCTTCTGGTTCTTGAGGCTTTTCGGGCCTAACCGGAAGGGTTTTATCAATGATCTTCCCACTCCTAAGAGTGGTGATGGATTTAGCGTGCCCCATTTGATTTGAAGAGCTGGGATCACTTATCTCGTATTGTGGTTTAGGATTGGAGAGCGATTGTGCAGGAAGCATCCCCTTTTCTATAACCGTCATACGTGAATCCATCTTTTGCATAAAGTCTCCCATTGCATGGGTCAGCTTTTGCATGAAATTTTGAACCGGTTCTTCTTGAGGTTTCCCCTGATTTGGATTTTGATTAAGAAACCTTGAGGGGTAGTAGTTTGTCCATTTCTCCAACTAAGGTTTGAATGATTTTTCCAACCAGGATTGTACGTATTAGAGGTCGGTCCATTGAAAGGTCTTTGATAATTATTTACGGCATTGGATTGTTCATTCAACACTTCTCGAAAGGCGGGTATTGTAGGACAATTTTTAGTTGTATGAATGTTGCAATCACAGATGCCGCAAACACTTTCATTAACCTTATCCTTCTTTCCTTCCATGGCCTCAACTTTTCTTATGAGCATAGTCACTTTATACTTGAGATCATCCTCTTCTTTCAAGAGATATAATCCACCTTTCTCCTTAGATTGAGTCGGCCTAGACGTGGTGTTCGAGTTTGGGTAATAATCCCATTATTGTATTTTTTCAGCAAGACTATCGAGGTAATCTCATACCTCATCGACATTTTTATTAATGAATTCTCCATTACACATTGTCTCAACCATTTGGCGCATGGAAGATGTCAGTCCATCATAGAAAAAATTTGTAATGTGCCACGTTTCAAAGCCGTGTTATGGGCATGAACTGACCAAATCCTTGAAACTTTCCCAACATTGGTAAAATATTTCATCCTCCTTTTAGGTGAAGTTCATGATTGCTTTTCTAAGGGTAATCGTTTTATGATGTGAAAAAAATTTCTTTATGAATTCCCTCTGCATATCATTCCATGTGCCAATAGATCTAGGACGCAGTGAATGTAACCACGTCTTAGCCTTCTCCTTTAAGGAAAAAGGGAAGAGTCTCAGCCTGACTGTGTCCTCAGACACATTTTGAAAATATAAAGTGGCTATGATCTCATTAAACTCTTTCAAATGTAGATATGGTTCTTCAGATTCAAGCCCATGGAACTTAGGAAGGAGTTGGATGACCCCTGGCTTGATGTCATATGTCCTGTATTTTCAGGAAAAATCATGCATGAGGGCGTACTTACCCCCGCTGGTTGTAAATAATCTCATAAAGTATGAGGCGGGGGTGCTTGATGCACCTCATTCTCATCCTGAATATCCTCCACCCTAGGTTGGGGTAGAAGAGGTTAGTTTTCAGCCATCACTTCAATTAACTCAGGGGATTTCGAGTGGTGTTTAGTCCTCTAATGGATAGTTAACCCCTCAACCAATCCTCCTTCAGTCAAGAGACGTCGAGTGTTGTCACGGGCCCACTTGGGCATGAAACACTCGCAGCCCTCAATCAAATTCGAAGCCTAATCCTAAGAAAGGAAAAGCAAATCTAGAAAGAAAGATGGTTGGAAAGAAGTTACCAAATTGGAGTCCCTAAGTTAAAAACCTGCAAAATAAAAAAAAAACAAGTTAGTTTCTAAAGAGAAGATTTAAAATTAGAAAATCCTTAAAAAGAAAGATAGAAGTAAACTAGTTTCTAAAAGAAGAAATTCCTAAATGAAAGTGAAAATTTCTAAAATAAATTAGGAAAGTCCTAAACTAGAAAGTAAGTTACTAAAAGAGATCTAAAAAATTGAAAGTAGAGAAAGAACTTACTGAATTAGAAATTCCTATCGTAAAGGCCTACAAAATAGGAAAGTTAGCTTCTAAACAAAAATTCTACAAGTAGAAAATTTCTAAAAATAAATTAGGAAACAAAGTTAGATTCTAAAAGAGTTAGACTTAGAAAGTTACTAAAAAAATAGAAAGTTAGTTTCTAAAAATAAGACCCAGAATTAGAAAGTTTCTAAAAACAAACTATTTCCTAAAAATAGGAAAATACTAGAATTAGAAAATTTCTAAAATTCAAACCCTAATTCTAAAAATAGAAAAAGTAGAGGAATTAGAAAAGGATTACCAATTTAGAAGTTTATGTCAGGATCCTACAAAACAGGAAAACAAGTTAGTTCTAGAAATCAAATAAAAATCTAAAACTAAAGTTAGTAAAATCTTAATCTTAAACTAATTCTAAACCTAAATAATTTCAGAGAGTCGTAACCGCCAGTCCCCGGCAACGGCGCCAAAAACTTGTTCACTCCCCAAGTATAGGGTTGTGATGTAGTAATAAACTCGGTGAGACCGAGGTCGAATCCCAAGGGATTGATACCTGTAAGTAATCTGAAACTAGGTAGAAATAGAACTAGCCTAAGATGAAATCTAAATCAAATATAAATTGATAAATAATGGTGAGAGATTAATGTAAAATTTAAGAGAAATCAGAGATAAGAAACTAGGGATTTAGAGGATCCACTTGTAGAGATCAGAGAGATCTTATGCCTACTTCAAAAATCATGTAAATTAAACTGAACTTTCTCTGATATAATTTTAAAGAGATGAAAGTATATGAATTAGAATGGAATCCATCACCAAACCATACCCAGGAGACAAAGCAAACAACAGAATTAAACTAATTACCAACCAATCAACATGCTATGAAGGTTAGGAAGGGTACCGTCATCCTAACATGCCCAGGAGACGATGGTGAACACCAGGGCTTCCTGATGTCATAAACATAAAAGGAAGGAACATGCTCAAAGCCATTGCAGACCCATTGTAATTTTAGTCACAACAAATCATTAAAAATTAAAAACACTCCCTTAATTAAACTAAATCAGTATCAGTTCAGTATGAATACAAAACACAAGCGAAAGAGTCCCCCATCACGCTACAAGCTTCACCTCTTAGCCCTAGCTAAGAAGTTTAGCCAACCATAGACATGATTAACTAATCTCTAAAAAAGGAAAACATACAGCAAAGGCAAAAGGAAAAACTCTGTAAGAAAAGTGCCCCACGTCCAGCACTGTCTCTCTCTGCTCCACGTTCCCAGCCTAGATTTGTGCTTCACGTCCCTCCCTTCAGCTCTCCTCTGGCGCTACAAGCTTCTCCTCTTTATAACACAAACAAGTCGGTCGGTGAGAACTTCCGCATAGAGAAGTGGTGGAGATGGCGTCTTCTTTACGCATAGCAGGTGCAGACATTTTACGCATCAGCAACACAAGATACGTGTGCTGGTTCTTCATAGGGCCCATAATTGCAGTCGATGGAAAAATCTACTCCATCCATAGGATGCGGCTCGAAAATCCAGTTAGATATGTTGATTTTGGCTCTGATTTGGTGTGGCCCACGGACTCTTTCTTGGTGACGTCTACCGGGCATTTGAACGGTTGAAAACCAATTGCCATTGTCTTTTTCAAGTCCGTCACCTAGGCGTGAATGAGATGGAATGAGGGACTCTCTTGAACGGTCTGGATCAAACCGTTGACGTATGGTGGTGGCCCACAAGATTTGTCCGCAGGCTCTGTTGCGAAACAAAGCCTGCGCATTTATCGTTGTGATGGCTGGTGGGTCCCAGATTGACCTTAGAAGGAAAATCCAATCCGTTCATTGCATTCCTCTTGAAAAACTAGCTGGAAAAGGGTATTTCTGCATGTCTTTTGGTTTGGCCCATTGAATCTTTTCTTTTACCATCCATCCTGCGTATGATCGCTATTTACACGTGTGTGCACGCATGGGAATAGAAGGACACCTAGGCGGGGGTCCAGCCTCCCCTCTGGACGCGATGGATGGTCCAGATCTTGTAAACGGATGATGAGTGGGGCCCACTGGTGAAAACCGACGGACGAACGCCCGTCCGCTGAAACTGGTTACGCAAAGAAGACGGGTCAGCGCATGTTAACTCGTTTTTTTGGTTTTTATGCACGGCCATTGCCGTGCACATGGTGTACATGCACTGGCCATGTGGGATCCATCGTGATGTATACGTATAATATGTTCCGTCTATCTCTTTTCTTATATCTTTTTAATAGTTGGGACTAAATTTGAGGCATATCCAGATTGCAGATGGGCCCATAATCTAGATTTTAGGGGCTAATTTGTCCGTTAGGCCACTTTCACTGGGATCGAACGGTTAAAATTTGACGTGTACAGTTAATTCATGGTCCTCTGGCCATGTATGAAGTTTCGAGCCGAGCAGATGTGGGAACCCTGTGATCTTGTATTCTGGACCAAATTCGGGCCACTTGAGCTTCAGTTTCTCGATTTTCTCGAATCTCTAGCATGTAAATCCGTCGATCTCACTCCCCTGGGGTCCATCCCTTGCCTTGGTGATTCTGGAGCGTCAAATCCATGCATTTAGCACCCTTTTTCAGTCCAAGCTCGTAAATACATCTTGCATCACAAACACGATTAAATTGAGCCGTTAAGCAGTACCATGTTCGTAAATCCATGTAATAAATGGGGTCTACTATGTAATATTTGACCCTCAACAGATAACGATGGTGTGATCAGCTTGAAAGTAAGGCCTGAGTCACCGAGATGATGTGACCAAGGTTAGAGCAAACTTCTCTATCTTTGGGTAGCATGTTTCTACATCAGTCATGGCTTTGGTCACGTGGTGACTGGTCATTGGGCGACTCCTTCCCTGACTAGAGCTGAGCTAATTGTTGTTGGTGAGACAGCTAGGTACAACAGTAGCTCCTCCCCTTGCGCAGGCTTTAGGAGTAGTGGAGGGGACCCTATGTAGGCCTTGAGCTGTTGAAACGTTTGTTTACATTCCTTTGTCCAGGTTGGATTTTTACTCTCTTGCAGCTACTTGAAGAAGGGTAGGCACTTGTTTATGGCTCAGGATACAAATCTGTTTAGCGCTGCCTATAACGCTCCGTGTTTTCAGGACCCAAGTATATAACCCGCTTCCCAAAAACCCAAGTGTCAGCTTATAAAATCCAGTGTAAATTTGAACTGTTTATCATTAATCAGAGTTAACAGCAACGAAGCTAGAATAAACTAAGCATTAAATAAAAATATTCTGATTATCACCAAATTTCCAAATGTGGTGCCCATACAAGACTTATACAATTCCAAATACAAGGTTCATTAAACAGGAACAAAAATGTATCATTTAATGATGGAGCTCTATATGGGCTGCATGGACCCCGTCTAGCTCCCTAGCTACCCGATCTGCGCTAGCAACCCAGTGAACAACATCGGCTCGTTCTACACCTACATCCACTATTAAGGTTTAATAGCGTCAATGGCTATCGCAGTGAAGAGCACTCTCTAAGATTGCACACTCATCATTCATAATCCCATATAGATCGCAAGTCATGAAAATGGATATATTAAACAGGGCACTTCATAATCATGAACATATACTTAAAAACTTAGAAAATCAACAGAATCTCATCATAAGCAGAATATAATAGCAATCTCAATATAAAGGAACACATACAGAAAGTCAAACACTCAATCATACGACCTTCTATTACACCTGAAATCACATTGTACATGAACTCCGCAAGATGGCTAGAAAATTGATAAGCGAACTTCAGCTCCACCTGGAAATCATGGTACAAGTGAAAAAGGTGAATAGAAAATCAACCTTCAAACCTCTTCTTCATCCAGAGATCATATCGTACGTGAACTCTGTAAGATGGCTAGAAAATCGATAAGCGAATTTCAGCTCTACCTAGAAATCATGACACGACTGAACACCGTAGATGAAGAGAAACAACATACAAACCCTAGACCACCTGAAAATCATATTGTACGTGAACACTGTAAGATGGCTAGAAAATTGATAAGCGAACTTCAGCTCCACCTGAAAATCATGGTACGACTGAACACCGCAAGATGGCTAGGAAAACAACATACAACCCTCTACTTCACCCGAAAATCATATTGTATGTGGACATCGCGAGGTGGCTAGAAAATCGATAAGTGAACTTCAGCTCTATCTGGAAATCACCATACAACTGAACACCATAAGATGAAGAGAGTACCAACAAGGGAACTTCGGCGTCATTCAAAAATCATATGAACTCCGCAAGATAGCTAGAAAATCGACAAGCGAACTTCAGCTCCACCCGGAAATCATAACGAACTTCGCATAATGACCTGAAAATCAATAAGATGTGCAAATATAACCAATAAGCCACAAAGAGCACCAATAACTGATCCAAGCCGTGTAAGGAAAATGTGGATTGCATAATGATAAGTCTAAGGTAGGTTCCACTCAATTCATTATTTAGGTGCAAGTGGTAGCATATAGTTAATTACTACAGGTATAACAAAAGATAGCATGTTATCATCAAATCATCTATGCATGTTACAATTAAAGAAATGTCTATCGTTTAACACATGAATTAATTGTACAAACAAGTTAGCATATTCAATAGTAAGGTAAGCAACTCAGTTAGGGGAATCATGTCATCGCCTATATCCAGATTGATGAAATTAAGTGGGAAGCTCAAAGGGTGAGTCCTCACCTTATGTTTGAACGTCCTGCACTTGCTAAGAAGTGCGTGCTTCCTTGGAATCAATTCCTACCATCAATTGCAAAGTTGTACAAGAGATCAATGTTCTACCAAGTGTATATGGTCAAGATTTATATGACCTAGGGTTTGGATTACTTTTAGGGTTTTAGTATAGGATTAGGACTTCATCCTAGAGTTTAGTTATAGGCTTTAGATTCTAGGATTTGAATTATTTATCTCAGGGTTTAGTCTTAAATTTAGTTTCTAGGGTTTGAACTCTAGTTGGTGTATTAGTTACTATTTAATGTTAATGATATAGCTATTATTTGTGACCATGGTATTAATTAGTATTACACTTGAAATAAAATAGTACAACCTATTATTGAAGATAATATTTTCAAGTGATGGATACCATGCTAATATCACTAAAGGTAGGTTCATTCATAATAACTAATATTAACGTAACATGTTAACTGTAATCATTATGATGATAGTTAATAATATGATCTGCTATTATGATAATGTTTAAGAGTAATGGATATAAATTTCTAATAATTGTAACTTTGTTTAATATAACTAATATTAGTGTAAGTAGTCCATTAATGGCTTATCATGACTAAGGTCTTAACCTAGGGTTTGAATTACCTAGGTTTAGGGTTTTATCCATTAATCTAATCTTAGACTTTGATTTAGAGTTTGAAATCTAACTAATATAATTATTTTATAATATCAGAATGAAGTAAAAGTAAATAATAGTTGCCTGTTAATGCTAATGACACTAATCTTATAATCGATAACCTACTAATGATAGGATAAGGGTATTAGGATAAATGTTAACATCTAACATCTATAATAACTAATACTAGCAAAATTAACCTACCAATGGTTGACTGCCTTTAATAATTGCAATAATTAAGTAACATTAATGATGAAATAAATATTAAGATCTACTATTAAGGATGATATATAAGAGAGTTAAACAAAATACTATTATTTGATAATTAAAATCTTTGTTTATAATAGCTAGTTATAGCATAAGTAGTCTACCAAGGTTCTAATTAGAATACCAATGCAATGTTTGAAAGAAAGCGCACCTATGGTTTATTCGACTTGAATCAACTCGACTCGGCATCCGAGTTAACTCAGCTCAACTCCTCCTCTCATCAACATTCTTCTTCTTCCAATTTCTTTTCCTTTCAAAATTAGTCATCTAGCAAGTTTGCTGGACTTAGCAAGGTCCCAAAATGGTTGGGGGGTTCGGGCCAGCCCTCGACTCAGTGAGTTAACTCGGTTGGAACCAAGTTGACTCCATCTCCTCTCTTTCTTTCTTCTTTCCCTCTCATCCTCTCATACTTCCTTTTCTTCTTTCTTTTTTCCTTTCTTCTCTGGTCAGCAAGAACACCAACCCAAACCGACCTCGGTCGGGTCAGTGCAGTGCGGCAGCCAGCAACTGGGTGCGGTGCAACAGCCAGCACCTCTCTCTCTCTTTCTCTCTCTTCCTTCTTTTCCTTTCTTCTCTGGTCAATAAGAACACCAACCCAAACTGACCTCAGTCGGGTCAGTGCAGTGTGGCAGCCAGCAACTGGGTGCGGTGCAACAGCCGCACCTACTCTCCTTCTTCCTTCTCTTCATCATATATCTCCTCTTCTCCCTCTACTCTCCTTCTCTGGCCAGCAGCAACAGGACCGAGTCGGTGACTCAGATTGAGCCGAGACAATGCCACACAGCAGTAGTTGCTCCCCCCACTTTCGGACTCTCTTCTTCCTTTCTCTGTTTCTCTCTATTTCTTTCTTTGTTCCTTCTCCTTCTGCTTTGTTTCTTTCTCTTTTCTTCCCTCCTTTGCTGATAACTCAGCAAGGCATGAACTGGCCGAACTCGAACCGCGACTCAGTGCTGCTCGAATGGGGAAGATGCCCAAGCTGCAATGGTAGATCTTAAATGAAGGCTTCCACCTCCAATCCGCTCCCTACAACTGATTCCTATGGGTCTTGGAAAGCTTCCAGATAAGCTCTTTCAAATCTTGGAGAAGCTTTGGTCGGTGGGTTTGCTAACGGAAGGAAACGATGGATTTTTCTCAGGCGGCTGCAATAACCAAAGAAAGGCCCATTGCTATTAGATCTTGCTGCCTTTTATCATGCCCTAAACTCCTTTAGGGCCTGTTTGGATGCCTGTAAGTTCTTTTTAGTTGTAAGTGACTTACTTGTAAGTCACTTACAGGTGAAAGTTACTTACGGGTAACTTGTTTGGATGTAAGTTGTAAGTCACTTACAGGTAAGTTAGTTTTTCTGTTTGGATAGCCTGTAAGTTACTTACACGTAGAAAGCTGTATATTCACATCGAGCAGAGCTTAGATTGGGGAATCATTCTAAAATGTTATAATCATATAAAAAAAAACATAGGATCAAATATGTTATTTTGTTAAGCCCATCAAGATGAATATTTGAGATAATTATTAAGCTAAACCAATCATCAAGTGGGCTATAAAAGTGGGCCCACAAATTCAAAATATCTATAATATGGAGTAATAACTCAATTTAAGCATTGAGACTAAACTTAAAAATATTAATAAAAAACCTAATGATTAAATTACATTACCAATGTCTTCTTTAACTATAGAAATTACATTTAAAATTTTTTACTAAGGAATCATCCTCTCCAACCATTCATTCCTTTGAATAGGACTTACATGATTTAGGAATGTAGAAGCAAAATGTGGTCTTTCCGCAAGGAATGTGTAGGCCCTATACATCATGTCAGAATCAATGGTTGTCATATTCTTCAACTCATCCCATAGTCTTCCTGTTGTTTTAGTTTTGAATGAAACATATTCATCCATTGTTTCCTGCATGCGTTCAACAGTTAATGCAATAGAGGCATTCTTCTTCTTCTTTAATGGCCTTGGAGCAGAGTTTCTCACATCCCTTTGACCGCTTCCTTCGCCATATTGATATTGACCTTGTGTTCCGTCGGAATATACATCATCGGGTGGTGCAAATGGTGTATATGATCCAGAGGGGTATGAGGACAATGGGATGTCATCCATGTAATGAGATGAATGGAGGACTTCTTCCTCAAGATCGGATGTAGTTCGTGCTGCGTTCCCGGTAGCAGAATCGTCCCCACATATAATATCAAACTGAGCTAGCAGTGGGAATGACTTGTTTCTGATATGAATAGCTTCAAGTTTTGCCTATAAAACAAATGAAATTTATTTAGTTTTCACTATATATGAATGACTTCAAGTTTTGAATGAACTTCACCTTGATGAATTCATCCCAAACGTCTGGATCAGCAGTAACACATTTTCTTTCTTCATCCCAACTGAAGCCACTTTTGCTAAGTGCAAGCTTTGCCACGTTATATTTCTTTTTAAGCGTTCGTAACCGATTCCTGCACTTTTCTCTATCCACTTGCACAGAAAATGTCTCCATCACAATTTTTGCTACTTTATTCATACTAGCTTCTCGAAAAGCATTGTCAGATTTTTTCCCAACAATACTTCCTCAACTAAAGCGTTTGCCATACATTCATACATGTATGATGTCCAATTAATTTGTGCCTTTCGGCCACTGTTGCTTGCCTTTGCATTTCGTGACATACCTTAAAACGTTATACATTTAAACATTACAAACATGTAAAGCCACATAAGATATAGAAATATAATATAAATTACAAATAGATGTAGAAATATTATAAATTGCAATAATCTTTTTATTAGCATCCACATTATATATATATATATATAACTAATTGATGTTTTATTCTGACTTATATGATTCCCACATAGCCAACGCAAGTCCAAGTCTAAATTCTTTCCATCTTTATTTTTCCCTCCTAGTAGCCGCAGATTCATTTCGGAAGTCGCATTCATTCTCATCTTCACTACTCTCATTACCTTCATCTTCATGCATCTCACTTTCATCTTCACCATTACTGATATCATTGTTATTTTCAAAATCAAGCTCTTGATCACGTTTTTCATTGATAATATAATTATGTAGGATACAACATGTAGCGACTATATTGACTTGTGTATTTAAAGGATAGCCTGAAGCAATCTTCAATATGGGAAATCGTGCCTTCAATACTCCAAATGCGCGTTCTATAGCATTCCGCAATGAGGAATGACGAAGATTAAACAACTCTTCCTTTATCCTAGGTTGACAACCTTGCCTAAATTCTTTTAGATGATACCAAACGCCATGAAATGATGCTAAAAAGCCCAGCACATTCGCAAAACCAGCATCTACTAAGTAATATTTGCCTTAAAAAAATACACTTTAAAAGTCATGTAAATGTAATCTGCTAATTAATAAATAAATATATATTTATATGTCTACTTAGATCAATACCTGCTGGGATAATTAATTTGTGTTGTCGGTTAAGAGCATCTGCCAGTGTTCGTGAATCTGATGCCGATCCCTCCCACCCCGCTAGTACATATTGAAATGTTAAATCAAAAGAGCAGCTTGCTAACACATTTTGGAAAATAAATCCCTTTCGATTATGTCACTTGGCTTGCTCTTTTATACTGATCATCGCTGGAATATGTGAGCAGTCTATGGCTCCAACACAATCCTTAAAGTACGGGAAAAACCTCGTATTATTCATTATTTCAGGTGGTATACTATTTCTAGGTGGTTTTATAATATCGCGTTGTAAAAGTACAACTGCATTAAGCATTCTGTTAAAGTGACGACTAATTGTTTCTCCAGAATGGTTAAAATGATGTTGCATGACACGGTTCTTAATATTATGGCTAATTATATGAAGAAAAATTACTAACTCTTCTTCTAGTGATACGCCAAATGTGCCTCGTAGGTTACTCTTTTCTTGTATCATATCACGAAGGCTAAAGAAAGCATCTTTGTGCATACGAATGTAGTTAAAACATGTTGGCCCCGGTCCATTAATAATCGCATTTGCAGCCTGTGCGCCTGTCCAATTTCGTTGATGTTCTTGTGATTCTTCTAACATATTATTTTTATCAAGCCAAATAGTCATTAATGCACAAGCCGTAGTCATTATAGACATTATATGAAAATCCATCTCAGAATCCGAATCCATTTCGTAAATAGATCTAAAAATCAAAGAATAAATATATAGTAAGATAAGTTAAAGATTGAAACAAATGATTGGCAAGGTCACAAAGAACCATACAAAGAGACCACAGTTGGGTTCAGGTTGGTTCCATGTGGTGGAGACATTTTTTTTTTGAACAAGAGGCTAGAACAAATAAATAGCAAAAGCAATGAGTTAAGAACAAGAGGCTAGAACAAATAAATAACAAAACAATGAGTTAAGAACAAGAGGCTAGAACAAATAAACAGCTCTTTTTGTTGTTCGTCCAGCCATAACACAGGCAGGTGACTTTTCTGCATCCAGTCCATCCACTTGGTGGGACCTATCATGAATAAGCCATGCCCCAAAATCTCCCCCATCAGAAAATACTAACCATTTCATTCTCACAGAATATGGGTCTTTAGCTAAACTGTCCATCTGTAGATTAGATCAAACAATTAAAGATCGCCTGAAGTACAGTGGATGAGACATTCAGGCATGTTCCATCCATAATGGGTCTGCCAGATGAATGGCCTGGATTGCCAAAAGGTTTCCTCCACCTGTGTAGTCACCAGGTTGAACAACCTGTGTTGGAATTCATTTCGGAATGATCATGGTTCAATTCACTAGCATCCAAACAGGCCCTAAAAAGAAAATAGATTACGGTTCACATTCATGGACAAAGTCCACTAATCAGATGTTTGAACTATCTAGTCAATGTGGACATTAATGCAGGTACATGTTAGGAGGTCTGTCAAGGGAGGGGAACTAGAAGTATCTCTTTTAACTAAGAAAGAAAGACGAAAAGGTGTTATGAATATAATCTTAGTTTGGAGTCTAGATGCATTATGCATTACCAGCAACAGCAATCTCAGCCTTTCCTTAAGATTGTAATTGCCCTGCCAACAATGGTTGCCAGCTATCGAGGTGAGCGAATGCGATTTGCATTTGTTGTTGCACTCGGTAGCAATAGACATTTGGATATTTAGAATGATCCCTTGTCTAAATAGTTAAATGTTTTCTTAGACCAATCTATTTAAGAAATAAGATATATTCTGTTACATTTAAGAACAATTACAGACTTGATGCTTTATGATTAAATGTGTTTCATTGCCTTCAATTATTCATAAAGATAGGGAGATTGATGAGTTTATTTTCAATAGAATTAGAGTTGGTTGGAGGAAGTGGATATGTGCCTCTAGGTTGTTGCAATCCCTGCATTGCTCCATCTTTTGATATGTAAGAGAAAATTTATTATGCAACTATATGTATGGCTTTGCTGATAGAGCTAAAGAAAATAACAGATAGCCATCAGCAAAAGCAGTAATTTGTCCAAAACCCAGATACCAAATAGCAAATTTAGTAATGTGAAACTATGATCTACAAAAACTAAAAAAACAGAAGCCCTTTTTTTTAATTCATCACTACAATGGGAAAGAGGAAAAGAGGCTGAAACAAACAAGTTAAGTGCAAATGCAATGGGAAGAAAACAAGAAATGCCCATGAAAAGGAACTGTAGTTTCTCCAACATCCAGAAACTAAATGCATTGATGTACGGAAAATAACAAATCCCCATTAGCAAAAAACCATGATTTATACAAAGAATCATTAATCAATGATGGCCCAAATTAACAGAGTTTCCACATGCCAACGGTTCACATGAGTGCAGCACAGTTATCAGTGATGGACAATGGACACAAAAGTCACTCCTAACAATCCAAGACATCCAATTTTTGGACTTCTTCCAGTTTGCATATTGACTAACTGCAGGATCTATTTTCATTTTACCTTGTGCATTCACAGGCCAGTTACCACAAGGCTAACATCATCCGTGTGTTTCATCTGGACTAAAGAGAATGGTCATGGTTCAATTCACTTGTGCATCCAAAAGCAACCTTCTATTTTTTTGTGAAATGTTGCTCTTGATGCTCAAGCTCACATACCCTTTCCTGATATTTATCTTTTCACTTTTTTTTCCAGCTCTATACTGTAAGAAAATATGGATTCACATATTAAAAGATGCCCACTGCTGAAACAAGTACAAGCCTTGCAAATGCAACCTTTCTACCAGAAGGGCGTCAATGGTGGCAAAGATGAGGATTGTTCTACATCATATGCTGGTACAGAGACAAGTAATTCCAAAGAAGTCAAAGATCCCATATCTTCAAAGTCCTCCCAAGCAAAGATTTCAAGCATCAAACCATGTTCAAAATCTTTGGACATCAGTTCAGACATGAAGAGGGGAGCAATATATAAAATGAGTATACCAGAATTTTAAAGGGTATGACCTTGTTGGATGGTCAGTTCAGACATGAAGAGTTTGCATTTCAAGCAAGGTTCCCAAATCAACGAGCAATATGTCAATTAATGTATAATTTGGATGCATCCCAAGTTAAAAAATTAATCCAACATCAATGCTGATCTGGATAAACATTGAAACAGGTTTTTTTAAGGGCACTTCAGAAGGCCATTAGAAAAAATAAAATAAAAAATGAAAGTCAAATTGGTGACCCAAAATCAACATCCTGGATGAAGATTTAGAGGAGTCCATCCCACCTGCCACTTGGAACAGCTAAACAGGCCCTAAATTTGTACGCAAATGCATCTACTGCTTACAAATACAAATACTACAGTTGTCAGACCAAAACAAAAAACAAAAAGAAAAAAAGGAAAAGAAAAAGATGAGAAAAGAAAAAAAAAAAGAAAAAGAAAAGAAAAGGCTCCAAAATTAAGAAATAGCCTATTAGTACCATTAATGAAATTATGAAACAAATTATGAAATTCCCAGTATGTAACAATTGACTATGAAACCAAATTAGGACTGGTTTCATGAGATGTAAGCAAAAATATTCAAAATGCACCATTGATGTTTAGGACCACTTTCAATGCAATCCCAAATTAGGACTGGTTTATCCAATCCGTCCATCTCTTTCTTCGTCTAAAATTAAGTATTAAAATGGATGGACAGTGTGGATCAAATACATATATCATGGTGGATCCACAAAGTTTACGCATTACTCAGCACATGATTCCTTCCGCATAATACTCAACCGTGCACCATTTGGCAAGAGTTCTTTTGAGAACTTTTTGAGAACTCATAATACGTGATTTGAGTCCAAAATCTGAATGGTCCACGTTATGCAGAACCCCATGAAACCCCCATTAGCCAACTTATACTTTGATCTAAAATATTGATGGGCCATGAAAAAAGAAAACATTTTCCTACCTTGATTTGCATCTCTCTTTCTATGGCCCACCAGAGTTTTAAATCAGGGCGCAAATTGGTCCCTAAACGTTTTCATGGGATGCTGCATCACATGGTCCATTCGGATTAGAGGCCCATAACAGGTGTGAAAAAATGCGCATGTGCGTAGGTGTGCCGGCGTTATATATTAACGTCAAACCACTCCCATTTTAAAGGAGAAAAAATAGGGTGGATGAAACCCTACCATTTTGAGAGGAGAAAAGACGGAAGGCACCACGCAGTGATTGCAGAGACAGAGAGAGATTGAAGAGAGGGAGGGAGAGAGAGATTGCAGAGAGGGAGAGAGAGAGAGCTTGGGATGGAGAGACAAAACTTGCAATCCCCTTTTTATAAAAGCTTATCAATGGTGGTTGTTGGTGTGGTAAATGGCAGTCGTTGGTGTGGTAATAATGAAGCTTTGCTGCGGTAATAGTGTTGTAAGATGTGGATTGGCTGAACTGCTGCAAGGCTTGCTGGAGTTCCTTCAATGGCTGCTGCTTCCTCTTCATTGGCTGGAGCTTCATGGCTATAATGGTGGTTGGTGGGTTGGTGCGTTTCTCCCTCTTCCCCTCTTTTTAAAAATATGACCGTTGAGCCTGTAAGTGACTTACAAGGAAGTGACTTCCCACCCCCCTCGCCCTGCAGTTTTTTGGTAGATTTGCCTGTAAGTGACTTACAGGTTGTAAGTTACTTACAGGTGATTTTTCTCCCCCAAACACCACCTGTAAGTCACTTCCCTGTAAGTGACTTCCCACTTACCCAACTTACAGGCCCTTAGAGTCGTTGGATAAGGAATAGACGAACCAGATTCGATCTGGTAGAAAAGGCTTCCCCAAACGGTGGGTAGAAACTAAAACCGGAAGCTGGTTTCTGTTTCTCTATGGAAGGGAAAACCTAAACCGCCTGCATCAGATGGAGGGTTGAGATAACGCCGGGATGGACGGCTAAGATGTAGGGAGAGAGACTCACGCGGATCGCCCTGCTGGCGTGCAGACAGTTTCCATTTTTGGAAACGTTGGTTTTGTAGGGCCCGTTTACACCATAGATTGTGCCCTCGCACATGCACCCCAACATACAAAATGAGTTCTTTTTTGTGGGACCCAAGCTCTAGACACGATGGACAGTCTGGATCAGACAAACGGATGATGATGATAGGCCACGGATGTCCCAAACGGGTGTTGACAGAAACAGATTGGGAGAGAAAAACTCTCCTCTTTTGGCAGAACACGGATCAGCTCATGCTGACCGTGTTGTCAGGTCCAGTGCACCTCGAGTGCACGACCTCTGTGCACACGCATTGCCTCAAAGAGGGGCCCACGAGACCGTTTGGTTAATCTGGCCCATACATCAGGTCCCCTGAGTCCATCTACGACCTCTAACCAAAGATCAGGTCGATCAAAGGTCCAGGTGGGGCTCACAACTTGATTTGTGGTCCTAATGGTTGTGTTCCATCAATTCTAATGGTTGGATGATTCCGAAATTGAACATCAATGGTTAAAGGATCCTAATGGGTCTTTTCATTATAGATTACTAATCAATTACTAATATCAATATTAATCTTATTACCAATACCATCTACTCCTATCATTGCTTTATATTAATAAAATCACATTAATACAAGTAATAATGTATTTTGGTATGTATAATCTATATTATCCCAGATTGTTAATATACATAAATTACATGAATATTAGTGAGAAGAAGCCAAGATTAATAATTTGCGGATTATTTGTATAGTTATATATGTTTTAATTTCATATATATATATATATGTGTGTGTGTGTGTGTGTGTGTGTGTGTGTGTGTGTGTTAAATTGTTTGAAATATGTTATTTATTATATATTTTATTAATTCATGTAATATAGATTTTGTGTTTGTAATTTATATAAATGATGCTACACGTGTATAGATATAATATGGATTAAAACGTTATATCATTTTAATGTGAGATCTTAAATCCTCATAGAGTATTTAAATAATATTTCATAATGTATATATTTATGTTGTATTACAGTATTTATTTTAAATGATAATTAAGTAGTTAGATCACATAATGCACATATATAATGAGTTATGCATATTAGAGTGATTGGAATCCTAACATAGGTGCCCCCCTCACATTCTAGTGGTATTTTGTTCTCTATTCAAGTATGTAGGTGATAAATAGTGGACCTTGTAGTCACGGCTTCTAGTTTAAGGTGTAAGGTTATATCTTATCTATTTAAAGATAATGAACTCTTAAAGATAGGCTTCTTAGTTGATGTGGAGATCCATTTTGAAAATAGATGGTTGGATGGCCTGATCTAAGGATGGGAATCCTGCTAATGGTCAAGTTTAGGTTAGATCGAAAGCAAATATCTAGATGAATCAGATTTGTGTCTGCACTAAACTTGATTCTCATGGTAACACCCGAGTATAGAAAAGTACGGGGTGTTACAATCTACCCCCCTTAAAGAGAATTTCGTCTCTGAAATTCAATACTTTTACCTTAAATGGGATGAGATCAATGTACTTTTCCATGTCCCTATCATTCGCCCCCTTCCCTGTGAAGATGTCTCTATGCACAAGTGTTCATGACTAGTTACTAGGGCTGGGGTTGTTATACTGCCACTCTGCCCCGTGGCATTGGATTTCTTTTGTCGAGTTGGGCAAGCTCATTTCTATGAGAGCTCAGATTTTATCGGGATTTTCCTTGATTCCTTTTGGTGGACCATGAAACCTAGGAGTTACCCAAGCTGACGCCAAAAGCGCCTTTGCTTGAGTTGAGTTTCATTCAATATCTCCTCATGATCCCAACATCTCTCTCAGGTTCACCTTGTGATCCTTGGCCATGGTGCTTTTGACGAGCATGTCGTCGATGTAGACCTCCATTATCTTCTCAATTTTCTTAGTGAACATCTTGTTCACCAGCCTTTGATACGTTGCTCTAGTGTTTTTCAACCTAAAGGGCATTACTTGGTAGCAATACAGCCCTTTGTCTGTGAAGAAGGTCTCTTGCTTGTCGTGCTTGTGCAGGCTGATCTGGTTGTACCCTGAGTATGAATCTATAAAACTGAGGAGTGGGTACCCAGCGGTAGCATCTACTAGGTGGTCGATCCTCAGTAATGGAAAACTATCTTTTGGGCAAGCCTTATTCAGGTCAGTGTAGTTCACACAAACTCGTCATTTTTCACTGACCTTTTTCACCAGCACCACATTGGCTAGCTAGTTGGGATAGTGTACTTCCTTGATAAAGTCAACCTCAAGGAGCTTGTTGACCTCCTTATTGATTGATACATATCTTTTCGATTTGAATGCTCATTTTTTTACAGGACGGGCTTGTGGTTGGGGTCTACATTTAGTCAATGGACTACGGCTTTCGGGTCTATCCCAAGCATGTCCTAATGAGACCAAGCGAATACGTCAGTGTGTTCTCTCAGCAGGTCTGCTATCTCTGCCTGGAGGGAGTCGAGGTTCAAGTGGCAACCCGACCTGGACAATCTGAGATGGGTCGGCCTTAGAGATTTGCACCAAGATGAGGTCTTCCGCAGGCGATCCCCTCTCGGTAGTCTCCTCCCTAGGATCGAGGGAGGTGACTTGCATTGTGTGTTGTTGTTGTTGTGCCCTTCCTCGGAGGGCTATTGAATAACATTGTCGAGTCTCATGCTGGTTGCCCCGGACCCTACCAACTCGTGCTCGGTCAGGAATTTCATGGTGAGGTGATAGGTGGAGGATATGGCCCACATGGCATTCAAGGATGGTATGTTTAGAATTATATTATATACTGAGGGACAGTCCACCACCAGAAAGTCCACCACAGTAGTGACCTGGTTGGAGCCCTCTCCCACTGTCATTGGTAGAAGGACGCTTCCTTCTAAGGTCACCTTCTCCCTGCAAAGCCGATCAGAGGGGATCACACAAGTCTCGATCTTCTAACTCTCATTTTATCAAAAGCGGCTGCAAGCAGGATATCTTTTAAACTACTTATGTCAATCAGTATTCGATGTACCTTGTGGTTGGCAATGGTTATGGAGACCACTAGTGCATCATCGTAGGTGTGCTGAATCCCCCGAGCATATTCCTTTGTAAAGGCAATAGTGATTAAGTCCATCCTGGGCTCTTTCTCTGGTCAATCGGTGAGGTTTAGCTAATGTTCTTCATCAGGAGTGTTGGACTCCGAGCATGGCTCAACATACTTGGTCTGAGTCGTGCCCTCGGTGGGTCCACTAAAGATTGTATGTATTTTTTCGACCGGTTCGTTGTTATTGTGCTCCCCGTGTTTCTCCTACTGAGGAGATGGTTAGTCTCCTCTACAACTAGCAAAAAATTCACCAAAGTATCATCTCTGAATAAGGGATTTGATCTTTTCCCTGAGGTCGAAGCATTGAGTTGTGTTGTGGTCGTGGTCTTAGTAGAAGTGACAATATTTCTTCCCATCTCTTTGTTTTGGGTTAGCCCTCATCTTGTTCGACTATCTTAAGATCCTTTTTTTCTTTTACCTCCATGAGCACACTACGTGAAAAATGGAAAAAAATGATGGATTTCAAGATGGTTTTGGACTGTCTCTAAAATTGCTTGGTTTAATGACACTTTAGAGACAGCCCTAAACCGTCTCTAAAATTTTAGATGGCCCCTGACCGTCCTTAATATTGTCTTAAAAATTTGAACGTCCACAAATCGTTTAAGACGGTCCAAGACTGTCTTAAATGCGGTCATCTGAGACGGTCAAAGACCGTCCGGATTAGAGACGGTCGACGACCATCTTATATGCAGTCATCTGAGACGGTCATTGGCCGTCTACATTAGAGACGATCATTGACTGTCTTTTACTTGTAATCTGAGACTATCAAAGACCGTCTCTAATGCTCAGGTCAAAAATTAAGAAGCTTAAAAAAATTATGAATTTCGAAAAAAAAAAATAGTTGAGAAGCTTAGAAAAATAATTAACAATGTTTAAGAAAATTTTAAATTTTGAAGAAAAAAAGTTGTTGATAATTTTGAAAAAAAAAAAAGATTTCGATAAAAAAATGATATTTTGAAAAAGAAAATTTAAAAAATTAAACAAAATTGTGAAAAAATTGACAAATTGTAAAAAAAATATTTTTTTTAAAAAAGATAACTAGATTTTGTATTTTGACAAGAAAAATTGAAAAGTTATATAACAAAAGTGAGATTTAAAAAATGATATTTTGAAAAAGAAAATTTTAAAAATTAAAAAAAAATTGTGAAAAAATTGACAAATTGTAAAAAAATATATATATTTTAAAAAAGAAAAATAGATTTTGTGTTTTGATAAGAAAAATTGAAAAGTTAGATAACAAAAGTGAGATTTTGATTAAAAAAAATGATATTTTGAAAAAGAAAATTTAAAAAATTAAACAAAATTGTGAAAAAATTGACAAATTGTAAAAAAATATATATTTTTAAAAAAAAGAAAACTAGATTTTGTATTTTGACAAGAAAAATTGAAAAGTTAGGTAACAAAAGTGAGATTTTGATGATGTCTTGTATATCCTTGCCGCCCATACGTTTCTCCAACCCATTTTTGGGCCGGGTATAAAAAATTATGTAGATTTAAATCTTAAGTGGACCACACCACTGGAAAGAATGATAATATAGTACATCACCATTAAAAATTATAAAGAGCCCATTGTAAGGTTTTAGTAATGTTTATTTGCAATTTAACTTGTTGATAATGTAAAGAAGATCTAGATGAAGGTAAACTACAAAGATCAAATTGATCCAAAACTTTTGTAGCCTTCGAAAGGTTTTTAATGGTTATTCATCATATTGTTTTGATTGGTATGGCCCACCTAAGATTATTTAGTTCTTATGATTTGAAATCACATCTTAAAATATGATGGAAAAATATATGGACGGTGTCGATATACATAAAATATATCAAGGTGGGCCCTACACGGTTAGAGTAACACCCATGAAGGAGTTACCTAAAATAGTGAAATGGTACTATAAGGTCACCTCATGGGAACTAATTCCCATGAGGTTAATCTGTGTGGGCCCCACCATGATGTGTGTAGAACATCAACACCATGCATTTGATGTGTCCCCTTTAAGTCCAAAAATCAGTCATATACGAAACTCAGGTGGGCCATAGCATCTAAAACTATGTGTGGCCCACCCAAGTCATGGATTGACTTTATTTTTAAGCTCATGGCCTACCATGGAATGGTGCATCTGACTGACGAGGCAGATCTAAAGTTCAAGTGGACCCACACCATAGAAAAGAGTGGGATAGTGACACCCACTATTGAAACCTTCTTAGGGCCCGCCACGATGTTTATTTGAGATCCAACCTGTTTATAAGTTAATACAGACATGGATGCGGTTGAAACTTGGTCTGAACCCTCATCCAAGTGGACACACATAATGAGTGGGTTGGACACGTGAATCACATTTAGGTAGGCCCAATTTATGATTATGAATGTTTTAAGGAAACCCTTCTCTACTACATTTAGGTGAGTTACTCGTTATCCTTACCAGAGTAAACTCTATGGGGTCCACTATTATTTATTTATTTTATCCACTCCATTCATCCATGTTAACAGATAATTTGAGGTCTAAAGAACAAAAAGGAAGCATATCCAAAGCTCAAGTGGACCACACCACAGGAAATAGTGTGATTGACCCTTTACCATTTAAAATTTCTTGGAGGCCATAGAAGTTTTGGATCAAGCTGATGTTTGTGTTTTCTATTCATTCATATATTTTTGATATTATGAACAACCTTTAACCGTTTTTGGACAATCTGATCAGTCCAGATTGAAGAGTAAATAACTTCAGATATTTAAATCAAAATTCACTCACATTGTTGATCAATCTTGTTTGCCCAATATCTTTCTCATATGTAGCATGATCGGGGCGAGCAACTAGTCAAATTGAGGGTAATGATCAGTAAAATAAAGTGAATGGACTGGACATGTAAAACGGGTCAAATATTCTAGTCAAAATTGTGACCCAACTTATTGACACCCTAAGACTCTAAGAATTAATGTTAGTAAGTTTTGTAGGGCCCATCATGATGTGTGTCGAACATCAACACTGTGCATTTGATAGAAGTTTTGGATCAAGCTGATGTTTGTGTTTTTCTTTCATTCATATCTTTTTGATATTATGAACATGTTGGATGGAAAACATTATTGTAGGCCCAAGGAAGGTATCAATGGTGGAAATCATAATTCCACACTATTTTGTGTGGCATGGTCCACTTGAGTTTTGGATTTACTGAAAATTTGGGATTAACACACACCGTTCATCCATTTTTCGAGATCGTTTTATAGAATAATCTAAAAAATGAATCATATTCAAAAATTAAATGGACCACACCACAAATAAGGGGAACAGATTGCTACTCCCCCTACACCATCCAATGGCTGGTGGTTGGTGCTGTGTGGGCCCCACCATGATGTATGGCCCCACGAGCATTTTTTTAAAAACTTTTGAACTAGTTGGATTTCAAATAAACATTACGATGGGCCTTAGGATAGTTTCAATGGTGGGAATCACCCTCCCGTTGTTTTCTATGGTGGGGTCTACTACAGATTTTTATCTGTCTCATTCTTTGGCTCGTGACTTAAAATGATATCTCAAAATGGATGGATGGTGTGGATATAACAAAAACATCATAAGTTTTTATATTTTTTAAATATTATATATATATGGAAAAGGTTTTATCCATCGAGCTCATGGGAACTCCCCATGAGGTCGAGCTGTGTGGGCCCCACCATGACGTGTGTCAAAAATCAACACTGTGCATTTGATGGGTCCCCTTTAAATTATGAGATATCCTAAAAATCAGCTGTATGCAGAACTCCGGTGGGCCATACCATCTAAAATCATGTGAAGACATGCCTAAAACATATAAAAGCACTTGGTGGGGCCCCACCTGAAATTTGGATGCGTCTGAAACTTGTTATGACCCCTCATCCAAGTGGCACACACATAATGGATGGGCTAGATTTGTGAACCACATCTCTGTGGGCCCAAAAAATTAATTATGAATGTTTTAATGGAGGGTAACCCCTCTCAACTTTTGTGTTCGGTGGTCTATGGGCCCCACCATGATGTATGTGTTTCATCCATGCCGTCGATCTATTTTTATAGATCATTTTATGATATTACAAAAAAGATGAGTTATATCCCAATCTCAAGTGGACCACATCACAGGAAAAAGTGTTGAATGAATGTCGACCATTAAAAACTTTTTGGAAGCCATAAAAGTATTGGATCAAGCTGATCTTTGTTTTTTCCCTTCATCTAGGCCTTTATGACCTCATCACAGATTAGATGTCAGATAAACAGTACAGTGGGCCATAGGAGGATTTAAATGATGGATATCCAATCACAATTGTTTTACTGTGGTGTGGTCCTCCTAAGATTTATATCCCTCTTATTTTTGGGACGAAGGCCTAAAATGATTTTTAAAAATGGATGAACGGATTGGATGAAACACATACATCATGGTGGGGCCCATAGACCACCGAACACCAGCTATGGGGTTGGTGTCAGGGGGAGTAGCCAATCCGTTCCACCCCAAAAACCACATTCTGCGCGCGCCCATCTCCCACAACCCCAAATCCCTAAATCTCCCTCGTGCGCCCGCCCCTCCCAAAAACTCAACCTCTCTCAGTCTCTCACTCTCGCGCACCCTCTCTCTCTCTCTCTCTCTCTCTCTCTCTCTCTCTCTCTCTCTCTCTCTCTCTCTCGGTCCTCTCTCTCTCCTCGGAGCTCGGGAACCCTATTTTCGGCGTGGACTCGTGATTGGGGCTCCAACTCAAACAAGTATCTCTCTCTCTCTCTCAATCTCTGTCAATCTCAATACCGATTGAAACAATTTGGGGATTTACGGATTTAGGGATTTAGGGATTTGGGGATTTGAGGATTTGGGGATTTAGGGATTTAAAGATTTAGGGATTTGGGGATTTGGGGATTTATGAATTTGGGGATTTAGGGATTTGTGGATTTAGGGATTTGGGGATTTGAGGATTTAGGGATTTAGGTGGGCATTTCTATCTCCACTGTTTCATGCGGTCCACCTTGATGTATGTGTTGTATATCCATGCCATCTCTATTTTGCCAGCCCATTTTAGGAAATGTCCTTAAAAATGAAGCCCATTGCACTACAGGAAACAGTGGAGATTAAATCCCCACCAATGAGAACTTCCTGCAGGCCACAGGAGTTTTGTATGGGAATCGGATTGTGTACTGAGTAATCTCTGTGGGGTCCACCTTGATTTATGTATTTTATCATCCTTGTCCATCCATTTTACAAGATAATTTTATGGCTTAAGCCCAAAAATGAAGCATATTCAAAGCTCAAGTGGACCACACCACAGGTAACAGTGTGAAATGATCCTCTACCATTGAAAAACTTCCTATGGGCCCTAGATGTTTTGGATCAAGCTGATATGCGTGTTTTCCTTTATTCATGTCTTTGTGATAATATGAATGGTTTGGATGATAAGCAAACTTCACCGTGGGTCCTGGAAATGTTTCTAGAGAGTGAATATTTGTCATTTTCACTAATTCTTGTAGCATGGGATTTTAGGGTGGATTGTCCATTTATGTTTTTATAAAAGTGGTATCATATATGATTCAAATTTTTGGAGTCCATAACCAAAACAAAATGATTTAAATGATTAACAATTTAAAAATCCCATTGTAAATGATTTAAAAAAAATAAAAAATCCCACAGCTACAAACAGGTCCATTATATGAACAGCTTGGATCATTGAAATATGACCTTGGATTCAAATTGTCAGTTAAGATTTGGATTTGACTCATCTTTTGGCTCATGCTATGAACTGAGCTGGAAAAATGGATGGACATTGTGGATTTAAATTAGATACAGCATGATGGAATTGGGGTCTTTTGGCTCATGCTATAGACTTAGCTGGAAAATTGGATGGACATTGTGGATATAAATTAGATACATCATGATGGAATTGGGGTCTTTTGGCTCATGCTATAAACTTAGCTGGAAAAATGGATGGACAGTGTGGATATAAATTAGATACATCATGATGGAATTGGGGTCACTAGCCAAACCGTGTCCACTTTTGGAAGGTTGAGATGGTTAGTGAATTTGGTGGTGTTGCTAACACCATACTCAAAGGTAGTGTGTTGATGTCTTGGGCAATTTTGGGCTAAGGTGATGTATCTAACATCCACAACATCCACCTATTTTTTCAGCTCAAAGAAGCAGATTTGAAGCTCAAGAGTTGAAACCTTATATAGGGCCGTGAGCATCATTATCACCATTGCTGCCTATCCACGAAAGGTTGTGGAGGTTTTTGGTGCATTTTCTATCCACGAAAGACTCAGAAAATCAGCATTATACTTTTGCCAACATCATTATATAGGGTTGTACGAAGTGGCCCACAACGTGGCTAACGATAAGTCATTATACTTTTGTGGCTTCATGGAATATCTTTCTATGAAATTTTGTTCCAAACACCAACCACAGCCAAAAGTTCTTGAAAAGGAAAATTCAAGGAAAGCATACTTCATTGACTACCACTAGCTAAACCTTTATGTGGGAAAGAGAGTTTCATTGAGGCCTATTTTCTCAAATCCCAACTTACATTTCCTTGCAACAAATCCCAAAATCATGGAAGTTTATTAGAGTGCACCCAAAAGTATTGCAATATGATTCATAGGGACCTTAGCCATTGGAATGCGGTGCCAAAAAAAAAATGCACATGTCTAACTGTAGATGGGGAACACCCAAAAAGAAATGCCGATATGTTTTTATAAAAGTGGGCCAGTTGCTTCCAACAATTTTAATCGTATATGATCTAGCTCTATAAATGAGTTGTTATGAACATATGCTTTTACATGGTTAATTGCTTTGATTCTACATGGTTAGATTTTGAATTATGTTTATCTAGACATTGGTAGAGTTTGAATTATGTTTTGATTTGAATTTTCATTATTTTTCATTAGGCTATTGTTGATATGAAGAATACATTTCTTGTAGCAGAATATTTTTGTGACAGACTCCATCAAATGCCCATAATCACGCCTGTGTATCCTTGTATGAACTCTAGCTACAATGTCTCATTAAGTACTATGTATAATGATTGAAGAGTTCTAGCGTGGAAATGAAATATGTGAGGTGCGTTTGTGTACCTTTCAAGTGGTTTCAATGTGGACCTACAGTCTGGTTTTTTCATTATTTTCCTTTCCCACTCTCTCTCTCTCTCTCTCTCTCTCTCTCTCTCTCTCTCTCTCTTAACCTATAACCTAAACTTAAACCTAAACTTGAAAACCCAAACCTAAACCCGATCCCGAACCCAAACCCGATTTCCTAAACCTAAACATTAACCTATTCTCAATTCCCTAAACCTATAACTTATAACCTAAACCTAAACCTTAACCTAAACCTAAACTTAAACCCATAACCTCTAACCTAAACCTAAACCTATAACCTATAACCTAAATGTATTCTCAAATCCCTAAACCTAAACCTACACCTAATCCTAATCTCAACTCCCTAACCTAAACCTAAACCTAAACTTGAAAACCCAAACCTAAACCCAATCCTGAACCCGAACCAGATTTCCTAAACCTAAACCTTAACCTATTCTTAATTCCCTAAACCTATAGCTTATAACCTAAACTTAAACATAAACCTTAACCTTAACCTAAACCAAAACCTAAAACTATAACTTATAACCTAAACCTAAACCTAAAACCTAAATGTATTCTCAAATCCCCAAACCTAAACCTACACCTAATCCTAATCTCAACTCCCTAACCTAAACCTAAACTCGATCCTGAACCCCCTTGTTGCAGTACGAGATGTAACAAGAATATGCATTGATTGTGTATTTGAATTTTTTTAAATGTACCAACCAGAAATGATTTAAGATGATGTTCAATGATACTTTGTTAAATATGAAATTTATGACCTTTAGTAACTTGGTTAATTAAAAAGAACTACGTAGTGGCTTGATCCCAATCTGACTTTTTGGGTACGTAGGCAGCCGTTCGTAATGTACTAGAATATCGGTGTAGCCACAAATCTTTTTTCTCCTTTGAATTGTAACAGACTGTATTAGTTGCATTTTTCTCGGTCATTTAAGTTTTGTCTATCAAAGATATAATATCACCTCCTTATAGGGAAATATTTAATGATGTGTATAGGTAAATTCATTTTTTCTTATTCCTTATATTGTTTCCCAGTTATATTTGTGTTGGTTTCAGAGTATAGGTAACAATAGAAAGTGTTAGTCGATTGTGGCTTATAGACAAAGGGATGAATAACCAACAATACGAATATGGGAGGCCTTCCCTAGGTATCTAGATGCTTGTAGATATAATTATGTTGTTTTTAAATGTATTAGCTCGAAATTGATGGAGCAGACCCGGATGTGCGTCGGAGCTATCCGGATGTTGAGCGGGGGTCCCTGGAAGGTGGGAACTACTGTTATGACCATGATGAAGCTGTCCATTTTCTATGGATAGCATTGGAGTGGCCTGACCATTTGGGTAGGCCATGTTTATGTATTTACTTTGGAGCAGACCCGGATGTGCGTCGGAGCTATTCAGATGTTGAGCGGGGGTCCCTGGAAGATGGGAACCGCTGTTATGACCATGATGAAGCTGTCAATTTCCTATGGACAGCATTGGAATGGCCTGGCCAATTGGAGCAGGCTGTGTTTATATCTGTATTTGTAGGGACCACACCCTTAACCTATAACCTAAACCTATTCTCAAATCCCAAAACCTATAACTACAACCTAAACCTATAACCTAAACTAATAAACCAAAACCTAAACCTATAACCCAAACTCAATTCCCTAAACTTTAACCTACAACCTAACCTAAACCTATACTTATAACCTAAACCTATTCTCAAATCCCAAAACCTATAACCTAACCCTATAACCTATAACCTATAACCTATAACCTGAACCTATAACCTATTCTCAAATCCCAAAACCTATAACTATAACCTAAACCTTAACCAAAAACCTATAACCTAACCTAAACCTAAACCTATAACCTTAACCTAAACCTAAACCTATAACCTTAACCATAACTTTAACATATAACCTTAACCTAAACCTAAACCTAAACCTAAACCCATAACCTATAACCTAAACCTAAACCTAAAACCTAATGTATTCTCAAATCCCTAAACCTAAACCTACACCTAATCCTAATCTCAACTCCCTAGCCTAAACCTAAACCTAAACTTGAAAACCCAAACCTAAACCCGATCCCGAACCCAAACCCGATTTCCTAAACCTAAACCTTAACGTATTCTCAATTCCCAAAACCTATAGCTTATAACCTAAACCTAAACCTATAACCTATAACCTATAACCTAAACCTAAACCTAAAACCTAATGTATTCTCAAATCCCTAAACCTAAACCTACACCTAATCCTAATCTTAACTCCCTAACCTAAACCTAAACCTAAACTTGAAAACCCAAACCTAAACCGGATCCCGAACTCGAACCCGATTTCCTAAACCTAAACCTTAACCTATTCTCAATTCCCTAAACCTATAGCTTATAACCTAAACCGAAACCTAAACCTACACCTTAACCTAAATCTAAACCTAAACTTATAACCTATAACCTAAACATAAACCTAAAACCAATGTATTCTCAAATCCCTAAACCTAAACCTACACCTAATCCTAATCTCAACTTCCTTACCTAAACCTAAACCTAAACATGAAAACCCAAACCTAAACCCGATCCCGAACCCGAACTCGATTTCCTAAACCTAAACCTTAACCAATTCTCAATTACCTAAACCTATAGTTTATAACCTAAACCTTAACCTAAACCTAAACCTAAACCTATAACCTATAACCTAAACCTACACCTAAAACCTATAACCTAAACCTACACCTAAAACCTAAATGTATTCTCAAATCCTTAAACCTAAACCTACACCTAATACTAATCTCAACTCCCTAACCTAAACCTAAACTTAAACTTGAAAACCCAAACCTAAACCCGATCCCAAACCAGATCCCGATTTCCTAAACCTAAACATTAACCTATTCTCAATTCCCTAAACCTATAGCTTATAACCTAAACCTAAACCTAAACCTAAACTTATAACCTATAACCTAAACCTAAACCTAAACCTAAAACCTAAATGTATTCTCAAATCCCTAAATCCAAACCTACACCTAATCCTAATCTCAACTCCCTAACCTAAACCTAAACCTAAACTTGAAAACCCAAACCTAAACCCGAACCCGATTTCCTAAACCTAAACCTTAACCTATTCTCAATTCCCTAAACCTTAACCTATAACCTAACCTAAACCTAAACATATAACCTGCACTTATAACCTAAACCTATAACCTAAACCTAAGCCTAAAACCTAAACCTAAACCTAAAACCGAAATGTATTCTCAAATCCCTAAACCTAAACCTACACCTAATCCTAATCTCAACTCTCTAACCTAAACTTGAAAACCTAAACCCGATCTCGAACTCGAACCCGATTTCCTAAACCTTAACCTTAACCTATTTTCAATTCCCTAAACCTATAGCTTATAACCTAAACCTAAACCTAAACCTAAATCTATACCCCATAAACTAAACCTAAACCTAAACCTAAAACCTAATGTATTCTCAAATCCCTAAACCTAAACCTACACCTAATCCAAATCTCAACTCCCTAACATAAACCTAAACCTAAACTTGAAAACCCAAACCTAAACCCGATCCTGAACCCGAACCCGATTTCCTAAACCTAAACTTAAACATATTCTCAATTCCCTAAACCTATAGCTTATAACCTGAACCGAAACCTAAACCTATACCTTAACCTTAACCTAAACCTAAAACCTAAATGTATTCTCAAATCTCTAAACCTAAAACTACACCTAGTCCTAATCTCAACTCCCTAAACTAAACCTAAACTTAAACTTGAAAACCCAAACCTAAACCCAATCCCAAACCCGAACCTGATTTCCTAAACCTAAACATTAACCAATTCTCAATTCCTTAAACCTATAGCTTATAACCTAAACCTTGACCTAAACCGATAACCTAAACCTAAACCTAAAACCTAATGTATTCCCAAATCCCTAAACCTAAACCTACACCTAATCCTAATCTCAACTTCCTAACCTAAACCTAAACCTAAACATGAAAACCCAAACCTAAACCCGATCCCAAACCCGAACCCGATTTTCTAAACCTAAACTTTAACCTATTCTCAATTCCCTAAACCTATAGCTTATAACCTAAACCTTAACATTAACCTAAACCTAAACAAAAACCTGTAACCCATAACCTAAACTTAAACCTAAAACCTAAATGTATTCTCAATTCCTAAACCTAAACCTACACCTAATCCTAATCTCAACCCCCTAACCTAAACCTAAACCTAAATTTGAAAACCCAAACCTAAACACGATCCCGAACCCGAACCCGATTTCCTAAACCTAAACCTTAACCTATTCTCAATTCCCTAAACCTATAGCTTATAACCTAAACCTAAACCTAAACCTATAACCTATAACCTAAACCTAAACCTAAAACCTAATGTATTCTCAAATCCCTAAACTAAACCTACACCTAATCCTAATCTCAACTCCCTAACCTAAACCTAAACCTAAACTTGAAAACCCAAACCTAAACCCGATCCCGAACCCGAACCCGATTTCCTAAACCTAAACCTTAACCTATTCTCAATTCCTTAAACCTATAACTTATAACCTAAACCTAAACCTAAACCTAAAACCTAAATGTATTCTCAAATCCTTAAACCTAAACCTACACCTAATCCTAATCTCAACTCCCTAACCTAAACCTAAACTTAAACTTGAAAACCTAAACCTAAACCTGATCCCGAACCCGAACCCGATTTCCTAAACCTAAACATTAACCTTTTCTCAATTCCCTAAACCTATAGCTTATAACTTAAATCTAAAACTAAACCTAAACCTAAACCTAAACCTACACCTAATCCTAATCTCAACTCCCTAACTCAAACCTAAAACTAAACTTGAAAACCCAAACCTAAACCCGATCCCGAACCCGAACCCGATTTCCTAAACCTAAACCTTAACCTATTCTCAACTCCCTAAACCTTAACCTATAACCTAACCAAAACCTAAACCTATAACCTGCACTTATAACCTAAACTTAAGCCTAAAACCTAAACCTAAACCTAAAGCCGAAATGTATTCTCAAATCCTTAAACCTAAACCTACACCTAATCCTAATCTCAACTCCCTAACCTAAACTTGAAAACCCAAACCTAAACCCGATCTCGAACCCGAACCCGATTTTCTAAACCTAAACCTTAACCTATTCTCAATTCCCTAAACCTATAGCTTATAACCTAAACCTAAACCTATACCCTATAACCTAAACATAAACCTAAAACCTAATGTATTCTCAAATCCCTAAACCTAAACCTACACCTAATCCTAATCTCAACTCCCTAACCTAAACCTAAACCTAAACTTGAAAACCCAAACCTAAACCCGATCCCGAACCCGAACCCGATTTCCTAAACCTAAACCTTAACCTATTCTCAATTCCCTAAACCTTAACCTATAACCTAACCTAAACCTAAACCTATAACCTGCACTTATAACCTAAACCTATAACCTAAACCTAAGCCTAAAACCTAAACCTAAACTTAAAATCGAAATGTATTCTCAAATCCCTAAACCTAAACCTACACCTAATCCTAATCTCAACTCCCTAACCTAAACTTGAAAACCCAAACCTAAACCCGATCCCGAACCCAGACCTGATTTCCTAAACCTAAACCTTAACCTTAACCTATTCTCAATTCCCTAAAGCTATAACCTATATACTATAACCTATAACTAAAACCTAAACCTTAACCTAAACCTATAACCTAAACCTAAACCTTAACCTAAACTTAAACCTAAACCAAAACCTATAACCTAAACCTTAACCTATAACGTATAACCTATAACCTAAACTTATAACCTATAACCTATAACCTAAACCTAAACCTAAACCTAAAACCTAAATGTATTCTCAAATCCCTAAACTTAGACCTACACCTAATCCTAATCTCAACTCCCTAACCTAAACCTAAACCTAAACCTGAAAATCTAAACCTAAACCCGATCTCGAACCCGAACCTGATTGTTGTAATAATGTAGCCCAATCACATGGTAAGAAACAAGAATGTATCCCTTTTAACACATGCCCCTTTTTACAAAAGCTTTAATTTTTGTTGTTGTTTCTATTAACTTGAATTGAAACACTTTTTTGCATTATTTGCTTGCATTAGTTTTATTTTAATGATCAGTTTTATTTTAAAAAAGTGTCCACTTTTTTGGAAGAAGTTTATGCAATTCTTCATGATTCTGAATTATAGTGTTTTGTTGGTTTAATATTTTTTTTGTAGATGAAAGACAAAAAGAAAATTGTTGCTGATTTTTTTCCTTTTTTTTTTAATTTATGATGTTAAACTTATATGTATTTATGCGTGGATGAATGTAATGTAGATAAGATTGTTTGTGTTTGGATGGATGTAGTTTATGTTTGGATGAATGTAGTTTATGTTGGATTTACGTAGTTTGGGTTTAAATGGATGTGAATGTGAATATGATGAAATATGTTATATAACAGGTGTATATTAGGAAGAATGCGATGAAATATATTGTAATAGGTGTATATTGAGGCTCTCAAATTTGAAAATGTGCTTTCAAGGCTTATAAGGGACGGTCCATGACAGTCCTTTTTAAGGACGGTTCATGGCCGTCCTTTGAAGGCTCATAAGAGATGGTCCATGACAGTCCTTTTTAAGGTCAGTCCATGACTGTCCTTTTAAAGGATGGTCCATGGTTGTCCTTTGAAGGCTCATAAGAGACGGTCCATGGCCGTCCTTTGAAGGCTCATCAGAGACGGTCGATGGCAGTCCTTTTTAAGGGCAGTCCATGACCGTCCTTTTAAAGGACGGTCCATGGCCGTCCTTTGAAGGCTCATCAGAGACAGTCTATGACAGTCCTTTTAAGGACGGTCCATGACCGTCCTTTTTTCGTCAATAAGAATGACGGTTTTCGACCGTCCTTTAAGTAATACGACATGTCAAAATTTGACGGCCCATGCGACGGTCCATGACCGTCCTTTTTGGTCATTTGAGACAATTTTGGACCATCTTTTTTTCGTTGTTTTGGCGTAGTGGCATCTGCTCTAGCTTGGTGTTTAATAGAGTATGCTGGCGAAATTGGCTTTCTAGGAGCCGATTAGATCAGGAAGCACTACTCTGATTGTCATCTCTTCTTCTTTTAAAGCTCGTGCTGGATCCCTCGTTTTCTTTTCTTTTCTTTTCTTTTACCAAGATACCCTCACCCCGGGTGTCTTTGTGTGCACTGAATAATTCCTCAGTATCAGAGTATTTCTGAGCTTTGTTAAGGAGGTTGGTAAGGGTTGACAGGGGTTTTTTCTGATCGAGAAGAGGATTTTTCCTTGCTTGAGCCAAGTCATCATTGTTGTGAGAGGCACTTGGTGGGAGCAGGTATCTACCTGGACAACCTTGGTGTTAAACTGGATGATATAACCTTTCAATAGCTCGTTCTCTTTCTAGGTTATCGTGAGGTGGGCTAAAGGTTTTCTTATATCCTTACCCCTAATAAATTGGGTGGCAAAAACCCCACTGAGTTGGGCAAACGAGCATATGGATTTTGGTTTTAGATGTCTGTACCACTTCCGAGCTACCCTGATTAGCATTAGGGAGAATGCCCTGTACATCACGGGTCCAAAAGTGTCATGAAGTTCAATCCATACTCTAAATGATTCTAGGTGCTTAGAAGGGTCTCATGTAACACCCTGAACTTTTCAATACTAGAGTATTGAAAGTTCTTGAGTGTTACCATGAAATTTAATTTAGTATATACATGTGTATGTCACCAATTTATTATATCCTAATCATACATCTATTCTCTAACTTGAATCTGGATGCTAAGAATAATCTTCATCCATATATTAAGTTATCTGACCATTGATTTTTAAGACGGATCATCATATATCTAGTATTCTTACTTGTCCATCATAACCAGCTGTTTAATCAATTATTCATGCTAGTTAAAGATATTTGACCGTCAACTTTGAGTTTGAACCACTCGATCATAATCAAATAACTACTTAATCTCTACATCCGCTCGTACACGTATCGAATCGAGATGTTGATCCATTCATCTTGTTCACTACCTATGAATATGCTTAATCTATCATCAAAACTACAATATGAGGAACCTATATATGTGAACAAGTCACTTGAATCTAACGATATACATGTCCTACCTCTTGATCACTTTAAAAACCCACTTTGTGTTCATCTGTTTATGAAACTGACAGTACATCCACCTACATATATGGTCAGAGTACTAACCATCAAGTTTTTCTATTTTTGACATGTCATCTGACCATCCATCATGTTGTTTGATATAGGTATCTCACCTTAATTAATGATAATTTTAACTTATTTGGTGAATAACTCTTTATTTGTAATGATTTAGATATGAGTTCTTTTACAAGAATTTCTTAGAAACATGCCTATTACCATGTAAAATCATTAGATTTTCCAAAACTCTCATGTAAGTAATAATTATGAAAATGCCATTAACCTAGACCCTTGAATTCTACATCACATGATTTTCATGATCCGTTTGATATAAATATTTATACCAAGCCTATGTAATATAAATTAACCATAAACTTCAAATTTCAGCCCTTAGATAATTGTAAAAGTAGCCTAATTGACAAATCATCCCTTTAATCAATGATTTTGGTGTCCATCGAGTGAAGAAAGCTTGTGGGTAGTCGTAATAGATATTTTCCTTTATATGAACAACTTGAATTTTCTATCTTATGGACCAAGTATGAAATGTGAGAACCCTACCTTAGTATGCTTTTCCTTAGGTGCGAAGTTAGCCATTTTCGACTTACCAACTCTTTCTAAATATGGAGCTTCCGATTGACCCACTTTACACCGTTAATCACAACTCCAATTTGGACAACACTTTGACCTCATATGACTATGAGATCATACAAAATTTAGAGCCCGATCTAAGATCCTACACCGTTGAATGATGACCATCTTGACTCCCATTCATTCCTTTTGGTGCAAAAGGTGAAATTTCATATTTAGACCTTTTCCACCATCGATCAACCACCAACTTTTGTTCAAACATTTACATATCCTAACTACACATTTTTCTAAAAATTGGGCCATGATCATGAAGCATGGACCGTTAATTGATATCAGGTCCATTTTGGCACCTGCTACGAGAATTTTTCAAGATAAGCTAATCTAAATTTTGAATCACCAAGAAAATTATGTATCATGGCCCTATTCGACATCCCCGTCATCATGAACGAATTAGATTTAAAGAAAGATCACTAGAAGAGACAAATTGGATAAACCCAATTCAAGTGGGACGATAAACTAATTTGAAAAATCCTTAACAAAGAGGGAGTGCGTACCTTCTCCACTCAAAATTCCAAGCCCACCACCTTCTCACATCCAATGAAGAGAGAGAGAGAGAGAGAGAGAGAGAGAGAGAGAGAGACGTCCAAGCCTAGACGCCCGTCCCTTTTCTTCCTTCTGCACATGTGTGTTGTCTCCCTCTTCCTCGAGCGACATCGCGGTTCATGTAGAAGCCCTCCTACATCAAAATCTATCTAGGATTTACGTCTAAGGCTAAGATGAGGGATTCCTTTGAGCTTATACTGATTTAAATTTATTTATACATGATTTGTCTTATTTTTGCATATTTTCATTTTACTATGATTTTCATGCAATTGATTGATGGACCGTTATGAATTTTTTTAACCTTGTGAGAAATATGGTTAATGTATGATTTTAATTATGCGTGATTTTTATGAACTCATATCGGGTGATCAATACAAGCCTTGCCCTTTGCTGATTTTGAGAGTGACGCATATTTCACCATATATTAAGTTGGTTTTTGCTCCTCTCCCCTTATTTTGTTAAGTTATCCTAATGCTACTATTCTCCTTTATTAAGTTAGTATTATGCTACCTCCCTTTATGGCTTAGGCATGTGTCTTGGGATTCCAAAAATCAAATGGTTCTATTTATTTTTCCATTGATGCAAGTGATGTATTAGAGGTCTCATATCTAGTGATTCATATATTTTATCGTGGACGTAATGCACTCTGAGTATGACCCTCTTGGTTGACACATAATTCCATGGGTTTGGATAGTGGTGAACAATCAATGTAAGCAAACCGCCATGCGTGTTACATCACTTCCGGGATTGGATATCGCAAATAGTTGCTCCATGAACAAATCGTGTCACATAAATCTTGCGATCATGTGTTGTGTTGCCTCGAGATGTTTATGTAAATCCACAGTAGCGTTGGACATGCTGACGAATCTCCGTAGTATGAGAGGCGAGTCGGGTTTTCTATGAATTATATTCCATATTGTGATGATCACCACGTATGATGGACGTACACACAATGTTAGGCATGCATTCATGTAGATTAATTGCACATACCAATACCACTCGTAGAGGTGGAGTACGAGATATATCGAAACCCTCACATTATTCTTATGAATCTCTTGAATTTTTTTAATCTTAAAGGATAATCATCACTATGAGTAGGGCATTGACCCTCTCCAACCATACAAACGTTGCAGGTGAAGTGCAGATTGAAGATACGGATGATGATCTCTCTCTGGAAGATTATTCCGAATAAATAAGAAAGATAACATTACGTTTAACTTAATTTATTTTATGTTGCTTACTTTAAGATAATGTACTAAGCTCCCATTAAAGAGAGCATTAGATAATTAGTTGAATTTTATGCTTTGATGCAATAAGAAATACAGTTGATTTTATTCTAGTGTATAGTTACCTTCATGAATGTGATCTAAATAGAAAAAATATTGGGTGTGATTTTGAAGCATCCAATTACTACTTTATTAACAACCAGAATTCTCGGGCACGAGTATGTACTTGGGCTGCGAAAAATCAGAGAATTAAATGTCACTCCCTAAACTCGGAAACCGGGCTCACAAAATTCCTGATCGCCGAATCCGGTGCTGACAGCCTCTGTAGTACCCCATTCTCAGCTCCCAGCGTCTATATGCCAGATTCTGATCTTGGGATCCTACAAGGAGGATTTTCTAATGTACATTTAACTCGTAATAAGCATAACCACAAGCTTACCCAAATCACAAAGGCAACATCATCTTCACATATCCACTAATATAAAATTTTGAGTACAATGCTAAAAGGGAAATACATATAATATATATATATCAAAAATCAAAGCTCTAAAAGACCGCTGTATGCTCCAAGCTCAATGCTGCTACAACCTAACATCACCTGCACGCATCTATCGTGCATAAGCTTATAGAAAGCTTAGAAGGTGGTGTAAGTGTGTGTACAAGGTAAGTGTCAAGTATGCAATATAGTGCCATAAATCATACAATATCGGAATGAGCAGAAATATTGACAAGTCTATAAAAAATATCATCAACCGCATTTAGAATACACGATGAAAAGACATAATAAGCCAATGTCATAGACTGAGAGAAGTAGTGTAATCGACTATGTAATGCAGAAATATAATGAACCAGATATCAGATTTAAGGATGCAATACAATATGTAATTCGGAAGAGCTGCAAATACCATCAGCCTCATCTAGGTCATATAAATGCAGGATCATAGTAACCCAAAATGCCATATGACGAGGATGTAATGCAATATGCAATATGTGGTGCGAATGAAATGACCAAGATGCAGTGTGAAGTCGAGATGATAATGCATAGTATCGCAGGCTATGGGGTCCATCACAAGGGACTTCTATCCAAACTAGTTTCATACCTAATTTGGATAGTCAGACTCAATGTGGTAAATTACTGACTCAGGTTAGTCGCGCGCCCCAACTGAAATCCTAGCCATTGCGAAGGTATATGTAACAAATAATTGCGCACCACCAGCCCGAGTGGATAGTGAATGAATGAATGAATGAGTATGCAACTCCTGCTCAATAAGTCCACATATTAGTACGGTTCCTCTTTGGAAAATCACCGGGGTCTAGTACACTCTACATGCAAATCGCCACCCACTGACGCGCGACCATGCAAGTGGAAGAGACCTCACTATTCGCCTAACCAGTAGTCAGCCAATATTTACTCGGTACGTCAATAGCGGACCCATTCATGAGCTGGTCAAACTCAGCATAGCAATGTCCCCTACCTTCGGACGGGTAAGGCCACACTCCCTCCCAACAGACCACGACACAGTGGGAGACATGGCCTCCTGGTATTCGTCCCTCATGCGCTCATATATGTCCACTTGGTCTTAACGTTGGGGCGTCTCCTGGACACAGAGGTTTAGGAATTTTCACCCAGGAACATCTATGGCGCCTGTATGCTAGAACCAAACATTTTCAGTATCCCATCTGGCCATCCACGATATGCCTGTGGAGGCTATGACCCTGATATCGCTAGGGCGTACAGTAGTCACAACACACAATGCAAGTCATATAATCCAGTCATGCATCAATCCTCTGCATACCGTACACTCATGTGAGATAACCTCCGCCTATCAGGGAGTCTCATAAAACCTACCCAATGACATATGCAATGGTCAACCACATCTCATAACAAATATGCAGATGATGCGTATGGGCATGTATCATGATGCTATCCTGTCACATACTCATAATTGGTATCAATAACCAGCATCAACAATTGACCCGACAATTTGGACATTTAACCAACAATGCCCCCAAGGAATAGCCCACATAGGGCCTAACATATATGTAACGCCCTGAAATTCGGGGGTCGAGCATAACTCAGCTCCCGAGTTCCAAAACATCACTTATGCAACATATTTAATGATGGATGTATGTTGACTGTATTAGTGCATAAAACATGGAATAGATTAAGCCAAAACACAGATATGATTCAGGGACAAGTGAATAAAGCAAGCGGAAGACTTATAGCAAAATATGTGTACAAGTGTAAATCCCTGAATTACATATACAAGCCAGATCGTTTGAAAGTGTTATGTAACAAAATTATAAGTATCAATTACATCATTTAAGTTCTAATCCATAATCCCGCGCATCAGCACGAGGCTCGCTAGAACCCGTCTGAAACGCATATAGGAGAAGGCGGCCTCGTCGTCATCCGCTCCGCTCGCCTCGGACGTCGCATCTACATCTCGCAACATCGGGGCCTAAGATGCAGTCCGGTGGGTGTGTAACACCGCCCGAAACGTGGGAGTGAGTGATCAACTCGGTGGAACAATAAGGCATATAGGTTAACATGTTATCAGTTCAATCAAACAGTAATGATAAAGCAGAACAATTAAATAAATCCTAAGTACTCTTGTTAATGCAAGGATGAATGCAATATGATGCGTGCCCTCACACGTACACCCTCAGCGTCATCATCTTACGTTACGCATGACATCGCCTCAAAGTGCGCCACATCTACAAAGCACATGCAAATGCGGTGCATGGATATGATTACCAAGTTGTTATTAGTCCATTTCACACAGCAGGATTGGGAAGCTAAGATACCTTTCTCATATCACCATCCAAACAGTGATCCATACTAGGGTCGTCAATCCTAGACATATCATACGATCATACATTTGAGGTCGTAGCAAAGGGCTCGTCACCAATCAATGCATGCCTTTCATGCCCTTCCTACCACAGTTCGGCTCGTCACCTCATTGCGGTATCCAGGTATGCTCGAGGTCACTACAAAGGGCTCGTCACCAATCAATGTAGGCCGACAGCACGAATATAGTGTCCCATACCACCATAATCGGCTCACGAGTTTAGTTGCTCATTGGTCACTACGGGGAGGCTCGTCACCCCAGCGTAGGCCGACAGCTCGACCACGGTGTCCCATACCACCATGTCCGGCTCATGAGTCTTAGCGGATCAAGTACCATAGTTAATAGGATGTCACTGGTAAGTTCGGTACTCTAGATTCAAGCAGTAGCGTCCATACATGGTTAACATACATCGGACAATCGGGTTATGTGACGAACTCGACTAGCACAAGCGCACGTTGAATTGAACGACATAGAGTGCGCAAACACTCCGCGTGGCCAAACCACTGCCGACAACTCTAATACGACTCGGGTTCGTCTAATACGTCCTACGTGGCGAAAGCAATCTCAACCACGAACGTAGGGTCAATTACCGATTTCCTGGACTAAGGCATAGTCCCAAACACCTTACACTACAACAGATGCTCATATGGAATGTAAAGCAGTAATGGAACAATAACTCAAATCATGGTACATACACATTTGAAGAATATCAACTTAACATAAATGTAAGCATAGGAGATGCTTGAATTTAAATAACTTGGAAAGTAACTGCATAAAGGAAATCATGCGCATCAATAGGAGTATTGAGAATCACTTCTCAACGCCCGCAATAAGTGTAATAAGTTACACTTAGATCATTCATGCATTTCTACAAACACTTAGCATACATGGAACGACATACATGACGTATGTTGGAATACATGCACTTAGACAATTCCTTTTACCAAGGAGTTGTCATACATGCATCTAGCATACATACATGACAAATAATCATGGCAAACATAAGTGCGTATTTTATACGTATACGGTACTTTATAAATACACATAGAATACACAAATCTCAATATAGCACATGCATATCAGGAAAGCAATGTAAACATAACATTTGACATGTGAAATCTCATCCATAACAAGAATAAATCACTAACTGGGATTGAAAGCCTTGAAAACCATAACCTATACACTTAAAGTCCTCACCTTAAGCAAAGAAAGGAACACCGAACTGATTTAGACGATTTGTCTTCGTCAACGGCGTTAGAATACCCTAAAATAAGGATAGAAATGAGATTCAATAACACCAAGTCTAGTCTAAGCTCTAACACAGGTTAGGGTTAGGTTAACTTACCCCAAAAGAACTCAGAATCGTCAGAAGAACGATTCAAAGTGAAGGTTCGAAGATGAAGAAGAACAAGGAAGAAATCAAGATGATTCACCAACTTATCTCTCTCACTTTCTCTCTCTTTTCCACTCTCTTTCTAAGCTAGGGTTAGAGAAAATCGTATGGAAAAGAGAGCTAGGGTTTAAGGACTATAAATAGGCCTAAACTTGACGAAAATAACCCCAGGGTCAAGGTATACTTAGGTTATAACCAAAGTAAGCCTTTCTCGATCCAACAAAGCACTTCTAGTGGGCCTATAACCACGAAAGGTCGGACTTAAGCTCCTTGACCATGGATCTAGGTCAAGCTGAGTTTTCATACCGATCGACTCCTCAGATCAGCCGTGGCGGACCACACTCAATTCAACGGTCACCGAATCTCGATCAGGTCCACAAGCACTAGGATATGCCTGGGCCAACTATCCTGATCAGAGGGTGAAATTGGGTCAGAATCCAACGGTCAGAATGCTTAAAATCGTCGTGCAAGCGACACGACTCAGATTTCATAAAAGCTTATTAAATTCCAACCGTTCTCACACTCTTCACTCCGAGCTCAAGCAAATCGACCCAGAACATCAGATCGACTTGATTTTCGAGGGGATGACCAAGCCCAACTCGGTGACCGCAACAGCCTAAGATCATCGCCATCGGACTTTCGACGCGCGGTCCAGGTCCGATCCAGATCTTCCAAAAATTCTCCAGAACAACTGGATTTAGCGATGGATCCCAGATTTCAGAGTAACGTAGCGCTCACTAATCTACACGTTTAGAGCCATGCAGATACAATTCAAAGTGATTGATGCGGATTTCACAAGCAATCGAGTAAAGCGCTAATTACCCCAAAACAACTACTTAAGGAAATATTAGCACAAAAATTCTAAGGTCGTTACAATCTACCCCCCTTAAAGAAAATTTCGTCCTCGAAATTCATACCTTCATATAATCCTCGAGGATCAGAGCGTAGGTCTTCCTGACCTCAGCTTCAGATTCCCAAGTAGCCTCTTCCACACCATGATGCGTCCATAGCACCTTCACAAGAGGGATAACCTTGCTACGCAATACCTGCTCCTTCCTGTCGAGAATACGCGTCGGTCGCAGTACATAAGTGGCATCCTCACTCAACTGCACTTGCTCCTAACTGATAATATGCGAAGGATCAGGAACGTACTTCTTCAGCATAGAAACATGAAATACGTTATGCACGCCCGCAAGAGGTGTGGGCAAAGCAAGGCGGTATGCTACCGCTCCCACTCGATCCAGAACTTGAAATGGACCAATAAATCTCGGCGTCAGCTTCCCCTTCTTATCGAACCGCAAAACTCCCTTCATAGGAGAGACCTTCAGAAACACATGGTCTCCCACTACAAACTCAAGCGGTCGACGCCTCGATCCGCATAACTCTTCTGCATACTCTGCGCTGTTAGAAGTCAACGTCGAATGATGTCAACCTTCTCAGAAGTCACCTGCACCAACTCTGGGCCAAGCAAACTACGCTCACCAATTTCTGCCCAACAGTGTGGTGCTCTGCACGGGCGACCATACAACGCCTCATAGGGAGCCATACCGATACTCGCCTGGAAACTATTATTATACGCGAACTCTGCATACTGAAGACAATCATCCCAACTGTCTTTGAAATCCAAAACACAAGCTCGCAACATATCCTCCAGGACTTGATTCACGCGCTCCGTCTGCCCATCTGTTTGCGGATGAAACGCGGTGCTGAACTTCAGTTTCACACCCATTGCTTCCTGGATACGAGTCCAGAAGATAGATGTAAAACGCGTGTCTCTATCAGACACAATCTCCAGGGAAACTCCATGCAGACGTACTATCTCCTTGATATACAACCTAGCCAACTCGTCTGCAGAAAAAGTGACTCTGATCGGTAAGAAATGCGCCGACTTCGTTAATCGATCGACGATCACCCAGATAGAGTCAAATCCCTTTCTCGTCCTCGGCAACCCAGAAATAAAATCCATAGAGATGAAATCCCACTTCCATTCAGCTATGGGCATGGGCTGCAACAACCCAGGAGGTCGGCGATGCTCTGCCTTGACCTACTGGCACGTGAGACAACGAGAAACAAATTCAGCAATCTGGACCTTCATATTGTCCCACCAATAAGACCTCTTCATATCTTGATACATCTTCGTGCTACCTGGATGCATCGCAAGCTTAGAACTATGGGCTAACTCGAGAACCTCCCGTCTCAAGTCAGGGATGTCAGGAACACATAACCGGCCACGAAAACGTAGGCCCCCATCAGAACTAACACTCCAGTCGGAGTTCTCATCTGTACCAACCCGCTGCCTCATCTTCACCAAAAGCTCATCATCTGCCGAGCCGCAACGATCCTCTCGTCGATAACGGTGTACACGAATGTGTGCGATAACCTCATACGGCTCAACCACCGTAAGCTTCGCTCAAAATCGCGCACGAACTCCAACATATCCCACTCTGCTATCATCGGCGGAGCGCAAACTCCAAAGCCTTCTTGCGACTCAACGCATCTGCCACAAGGTTCGCCTTACCAGGATGGTAAGAAACATCGAACTTGAAGTCCTTCAATGTTTCCATCCACCTGCGCTGCCTCATATTCAAATCACGCTACGTGAAAATATACTTAAGGCTCTTGTGGTCACAAAAGAGCTCGAACTCCTCACCATAAAGGTAATGTCTCCAAAGCTTTAATGCGAAGATGACAGCTGCTAATTCCAGGTTGTGCGTAGGGTAATTCTCTTCGTGTTTCCTTAACTGACGCGAAGCATAAGCAATCACCCTGTCCTTCTGCATAAGGACACAACCTAGACCAACGCGAGAGGCGTCAGTATATATAATATACTTAACCACTTGCTCTGGCAATACTAGCACAGGGGCGGACGTCAACTTGTCCATCAGCTCCTGAAAAGCTAACTCCGCCTGCTCACTCCAAGCAAACTTCAAATCCTTCCGTGTCAGCTGCGACAACGGTCTGGCAATCTTCGAGAAGTCCAGAATAAAGCGTCGATAATAGCCTGCAAGACCCAGAAAACTCCTCACCTCAGTAACCGAACTCAGTCCTGCACTGCAACTACCTTGGCAAGGTCGACGGCTATTCCTTCCTTGGACACCACATGTCCCAAGAACTTGACTTCCTCTTTCCGTAAATCACACTTCTTGAACTGCGAAAAAGCATTCCTCCTAAGAGTATCCAAAACCGCTCTTAAGTGCTCCTCGTGCTCTGCCCGCCTCGAATAAATCAAAATGTCATCGATAAAAATAATGACGAATCGAAACAGAAATGGCCAAACACCCTGTTCATCGATCCATGAACACGGCCGGTGCGTTGTGAGACAACGACATCACAAGGAACTCATAATGACCGAAGCTAGTCCTAAAGGCGGTCTTCCGCACGTCCCCATCCTTGACGCGCAATTGATGTACCCTGATGCAGATCAACCTTCGAAAAGTACCGTGCCCCCTTCAATCGATCAAACAGATCATCAATCCTGGGCAAATGGTACTTATTCTTCACAATCACTTAGTTCAACTGCGATAATCAATACACAATCGCAAGGAACCATCCTTCTTCTTCACAAACAGCAGTGCTCCCCAAGGAGACACACTGGGCTGAATAAAACCCAATTCCAGCAAACCATCTATCTGCTTCCTCAACTCCTCCATTTCACTCGGAGGCATCCGATAGGTGGGTAAGGAAATGGGCGCCGCACCAGGCATAAGATCGATAGCAAAATCAATCTCACGCTGAGGAGGTAATCCAGGAATCGACTCAAACACATCTTCAAACTCCTGAACTACTGGCGTACTAACCAACGCCAAATCGGCCGAACTCTCCAACAGAGAAGAATAAAAATCAATACGAAGAGGGTAACTGACCTGAACTGGGAAAGTAACAATCTCGCCCTCAGGTCCATGGATCGTCACTGATCTCGCTTCACAATCAATCTCAGCTCGCATCCTCGTGAGCCAATCCATACCCATAATAATATCGTAGTGATAAAGCGGTGCGACTAGCAAATCAACACGGATCGATCCACTTCCCAGATCGACCAAACAATCCATACAACGCTTGCCCAAAGCAGAGGACATCCCCGTAGCGGTAGTAAGCGTCACTCCAGGCATAGGAACAGATCTCAAACCCAAACGCCTAACTGCCGCATAAGAAATAAGAGAAGTAGTGGACCCTGTATCCACTAACACAGAAACGGGAATACCTTCAATATGCGCTGTCACCTCAAAGGACCTCGGCACCAAGTCAGACATAGGCGCTTCAGCTGAAAGCGCATGAACACGAGCCTGCTGCTGACGATTCGGCGGAGGACCCATGGGCGGCCTGAGGTGGCCGAAACCAGGAACTGCAGGTCTGAAGGGATGAGCTGGCGCCGATCGAAGAGGAGGAGGAGAAATAACCGAGGCATCGGACGGCTAACCCTCTGCGGTGGAGTAAAACCACCGGCTCGCATGGGAAAACCGAAACGATCCAAGTGCCCCACCTTCCCACAATAGGAACATCGAAGATCAGCTCTCATCTGCTGAGCGGGCAGCGCTGAACGCCTCGGAGGAGAATCAACTCGCGGCCTCTTGCCGAGGAAAGGTGCACCCTGGAAATTCGGTCGCGGCCTAGGAACCATCGGTGCTCGCATGCGGGACGCTCTATCTCCGTCCTGCTCTGCTCGCAAGGACATGCTCACCAGCTCCGCATATGAAGAAATGCTAGCACAGCAAATCTTCGATCGGATCTCAGGTCTCAGTCCCTCAGAAAAACGCCGCATCCTCATCGGCTAATCACCCAGGATCAAAGGAACATACCGCCCCAACTCAGTAAACCGGTTCTCATACTCCGTAACCGACAACCCTCCCTGGCGGAGGCGAAGGAACTCACTCTCCTTCTCATGTCGGTACGTCACAGGGAAATACTTCTCGTGGAAGCGCGCCTCAAACGCCTGCCACGACAAACAAAGTCCTCCTCGACAGTGCGAAGCACACTGTCCCACCACAAACTGGCCTCCTTCTCAAACATGAAGGTGGCAAGCTCAACCTGCTCGACCTCAGAGCAGTGTGCGGCCTCAAGATCTTAGAGATGCGGTCAATCCAATACTCGGCCTCCTCGCCCATGAGAACCCGCAAAAGTAGGAGGTCGCAAGCGCCGGAATCGCTCGAATGTGCCGTTGCACTGACACTGACTGGCACTCCAGATGGAGGCATAGGTGAGACAGGTGGAGTCGCCCCTACCGACAAGATGCCAGCCATGGAGGAGAGGAACTCCCGCTGGCCGCTGCCGCCGCTGCCGCGCTGCTGCTGCTGCTTCTTTGCATCAACAGCATCATCTGCTCAAACCTATCAACAGGTGGAGTAGATGAAGGTGCACGGCTCGGCTCAGGAACCGAGGGTGTGACTGGAGGAGCCATCGGTGTCGACCCAACACCGGCACGAGATGGACCCGCCTGCAGATCTGAATGGCTATCGCTCAAGGGAGGAACCCCAGCAAGCGACTCAATCAGAGAGAGACGGGCCGAAGTCTTCGAACCCTTAGGAGGCATCCCTACATTAAATCAAAGGATGTAACCTATCAGATTCTAAGTCACATAATCTATCCACACAACAACACAGCACAGCACAACTCCAAAGCCAAACAACATGCATTCCATTAATCAAAATCGTCGCAATACAAGTAGTGCAGCAATACATGAATCACGACTAGGAAAGCATGAAAACAACAACATCTAACACTTCAACAACCACAGCAACTACAACCACCACAAACAACTACAACAACTACACAACTACAACACTCCAACTACAAGCCAACAACGGCTACACACAGAAAGAAAACACAAACAAAGCAAAGACGGCCACGACGATGCTACTCGTCGGAATCAGGAGATGGAGGCGGAGCACCCTTATCCTGCAAGCAACACAGGATAGACTTCAAAGTCCGAGACATCTTCTTAAACTTATGCTTAACAAAGCCTCGAAGATCAACCATCTCCTGGCGTAAAGCAGCTTGCCCTTCTTCAAGCCGTGTAAGACGGGCATCTCTGGCAATCTGCTCTGCGCCCTGCTCTGGCACCACAGGAGGAGAGCTATCACTCGAATCCTGTGCCTCAATCTCTTCCTCGTCTTACTCTGCTTCTTCCTCAAACTCCACACCACCTTCAGCATAACTCTCATCGTCACCGCTCTCAGACTCAGCCTCACCCTCTGAGGCAAGCCAACCAGAACCAACCTCCATCAGCTTAAGAGTCCTCAAATTGATATGGCGAACAGGGACCGGCTTCTCAGCTCCAAGCCTATAGCCAAACTCATGTGCGATCTTGCAAATGAGGCGGCCAAAGGGAAGAGACTCGGTCCTTCTACTCGAACGAGCGATGAGAATAATCTGACGCAGGACGTACGTCGGCACACACAACTTCGCATCCTGCCCCACCTGATATAGGAAATCCACCATCAGGCGCGTACACTCGCTGCGGTTGCTCCACCTTGGATATACATTGAATGTAAAGATGTGGTGAAGCAAACGGAAGTCGTCCGTCATGAAAGAAGCCAGAAGACTCCTATTCGGCTGCCATTCAACCAGACGACCACACAAGAATCGGGTGCGACGATCCCTCTCGCGCACACTGTCCACATTCTTCTCGCTGGCATGCACTTCCCCAAGTGGCACCTTCAAGAGTCGGGATATCAAAGCAACATTGACAATACCAACTCGACCGCTACCACAGGGAATCTTAAACTGCAGAGGATCCAGCGAAGGCTCTAGAATGTTGGCATAGAAGGCCCGAACAGTGCTAGCATTCGCGCGATACTCGCCTTCGAACAAGGGACCCCAACCAGCCCCTTCTAGGCGCTCCAACAAGAAGAACTCACCAAAGAGCCGCGGATCAACATGAGCCTCAAAAAGGACTCTACGCCCCTCATAGACTCCATGCGATAATTCCGCCAACAAGGTCCTGCTAACGGGAGCTCGAGGATCGAGGTCTCGCTTCGTCTGGAACTCGCGCGTGGCGGACGTGCTAGCGGCGGTACCTCTCAGCCTCCGTGCACGGGTTGGGCGGCTCGGCCCAGCTTCATCCACGGGCGCTCTCTTCTTCCCCATCAAGGAAAGAAGGGAAGAAATGGAAAAGATGGCCGTCACAATCTCAAAGAGGGCCATGAGAAATGAGAGAAAGAGAGAAATAGGAAGATGGTGAAGCTTCCACACAACTATTAGCCAAAAAGGGAATGAAAGGACCCAAATGAGAAGGAAAGAAAGAGAAATCAGCACAAGCGCACGTTGAATTGAACGACATAGAGTGCGCAAACACTGAAGATTTGGGAGAGATTTAAGAGGATTTGGAGAGGTTTTTGAAGAAAGGGAGAGCTTGGGGGTGGGTTTTGTGAAGGAAATAGGTTAAAGAAAAAGATATAAAGGCAAAACCGTGGAGGGGTGGGCCACACAAGGCCTAGGGACAATCGGCCCGCGTCGGCCCGGCCCGCTGACCGGCTATCCCTCGCCGAACCGGCGATGGCATCGCCGGTCTCTGGACATATCGGCAATGCCTCGCCGATTTGGCGAGGCCCTCCTGGTCCCCTATGGTCCAAAACATGTGGTCCCCCCTGGGCCCCACTGGAAATGCCCCGATTGGCCCCTTGCTTAGTTTGACGCCTATCGGGTCATTCTGACAGAAATCTGGTTCAAACAGCGATTTCTGGAAGGTTTAAAGATGAAAAAAGGGAAGATAGACCGACTACACTCATTAATAGAGGGTCTAGGAAAGGTTTCGGGTCGCTGTGTGTGATCAGGTAAGAGTATAGACTCGATCTCGGCGAACGTTTCCAGAAAACCTTCGCCGATAGAAACTACGGAGCACAAACACAAAGCGATGATAGACCCGCACCCACATACACTAAAGTGGCGACAACGTGCGGTGTGTGACCATAACCCAGGTCCGGTTTAATCCAGATCATGCTCTGATACCAACTTGTAACGCCCTGAAATTCGGGGGCCGAGCATAACTCAGCTCCCGAGTTTCAAAACATCACTTATGCAACATATTTAATGATGGATGTATGTTGTCTGTATTAGTGTATAAAACATGGAATAGATTAAGCCAAAACACAGATATGATTCAGGGACAAGTGAATAAAGCAAGCGGAAGACTTATAGCAAAATATGTGTACAAGTGTAAATCCTGAATTACATATACAAGCGATCGTTTGAAAGTGTTATGTAACAAAATTATAAGTATCAATTACATCATTTATTCCAAAATATAATCCCAGAGATCCCGCGCAATACACCGAGGCTCGCTAGAACCCGTCAAAATCGCATATAGGAGAAGGCACTGCTCGTCCATCCGGCTCGCTCGCCTCGACGCGCATCCACATCTACAACATCATCAACTAAGACAGTCCGGTGGGTGTGTAACACCGCCCCAAACGTGGGAGTGAGTGATCAACTCAGTGGAACAATAAGGCACTGGTTAACATGTTATCAGTTCAATCAAACAGTAATGATAAAGCAGAACAATTAAATAAATCCTAAGTACTCTTGTTAATGCAATGATGAATGCAATATGATGCGTGCCCTCACGCGTACACCCTCAGCGTCTTCATCTTACGTTACGCATGACATCGCCTCAAAGTGCGCCACATCTACAAAGCACATGCAAATGCGGTGCATGGATATGATTATCAAGTTGTTATTAGTCCATTTCACACAGCAGGATTGGGAAGCTAAGATACCTTTCTCATATCACCATCCAAACAGTGATCCATACTAGGGTCGTCAATCCTAGACATATCATACGATCATACATTTGAGGTCGTAGCAAAGGGCTCGTCACCAATCAATGCACGCCTTTCATGCCCTTCCTACCACAGTTCGGCTCGTCACCTCATTGCGTATCCGGTATGCTCGAGGTCACTACAAAGGGCTCGTCACCAATCAATGTAGGCCACGACGAATATAGTGTCCCATACCACCATAATCGGCTCACGAGTTTAGTTGCTCATTGGTCACTACGGGGAGGCTCGTCACCCCAGCGTAGGCCGACAGCTCGACCACGGTGTCCCATACCACCATGTCCGGCTCATGAGTCTTAGCGGATCAAGTACCATAGTTAATAGGATGTCACTGGTAAGTTCGGTACCCTAGATTCAAGCAGTAGCGTCCATACATGGTTAACATACATCGGACAATCGGGTTATTTGACGAACTCGACTAGCACAAGCGCACGTTGAATTGAGCGACATGGAGTGCGCAAACACTCCGCGTGGCCAAACCACTGCCGACAACTCTAATACGACTCGGGTTCGTCTAATACGTCCTACGTGGCGAAAGCAATCTCAACCACGAACGTAGGGTCAATTACCGATTTCCTGGACTAAGGCATAGTCCCAAACACCTTACACTACAACAGATGCTCATATGGAATGTAAAGCAGTAATGGAACAATAACTCAAATCATGGTACATACACATCTGAAGAATATCAACTTAACATAAATGTAAGCATAGGAGATGCTTGAATTTAAATAACTTGGAAAGTAACTGCATAAAGGAAATCATGCGCATCAATAGGAGTATTGAGAATCACTTCTCAACGCCCGCAATAAGTGTAATAAGTTACACTTAGATCATTCATGCATTTCTACAAACACTTAGCATACATGGAACGACATACATGACGTATGTTGGAATACATGCACTTAGACAATTCCTTTTACCAAGGAGTTGTCATACATGCATCTAGCATACATACATGACAAATAATCATGGCAAACATAAGTGCGTATTTTATACGTATACGGTACTTTATAAATACACATAGAATACACAAATCTCAATATAGCACATGCATATCAGGAAAGCAATGTAAACATAACATTTGACATGTGAAATCTCATCCATAACAAGAATAAATCACTAACTGGGATTGAAAGCCTTGAAAACCATAACCTATACACTTAAAGTCCTCACCTTAAGCAAAGAAAGGAACACCGAACTGATTTAGACGAGTTGTCTTCGTCAACGGCGTTAGAATACCCTAAAATAAGGATAGAAATGAGATTCAACAACACCAAGTCTAGTCTAAGCTCTAACACAGGTTAGGGTTAGGTTAACTTACCCCAAAAGAACTCAGAATCGTCAGAAGAACGATTCAAAGTGAAGGTTCAAAGATGAAGAAGAACAAGGAAGAATCCAAGATGATTCACCAACTTATCTCTCTCACTTTCTCTCTCTTTTCCACTCTCTTTCCAAGCTAGGGTTAGAGAAAATCGTATGGAAAAGAGAGCTAGGGTTTAAGGACTATAAATAGGCCTAAACTTGACGAAAATAACCCCAGGGTCAAGGTATACTTAGGTTATAACCAAAGTAAGCCTTTCTCGATCCAACGAAGCACTTCTAGTGGGCCTATAACCACGAAAGGTCGGACTTAAGCTCATTGACCATGGATCTAGGTCAAGCTGAGTTTTCATACCGACCGGCTCTTCAGATCAGCCGTGGCGGACCACACTCAATTCAACGGTCACGGAAACTCGATCAGGTCCACAAGCACTAGGATATGCCTGGGCCACCTTCCCTGATCAGAGGGTGAAATTGGGTCAGAATCCAACGGTCAGAATGCTTAAAATCGTCGTGCAAGCGACACGACTCAGATTTCATAAAAGCTTAATAAATTCCAACCGTTCTCACACTCTTCACTCCGAGCTCAAGCAAATCGACCCAGAACATCAGATCGACTTGATTTTCGAGGTGAAGATCAAGCCCAACTCGGTGACCGCAACAGCCTAAGATCATCGCCATCAGACTTTCGACGCGCGGTCCAGGTCCGATCCAGATCTTCCAAAAATTCTCCAGAACAACTGGATTTAGCGATGGATCCCAGATTTCAGAGTAATGTAGCACTCACTAATCTACACGTTTAGAGCCATGCAGATACAATTTAAAGTTATTGATGTGGATTTCACAAGCAATCGAGTAAAGCGCTAATTACCCCAAAACAACTACTTAAGGAAAGATTAGCACAAAAATTCCAAGGTCGTTACAATATAGTGGACCCATGGCCTCACATAAGGGCCAAATATACAACACCATGGGCCTCACTCAAGAGCTTAATACACATCACGATGGACCTTTCTCATGGGCCCAACATACATCACAATGGGCTCCATCGCCTGGCCCTCAAATGCATCCCAATAGGCCCATCACATAGGCCTCATATATATATATATATATATATATATATATATATATATATCACATTGGGCCTTAAACACGGGCTGAATGCACATCATAATGGGCATCAAATACGAGCCGCATATACATCACATCGGGCCTCAAACACGGGCCGCATATACATCACATTGGGCCGCGAAGATCGGCCTCGATATCCGACCTCGACAATGAAATCAGCCTTAATAATTGACCTCGACAATCGACCTATACAATCGGCCTCAATAATCAGAACCAGCCTCGACAATCGGAATCGGAATCGACCTCAACAATCGGCCTCGATAATTAGAATTGGAATCAGCCTCGTCAATCGGACTCGGCCTCGACAATCAGAATCGACAATTGGAATCGGCCTCGACTAACGAAATCGGCCTCGTCAATCGGACTCAGCCTCGTCAATTGGACTCAGCCTCGACAATCGGAATCAGGATCGGCCTTAACAATCAGAATCGGCCTCAACAATCAGCCTCAATAATCGAAATCAGAATCGGCCTCAACAATCGGCCTCGACAATCAGCCTCGGCCTTGACAATCGGAATCGGAATCGGCCTCGATAATCGGCCTCAACAATTGGAATCGAAATTGTTCTCAATAATCAGAATCGACCTCGACAATCGGCCTCAACTAACGAAATTGGTCTCGTCAATCGGACTTAGCCTCGACAATCAGAATCAACAATCGAAATCGACCTCAACAATCAGCCTCGACTAACGGAATCAGACCCTTCAATTGGACTCGGCCTTGACAATTGGAATGAGAATTGGCCTCAACAATCAGCCTCGACAATCGGAATCGAAATCGGCCTTAACAATCAACCTCGACAATCGGAATCCGAATCGGCCTCGACAATCGAAATCGGCCTCGACAATCGGCCTCAACTGACAGACTCGGCCTCGACAATCAAAATCAATAATCAAAATCGATAATCAGAATTGGCCTCGACAATCGCCTCGACTAATGGAATCGGCCCCGTCAATTGGACTCGGCCTTGTTAATTGGACTCGGCCTCGACAATCGAAATCGGTCTCGATAATCGGCCTCAAGTAATGGAATCGGCCTCGTCAATTGGACTGGGCCTCAACAATTGAAATCAACAATCGGAATCGGCCTCGACAATCGTCCTTGACTAACAAAATCGGTGAGAATGGGCCTAACAAAGCCTAAAGGAAGGTCACAATATGGACATTCAATCATCACTACCCATCAATGTGGACATTTAACCAACATTACTCCCAAGGAGTGGCCCTCATAGAGCCAAACGTATAGTGTGCCCATGGCCCCATACAAAGGCCTAATATACACCATAGTGGACCTCAATCAAGGGCCACATATACACCATGTCAGGCCTCGTCAAAAGGGCCGCATATGCATGACATTGGGCCTTTCAAAATGGGCTAGAAATACATCACAATGGGTCTCCTCATACGGGCTACATATATATCACAATGGGCCACTTATATGGGCCTAATATACATCACCATGGGCCACGACCCATTGGCCCCAAATACATCATAATGGGCTACGACCCATGGGCCTCGATATACGTCATAATGGGCCATAACCCATAGGCCTCAATATACATTAAGTGGGCTACATCAATGGGCCGCACTAATGGGCCTCATAAATGGGCAACAAATATATCAAGGTGGGCCTCACAGATGGGCTACAAGTATATTGAAGTGGGCCTAATGGATGGGCCATGAAAACATCAAAGTGGGCCTCATGTGGGAGCTTGGATTTCATCTAAAATCATTTCAATAGTTGCAGATGTAACATGTGTATCACTATATAGAGTCATTCCATGGGGCACATGGCCCACTAATGATGATCGGCACTATCTAAACATTGTCCATATAAATCAACACTGTCTAAACATTGGACATATAAATCATCACTGTCCAAACATTGGACATATAAATCAGCACGGTCCAACATTGGACATATAAATCATCAATGTCCAAACATTGGACAGCAGCGTCCAAACATTGTCCAGCACTGTCCAACACAATCTAGACGGTGTGGATGAAACACATCATGGTGGTGTCCACCGTGGAGATACAACACAAAAATCATGGTGGGGCCCACACGTGCCATCAAGGCAGGCCCCATAACTTGCTAAATAGTCAGGTGTGTGGTACCCAGCCAATCCACATCCCACTATCCCATGGATTGGACGGTGCAAATGGAATGCATCATTAAAGGTGGGCCCCACACGCTGCCATGGTGGGGTCCATGTCCAACAAATGGACAATAGGGATATAACATATACCTCATGTGGGTCCCACACACGCACCAGCATGCCTATATGGTACCATCCAGATGGACGGTACTTAACATACATGAGTTAAAGGTGGGTCCCATGTGGGGCCCACCAGATGTAATATATAATATATATTATATTATATAAAATATATAATATAAAATATATAATATAATACTATGTATTATATATAATATATAATATCTATACACACCAGCGTCGTCCAGGCCCTGGACGGCCTGGATGCAATACATATTCCAGGTGGGTCCCGTTCAAATGAACAGACATCGCAGGGTGGGTTGGCCCATCGTCCAAATGATGAACGCAGTAAATTGAACAGATACATCATGGTGGTCCTTGCACTGCAGCACAACAGATGAACGGCTGGGATGTACATCACAAACATCAATGGTGGCTACAGAACTTACTGACGTTCAACTACAGCAGCAACCATGGACGGCCATCAGCAAATACATACCTTAAGGTGGGCCCCACCTGCCCACACGTGCAGCACGTGTGGGTGGGCCACACCCTCTACCAAGTGTATGGGCAGTTGGGATATAACGCATACCTCAATGATCAGACCCACAAACTTGCTGCACGCCAAAGCAGCAACTACATGCTGCATGGGACCCACCATCCCTGATATATGGATGGCTGGATGAAACACATATCATGGTGGGTCCTACTGCACTGACGGTGCAGATAAAACCCATACAGCATGGTGGCCTCCACGACCACACCACGTCCAGACCTCTGAACGGTCTGGACGAAATAGATGGACAATGTTGATAAAACATATATATCAGTGTGGTCCACACATCGTCCAAACAGTTCCAGCACTGTCCAGATATCTTGGATGGTGTGGATATTCAATAGATAAGGAGGGCCACAAAAGGGGAAAGAGAGAAAGAGAGAGAGTGGTGGAGATGGGAGGGACCCCACCACTATGGGTCCCTCTTTGATACAAGGCATACATCAAGATGGGTCCCACCATATGTGGACCATCAAATCATCAAGATCACACAAATCAAATCACAAAATACACCCACCGTTGCAAATCTTCTAGCCTCCTTGATCTCCCGAGCTCCAAGGGATGCGATTCAACGATCGAGATTGGTTTTGGAGGGTGGGGATGGGAGATAGGAAGGTGGGCCACACTAGCTTCTCTATGGAAGCCATGGACGTTGGAATTGCTCAGGAGATGGAGTTTTGAAAATGAGAGAGATGAGAGAGAGGTGATGGGAGAGAAGTGATGGGAGAGAGGGATGGATGGGTGTACTTGTGTAAGGGAGAGAGTTGACTTTTAAGGGTTGTTTTTTTACTTAGGGATGAGATAGAGTAATGGGTGTACTTTGACAAGTGAAGTAATTGATGTGATGGATTCTCTAAGGATTGCAACACACGGCGTTTTTCCTCTAACTGAACGTGGGCCCACATCTCCTAGCCCGGGTATCGCCTCACCGCGTAATACGCGGCATCAGAACCGCGATGATGGCGCCGTCGCTAAGGGTACATGTCTCATGTTGAGCTGACTCTGAAATATGAGACATGACTTAAGGTTGCGCGTAACTACCGATAACAGATCGCAAGTCATCGGAATTTGACCGGGAGGACCGCGGAAGCCTACGGAACAGTACGGTCTAGGATACAGGCCTTACATTACATCTCCCGAGCCCAAGTAAGGTAATATTTGGGGCATTTGAAACCTAGTGGCAACTGAGCTTGCATGATGTCGTCTGTGAAGAGTGGTTTAGTCTATTTGAGGATGACATCAATAGAAGTTGAGGGCTTTGCTCTGTGGGCATATTGTATGTCACCGAGTTGATCTTAAATTTCTTTAATTTTTACACCCTAAGGGCTTCACTTTTTGTCATAATATATGGGGCCTTTCCCCGAGCTTGCCTCCTCTGGTCTAAAGTATGGCACAGATCTGACTTGGCAAGCTCGGTGACTTTCAAGGTCTACGTTGGGGCGAGAATGCTCCCCTAGGTTGGGCTTTTTTCCTAATGTGGCTCAGGACACGAATGTATCGAGAGGGATTGCTCAGTCACTAACTCCACCTCTTCTCATTTATTAGTTGGGGACGCGTGCTACCTTTCTAACAGTTTTAAGATATGGTCTACATTGCCAGTTAGGGCTCCCACTTGATTCTCGAGGGAGATATGTTGGCTATCCCAGTTTTGGGACCTTTACGCCACCTCTTGAGAAGGTAGCTAGGACTAGGGCATCGACTGTAAAGTTTGGGCTTCTTCGGGTTGAGTCCTATGAGCAGAATCAACCACAACCACGGCTTTCCCTTTTCTCTTAGCCATCGAGGGGGCAACAAATAGTGGCTCAAGCTGGAGATGTTGAGAACTTGGCTTTATTGTCGTTCCCATAGATGGAGCCAATATTTTATCACCAGATTCTGGTCGAATAGATGTAATCAATTAGGGACGCAAGCCCACCGGTGGACTTGAATAGAAATAGGAAGATGTGAACAACGGGGGAGCTAATGACGACTATGGGCCCTCCGATGCCTAAGCCAAGTAGTTAGACTCGGATTAAAGGGCTTGAGCTTGGGTTTGTTGTCTTACCTCCCTTCGATTGCAGTAGGGGTACTTATAGGGTCTATTAGGCAGTGTCGAGACCTACGTATCCTTATGGGATTTGCTGGATTCATTGGAGGATCCTTATTTGAATAGGAATCTTCCTCCAAAAGTATCGTCGAGCCCGCCTCGGTTGGCATGATGTTTGGATGGGATTGTATCGAATCTTTTCTTTCTTAGTTCAAGGCAGGATTCTCTCTGAGATTTACCTCCTACCTCTGGCTATGGTCGATCTGGTCAACTCAGGAGATGATTCTCCCCTCTGAGCTCTGCCCTTAACCAACTCAGCTGAGGGTTGGCTTACGGCCCATCTCTTCGATCGTTGGGAGAATCACTCACTAAATCTTTCAAGCTCTGTGTTCTATTGGTTCGGGAAACTCACCCTTGTACTCTAGTCAGCTCAACTTTGAGACTTTGTTTTGTAGTCGGTTACACCTCCTCTGTAGTGGACCAGTTCGATTTTGCCCACAACACTGGTCTTTATGATGAGGGAGATGCTTCAATACTTTAGTTACAATACTCCTAGTTGCATCGGTTTGCTAGTGAATCAATTGATTTGAAATGTCCATTAAGTCCATAATTCCTAATTGCCCACAATACTTATGTTACGCTTTGGTCTCACCGAGTCCAGCTGAAGATGCCTTTGGTTGTAACTGAATTTCATAAAAAATTGTCTAAAGTCTTTATCTCCCTTAAGTCGCACTAAACTCTTCTCCGGTGGCACCAAATATGGCTTCAGTCGGACCTAAGTGTCAGCCAAATTATCTCTAAAAATCACTTCTTCTTACTGGACTATTCTATGCACTTTCGGTTAAACTAAACTAACATCAAGTGGAACAGAACAGTCTATTATTTATGTTATTGCAATGAGTGATTTTTCAGTCCTTCATCCTTTATCCTTGATTTTCTTAGATCTTTGGCTTATGAATTCTTCATTAATGACTCACAAACATCCAAGTCTTCTCTTGATTAATCTTTTGAGCTTTAATCCTCCTTCTTAAGCATGATTTCCTCTTTATTTTCCAGATTACCACGCATGTTCAAAATATATGTTAGTTAATTAATTGAGTACTTTGAATGCATGGAAACTAATGCAATTGAGATGATAAATATATAATATTTAAATGTTATCATAAGACCTTCTAATAGTATATTTCTAAAGTAATTCTAAATGTTGTGGCCTCCTCATCTTCTAGCGCTATGTGTATTTGATTATATCCATAAAGGACATGACTGCATCTTTTGTCATACTATCGATCAATTATTCTGTTATAGGCACAGGGTACTCGTCTTTTGGGCATGCTTTGCTAAGATCTCTAAAGTCAATATACTCTTATTGGCTCACTCTTTTTCGTGTGACAGGTAGTATGTTAGAGATCCACTTAAGATAATTCACTTCTCTAATGAAGCCAGCTTTAATTAATTTATTTACTTCTTCCTTGATTCACAGTAACAAATCTGGGTGGAAACGTCGTTGTGCTTGCTTAACTGGCCTTTTCTCCTTTGAGATGTTGAGCCGGTGTATTGCCAATATCAACTCTAAACCATGCATTTTTACGTACGTCTAGGCAACCACATCTTTATTTTTTTCAACAATTTGACATATCGGTTTATTTCTTCATTTAGAAGACTAGCTCTTATGTACGTATTCTAAGGTTCATCATTCATCCCTAGATTTATTTCTTATAATTCATCAACAGTGGGTTGTCCTCCCATCTTCTATCTACATCGGCGTTATTCCGGACTTAATCATCTCTTTTTTGACATTTCCATTTGTCTCTGGATTGAACTCCCTCGTACTAATCACTGGGAATGTGTTAATCACATTCGCTTGCACACACATAGGGGATGCCCCTAGCTCGCAAAATTTTCCATTTCTTTTCATGAACTCCAACTGAGGCTTGTATGTCTTTTCATTATTCAACCCCATTGGCTAATCACAGTCAAATCCCATAGCCTGCATGATCTTTTAACTCATTGGGTTGTATCTTTTCAGATCTTCTGGTGAAAGCTTTTCATCGTTCATTACCTCACCGATTTTCTCCATAACTTCCTTTGGTGGCGGAGAATAGAATATTATTGGCCTCGGGTTACTAGAATTTGGTTGTAGACAGAATCTATTCAGCACAACAAGGAATGGTTTACTTCTTTCCAGTCATCGCACATGTATTATATAATTTGCTTGTAGAATTCCCATCTATTCTAGTGATAACATTATCAAAGGAGGTTGTCTTAGCTGCCATAAATGCCTTGGGACAAAATAAAAATTCTATTTCCTTGATTATATCATACTTGACTCTTGGACTTTTGACTGTTTCATGTCTTCTTTTTTGGTCAATTTAGCTTATACAACCTTTCTTTCCATTGTTAGGGACTTATGATCTTTTAATTTCGAGGCTTTCTCACTCACTTTGTCCTTATTCTTCTCTAGCAAATTCATCGTAGGAACGCATATCTGCGAAAAATGACTATGTTACTGTATATGGCTTCGTATCGCCCATAACTTTGTATCAAATATTGTTCTGACTATTTAAAACACTGATGAAATGTGGAAGAGACAGTGTCATATTTTTGCATTCAGGGTCATCCAAGAAGAAAATTATAGGTTGTCACCACATCAATTACATGACATACAACCTTTGTAATAGGATTTTCAATTTCTGGCATTAGTGTAATCTTTCCTAATGCTTTCTGTCCATCTTGGTTGAACCCTTAGATCATCATTCTGCTTGCATATAAGTGAGAATGTTGATATCCCAATTTGATAAGCATACTTAGTGGTAAGAGGTTTACTTTAAAGCCATTATCCAGCATTATACATTTGACTTGCTTCTCATGGATGTAGCTACTGACCATAAGCGATTGGGTGTGCTCTTTCTCACCTGGCATTAACTTGTCATAAGAAAATGTAGTAACAGACATACAATCAGCCGCCTCAATCTTTTCAGATATGGCATTCCAACTTGTACTGTCATCTTTCCCCACTTTTGTGCTTTCTATCTCAATGAGTAATGCTTCTCTCACTCCATCATCTAACAATGTCTGAATTAACATTTGTCAAAAGTCCCTGGATAAGCGTAATGCATCATATATGCTTAACCGAGCATGGATCCTTTTCAGGTGACTGACGACATCATAAGTCACTCTTGAAGCTAACAGTATCTTGTTAGATAATCTTTTATCTTTTTTATTTCTTTCTATGGTTCCTTTTCTTGGGAGCTTCCCGAAGTCCCTTCTCGTGATGTTGTAAAGTCATGCTTTCTCTGAGGAATTGTTATCTTCTTCCCTGAGCATAAAATTAGTACAGCCATCTCCTTAGCGCTTTTTATGAGGAGTTAATTGGTTCCGCCATGGGCTTCATAAAGGATATATTACAATCTTCATAGAATTTCCTGATTAACACCTTTAACAGCTTTTGAAAAGTCCCTAGCAATTCTACATCCTTTAGGAACAATTTTTGTTTGAGGATAGTCGCATGGATACATTCTTTTACCATAGTTTCTTCTGATATGGGTAGTGAAAGGTAACAAGAACGTATATTCCACCACCATCGAATAAAATCCAACACATCTTCTCTGGGATATTAGATAGTTCGTATCAATTGTGTTCCCAAAATTCAAGTGTTTTACTTATAAAATCACAAGATGAAGGCTTCTTTCAACTCTTTCGAAGATCGGAGACTCCCACTGGTAAGGATAAATACCATGTCATTGCCTTACTTGATATCATCGAGTATACGGAATTTCTTAATGGATAATTTTTTGAGACATGTCCTCAAAAATAGGATGCTTTCTCAAAGGCAATCAAATGTTCTAATGGTGATTGTGTTCCCCCTTCATACACATTGAACTTTGAAAATTCCAGAATCTGTCTCATTCTTGTAGACTACATCGTCTTGAACAGCTAAATTGCCATCGCAGTCAACACTTGTTGTACCTGCCTTGCATGTGCTCCATTGAAAAAATGCACTACAGGTGGCACATTACGAGGAATTGACCCTATAACCTCCGCTTCTTTCATCAAACTAAAGAGCATGTGAGGTTCATATCTCTTCTTGATGTACAATCCTATTCTCCTCACATATGACTCAGTCACGTGAATCTCTAGGTATTTAAGCAATTTATATGAACTGCTAACAGTGTTTCTCCATTTTAACGCATATCGATAAGGGCATTCTTCCATATTGGCTTACCATCTGACCAATTCTGTTAATGTCATGGCTCTTCTTGGCATAAAGAATCGGAGCAGGAATAAATCACATGCTTGTTTCCAACTAGCGACTCATTCCAGTGCTCTAGACTCGAATCCCAGCTTAGGCGGGCCTGTCAGAGATTCACCAAATCATTCTACTAAGTAGTTTTCATTGGGATCATGCCGATTACTCTGTCTGACATACTACAACAGGTGCTCTATGGGAGACTCTACTCTAGAGAACAAGATACCTTCAGACTTTGGTGTCCTTTTAGCCCTGGGATGCCTTGATCGCCAGCGAGCTTTGACCCCCAAAATTGCTTCTATTCTCTTTTGGCAATTATCATCGAAAATTGTGTCTATGGTCATACTTTGTACTATGATTTCTTCAGGGAGAATTTTCATCAATCTTTCTTTTCCTAAATCTTCATTTCGTTCCTTACGGGATGCCCATGAACTTTCATTTGGTTCATTCTTCTGCCCTCAACCTCCAAATTGAGTGCTTCCAGAAGAAGGGTGAAAGATGTCGCATTAAATGAATTCTATACGAACACTGCATTTGTCATAACGTTATTGTCCCATTCATTATCCTTTTATTACAATTTCACATCGGTCAACCATCTTTTGGAGTATGTTCTTAATAGTATAGCAGGTTTCAGTCGGATGGCTAAGCATGTGATGATAATGACAATAATCATTTTCTATTATTTTTCTTACCTCTTCGGGGCATTTTAGTTTAGGTAACTCAATCATCCATGTGGCTAACAACTAGTTCATCATAAGAAGTACATCTTCTTTCAAAAATGCATATCCCCAATAGTCATCATATCGTCTAGGCCATTTATTTGTTGTTTTGCCTGTATAACTACTTATGCTCTCTTCTGCCACTCTCTATCTGTTTCAGGAATCTTCTCTCTTTTTTCCTTTAGCAGTAATATTTGCTGACATATTTTTGGAGCCTCGATGTGTTACTCCATATGAAAAAAGGCCGGCATTTTTTTTGCCATAATTTCAAGAGCATGGGCTTTGGTGGCAAGGTCATGGAAAGTTTGTATATCGGTGCTCATTAGACCAAATGCTACCCCCGGTTCCATAAAACCTAAACACATTTTTAATTATTTTGACTCCTCTATGAGCTGTCAGCATGACGCTCTTAGGGTTTTCCATCAATAGATAAACTTCTCAACCAATTCTCCTTCTCTTTGCCGAATGGAAGCCAATTCGATCAAGATAACATCTCTATCAGATGAGAAAAAGTTCATCGTAAAGGCATCTTGCATCTGATCCCACGTATGTATAGAATCCAGTGCTAGGGATGACTAGCATTTAAATGAGTCCCCTATCAAGGACGACCCAAACAGTTATAAACAGTATTGCATAACTATAGAGAAATTCCACATGGTTATGATGAAATGCATCAAGCATTCTTCTTATGAACCGTCTCCATGAAACTTTTAGAACGCTGAATATTTGAAACTTATAGGAAATAGTATGTCCTCAATCTTGCGGGGATACGGTATTTGAAACCAAAATTTTCCTTTATGTTCCCATTCTCTCGTTAAATGAACAGCTTCAGCAATAACTTGTCAAATTTCTTCATGGGTTACGGTGTGAGCAGTGGCGGGTATTGACCCATGAGATCCCACTTTATGTAGTTGTGACCCTTCTACCTATTATCCATTATCATTTGTGGCAACCATCATTGGGGGAGTAGTAGTTTAAGTCATGTGACAGGTTAATACCGTTAACTCATCTCTAGGGTTTCTGCATTCCTCCATTAATAGAGTTTGTGTGCGTGCCATATCGCTAAGCATTCATTCATAGATAGCGGATGGGCCTAATTGGTGCCTTCCATGAAGACTGGTGCTTTCCCACTCCTTGATCGTTCTGACATAAAGGGAGAGGAGAATATGCCGTCATCGGGGATGTTAAGGAGAATGAACCGTTGCTAGACTCAAAACTAGCATTTTGCTGCCTCGGGGGATTTAACATCTCTAGAATGTATTTGATATGAAAGCATGCACCGGAGCCATTGTGACCAGCATCAAGGGTGAAAGCTTACTTGTCAGGATAGCTTTTCTTTTCTCGTTTTGGACTTTCGGTGAGACTGCGACAGGTGCTTGTCACGTTATTACAGGTAGAGTAGGAAAATCATGTGGGGCGAAAAGTGTGGATCCCTCTAGGATAAAGTGAAAGTGGAGCTAAGGCAGGATTGTGCCTTGCAATATTAAGCGTGATCGTCCATCTTACATCTTACAACTTTACCGGGATTCTCATAAGAGGGGATCAAGTTTTCATTTTCCTGAATGTCACTACCGTCCATTCTTCGTCATCTTTCTGCATTGTGGGCGAAGTGAAAACTACCATTGTCATTGTTCATGGTTGTCTGTTTTGAATTGTGACTGATTCGACCCTCTTCGGTGTCTTTTTTGCATGACATTTTGGCGTCACCCACAGTCTACAGTAAATCCATTGGGCGTAAAGTAAACAATCACATTAGCCATAAGAGAATCCATTACAATTGTACGAGAATGGAGTACCTTAGATTAAAATGGATCATCATTAATTATCTATATTTAATTAAATTATACTTTGTTTTAGAGATGATGGAAGGAATGTTTCTGTCGAGAGTCATTGTTTTGATGCCTTCGCAGTGCCTATTGACGACAATCATTCTTCAATTGTTTCATTCTTAAATAATAATTGAAAACAATTCGGCAATAGTTCCAACAATATTTCGGCTCTCTAGGGTGTCTTTCAAAATGATAAAAGAGTTGTGTGGGTTTGAAACCCCGCCATGCACGCTACAAAGTAGGAATAGAATTCTCCTAAATTCATAAATGATATCAAGCTTTCCATTTGACTTTTACTGCAGAGTAGTTGCATGAACAAGACCGCTGAGTTGTGCAATCACGCAATTCATAAGGAGCCTTTCTTCTACTTCAATTCTTCTCTGATTTCCTCCAACCTTGGGATACACTGACTATGGTTAATGCATAACTTCCGAGGAGGAGTTGTTGCCTGAGTCTTCCCTGATACCTTTTTGACAACATCTCTGAGGAAGTTATGAACTCAAAAGTACCCAAATGAGAGGGTGAAATGGGTATTTATAAGCATTCACACGTGTGGAACTCTAATTCCACACAACCTACTAAAGTTGTGCGATGTGCGAGTGGACCAATCTTCTTGTCTTACACTACAGTTGTGCGGTTGCGCAACTCTAATTCCGCACAACCTACTAAAGTTGTGCGAGTGGACAAATCTTCTTCTGTCTTACACTACAGTTGTGCGGTGGCGCAACACATTTTAGTTGTATGGTCGCATAACAATTTCCTCCATAGATGTCAGCAAACTAACTTGTCTGCGTTGGTTTCCTGAGTCCTTCCTTTCCTGCTTCTGTGCAACTCATACTAGTCGCATGATCGCACAACTTATATGTTAATAAATTTTTTGCATCAACAATTACCATTGAAAGAAAAATCCTTTAAAAAAGATCTCATTCAGAAGTACTAATCATTCCTTTCTAAATCACCTAGTTAGTGCACATTAGTGACTAAACAGCCAAGACAACTTTCGTATGTCTAATGATATGTTTGATTTAGAGCCTGGGTTGCAAGCGTTCATTCCATTCAAATCGTACAACCCTGACACGCCAGGCACTATCTTAATGATACACGTTCTACCGAATGCCTAATATGGACATTTGTTAACATGGGTAGTATCGGGTCTGATTGAATGCAACAAGTGGGTCAACCAGATTTTTAAAAGAGTGATCTCCACGTTGGGGCCTGCTGCTTTCATGGTACCGATGTCCTGCAAGTGATCACATGCATAGGGAAAAGATGGTTCAAACCCGGAGTTGTGGTGCAGTTGCCTGCAGGTGATGAGATCTCTTTTTGAAAGGAAGTAAGGAGAGAGGTAAATGAGGCATCACGGAATACAGATCAGCAAATCTGAACCATCCGACTTACGAGCAAGTGGATTTTGAACTAAAAAACAGATCGATTGGATGTTCCCAGCTTTCTAATTGTCGGCTGTAAAATAGATGGCTAGAAAATAAATGCTTAGTGGCCAAAATTTAAGCTTATTTGATCTCGTCTTTTTATTAGATTGGTGGACATTTTATTGGATAATGAAACCAAAAAAAAAAAAAAAAACATCCAATGGCCTTATTTCAACTAACGAGTCTCCATTAATCATAGTTTAGTATTCTCAAACAATTTTATTTTGGAACTGTAACTCAGCGGCAAGGGATTTTATGATTTAGTTTAGCTTGAGTTAATGCAGGCAATATCCACAACTGTCTGGATAGGGGCGCGAATAAGGTTAGTCTGGGGTAACAGCTTAGTGGGTGAGTCGCTGACCGTGGGGCTACCTTGATGTAATTGTTGTATATACACTCCGTCCATCAGTTTTTCCTACTCATTTCGGGATGGTCTAAAAAATGAAGCTGATCCAAATATCAAGTGGACCACACCACGAGAAACAGTCGACATTGACAATTAAAAACTTCCCGTGGGCCATGAAAGTTTTGGATCAAGCAGATATTTGTGTTTTCCCTCTTTGTTGTCATCCCTTTTTCGGTTTCAATTTCTGTCACGAGGTTAGTGCAGGCATGTCAGAATTGAATGTGTGGCTTAATTCAAACTAAACAACTACGACCCCAAGCGTTAAGATAAGTAGATTCGTGAAAAATTAACCATATGTAACCGAGATAGAATAAGATCGGTCGCCTATTCAACAAGTAATGATCAGGCGATTATCAAAGGGTGGGGTTTGTTCTCTGAAAAAGGATTACATCGACTTTTTTTTCAATACAGATAAAACAAAAAGGAAATTCTTATAGGCGGGCACGGAGAACAACTGCGGAACGCCTCCCTAGATGGAAAATTTGTTTGATACTCAAACTGAATCTAAGGCATGAGCATAGACTCGAATTACAGATAAAGTTAACAACTACTTGGTTACGGATTATACTGAGGAATGTAAATAACAAATAATGTTAAGGATTACACTAAAGAATGTAAATGACAAATAATGCTAAAGAGCATAAAGTAATTGAATGATAGATTATAGTTTGGTTTGGTTGGTATGAGACGTCTTATTCTGTTGAATTCTTGTACTATTTATAGCCTTAAATTGACCATATAGATGCTTCCCACATTCTAACAATTACTCTAACCGTTTTAGCATTACTTATCGTTTGGAACCTTTCCTTCTTATCTTGCCACATCTACAAATAACTGCCCCAAGCTTCCTTATCGACTCGACCATGTTCCACTCGGCCACTCTTGCTGTGTGGATGATGTGGCACTGCTCGATAGATACCATCAGTATTACTACAAAATCTTCTTTAAGTATCTCCACAAATCTCAAATACACCATGCAAATCTCATAAAATTACACGTGTACCTTTTTTACTGGCTCTAATAGTAACAAACAGAAATAGGGTAAAACAACAGTAGTGGAAAAGCTCTAGTTCTTCTCTTTTCTAGATCCATCTTTTAGTGCGTTTCTTCTTCCTGATTATTCCTCCTCTCTATTACGTTTCTTCTTCCTGATTGTTCCTCTTCTCTCGACCAAGCTCTATTTTTTTTCGTTAATCAATCATCAGCCACACATCGACCGCATCTCTTTTATCGGTCGCTTGCCCATGCTCCATTCAATTTCTCTCCGCATCTTTTCATTTTAACCGCTCGATCAAGCTTCTCAGCCATATTCCATTTCATGTCTTCCCTCGACCGGTTAGTCTGCTTTTGGACACCTCTCAGCTGCTTGGTCTGCTTTTGGATAACTATTGGCCACTCGGTCTGCTTCTGAACAACTATCAGCCGCTCTTTCCACTTCTGTACGGCTATCGACCGCTTACTTTGTCGACCAAAGTTTTATATTGGTTGCCCTCTTGGTCGACCTCCTAGATGTCTCTTGGCCACTTGGTTTACTTTTGAATTCCTTTCAATTGCTCCTTATCTTGTCATCCTCTCTATTATGATTCCATAACAAGTACTCCAAGTATACTTGAAGATTTTTAGCATGCTATATTTTTTCCTTTTTATAACATGTGTAATTTCCAATTATTTTTTGAAGAACGGTCAGAAACATGGTAAAACATTGCCCCCCACATCGCTTCACCTTTGGTAAAATGTGACTGCGATGTTAATTCGTTATTTGGTGCAATAAATGTGATTGCTTGGCCATGTAAAAACATCAATTTCAACTATCATGATCGAACTCGACATTCTTGATTGGAGCTGACTTAACCGAACTCGGCCATCTTGGTAGAAAAACAACAAATTCGGCCTTCTTGGCCGAATGCATCAGTCTTGGTCGAAAAAATGTAAATTCAGCCATTTTGATTGAATTTGGTTGTCTTGGTCGAAAAACAACAAATCCATCCATCTTAGTAGAATTTGGTCATCTTTGTCGAAAAATGAAAAATTCAGCCTTCTTAGTTAAATTCAACCATCTTGATCGAAAAATGAAAAATTTGGTCGTCCTGGTCGAACCCGGCCATCTTGATCAAGAGACAGCAAATTCAGTCATCTTTGTTGAACTTGGTTGTCCTAATCGAAAAATGCAAAAATCGATCGTGACAATAGAGATTGTCAGTCAATCCATTCTAAATAGGTCTTATGATTGACCAAGGTAGTAATACGGCCGAGAACTTGGCCTGTTAATTCATAAAGCATTTGAATAATTTGGTCATAATTCAAACGACGTGATTCTGCCATTGGAAGTAGTTAAGGGCCTACCTAGTTTTGTCTTCCATGATATGGTGGAATTCCAAAGAAGGGTTACCTCCGGGTATATCATGGTTTTCTTCTTCAGGAACAACATTCCTGACCTCTTGTTTTGGTCACCTAAACTCAGTAGGTGGCAAAAGATTCTGTACTTCCTGAATTAGAATGGGAAGGGTGTTCCATTGCAGGGGAGGTATCGATGGTGGTTGAGTCATGTTACCGACAAAACTTCCTTCGGCACTATATGCATTGTCATAGTTCCTCTTTCGGTAATGATGGCCATTAATCGATGCATGGCCTCAGTTTGGGTAGTCATCTATCTGTTAACATTCTTACTTTGAACACTGAATTGCTCGGCTTGGGTGTGTACCAACTCTGCCTAAGGTCTCCCATATTCATGAATAAGCTAGATACTCAGTTGCACATCCTGAAGTCCGACCGTTATCTCTTCAAGAGAAACAGTCCGAGAGGTCGATGCCCCTTCTTGGTTGACGAGACTGAGTGTCAGATTATTGTTTAAATTTAATGATTCGGGGGTCCTTTGAACCAACACGTCCTCGGTCGAAGGTGCTGCGGTTGGTGTCGAGGGTTTGGCCTCAACAATTCGATTACTTCTTCTATTCATATTTCTGATTGGTCGATTCACAATGTCACATCGGTAAGTAAACTAGAGTCAGGGTCCCACCAGGCGTGCCAAAATATGTGTTGTTATCCCTTTTTCGGTCATGTAATTAATGGGGTGTGCCATAATTGAATGTGCTACTCAATTCAAACCGAACAACTACGACCTTAAGCGCCAAGATAGGCAGATGCATCGGAAATCAACCGTATGTGACCGAGATCGAATAAGATAGGTTGCCTATTTAGGCACTTACATAGTGTTTCCTAAGATGATCAGGCGATTATCAGAGGGTGGGGTTCATCCTCTGAAAATGGGTTACACCTCTACCTTTTGTACGAAAGGACTTTTTTTCTTTCAATACAGACAAAACAAAAAGGAAATTCTTACAATGGCCATGGAGAACAACTGCAGAACGCCTCTCTGGATGAAGATTTTTCTTTATACTTAAATTGAATCCAACCATTGAGTGTATAATTAAATTATTGCTAAAGTTAACGACTACTTCATTACTGCTACAAATTACAAGGAATGTAAATGATAGACAATGCTAAGGATTACACTAAGGAGCATAATGTAATTGAAAAATAAATTTGATTTGATTTGGTTAGAATGAGACGCCTTCTTCTGTTGAATTCCCTCGCTATTTATAGCTTTAAATTAACCATCTGGATGCTTCCCCCGTTCTGACGGTTATTATAACAATTTCAGCATTACTAACCCTTTGGAGCCTTTCCTTCTCAGCTTGCCACCTGTACACATAACTTCCCCAAGCTTCCTCATCGACTTGACCATGTTCTGCTCGGCCACTCTTGCTTTGTGGATGACATGGCACCGCTTAATAGACACCAACAGTATTACTGCAAAATCCTCTTCAAGTATCTCCATAGATCTCAAATACACCACGCAACTCTCGTAAAATTACACGTATCCCTTTCTGATTGGCACTAGTAGTGAAAGATAGAAATAGGGTAGAATAACAATAGTTTAAAAGCCTTTCTAGATTCTTCTCTTTTCTAAATCCTTCTTTTAGTGTGTTTCTTCCTCCTGATTGTTCCCCTTCTCTCTGTTACGTTTCTTTTTCCTGATTGTTCCTCTTCTCTCGACCAAGCTCTATTTTTTGTCGTTAATCAATCATCGTCCACACATTGACCACATCTCTTTTGCCGGTCACTCACATGCGCTCTACTTGATTGCTCTCTGCATCTTTCCTTTTTGACCGCTCGACCAAGCTTCTCGACCATATTCCATTTCCTGGCTTCTCTCAGCCCCTCGGTTTGCTTTTGAACACCTCTCGGCCGCTTGGTCTGCTTCTGGGTAACTATCGGCTGCTCTTTCCACTTCTGTACAGCTATCAACGCTTACTTTGTGGACCAAGGTTTTGTCTTGGTTTCCCTCTTGGTCGACCTCCTGGAAGCCTCTCGGCTACTTGGTTTGCTTTTGAATTCCTTTCGACTGCCCCTTGTCTTCTCGTCCAGTTAGTTATGATTCCATAAAAAGTACTCCAAGTATTCTTAAATATCTTTAGCATGATATATATTTCCCTTATTATAACATGTGTTCTTTCCAATTGGGTGTCCCGAGAATGGTCAGAAATAGGATACAACATTGCCCCCCACATCACTTCGCCTTTCGTAAGGTGGCCGCGATGTTAATTCGTTGTTTAGCGCAATAAATGTGATTGCTCAGCCGTGTAAAAACATCAATTTCAGCTATCCTAATCGAATTCAACTCTCTTGATTGGAAAACATTGAAGTCAGCCGACTTGGTCAAACTTGGCCATCTTTGTCAAAAATAGTAAATTTGGCCTTCATGGTCAAATTTGTCAGTCTTGGTCAAAAAACAGCAAATTCGACTATCTTAGTCAAATACAGGCGTCTTGGTTGAAAAATGAAAAATTCAACTATCTTGGTCAAATATGACCATCTTGATAAAGAAACGGAAAATTCAGTCATTTTGGTTGAACTCGACCATCTTGATCGAGAGACAACAAATTCGGTCATCTATGTTGAACTTGGTCGTCCTGATAAAAAAATGGTAAAATTGGTCGTGAGAATGGACATTGTCAATCAATCCATTCTGAATAGAGCTTATGGTTTACCGAGGTAGTAATATAACCGAGAACATAGTCTGCTACTACCTATTTCCTGAACCATTTGAATAATTTAATCAAGATTCAAATGGCGTGATTCTGTCATTGGAGATGGTTGAGGGTGTCACGCCTAAACCTGGGAACTAGGCTCACTAAATTCTCAGGTGCCAAATTCGATGCCGACAGCGTCTATAGTATCACATTCTCAGCTCCTAGTTCTCATATGCCAGGTTCTGATCCTAGGATCCCACAATGAGATTTTCAGGGTGATTTTTTTTTAAGGAGCATAACCATAAGTGTGCCAAAGTCATAGAAACATCATCATCATCATCATCATCATCATCACATATCTACTATATAATCTTTGAGTACAGTACTAGAAAGGGAAATATAAAATATAATCAAGAATTCAAAAGATCAGGCTCATACTCTGGCTCAATGTTGTTGATACGCCCTACCATTACCTGCAGCGTAACAAACGTGCATAAGCCTCCTACAAAGTTCAGTAGAGTGTGTGTGTGTGTACATGTGCAATGCATATGACAAGAATGCAGATATCTAAGTACGTGGAAAATGGAGGGCTAAGTTGCCAAGTCCATGAATGTTGTTAGCCATACCAAGGTTATGCAAAGCAAGGCCTACGTGGTTGAGTGTCACATGCTAGAGATGCAACGCAAAATGCCAATTCTCAACCTATCCATGTATCAAAATAGTTTATAACTGGAAACATCATTAGGGTCTAGTACACTCTAACACCTGCTGCCGCCCATCGCGTACATGACCAAATAAGTAAAAAATACCTCACTATCCACCTCGTCAGTGGTATGTCAATGCCCACCCGGCTCGTCGATAACTGACCTATTTCACGAGTTGGTCAGACTCAACATAGCTTATAGCCCCCTACGCCCGAATGGATAAGGTCACACCCATTTTCAACCGATATAAACACAATGGGAGGCACGGCCTACTAGTATTTGACACTCGGGCACTCATGTTATCTACTCGGTCTCCACGTTAAAGCATCATATTGGTACCACAGGGTTTAGGGACTTTCACCCAAGTGCTATAATACATATTTTTAGTATTCAATTTAGCCAGCCACGGCATGTCTGTGGAAGCCATAACCCCGAGATCGCTAGGTGTGAAGGTAATTATAACATAAAGAATGTGAAATGCATGAGTCATACTATCCAAGTCATGCACCAAACCTGCAAATACTATGCAATCACGTGAGGCAACCCTATCTCATATGGGGTCTTCTAAGTATCTCAAGCTAAAAGACGTATGTTATGATCAATCGTCATCCACAACAGGCATATAGATGATGCGTATGACCATATAAATAGGCACAGTATCTATTACACTAAGCATGTTGCCAGTGTGTCCTATCAGGCTAAGTACACTGGCATGTTATCCAACATATCATGTGATAATTGACCTTAATTAGTCTTATATATATATATATATATATATATATATATATATATATAGAGAGAGAGAGAGAGAGAGAGAGAGAGAGAGAGAGAGAGAGAGTGGGACCCAAATGGAAAGCCCCACTAACAATGTAGAAGTCTATGTGGCGTGGCCCACGTTAGACTAACATAGGCACCTCATGTAGCCTGTACCAAAAAGAAGATCTAGCAACTAGATTTAAGGCATGGATAATAATACATATGCCAAGGCGTGGCCAATTGGGAATGACCCAGATGGACACCCACATGTGCAACATGTGTCACTAGGCTGCCAATCTATTGGGCACATGGCCCACTGATGATATCCCAAAACAATCAAAGTACCAATTGCATCATATAATTTCTTAATAGAATGATTTGTACCATCTAATCATTTTGATGTAATCCAATGGTTACAAATTGTTGGTTAGTCACTAAGGTGTGATCCTGTGCTTGTGGGTCATCGGAGACTTTGGGATTTCATTACACCCAGGCAACGTGTATATTTCAATTGGTTTAGTACAACCATAGTGTATTAAAGTTGATTTAATAATTAAATTCAAACCCTTGTAAATATATTATGCATAGTTACCTTAGTTTCATAAGGATTTTGAATCCAGGGTGCCAAACATAGTTACGGGATTCCAAAATCCAGGGATCCCAAATCCAAATATTCCCAATCAAAGGGATTCCAAATCCAAGGGTCTCCAACCCCACAAGTTTCACGTGGTGTGGCCCACCCGAGGTGTCGGTCCACCTCAAATTTGGAGCAATGTCCTAAACTGATATGGGAGAACAGATAGATGGCACTGATGAAGCACATTCATCAAGATGGGAACCATGAGTGGGACCCAAGCTACTACAAAAAGGGGCAGCCTCTGGCCCATTGTTTCCCTCAGTACGGTCCACCTGAGATTCGGATATACCTATTTTTTTGGTCCATGGCCTAAAATGATCTGGAAAAATAGATGAACGGCGTCCACCGTCTCTGGTCGCTAGGCATAGCTCCCAGCTTCTTCCTTTTTAACTTATTGTCTTTTTCCCTCTCTTTTATTTCCCCATCCAAGTGGGGCCCAATTGGATGATTTAATCCGTCCATCGGATTGGCCAACTCGAAAGGCATTCAATGAGCCCTGACTTGGGTTGGTTTGGACAAACAGAAACATCACGATGTGCCTTGGAAGGTTTCAACAACGGGTATTAATTATTATGGTGGGGCCCACTAGAGATTTGGTCTTCCTCATTTTTTGGCCCATGACCTAAAATAATCTAGAGAAACATATGAACACGATCAACCAAATACATCATGGTGGGTCCCGCGTCCCATGCAGGGACACTAACGTTGGCAGGGGTCCCAACCCCACTGTTCCTTGTGGTGTGGTCCACCTGAGATTTGGATCAGCTTCATTTTTGGGCTCGTTGCCTAAAATGATCTGGAAAATAGATGGACGGTTTGGATCAAATAAATACATCAATTTAGGCCCATGAGTGGGTACACTACTCCCCACGTACGCATGGGCAGGCGTCTGTGTGAGGGGGTCTCAGCCCACCGTTTCACTCGGTGTGGTCCAGCTGATATGCAGATCTGCTTCATTTTTTGGTTCAACACCTAAAATCGTATGGACAACTTGGATGAGGCATATACATCATGGTGGGATCCACGAGTGGCCCCTCTCCATGGCCCTCTCTAATTCAAGCAAAGCCTGCTACTGGGCAGCGGCGTCTCTAGACGCTGTTAGTAACCAGCAATAGTAGCAGCTACCCCTCTCTTTCTCTTGATTTGTTTAAGTGGTGATGGGCGCACCCAAAAAAATCGACTCTTTCTATCAGATTGTCCAGCTCATGTGGAGCCAATGAGATTTGGACCAACTAAAATTTGTGTTTTTCCACCATCTAGATCTGTGTGAACCAAATCAATATGTAAAATAATAAAAAATAAATAAATGTTGTGGTGGGCCACATAAAGTAGTCCATGCTGTGATAGTGTGCAGAGCACGCTTTCCAATAGCATGGCCCACTTGTGGGCCTCACAGCACCGTAATTTTAAGAAAAGAATAGAAGAAAATAAGTGGAAGAAAGGAAGATTCTGGCAATTGAGGTGGCCCCCCGCTACTATGGGGTCCACCATACACTCCATACATCTCAAGGTGGGTCCCACCCTTATGGGCCCATCAAAAAATAGGATAACACAAAGAAAATTGGTGTTTTCATCCTCTCATGCACTCATAGCGAAGAAGGATGGTTGGATCAATTCGGATCAACGATTGGATGGTCCACCAAGCTTCTCTCCACTCTTAATCTCCTCTAATATCTCTTTTCTTTTCTCTCTTCCTCTTAACCTCTTGATCTCTCCCTAATTCTCTCTCAAGGTCTCTCTTTTCTCTCAAACTAGCTCTCTAATCCCTCCCTCTTACTTAAATCTCTCTCTCTCTCTCTCTCTCTCTCTCTCTCTCTCTCTCTCTCTCTCTCTCTCTCTCTCTCTCTCTCTCTAATCTCTTTTCTTCTCACTCTCTTGCTAGGAAATGTGGTGGAAATGAGAATGGATTTAGGGCTTTGTGGTAGAACTTTTAGGATAAAGAGAGAATTAGGAAAAGATGGAGAGGTATAATGGGGAGAGGGATAAGGCAAGGGGAGTGGCTTAGCAAGGGCAAGGATATGTGCTTCTTTGACTAATGGGGAGAGAAAGGTGATGGGTTAATTGATTGATTGATTGGACAACTCAGGATTTGTACAAGTGGAGCCTGTGCCATGCGTGCGTTGTGTGGCCCACCTTAGATTTTGCTAAAACTACAACTTCTAATCCAGGGGTCGTAATGGGGCGTAATGTGCGGCGTTAGAATCGTAAAGCCCACATGGTCGCTAACGTACAAATCTCGGGGTATTGTGATACTAAAATAAGGTCACGATCAAAACTCATCAATCTAGGCCGCCCAGAACATGCTGGTGCCAAAGTCGAAGCATACGGTTGATTTATCGAGGTACGGGTCTTATAAAGGGCATACTTGATTTTGTCTTCCATGATATGGTGGATTCTCAAGGAAGGGTTGTCCCCTATGTATGTCCTGGTTTCCTTCACAAGGAATAATATTCCTAACCTCTTGTTATGGTCACCTAAACTCAGCAGGTGGCAAAAGATTTTGAACTTCCTGAATCGGAACGGGAAGGGTGCTCCGTTGCACGAGAGGTAGCGATGGTGGCTGAGCCATGTTACCGACAAAACTTCCTTTGGCATCGTACTGCGTTACCATATGTGCTCTTTTGCTAATGATGGTTATCAATCGATGCATGGCCTCGGTTTAATTAGTCATCCATCTGTTAACATCCTCAGTTTGAACAAAGAATTGCTCGACTTGGACCAACTCTACCTGAGCTCTCCCATATTCGTGAACATGATAGATACTGAGTTGTACATCTTGAAGTCTGACCATTATCTCTTCAAGGGAAATAACCTGAGAGGTCAATGCCCCTTCTTGGTTGATGGGACTAAGTGCCAGATTAGCCTTTAGATTCAATGATTTGGGGGTCATTTAAACCGGCATGTCCTACATCGAAGGTGGTTTGGTTGGTGTCGAGGGTTTAGCCCCAACAATTCAATTGCTTCTTCTATTCATATTTTTAATTGGTTGATTCGCAATGTCACATCGGTGAGTAAAGTAGAGACACGGCCCCACCGAGCATGCCAAGATATGTGTTGTTGTCCCTTTTTCAGTTTCAATTTTGGACACATGATTAGTGCGGGCGTGCCAAAATTTAATGTGTGGCGCAATTCAAAATGATCAACTGCGACACCAAGTGCTAAGATAGGCAAATCCATCAGAAATTAACCATATGTGATTAAGATCGAATAAGATCGATCGCCTATTCAGCCACTTGCATAATGTTACTTAAGATGATCAGGTGATTATTGGAGGGTGGAGTTCATCCTCTGAAAATGGGTTATACCTCCGCCTTCTGTATGAATGCACTTTTTTTTATACAGATAAAATAAAATAGAAATTCTTATAGTTGGTCACAGAGAACAACTACAGAATGCCACTCTGGATGGATATTTTGCTTTATACTCGAACTGAATCCAACGTGTGAGCATAAACTCGAATTCCAGCTAAAGTCAACAACTACTTGATTACTGTTATAGATTACACTAAAGAATGTAAATGACAGATAATGCTAAGGATTACACTAAGGAATGTAAATGACAGATAATGTTAAGGAGCATGAAGTACTTGAAAGATAGATTTGATTTGGTTTCATTAGTAAGAGACGTCATATTCTACTGAATTCCCTTATTATTTATAGCCTTAAATCAACCATCTGGATGTTTCCCAAGTTCTGACGGTTACTATAAACGTTTCAGTATTACTGACCCTCTTGATCTTTTCCTTCTTAGCTTGTCACCTATATGGATAACTGCCCCAGGCTTCCTTATCGATTAGACCACGTTCTACTCAGCCACCTTGCTTTGTGGATGACATGGCACCGTTCGATAGATGCCAACTGTATTACTGTAAACTCATCTTTAGGCATCTCTACAGATCTCGAATACACCACGCAACTCTTATAAAGTTATACGTGTTCCTTTCTGAGTGGCTCTCGTTGGAATGGACATAAATAGGGTAGAACATCAGTAATTGAAAAGCCTTTCTAAATTCTTTTGTTTTCTATATCCTTATTTTAGTATGTTTCTTCTTCTTGAATGTTCATCTTCTCTCTGTTATGTTTCTTCTTCATGGTTGTTCCTCTTCTCTCGATCAAGTTCCGTTTTTGGTCGCTAATTGAGCATCGGCTGCATCTATTTTGTCGATCACTCGCTCGCGTTCCACTCGATTGCTCTCTGTATCTTTCCGTTTTAACCGTTAGACCAAGTTTCTGAGCCATATTCCATTTCGTAGCTTCCCTCGGTCGCTCAGTCTACTTTTGAACACCTCTCAACTTCTAAGTCTGCTTCTGGATGTTTACCGGCTGCTCTTTCCACTTTCGTACGGCTATCGACAACTTACTTTGTCATTGGTTGCCCTCTTGGTTAACCTCCTGAATGCCTCAAGTCAACTTGATTGGCTTTTGAATTCCTTTCAAGCTTGTCAGTTGTGATCCCGTGAAAAATACTCCAAGCATCATTGAAGACCTTTAACACATCTCATTTCCAACTGGATTTCAAGAATGGTCAGAAATATGATACAACACCCTTCGTTCCGTCTTTCTCACCTTATTAACAGGTTGGATGGCAAATAAACATTACTGTGGACCCTAGGAATTTTTTAACAGTGTGTTCAATGACCAATGTTCCGATGGTGTGGTCCTAGGAGTGCATATACAACACATACATCAAAGTAGGCCCCACCGTAAGGGACTCACCCACTGAGCTGTTACCTCGGCCTGCAAGAGTATCGAATAATTGCTCTGCTTAAAATAAGCGGGTATAATTCCTCAAGCTGTGGTGCGGAAGATAAGCTTGCCATGACTGATGTGGAATAAAAGAAAGACTCTGAAAAAAGGTAAGCACAGTGGAAGAAGGGGATTGCTCCAAATGTATTTTATATTCCTCACCATAATAACACTATCCTTTCTTTTTAAAGAAATTCCAAGAAGCACTCATCATTCATATGTTATTTTATCGTTTGAAGGCCCAGGAGGTTTGCCTTGTTGTTTACGTGACGACGGCATCAGCCATTACGTAACAACATCTGCTGATTCCATCATCAAATACGAAAAGTTGGGGGTTGAAGCAGTGAGCGTTAAAAAAAAAAAAAGTTAGGGGTTGAATTCAAGCAGTGAGCGTTAAAACAAAAATTATCCTAACGGCCAGCCTTTATCCGTCCAAACAAACGCTCACCCTTCATCTTTTGACATGAATATCCACTCCGATCATTAGATGTGTAATTCTATGATAGGCTCCATGGTAATAAAAAAAATAAAATCAGGCTGATCTGTAATTCAACTGGACCATACCAAGGGAATCAATTGAAGGATAAGCTTTTCGTATATACTGTTTTTAATCTTGGGGTCCACCTAAATCATGGATGAGCCTGATTTTCGGCTCCTAGGTCCAATGTGGGTCGACTCATCTAATTATTGGTGTGGATTTCACATTAACTCCACCGTGGGTCCTACCTAAGCCATAAGTTTTTTTCCTCTTTGAAACAACTTTACAACTTTCCCTATAACAATATTTATTACCATTAATATATATATATATATATATATATAGAGAGAGAGAGAGAGAGAGAGAGAGGAACGCTCAGCTACGCACCGGTTCGCACGTCATTACGTGCGAACCTTCCAATCAACCGTTGGATAAGGTAGACGGTCGGGATGAAGGCGCTCTTAGCGTGAGCTTAAAAAAGCAAGTTTCCTTCTCTCGCACGCCTCTTCATCCACTCTCCAAAGGATGCCGTGGAAGCCTTTTCACATAAAATTCTTCCGCTGGAATGCAGCGATGGGTCCCACCAAGATGTTAGTGATAAATCCACGCCGTCCATACATTTTTAAAAACAAATTTATGATATGAACCCAAAACTAAGGTAGATCAAATTCTCAAGTGGGCCACACAGTGTTGATTGAACTCTCACCATTAAAAACTTCCTGGGGCTACCAAAATTTTGGGTTAAGCTGATATTTGCTTCTTTTTTTTTTCCATCATCCAGGTCTATATGACCTAATCTACAGGTTGTATGTCAAATAAATATCACGGTGGGCCCTAAAAAATATTTATTGGTGAGAATCATTATCACCGTTGCTTCCTGTGGTGTGGTCCACTTGAGATTTGGATCTGCCTCAGTTTTGGGATAATGCCCTGAAATGATAAGGAAAAATGGATGGACGGGGTAGATTTCTCAAAAACATCATGGTGGGCCCCACTTTGATTTCCAGCGAACTTTGCAAATTGCGTGCGTCATTAGGGGACGTGGACTGGATACTGACAGAGAGATGTGGATTTCCTGCGAAAGCCTTTTGCAGGAAGTTCCTGCGCTGGGAACCCAAGTGGGTCCACTGTCATATTTGTGAGAAATCCTCTCTGTCCATTCATTTTTTGAGATCATTTTAGAGGATAAGACCAAAATTTATCAGGATAAAAGACTCAAGTGGGCCATACTAAAGGAAAAGGTAGTTAGAGAAATTTCTACTATTGAAACCTCCCTAAGTTCGACAGTGATGTTTACATGCCATTCATAATGTTAATAACGTCATTTGTACTGGGATGAACTAAAAACATAAATAATAGCATGATTCAAAACTCTTTTGGCCCCACTAATATTTCAACTGTGAACATTCAATTATCATGTTTTTGGCCCACTTGAGAATTGGATAAGGTTCATTTTTGGCCTCATATCTTAAAATGAACTAAAAAAACGGATGGACAGATAGGATTTCTCAAAAATATGACAGTGGGCCCCACCTAGGTTTCCAATGCAGGAAGGCTTTTGCAGGAAATTCGCGTCCCTGACAGAGGTTGAGTAGCTGACGCGGATTGGATACTGATAGAGGTTGAGTAGCCAGAGTCACTACTGAAGTGACGTCACCAAGTTATGTGTGCCTCACATGATGTATGTGTTATATCCCCACCGTCCATACATTTGGAGAGATCATTTTAGGATATGGTCCAAAGAACGAGGTAGATCCAAGGCTGGGGTGGACCCCACCATAGAAAACAGTGGTGAGAGTGACGCCCACCATTGAAACCTTCAAAAGGTCCACCATAATTTTTATTTGAGATCCAATCTGTTCATGTGTTAACGCAGGCATGAAAGAAGGGAAAACACAAATATTAGCTTGATCGAGAACTTTTGTGGCCCACAGAACTTTTTAATGGTGGGTGTCACTCTCCTCACTATTTTCTGTGGTGCGGTCCACTAGATCTTTGGATCTAACTCATTCTTTAGATCATACCCTAATACGATCTCTCCAAATGGATGGGCGATGTAGATACAAAACATACATCATGGTGTGGATAAGACCATAGAAAACATTACGGTGGCCACTCAAAGCTACCGCCTGTTCCCAAAGATGGGAGGAGGTAGGACGCAATATGCGTCCCTCACCTCCCGCGCCGATTAGCTGTTGATAGGTTGAGTAACAAACTCTCTAATGAAGTGAATGTCACTAAATTCTGTGGGCCACACCATGATGTATGTTTTATATCTACACCGCCCATCCATTTGGAGAGATTATATTAGGGAATGATCCAAAGAATGAATCAGATCCAAAGATCTAGTGAACCCCACCACAAAAAATAGTGAGGAGAGTGACACCCACCATTAAAAAGTTCTGAGGGCCACAAAAGTTCTCGATCAAGCTAATATTTGTGTTTTCCCTTCTTTCATGTTTGAGTTAACACATGAACAGATTGGATCTCAAATAAAAATTATGGTGGACCTTTTGAAGGTTTCAACGGTGGGCGTCACTCTCACCACTGTTTTCTATGGTGGGGTCCACCCCAGCCTTGGATCTACCTCGTTCTTTTGACCATATCCTAAAATGATCTCTCCAAATGTATGGACGGTGGGGATACAACACATACACCATGTGGGGCACATAGAACTTGGTGATGTCACTCCAGTAGCAACTCTGGCTACTCAACCTCTACTAGTATCTAATTTGCGTCAGCTACTCAACCTCCGTCATTATGCGGAGTTCTTGCGAAAGCCTTTGGCATGAAGTCCCTGGGCAAGGATGCTGGGTAGGGCCCACCACCATATTTTTCGAAAATATAGTCCGTTCATCTGTTTTGCAAGCTAATTTTAGGACAAGCGACAAAAAATGAGGTGGATCCAAGACTCGACTGTGCCACACGAGAGGAAACAGTAGGGATTCAGTGAGAACCATTAAAACATTTTTATGACCATAAAACCTTTTTTTTCAGGGTAAAGTTTTTGTATTTTCACTTCATCCCTATGTTAATGACCTTATAAACGGTTTTGATGGCATATAAACATCAAGGTGGAGCCTAGGAAGGTTTCAACGGTAGGTATTTCTTTCCCCAATTTTCCCTCTCGTGTTGACCACTTTAGTTTTGGATCCACCTCGTTTTTGGTCAATTTTCCTAAAATGAGCTCGACAAACGGATGAATGGAGTATATTTCCCAAAAACATGGTAGTGGGCCCCACCCAACATCCTTGGCTTTCACAAGAAATCAAATCCGCCCCTAATGACGCACGCAATTTGTAAAGTTCGTTGGAAATCTAGGTGGGGCCCACCATGATGTTTTTGAGAAAGCTACCCCATCTATCCATTTTTCCTTATCATTTCAGGGCATTATCCCAAAACTGAGGCAGATCCAAATCTCAAGTGGACCACACCACAGGAAGCAGCGGTGATAATGATTCTCACCGTTAAATATTTTTTAGGGCCCACCGTGATATTTATTTGACATCCAACCTGTAGATTAGGTCATATAGACCTGGATGATGGAAAAAAAGCAAATATCAGCTTGATCCAAAATTTTGGTAGCCCCAGGAAGTTTTTAATGGTGAGAGTTCAATCAACACTGTGTGGCCCACTTGAGAATTTGATCTACCTCAGTTTTGGGTTTATACCATAAAATTATTTTTAAAAATGTATGGACGGCGTGAATTTATCACTAACATCTTAGTGGGACCCACCGCCGCATCCTTCAAAGAGTGGGTGAAGAGGCGTATGAGAGAAGGAAACTCACTTTTTTAAGCTCATGCTAAGAGTGCCTTCATCCCGACCGTCTACCTTATCGGATGGTTGATAGGAAGGTTCGCACATAACGACGTGCAAACCGGTGCGTAGCTGAGCGTTCCTATATATATATATATATATATATATATATATATAGAGAGAGAGAGAGAGAGAGAGAGAGAGAGAGAGAGAGAAATATGAACGGTCCATGTGATGCGGCACACCATGAAACCAATGGGTCATAGTAAAGAGAGATACAAATCGAGGAAACTGTTTTCTTTGTCATGGCCCAGTATCGTTTTGGATCAAGGTAAAAGTTGGGCCTTGGGGCTTCATGGGTGCTACATCACGTGTGATGAGCTCTTAAAAAGTTTTAATGAGAACTTGTGATATCAGTGTGTGGTTGATCATTGGGCTATACATACATACATAAGATCATTATATGCAAACCTTGATGTCAGTCGTAAGATATGACGTATGGTGTTGATGTCATGCGAGTTTGAGAGTGAGTTTGGGTCATGCGTACCTCACAGAGAGAGAAAATCTCCCACTCGTTGGGTTTCCTAAGGAAGCCTTTTGCATGAAGTTACCACGCGTTGGGATGCTAGGTGGGGCCCACCATGATGTTTGTGAGAAATCCACCCCGTCCATCCATTTTACGAGATCATTTTAATTACATTACACCAAAATTCTAGTGTGTTGCACGAGAGAAAATAATGGGGATTTAGTTACTATTGTCGAAACATTCATTCAGCCACAAAAACTACTTATCATGCTAAGTTTTTTGTGATTTTACTTCATCCCATTATGAATGACCTTATAAATGGTTTAAATGGCATATAAACATCAAGATGAAGCCCATGAAGGTTTCAATGGTAGGAAAGTCTTTTCCCATTTTTCCATCTTATATGGGCCACTTGAATTTTAAATCTATCCCATTTTTGGTTGTATGTCCTAAGATGATCTCGAAAAACCGATAAACAAGGTGGATTTCTAACAAACATCATGGTGGGCCCCATATAACATCCGGCTTACTTCCTGCAATAGGATGCGGATTGCGTCCTACCCCCGCCCGGACGGTAATCCATCTGGGCAGGGCTCTGTGCGGTCCACTATGACTTAAGTATTTTGTCCACACCATTCATGACTTTTCTCATATCATTTTAAGGTATTATATAAAAAACGAAGCAGATACACAATTAGAGTGGACTACATCAAAGGAAGCTGCGGTGATAATGACACCCACGGTTGAAACCTTTCTAAGGGCCACCGTGATGTTTTTTTTTTACTACCCAACCTATTAATAAGGTCATGCAAAGTTAGATGAAGTGAAAACACAAATTTCAGCTTGATTTGACACTTCTCCAACTCCCAAGAAGTTTTTAATGGTGGACGTTCAATCCCAAATTTGTGGTCCAGTTAAGCCCTGAAACTACCTCAATTTTTGGCTCATACATTAAAATAATCATATAAAAACTATTAACGGTGTGGATAAAATACTTACATCACGTTGAGCCCCACAGAGCCCTGCCCGGACAGATTACCGTCCAAGCAGGGGTAGGACGCAATTCGCGTCCCCTACAATAGGCTTCTGAGGGAATCCGCTGCGGAGCGCCTCTCCGGATTATCAAATGGGGCATTGGTAGGGAGGTGGCTACTCATGCTGCTTTGTGGCCCCCATCATGACGTATGTATCCTATCCACACTTTCCATCCATTTTCCAAATAATTTCATGGCATGAGCCCCAAAAATGAGTAGGATCCAAATCTCATATGGACCATACCACAAGGAAAGAGTGGTGATTGAACACTTATCATTAAAAACTTCTTAAAGGCCACAAAAGTTTTGGATTAAGCTCATATTTTCATTTTCTCTTCGTCTAGGTGTGTGTCTTAATCAAGAGGTTGGATGACAAATAAACATTGCGATGAGCTTAGGAAGTTTTTAATGGCTGGCATGCAATCGCCACTATTTTCTTGTGGTGTGGTCCACTCGGGATTTGTATATCCCTCATATTTCGGCTTGTAATTGACAATGATATGAAAAACTAGATGGATGGCTTTGATAAAACATATATATATATATATATATATATATATATATATATATATATATATATATATATATATATATATATATCATGTGGGGCCTACGTAGCTCTGTAATAGCAGCCTCACTACTAAGGCTGCCAAGACGTAATCCACGTCATGATTTTCTTGAAACTTTTCACATTTCCAAGGCAGCTTAAAAGAAAAATAAAATGCACGGTGTTGATGTGCATCACACCTCACATGGGGCCCATGGCTGGGACCATCTCCTAGCCCTCCAGCGCCTACGTAGCGTCCTGATACTGCAGCAGCAGCAGCGTCAGCTGCTTTATATATATATATATATATATATATATATATATATATATATATATATATATATATATACCTTAACCATTTGAGACAGAGAAGTGAGAACACTGCCCGTCCCTTTGTAGATGGAGCAGGTCCGAAACTGGCCCGAACTTGCCCGATTGCTGACCGGGCCGAGTTCGGGCTAGACATGTTGGCCCGGTGACCGAGCTGGGCCGGATTCAGGCTGGGTTTGACAGGTGACCGGGCGGGGCCGGGTAGCCCAGTTCGACTCGGTTCGGCCTGATGTACACCCCTAGTTGTTAGTACCCACTCATGGATTCTCCGAACGCATATTACGTCCTACCTCCACCCATTTCTAGTGGGGAAAGGGCAGCAGCTTTGAGTGGCCACCATGATGTATGGGCCTTATCCACATCCTCCATCCATTTTTTCATATCATTTTAGGGGATAAGCCAAAAAATGAGGCAAATCCAAAGGTCAAGTAGACCACACCACGGGAAGCCACGGTGATAATGATTCTCACCATTGAAACCTTTCCCGAGCCCTCCATGACGTTTATTTGCCATCCAACCTATTTGTAAAGTTATATACACGTGGATGAATATAAAACACAAATATCAGCTTCATCCATAACTTTTGTAGCCCCCAAGAAGTTTTCAATTGCAAGAGTTTAATCCTCATTGTATAGTCCACTTGAGCCTTGGATCTACCTAATTTTTATGTTCATATCCTAAAATGATAGGAAAAATGGATACATAGTGTGGATAAGACGCTGACATCACGGTGGCCACTCCAAGCTACTAACCTTTAAACGGACGCGGTTTGGCTAGCGACACTGCAACTAGCCAGGTAGCTAGTGGTTGGTGTTATGTGGCCCCCACCATGATCTATGCTTTATCCACAACATTCATCCATTTTTACACATTATTTTAATAATTTATGCCATAAATGAAACAGATCAAAATCTCAGGTGGACCACACCATGGGAAAAGTAGAGATTGAACGTATACCATTAAAAACCTCCTATGGCCCACTGTAATTTTTATTTGACATCCAACCTGTAGATCAGGGCATACAGACCTGGATGAAGGCAAAAAACAAATATCAGCTTGATCCAAAACTTTTGTAGCCCTAGGAAGTTTTTAATGATAAGAGTTCAATCAACACTATGTGGCCCACTTGAGATTTTGATCTATTTTGATCTACCTCAATTTTGGATTCCTACCATAAAATTATCTTAAAAAATGAATAGACAGCATGGATGAGACACATACACCATGTTGGGGTCCATAGAGCACCGACCACTAGCCAGTAGCTAGTGGGAGGGGAGTAGATGGCGGAAGCTTGTTGCAAGTAGGCATGCACGGATGCTATCGGGGGCCACCGTGATGTTTGTAAGAAATAAACCCTATTCATCTATTTTCTGAGATCATCTTACAACATACAACAAAAAATGGGGTAGATTCAAAACTCGAGTGGGCCATACAATATGGAAAACTGGAGTAAGACTTTCCTACCATTGAAATCTTCTTGGGCTCCACCTTGATGTTTATATGCAATACAAACCGTTTATAAGATCATTACTAATGGGATAAAGTAAAATCGTGAAAAAAAAAAAAAAAGCCTAATAAGTAGCTTTTGTGGCCAAATGAATGTTTCAACGGTAGTCACTAAATCCCTATTGTTTCCTCTCGTACAGCACACTAGAGTTTTGGATCCACTCCAATTTTGCTCTAATATACTAAAATGAACTTGCAAAATAGATGGACGGGGTGGATTTCTCGCAAACATCATGGTGGGCCCTACCTAGCATCCCATTGCAGTAACTTCCTATGAAAGGCTTCCGTAGTAAACCTGCATTAGGAGGCGTGCTAGTGGGAGATTCTCTCTCCGCGAGGTGCGCGTGACCGAAACTCAATCTCAAACTCGTGCATCATATACATCATACGTCAAATACTTCGGCCGACATCAAAATTCGCACATAATGACATGCGAACCAGTGCACGGGAGAGCGTACTTCTCTCTTATGTGTGTGTGTGTGTGTGTATGTGTGTGTGTGTGTGTGAAATTTTTTTAAAAAGAAGTAAATGTTTTTTTAAAAAAAATTCTTGCTAGAAATAGTTTTCGATGATTATAAAACCCAATCAACCACAACTTGCTATATTCCTGGTTGACTTGGTGGGTTTTTTTTTCTAATTATTTTTTAAATATTAATGTTGTTAACATAAAAATGGCATAAGTCAGATTATTTATTATGTATTTAAGTGTAGATGCTTCAAAAAGATGTATGATACTTACATGTACAACACCACGTTATAGATCATGGATTTTAACCATTTTTGTGATTTTTTTTAACTTTAAAAAAAAAAAAAAAAAAAAAAAAACAACTTTTTTTCACATAAGCATTAACAGTGAGGAAAAAAAAGGTTAAAAATTAATTTTTTGTTTAATACTAACTGTGGATGCTTACAGATGTAGGATGGTTGCATCTATAATACTATGCCATAGATTAGGGATTTTAACCTTATTAATAGTCTAATCTCTATTTTTTTATTATTTTTTTTACATAAACAGTAACTAAAAGGAAAAAATCTCAAAATTAATAATTTCTTTGGTTTAATACTAAACGTACGTGAATGCTTCAGCCATATATAAGATGCTTACATATACAACATCATTCTATAGATTAGGGATTTAACTCCTTATTTACTTTTTATATAAAAATCTATAGGGATTTAACTCCTTATTTACTTTTTATATAAAAAAATATTTTTTTTCGTTGATCTTCACATGAACAATAGTTATGAGGAAAAAAAACTCCAAAAATATATTTTTATTTGATAATAATATAGATGCTTAAAACAGATGTAGTATGCGTATATGTTTAACACCATCCTATCGATCATGAGTTTTAACTCTATTTTTAATAATTTTTTATTTTTGGTAATTTTCACATGAACAGTAACCATCAAGAAAAATAAAACTCCTAAAAAATAACTTTTTTATTTAATAGTACTGAATCGGGTCAAGTCGGGTTGGGTGTAGCGGGCATCCACGGGCTAAAATCATAACTCAAAACCTAGTTTTTATATATATATATATATATATATATATATATATATATAGAGAGAGAGAGAGAGAGAGAACTCTGAAAAAAGACATTTTTAGTATTAAATTTGGATACTTCAAACAAATGTGAGATACTTACATGTACAACATCATGCCAAATATTAGGGATTTAACTCCCTTTTTACTTTTATAATTTATTTTATTTTTCGATAATTTTTTCATGATCAATAACTATGAGGAAAAACTCAAAAAAGTTTTTGAATATTCCTACTTAAAAAGGGGTTTACACAGCAAACGCTCAACGAGGATCATGATTAGTCATTCTCCTTGGGTTTTGTTAACTTGGTTTTTTCTTCCGGTTCCGAGGCTATTATGGTTATGCACAGGATGTGCCAATGCCACATCCATAGTTTGATGATGACAAGATGTGGAGGTTGAGCAACAATACACATCATGAATATTAGTGAGCTTTTTCTTAATCTTCTTCGGGTAAGTACTTTTCTATGCAATACACCGCAAGTACGAACTGTCAAACTTATACTTAAAATAATTTCCTTGACAACCATTAACGAAGATTCAAGCAAATTACAAAACTCATGCTGACATTCTGAAACAATATTCTCACCAAAGAATGAACTGTTATGCCATATAAACACGGTCAAAATAAAACAAACAAAATAAAAAAATAATAATAATAATACATATTTATGATCTTCTAAATATTTGTAATTATTTTCACATATTTCATTATTTTTTATTAAAAGAAAATCAATACAAGGGTGTAACAACATTATGCCCTCGTAAACAGATTGAGGGTTGGTTGGCCAGAATGCACAAACGGCTAGAGGGTTGCCGTCTTTACACCGAAATGGCTGGGCTACAGTCGTTTTTGTGTGGAGACGGTGGAGCCCCCCCACCATTTTTGCCTAAAAAATAGGGTACCGACAGATGTCTCTCTTTGACAGAGGTTCAGATACAACCGAATGCCAAAGCGAGTAGACACCACATCTGGATTATATGAAGATGTGATTAGTTCTCCTACCTAGCATAGTGTCGTAATTGAGAAGCTTGCTTAGTTAGAGGCTTAACTCAAACAATTCACGAGGGTGGGGAAAACGTTTTAATATCTGATTGCAACCCTTTTCATGCCGGCGAGGATAACACATGTTGGATCTAAAAGAGTAGTTTTTTTTTTTTTATGTTGCACAATCCCCTAGAATCACTTGCAAGTATATTGTTTTTAATGAGCAGTTGCATGCACGTTCTGCAGCTTTACAGATCTCCTGCATCACAACGCAATAGTTTTGAATGTGTCTTAGAATAGAGTTATCTGAATTATGCTTTTAGCCATTTGAGTTTTGGATTTTGTCATCGTGGTTCACAAAAGATCTTTTCGCAAGTTGGAGCTCGATTATGCTAATCCAGGTATCAGAATAAAGTATTTTGAATCTATCATTTTCTCATAATGATTGGACCGACACTATGAATTCAAGTTAATCATCTTGTGTCTGCTTTTTAGTGTTTTTAGAGGCTCTATGCTTACAACTCATATCCCATGCTTTTAGACTCTAAACCAAAGATATTTGTATCATATTCATTGTGATTTATCACTTTAATGAGCATTCAAAGTTCCATTTGAAGATGTACATGTTTTCTTACATTTTCTAGAGATTAGACACCAACCCTATAGGTAAATCCTCATATTTATCATCATCTAGAATGCTCATCTAAGTGAATTCCCAATTTGAACCAACTATCCCATTAGTTGTAGGAAATTCCACCATCATCCAATTACCTTGGCAATCTTAATAGGAAAACCAAAGCAAGGAGCCGATCACAAAAGCTGAGAAAATCTACATCAAAAGATCGGGAGAGTAAAAGAGAAGTCACGTCAAGATTGATCGAGCATCTCAAAAAGGTGTCATCAACAAGGCTCATCCAAAACATGTAAGGTTTTAATTAGAATCTATAAAGTTTGCAACCTAAACTCGAAAAGGTCCTTATTTAGGACCATCTCCAGCAGGAGTGGACGTAAGATTAGTTCTTTTATAGGACTAATCGAAGGTTATTGGTTGGCTTATAAAAAATCTTATGAGTCTCCAATGGAGCCATCAACACGGGTGTGTACATGTAGGTTCTTGTGTAGGACCGTCACTAACACGGGTCTTTATGTACGTGTAGGTCCTTGTGTAGGACCGCTTCCAATGAGAGTATATGTAGGTCCTTGTATAAGATTGCATTGGTTCTTGGTTAGCCTATAAAAAACCTTGTGAGTCTCCAAGGGAACCGCCGACATGGGTGTGTACATGTAGGTTTGTATTGAACCTATTGAAAACCATTGTAAAGATTTTTGGTGAACCTATAAAAAACCAATTGAGATAGTAAAATCCAGTAGACTCGAGTTTGAGTGCGTCAGCCGAAAGTGTAAGCATCAATCCGAACTACTATACTTCCTTGTGTTTGCAATTGTTTATGTGGATGCAATTCTATTTATACTTATGAATGATTTGTTTATGTTATATGAATGCATGAAATAAATTGTATATTAGGTACTTAAATTATAGTACATAAGTGGTATTTTCTTATTTCACATCATAGACTCTTAGCATATTTAGTTGTATCTTTTATAGTCTATGTTCTTAGACCTCACTTAATCAAATTAATTGGTAAATAATTTTCAGTTGTCCTATTCACCCCCCTCTAGGACCTAGCTATAATTCTAAGCTTTGTAAGCTTTCGCATGTCGTGATATCGTGTTAAATAATCCACGTAATTTCATTTTTAATTTCAGCTTTATAGATTTTAAAAGCATTTGCAGCATCTACTTTTTCATTTATAAGATAGAGGTACCCAAAAATGAGAGTAATCATCTATAAAAGTTATAAAATATTTGTGTCCACTCCAAGATATTGTAGGAAATGGAACACAAATGTGCATATCACTTCTAAGGGTTTTACACTTCTATTTGTGCATTTCTTCTTAATTCTGATCTTTTTGTCATTAATACAATATGTGCATACTTTATAGCCGGAGAAGTTTAGAGAATGAAGAACTCATTCCCACACTAACCTTTCTAATCTCTCACGAAAGATATGGCCTAATCGTTTATACCACAACATAGATGAATTTTCATAGTTTAGTTTTCGCTTCAATCTTACTTTATTTCTATGTAGAGCATTCATAATATAGACATGTGAGGCATTCAAGTCCAATTGGTGTAGATTATCTACAAAGAGCCAGCGTCAATCACATTCGAATTGTAGTAGATAATAAACTTTTTATTCTGAAATTCAAACATGTAACCAGATTTGTGTAAACGAAAAATGGAGAATAGATTGCGTCTTATAGAAGACACATATAAATGTATCTACTAAATCCAACATATGACCTTACTCTAACCTAATCTTGCAGACCCAACATCTATGTCCACATCAATGCCATTGCCCATTTATATTGATCACTCTATGTCAGTCGATGGCCAGCAATACAAATATTTTATATGAAATTACAAATGTGAATAGTTGCACCAGAATCTATCCACCAGAAATCTTTTGATACATCAATCAAATTGGACTCGAAATAGACCAGGACATGATCTTTATCATTCTCTACGAACCATACTTAAATTTAATGCAATCTATCTCCTGATGGCCCGACTTCTTGCAGAAGTAGTTATCCTTCTTAGCCTGCTTATTGCTCGACCGATCTTTAGGTTGATTGTCAGCCATAGAACCTAAAGATCACTTTTTATAACAATGTTTCCTTTCTCTTTTCCCATCATGTCAATATCTCGAGGTTACTAGATAAGGTCTATGAACATTATCCTTCTTACTAGATCTCTCATCCTTTTCTGAGGTAAGGCCATTTACCATGCTCCTTAATACCAACTTTATGGACTCTTTCCTTTTGGGATAATTTGACCCGGTTAAAAGGGGAATTGAAATGCATTAAGTTGGAATGTTAACTTGATTACTTAATACTCACATTAGCCAATATATTTACTTTAAATAATTCATTAACAAAACTAAATATCAAGAAAAATTATCATAAATTTAATTGAGTAGGGCCTTCAATTGAATTACCCAGGATAAATATAGGCCTAAGTAGTCAATCCTGGTGAGAATTAGTCACATCATCATCACTCCTATGGGAGGTAATCATAATATGCAAGTGACTCGCTAAGCAATGACGATCATGTAAATCTTAAACATTCATCACCTGCAAGTGAAATAGGTCTCTCAGCTTTACACCACCAGCGCTATTTACTCCACACCGCTTATGTCCATGTTAAATGGTGATCATTTATGTATTCATCACCATCCGCATTGGCTACAAACGTAATTATATGCAATCCTACTACTGTATCCTAATATAAAGAGTCAAAATTCCTAAAATTTACATCGATTTAGGTCACTGTGGTGGTTAACATAACCAATTCATATCTCACGAACTTAGACTCTAGGATTGTGAATAGAATCCTGCCCTCAACGGATTATCAATCAAATAATCCTATTTGGCTAAAAAAGTAACCGATATTGATTGTTGAAACACATGGATTTTAAAAGGAAATGGACAGTTAGGCTTATCTCTCCCCTTTCCTTTTAAATCAATTGTCCATGTCCACTTCTGAAGTATATGTAATGGGCCCACAATTGAGCCGAATATGATATGAACATCATCAATAAGCACTTAATGTTTGGTCCTTAACGTTTACACGATGGACAACCCAGATATAATGTTTAACCTAATTTAGATGGACGATTAGATCCTTACATTAGGGTCCATAAAATGGACGGTTCAAATTCTATACTCTAGATCCATATAATGGAAGGTCCAAATGCACAATTATTTATCTAATGAATGATCCAGATTATATGCTCATTGTAAGCGAAATAGACAGTCTAGATGTAGGATAAAAGCTCGTCAACAGGCCCAAAAGGGAATGTCCATACATAAACTTTGAATAGGCATCTAACAGGTCATCAGATTATGATGTAGAGCAGGTCGCAGATAATTTCATGGCCAAGGTGGACCAGAAAAGGCCCGATCGGAGATGGAGATGATCTGGACTGTCAGAGCTTAAAATGAACGTATCTCATAAACCGGAATGAGTTATCGGACATAAAATATATGATTTTGTGGTAAGACGGGCTACTTTAGCCACTCAACCCTGCTACGATGGGTTACGCAAGCCGGATTTGTGAAATACCATCAGATCGACAGTTGTTTCCCTGTTTTAATTCCATTTTTACTATAAATAGTAAGTTTTTAGTTTGATTATAACTTTTCATCCGTTGGGCTTTAGGAGTTGCGCCCAACGTGAAAAGTGCTTAGAATAATTAGGAGAACAACATGGTGAAGCAAAATAAGACACTATTTTTGGCCGAAAACCTTGCGCACTAGTAGACATCATGACCGTCTATAAATAGTAAGTTTACTATTTATAGTAAGTTGCAAATTCTAGGAGTTTTAGTTGTAGTTTGATTCTGAAATTTCTTCCATTGCTTAGTATCCTTATTTAAAGGGTTGTGAACTCGTTTATTTCATTCATCAATCAATTTCGAATTTTATAGAATTTATTTTCTATTTTCTTATTCTTTTCCTCGTGGATTCGAGAAGTCTTTGTGAAGAGTCCAGAGAAGTTTCGTGGATTCGAAACAGTTATCCCCTTGAGGAAGACAGTGCTTGACATCACGTCCTTTCCTGTGTTAGTTTTGTATCAGAGCGAGGCTTTTCCTCAGATCTATGGCTTATAACGATGGGTCGGGCAACAATCTCATGGACGGTGCTCCAGAGAATTTATCTTTAATGGCGGCAGCCTTTGAAACGGCGCAACGAGAGAATCGGCAAGCCATGCAAGGGATGCAGGCTTCCATCGATCGCATGGCGGATCGCATAACAGAGGCCCTAGGGCAGCTCCGTGCTTGTGGCGGTAATCCACCACCAGCTATTACTGGAACTCGTAATCACCCTGATCGCGGGATAGTGACAGCAATGAACAAAAGGATCATTCCTGAGGAAGGAGGATCCAGCGACAAGGAGGTTAATGACATAGTCCTCCATTATCCTAGACAAGGTGACAATCGAATAAATCGGACAAATCGGGAGTTCAAGATAAGGGTCGATATTTCTAACTTCAATAGCCAACTACGCATTGAGGATTTCCTCAATTAGCTCTATGAAGTTGAGCGATTCTTCGACTATATAGACATCTCTGAAGTAAAAAAGGTCAAGTTTATGGCCTACAAGTTAAAGGGCAGAGCTCTAGCTTGGTCGGAGCAACAACAACTCGCATGGACAAGACAAACGAAAGCACCAATCCGCACATGTCAGTGGATAAAGTAACTACTACGTGCATGATTCCTCCCTAGCAACTAAGATCAAGTACTATTCCAACAATACCAAAATTGTCGACAGGGTAGTCAGACAGTGAGAGATTACGCAGAAGAATTTTATTGTTTGGCAGCACGTAACAATTTGGCCGAAACTGAATCGCAGGAAGTCACCCGATTTAACGGTGGATTGCATATGGCGATCTAGGATCGGGTCCATATGCAATCCATTTAGATGATGAATGATGTAATCAAGTTGGCTACTCGAGCGGAAGTGCAACTTGAATGTCCTAATACACGGACTTATCCTACTGCTAGGGTTACCATGACAAGTCTGCCCCAGGGAACTCCACAGCCCAGAGAGAAGGAGCCCATAGGAGCACGCACTCAACCTCCTACACCTGTGAACCTAGATCAAGGAAGCGGGCAAGCGAGGCCCCAAAGGGGTGTATCGACTACTGCTGGCCCGAGCAAGATCCTGAACCCCTATGCTTGGCCAAGGGCGGACAATTGCTTTCGTTGTGGCCAACTGGGTCACATATCGAATACCTGTCCCCAACGACAAGTAGCGAACCTCGCCATCAATGATGGTAGTGCTGAAAATGTTGATGGATCCAGGTGTCGAGGAACCAGAGCATACCATAGAAGATGAAATGGGTGAGTCAGGTTGGATTCAGCAGGATCATGGTGAATCGCTCGTCGTGAGGCAACTATTATATGCGCCAAGGAAAGAAGTACACCCACAATGACATAAAATCTTCCGAACTATGTGTACGGTGAATTGAAAAGTCTATGAGGTGATCATCGACAGTGGGAGCAGTGAAAACATCATCTCCAGGGTAATGGTAGAAAAATTGTAATTGAAAACAGAGCATCATCCCTCCCCATATACTATCAGTTGGATTAAGAATGTCAGTGAAACAAAGGTAACTGAATGGTGCACCATATCTTTTTCAATTGGCAGACATTATAAAGATAAAGTAATATGCGATGTAGTTGACATGGAGGCATGTCACATACTACTCAGTCGACCCTAGCAATCTGACCGTGAAGCCACTCATAAAGGGCAAGATAATGTGTATATTTTCATCAAAGACAGCCGAAAAGTGATATTAGCCCTTATGGATCTAGATAGACCACCTGAAACTTCTAAAGTGAATGGTCATTTCCTCTTAACCATACGGGACTTCGTGGAGGAAACCAAAGAAACATGACAGGCCAGTGCACTAATTGTAAAAGGGAAAGAACTCGATCCCACCAACATCCTTGATGAACTAAAACCCTTACTGTATGATTTTAAAGAAATTTGGCCTGATAACCTTCCCAACGGATTACCTCCCATACGAGATATCCAACACCATATCGACCTTGTCTTTGGGTTGGACTTATCCAATCGTCCTCACTATCGGATGAGTCTGAAGGAGTGAGAAATTCTGCATGGGCAAGTGGAGGAACTGATCTATACGGGTCTTATTCGAGAAAGCATGAGCCCAGCGGCCATACCTGCTCTATTAACTCCTAAGAAAGATGGGAGTTAGCACATATGTGTCGACAGTCGAGCCATCAACAAAATCACCATAAAATACAGGTTTCCCATACCACAACTGGACGATACGTCGGACATTCCTGAGGGCATAAAATTATTCTCTAAATTGGATCTAAGGAGTGGCTACTATCAGATTCGAATACGGTCAGGTGATGAGTAGAAGACAGCCTTTAAGACCAATGAATGGTTGTATGAATGAATGGTCATGCCCTTCGGTCTTTCGAACGCGCCTACCACATTCATGAGGTTGATAAACAAAGTTCTAAAACCATTTATTGGGCGGTTCGTTGTAGTTTACTTCGATGATATTTTGATATACAGTCAAGACGAAGCCACCCATATGAAACACCTCAAGGTCCTTTAAGTGCTCTTTGAAAATAAAATGCATCTCAATTTAAAAAAGATATAGCTTCATGACCGATAGCCTGTTGTTTTTAGGCTTTGTCGTGACATCCATGGGCATTCGGGTGGATGAAGAAAAGGTATAGACAATTAAGGAATGGCCGGTTCCCACAAACATTCACGAGGTACGGAGCTTTCACGGACTCACGACATTCTATCGTCGGTTCGTGAAGAATTTTAGTATCATTATGTCACCAATCACAAATTGCATGAAGAAGGGAAAGTTTCAATGGACTGACTAAGTCGACGGGAGCTTTAGCAAAATTAAGCACGGGTTATCCATAACCTTGGTTCTTGTACTTCCCAACTTCAACAAACTGTTTGAAGTTGAATGTGATGCCCCATATGTTGGAATTGGGAGAGTTTTGTCTTAAGAAGGTCAGCTGGTAGCCTTCTACAGTGAGAAACTTAGTGATGCACGCAAGAATTGGTCTACATATGAGATCGAATTATACACAGTGGTCCAGGCACTGCGACATTGGCAACATTACTTGATCCAAAGGGAATTCATACTTTACACTGACCATCAAGCTCTCAAATTCGTTAATAGTCAAGCCAACGTTAACCGTGTGCATGCTACGTAGATTTCATTTTTACAGGAATTCACGTTTGTGCTGAAACATAAGTCTGGGCAAAAGAACAAAGTAACCGATGCACTGAGTCATCGTGCAACTTTGTTAGTCACTATGAGCAGTGAGGTTGTCGAGTTCGAGCGCCTCAATGACATATATACTGACAACGACGACTTCAAGGATGCATGGGTTAGATGTCAAGAAGGTCACCTCAGTGACCTACATATGTAAGACGGGTTCCTTTTCAAAGGTAATCGACTGTGCATCCCCAAAAGTACGTTGAGGGAGCAGATCATCCAATAGCTACATGGAGGTGGCCTTAGTGGACACCTTAGATAGGACAAAATACGAGCACTTGTTAAAGAACGATATTACTGGCCATAATTAGTACGTGATATGGGTAGAGCGATGCAACGTTGTCATGTTTGTCAGGCCTCCAAAGGGCAGTCTTAGAGTACGGGCCTCTACACACCGTTACATGTAAGTGAAGGCCCTTAGGAGGACCTATCGATGGACTCATGTTGGGTCTCCCACGAACACAGCGTGGCATGGATTCGGTATTCATGGTGGTAGATCGTTTCTCGAAGATGACTCACTTCATACCATGCAAAAAGACCCTCAACGTGACACACGTGGCAAATTCGTTCTTCAGAGAGGTCGTGCGGCTACACGAGGTCTCCAAGACTATCACTTTTGACCGCGATACAAAGTTCATTAGCCACTTTTAGCGAACTTTGTGGAACCGGTTTGGTACACAACTTCAGTTTAGTGACGCCTACTACCCACAAACCGACGAGCAAACTAAAGTTGTGAATCACACGTTGGGAAACCTTCTTCGATGTATTTCAGGAGAAAAGCCTAAGCAGTGAGATTTAGCCATGTCTCAAGCAGAGTTTGCATTCAACAACATGGTAAACCGCTCGACAGGGAAGTCCCTGTTCTAGGTTATTTATGACCAAGTGTCTCGCCACACACTTGACTTGGTCCCTTTGCCCAAGCTCCCAAGTATGAGCGTTGCAGCAGAACATATGGTAGACAAGATCATGGGCATTCATACTGAGGTACAAGACAAGTTACATGCCTCGAACGACAAGTACAAGGAACAAGCCAATAAGCATCGACGACAAAAGGTGTTCGAAGTAGGAGACCAAGTTATGATCCATCTATGCAAGGAGAGATTTCTGACTGGGACGTACAACAAGTTGAAGAACAAGAAGATTAGACTGGTGTTGATCCTCCGAAAGATCAATGACAACGCTTATGTTGTTGATCTTCCGAACAACATGGAAATCTCGCGGACTGTCAATGTCATGAACCTGACCAAGTATCATTAATTGAAGTAGGGTGAGTTCTTTTGAAGTGGAGGAAACTGATGTAGAGCAGGTCGCGGATAATTTCATGGCCAAGATGGACCAGAAAAGGCCCGATCGGAGATGGAGATGATCCGGACCATCAGAGTTGAAAGCGAATGTATCTCGCAAACCAGAATGAGTTACCGGACGTAAAATATATGATTTTGGGGTAGGACGAGCTACTTTAGCCACCCAAACCTGATACGATGGGTTACGCAAGCCGGATTTGTGAAATACCATCAGATCGACGGTCATTTCCCTATTTTAATTCTGTTTTTACTATAAATAGTAAGTTTTTAGTTTGATTATAACTCTTCAGCCGTTGGGCTTTAGGAGTAGCGCCCAACATGAAAAGTGCTTAGAATAATTAGGAGAACGGCGTGATAAAACCAAATAGGACACTATTTTCTCCTACTTAAGAGTAAGTAAAACTTTCTTGAAAAACAAGCATCATTTTCTATCTATCTTGTTTAGGAAACATTTTTATGGTTTAAAAGCGTCTGAATAAAGGGACATTTCATTAATGTTGTATAGGGCTAAGAATAATGTAAGGAAGAGTTAGAAGAGGAATAAAATCAAGCCTTTTTTTCTTCTTCCATCTCCTTTGTGACCCTCATCATTCTCTTCTAACCTTTACAATGGATCTAAACATGGTATCAGAGTAAGATTGCATGTAATGCTATCATCTTCATCTAGCCATCATCACATTGTCCATCACTATGGTCATCATTACATCATCTCGATCATCTCGCACTGCCCAAATCATAATGCCACCATATTCATGTTGCCTATATTCATGCGGCCCATCATCATGATCATCATGCGGCCCAACATCAACATGTTATCCAACATTTCCAACATCGCGTCATCATTACTAAGCAATCTCCATCACCACTACACAACCCCATCATCATGATTACATTCGGATAGATGCAACAGTTCCAAATAAATCATCCTAGAAGGTGATCATTTGATGAGACCATGGTGGCCTAACAATCAAGACAACATAAGTATACATACTTCTATGCGATCCAGAATCAGTCATCATAAAAGATCATTTGGTAATTAAGTTCTTAATTTACTGCTTGATTTAAATCCTGCAATGTAGTCGAAGGGAGATCCATAGTGATCACAAAACTCGCATTCAAATTGATTGTCCCAAGGTGATGACTACTATTAACTTGATGGAAAGAATTACTTAGGAGGTTCACAATCTACAAAAATGTTTATTAGAAGTAAAAAAGAAGCAATTACGGGAAAAAGCCTGTAGTGGATGATCCATCCCATAATTGATTGGAAATAATAATAATCTAACCCTAATGTCATGGTCCATTCTATGCAACCCAATATGAGTCACAGAAATATTATTTCTTAAGGACAACAAAGGACGAGAATCGGTTACCAAGGCATTCTCAATAGGATGACTTACCCAGAATTACTAGTTGCGTCGTGAGATAACAAATATGTAACACGGTGAGATGTTGGTTGAGAGCCTTACCATAATGAGGTAGAATCACTATTAGCTTAATGGAACACTACAAATGATATTAGAAAGAATATTGGGCGACAAAGAGTGAATACTTGGGTACACTTCATTCGAATATTGAGTTACAAAGGGAGCAAGTTGTAAGAAGGGATTTCCGACCTTTCTGAAATCTGTCAACAATTACATTAGAGACATGAGAAAAAGTTGAAAAGTCACTAATAGTGAAGCATATCAATCAAGTTAGTCCTGAGAGATCTACTTAACTCTAGTTACAATTAAACTTACAGATTCTAGACCATCTAAAATAAGTGGATCTGAATGGGGATGGTCAACTTTTGCTTTCTACTGATGATATGGCAAAAAAAAAAAGAAAAATTGCACTCCTGTCAGAAGATTTCATCAAGGAACAAAGATGCAACTTAGTTTCCAACTAGTGTCGAGATAGAAGAATGTCATCACCAACACAGTTGCTCAAGGCATCTCTCTGCTCTAAAGAAGTTATGCAGTCAGGTATCTTCATTATCACATACCATGTTTCAATCTTATCCTTGCATCTTGAATTATTGATTCAGGTGCTTCAAATGACGTAATGGGTAAAAATGATTTCATTTCCTATTTTTCTTATTTCTAGCATAAAATTGGCTGATGAATCTCTTTATTGTGCTTTTTATAATGTCAACTTCCTCCACCTTTGTCATTACCTCAGTCGCACATGTTGCATCTTTTTCATCTAGCTTGATGTTTGTAAGTTCTCTCACTTAACAATTGAACTACAACATCAATTTCTTTCCTTACCACTGTGATGTCCGGAACTTAAGAATGAGGAAAAGGATTGGTGGTGATCATGAAGATAATGGACCATACATGTTCTTTACAAATACTGCATTTATTTATGACTCATCAGCTACAAACAAGAAATAGGCAATACCTATTAGATACTCCTTTTGGTTATTTATAGTTGAAATCCCTTCAGTAACTCTGTACAAAAAGTTCATTAATAATTCAAAATTTCAAAGTGAAACATGTAAACCTGTCATGTGAAAACATTGTAGAACATTCCCTTTAGCAACCATGAGAGTTTTAATAATTTCTCCCATTCATTTTGATGTTGAGGGGACTTGCTCCTATTATTTGTGTTTGGTTATAAACAATTTTCAATGATTTATTTCTTTCATTGATTACTCTCATTTTGCATGGATTTATCTCATTAAGAGTAGCAGTTGAAGTCACTGAAGTTGTCAAAATAGCTTGATAAGATGGTCCAAACTCAATTTGACATAACATTAATTTTTTTCAGTCTGACGATGCTTGAGAATGAATATATATATATATATATATATATATATATATATATATATATATATATATAGACACACACACACACACACACACACACACACACACACACACACACACACAGATTTTCATGGTTATTTTCTAGAACACAATATAGAATCTCAAACCTCTTGTCCTTGTATGCATCAACAAAATGGAGTGGAAAAATCTTCTTGTAGAGTTGATTAGATCTATCATGGTAGGAATGAAGATACCTAAAATCCATTAGGATGAAGCAATTCTTACAGTAACCTATAGGATTAAAGGATGTCGACCCTATTCATCATGGCATGCATCCTATGGAACTTTTGAAGCCTGACTTTACTTTGTGCTCTCTTCATCCGATGATATTTGGATGTCTCTGCTTTGTACATGTTCTCGGACCTTCTAAGAACAAGTTAGGACCTCAAGTCACAAAATCTGTAATTTTAGTAATACTCTAATGATCAGAAGGGCTACTGTTGTTATCATGTGACAAGAAAATAATATTTAATGATGTCACTTTTGTTACAATGCACCTTATTTAACCTCACAAGACAGCATCTCTTATCATTTTCATTCAAATGATCCAATTCTCCTTCCTGTATTAATCAAATGTCCTCCTAATCCTGTTCAGACGGGTCTCACACAATTGGAAAGTAGTTGAAGGTGAGGGGGGAGGTAAAGGACATGTCATCTGGAACTGTTACCAACCAAACCTTCCATTCTACAACTTTCCACCTATTATTATGCCTTCCTCATCAAATTTACTTCCCTGTAGAAAGTAAAATGTTTCTGCACTAGTCATTCCATCAGCAATTGTCTCTTATGGATCTCTTTCTCACTCTCATTCCTCCTCTGCATATCTTTCCTTCCTTTCCAATCCTACCAAGGTTGCAGATGCCTGGGCTCAGCCACACTGGAAAGTTTCCATGATGGAAGAGATTCCAGCTTGAGAGAGAGAGAGAGAGAGAGAGAGAGCACTCACTTTCATGCCTGTATTTATTGAGCTTTCTTCTTCCTTAATGTGTCTACGAGGGAGGAAATGAGGGAGAGTGGCAGAGTGCACTCACCTTCATACATGTATTTATTGAGCTTTCTCTATTCAATGGTTTGTTTGTTTTTTTTTTAGCTATTCAATGGTTAAGATGAATGGAGGCTTTGTAAAAACGGCTAGTTGAATTACTCTCTTGCAATTGTGGAGCCCACTTGTGTGACAAGTGCTCATCCAAATTTCAGATTTGGTTAGTTAAATGCATGTGTGGGGTTACTCATGCCCTGAGTTCCACACCCTTTAGTCGGATCCCAATTAACGCACAAGAGGCGCATCTCCATGTCCTAATTTTTACTTGTATGTTAAAGTTTCAGCTATTTTTTCAATGGCTTTACATGTCTTGTTCTAAAACTCTAGAATGTCCTCTCAACCATAGTTCTAACACTCGGTTACTGATGCAGGACATGATTTAATGCTAGCATGCAACGTGGAGATTATGAAAGAGTTCATAAAGTAATTCAATTAACAAAAGATGCTAACCCACCAAGTAATTAAGAGTAAACAACAGGAAATAAAATATGATTTAACCTAAATCACATGCCCGCATGCTAAGAAATCACATAAATCAATTAAAACTAGGCCCGGTGGAAGGATAAAACTTCCAATTTAGCATAGGCACGTTCCACACTCAATGGACTGACTTGTAGGTTTTATGATTAGGGTCAGGAAGGAGAAATTTTAAAATTTGGAAAACTATGGTTCATGGAAATTGGGGATTTTGGAATTACGATTTTTAGAAATTAGGAAAGATAGAAAATTGGGAATCTAGGGTTTAGGGTAGGGTTATGGATGGGGAATCAAGGGGTTTTGATGGGGGAAGCAAGGGGAAATCAAATGACTGAGCAGTTGTCCATACGGTCAGCTTAGGGGCTCGCACGTGAGGGTCATTTGGCTAAGGTTTTTGGTTCCCCAATGGTTGATTTCGGTTAGGGTTGAGGTCGGATAATGAAAAGTTAAAGAAAAAGATTATTTGGATGGTCTTAGATAGGAATGGAAGAAGAGATATGAAGTTTTTGGAAAAATGCCTATAGAAAGGAAGAAAGAAGGAAGATGATAGATGGAAGCCTCGCATCTCCGTTGAATGGGGAATGGAATCACACCACACCCAAGCTCCAAATCACATGGAGTATTCTTCAAATCACATGAAAGAGAAAAAACACATCTTTTTTTTTTAAAATAATGACATTAGGGCTTCACACACACACACACACACACACACACACACACACACACACACACATCTTTCTCTTTTATAGTCTCAAAAAAGACATTTTATAAAAAGACGCTCTCAGATAAGGTTCTCAACATAAATATACTTAATAAATTAAAAGTTGGTCCTAACTCCCTAATGTCAACACAAATATAAGTTATACCAAAAATAATGAAGCATGTAAATAATCTAAACAACTAAACTATTTCGTGGCCCATGGGGGTCCACGATTAAGATGTCTGATGATGATGATCTGACGGTTTGATCATCGTGTCCACCCAACCCAACAGTTTGATGTGTCCATCAAGCTCCTATATGCAACCCATGTGCATCTTCCCAATGTAGGGCCTTCAAAGATGCATGAACATGCATGAGGTCTTCAACATGACTAAGAATGTGAATTGGGTCAAGTGGGCCCCATGTAATGGTCGTCTAACCATAAGGAGACTGGCTCGGCCCTCCTCCTCCTTTGGTATGGTGTTCGGATGTCCTCATCAATTCTCCTCAGTCGAGGAGATTTCACCTTTCGCGAAATAAAGTTGTAGTGATGCTCGAGGAGATCTGAGTCTCATCATTGAAGCTCTGCCTCTGTGATCCATATATTGTCTGACTTTGGTTTATCCTTCCACTTGACAAGGTATTCCTGGTAACCTCCATGTCATGTGAAAACTGCTTCTTCATCGAAGGTATCCCCTATCTCTTTTCTTCTTCTCGTAGGTATGGATGGTACGGGTAATAAAGGTTGAGAAGATTGGTCAGGTAATGGCCATGGGTTATGGGATAGGTCAGGGGCATCATCATCAAAGTTCATGTGAGGGTTAGGAGGAGGTCCATGAAACGGTACAAGATCTTCCACATGACATATAGAACTGATACCCATGTTAGGTGGAAGATTTATCAAGTAAGCATTCGGACCTAGTCTTTTCAAGATTTTATATGGTCCAACGCTATAGGCTTGTAATTTTTTTATGGTTTCCTGTGAAAACTTTTTTGGACATATTCTAATCATGACTTCATCACCCATAACAAACTCTTTAAACCTATGGTGCAAGTCAGCAATTATTTTGTATGTTTCATTACTTAAATTGATTCTTTTTCTAATCTTCACATGCAAGTCATGCATATGTCGTGTAGATGCATAATTATGACTTGGCAGAGCATACATATCGCAGGGACTTGCACATGTACACATATATTTCTTTAAGTCTTCCGCTTGCGACTTTCACTTATCCCTGGATTATGTTTGCAGTTTGGCTTAATCTATTCCATGTTTTATGCACTCATACAGACAACATACATTCATCATTACATATGTTGCATAAGTGATGTTTTGGAACTCGGGAGTTGAGTTATGCTCGATCCCCGAATTTCAGGGCGTTACATGAGCTGTCACATAGGCAGATCTTTAGGGGGGGGGCATCAAATGCACAGTGTTGGTGCCCAACACACATCACGTTGGGGCCCACGGCTGGGACCCACGGTCCCTGCCTCCAGCATTAAACGCAACAGGACGCTGCTGCAGCGTCCTCTGGACGTCAGCAGCAGCAGCGTCTGCTGCTTAATTTTTTTTATTGTTTTTCTATGGATTTTCGTACGTGGGGCCCGCATCAGGAGAATTCAACCCAACCATTACATTCTAGGACTCAAGACAGACCAAACAAGCCTAATATTCAGCATGTTTCGGTGTGTAGAAATATCAGTGTGGATTTTAACGGTAAAAACCAATATTTTCTATGAAATGGCCTACCAGATAATCGGATTAACTTCATTTTTTAGCTCAACGCCTAAAATGAACAGGGGAACGGGATGGACGGCGTGGATCAACCCCATACATCAAGGTGGGGCCTGCATGAGCGGTCCACCCAAGGTTTAGAATCAAACTGATATTTTTGTTTTCTGTTTGCTGGACGGTACACCACACTGTCAATTCATACTTCACTGTCTAGCCACGTCCAGCGTCCCTGGACACTGGATGGTTTGGGTAACACATTTAAGGTGGGCCCCACCCACAAACGTGCTACCAGGGTGGGCCACCAAATGGCTGGATGATGTGGATAAGACATACATCAAGGTGAGGTACATCCGGGTGGGCCACACGGCCACATCATCACACAAAAATGAAAGAGAGAGGGAGAGAGAGAGAAATAGACACGTGTGATGGAGGGACCCCGACACTATGGGCCCTCCCTTTTCATGCATTCAATCATACATCGAGTGGGTCCCTTTACATGTGGGCCCACCAAATCAAAAATCAACGGTGGAGATTCCTTTTTCACCAAAATGGAAGGTCTAGATGACATCTTTCAAACTAGAAAGTAAACATCATGATGGGGTCCATGGAAAATGGCCCCATCATGGAATGATCATGAGAATTATAGTGGGTCATCGGCCACATCTTGGGTCCCAAGTGAGATCCATACCATCAATCGGTAGGCCCCACTTAGCCCATCATCAAAGCATTAAATCTAAGCCTATAAAACACCCACATTCGATCTCTTCTTCCTTCTTCCGCCAATGCATGCTACAGCTCCATAGGAACAATTTCAACGGTTGAGATGAAACTTGGATGGTAGAGATGGGAGATAGAAAGTGGGCCACACAAAGCTCTCTCATGGAGCTTGGACGTTGGATGCTCTCATGGGGTTTGCTTGAAAAAAAATGAAGAAATGGGAGAGAGAGAGAGAGAGAGAGAGAGGATGGGATGTAAAGAGAGAGGGATGGGTGAGTGAGTGATGGGTGAGTGATGTGTACTTGACATGTAAGGAATGGGTAGCTTTGACTTTGGGGTTGCTTTTGGGGATGGGAATGTACTTGACATGATATGGTGATTGATGGGACATGTTGTAGAGATTCTCTTGGGATTGCAAACGTGCGGCATTTTCTCGAACTGAACGTGGGCCCACATCTCCTGGCCCTGGTATCGCCTCGGCAAGTAATACGCGATGTCAGAACCACGGCGACGGTGGTTGAGCCGACTCAAATCTACGGGATACGACTTAAGGTCGTGCGCAAACGTCGATTATAGGTCGCGGATTGCCGGAATTCGATGGGAAGGATTGCGAGAGTCTACGGAACAGTATGGACTAGGATACAGGCCTTACAGCTGTAACCTCAAGTAGCACCTCCATAATAACCTTAAGTGTTACCTCACTTCCCACGTGGGCATACAGCGTCAAATCAGCTTTAGTCTCTCTTTCAAACTCTTTAGCATTAACCATAGGAAGAGACTCAAGTTAGAGTTTCATCACATCTTCAGGACCACATTTCTTGACATCCTCCTTTTCCGATGTGCTTTTGGGATGGAAAGGCATCGAGATAATCATTTTGCCTTCATACATAAACGAACACGTATTCGAGCAACCGAATAATGTTGCGTCACTGTCATATAACCAAGGCCTTCCAAAAATGATGTGGCATATATCCATAAGCAAAATATCACACCACAATGTGTCTATATAGGAATCAAACTGCATGGGAATAGGACAATGCTAAGAAACCATAATCAAAGATGCATCAGCCCATGAGAGTGAGGAACAACTAGCATACCTAAGCGGTCCACGGTGCTAGCAGAGACCACATTGATGTAACTGCCACTATCAATGATCACCTTGCCATTTTTACCACCACACTTGGCATAAGTGTGGAAAATTGAATTCATGCGTCAATCATCACTTTCTGCAATCTAACTTAAGGCGCGGCTAACAATTCCAAATGACACAGTCTCAACTCCTTCAATTTGATCCACAGCTTGTGATTGAACATCTTTCCCGGTGTTGGGGTTCGCCTGAAGGGAAGCTGCAAGATGATTGACACGTGTATTGGTCACAGTCAACTAAGTCGCGATGGTCCCATTGTGCGCTTCAATGGCCGTCAGACAGTGGTTGATAGCATTAAGGGCCTTGGTAATTTGTTCTAGATTCATAGTGGGATGTAGGCCAAAACCACGTCCATAACGAGTTAGCATACACAAGGTAACTCTTAAGGAAAAACCTAGATCCTAAGGTAATGTTATGACAAAGACAAAACCAACCTAGAGATCAAATTGGAAACACTAGAGACACTAATCTGAGAATTCAGCAAGCTATTAACCTAAAATACTACCCTGAAAATTCAGTAGAATGGCAATCTGAGAGTACCGAGCTGAAAATTCAGCAAGAGTGTAATTTGAAAATTACGAACTGAAAATTCAGTAAGGTGACAACTTGAGATTACTACTCTGAAAATTCAACAATTGTATAAGTGGAAAACTCTAGCTGAAAATTCAGCAACGAGACACTCCAAACTAGAAATAAAAATCTGCAATATGATTCTAAATTCCATATGCAATGTATTCTCTAATAACCCTAGATGTGACTCTAACCTAAGTGCAACATAAAAATCATATGCTAAACCTATGTCTCTAATACCAAATTTGATGCAGGACACATGATTTAATGTTAACATGCAACATGGAGATTATGAAAGAGTCCATAAAGTAATTCAATTAACAAAAGATGCTAACCCACCAAGTAATTAAGAGTATACAATAAGAACTAAAATATGATTTAACCTAAATCATATACCCGCATGCTAAAAAAGCACATAAATCAATTAAAACTAGGCCCGGTGGAAGGATAGAACTTCCAATTTAGCATAGCACGTTCCACACTTAATGGACTAACTTTTAGGTTTTATGATTAAAGTTAGGAAGGGAAAAAATTTAAATTTAAAAAATTAGGGTTCATGGAAATTAGGGATTTTGGAATTATGATTTTTAGAAATTGGAAAAAATAGGAAATTGGGGATCTAGGATTTAGGGTAGGGTTATGGATGGGGAATCAAGGAGTTTTGATGGGAGAAGGGGAAATCAAAGGATTGAGCGGTTGTCTATATGGTCAGCCTAGGGGCTCGCACGTGTGGGTCGTTGGCTAGGTTTTTGGGTCCTCAATGGTTGATTTTGGTTGGGATTGAAGTTGGATGATAAAAAGTTAAAGAAAAATATTATTTGGATCGTCTTAGATAGGAAGGGAAGAAGAGATATAAAGTTTTTAACAAAATACCTCTTTTGAATAGAAATGAAGAGAGAAGGAAGATGATAGATGGAAGCCTCGAATCTCCGTTGAATAGGGAATGGAATCACACCACACCCAAGCTCCAAATCACATGGAGTATTCTTCAAATCACATGAAAGAGAGAAAACACAGCTTCTTTTTTTTCAAAATAATAACATTAGGGCTTCACACACCCATCTTTCTCTTTTAGTCTCAGAAAAAATACCTTTTTTCTAAAAGATGCTCTCAGATAAGATTATCAACATAAATATGCTTAATAAATTAAAATTGTTCCTAACTCCCTAATGTCAACAAAAATATAAGTGATACAAAAAATAATAAAACATGTAAATAATAAACAACTAAACTATTTTATGGCCCATGAGGGTCCACGATCAAGATGTCTGATGATGATGATTCAACCAATGGTCTGATCATTGTGTCCACCCAATCCAACGGTCCGATGTGTCCATCAAACTCATATATACAACCCACGTGCATTTTTTCAGTGTAGGGTCTTCAAATATGCATGAACATGCACGTGGGGTCTTTAACGTAGCTAGGAATGTGAATTGGGCCAAGTGGGCCCCATGTAATGCCCGTCTAACCATAAGGAGACTAGCTCAGCCCTCCTTTGGTATGGTGCTCGGATGTCCTCATCAGTTACCCTTTGCCGACTCAAAACTTGGAGAAGTCAGCTCAAAATAATAAGTCATTGATCAGCCAATGGTCATGTGGATGAAATAATAAAGGTAGCTGAGAATCAAACCTTTGGCCTGCATTATGCCAGTAAAAACCATAGCAAGCATTGACTGCTTCTTAGTTAATTTCAAGTATTTTATGGATGATTCACAAATATTTTAACTATCACTAGTTAGTTATTAAATAATGAGTTGAATTAAGTAAAGACTCATCTCAAGTTGATCCGACCAGGCTGGACGTCAAGTCGTGTCGAGTTTTCAGGTTTTAAATGATGCCCTGTACTATCTTTCTAGGCTGTCAATGGGTCAGGTTTGGGTCAGGTCCTATAGTACCCATAACCGGTATAACCAGGTTCAGGTATCACCGAGTCCAGGTCCTTTCAGGCCAGGGTCTAGTTCTTGAAAACCCAGACCCAGATACCCTCGGTGTCCATATCCATTCCCATTTTTGAATCTAGGTTTCAGATTGAGTTTTGAGACAAATAAGAGCATTTATATCAACGTGGTCTCTATTGAAAAAGAAACATCTCACAAAGGACATATGATCGTTGCATAAATAGGCATTGGATTAAGAAAAAACACCCAATGCCTTCTCCAACCTTTCCTCGTCATCATACTCCATTTTCAGACCACAATTTCCTCTGAATTCCACCACCAATTTAGTTGATATTAGAATGTCCTCATTTGATCAAAAGTAGATCTTAAGCAGGCATGACTGGTAGCACTTGTTTTTTAAGTTAAACGATAGCTCTCAAGTAAGACCATTCAGTTCAATCACTCAAATCTCATCATGCATTCAGTGGATTGTGGTACCAGATACCACCATGCTCTAACATATATTATTCTCTCTCTCTCCAAAAAACTTCTACCACTCAGTTTTGATGTGACAATTATCAAATATTGATAATCGGATGGACTCACAGCATGCTTCATCCCAAACTTCAAATATTTAACTTTTTCACAAAACCGGTACTTGTTAAAAGCATGAACATTGATCGCACCGAACTGTTGGAGAGAGAATAATGTCTTCTGCATTGAGATGAGCCTGGCTAAAAGTATCAAACCCTATGATCTCAAAAAGTTAGATTCTGTCTTTATAAACTTCAAAAACTGTTTCAAGTAAATCGACTGCCGGAATCACTCTCTCCTACCACCCAACCAAAAAAAATATTTCCTTCAAGAAAGAAATTACGGAGGCATACAACGACAAAATAACTTTTTTCATAAATAAATAGCAAGCCATTTCAATATATGCAATGAACCTCCAAAGGTTCAAATAATGCACAACTTAAAGAAGTTAATAGTTAGCCTTTACGATTTACAGAATATAACATGTACAGAGGCAAGCGAATTTACTTCTCCCAACCATCGTAATCAACACTATCGTTAATATTTAGAACATGTAACTGTATGCATAGAGCATCAGTAAAGACCCAAGTCATGCATTGCAGATTTCATATAAAAGCCCACTGATGATTCCATTTTTAACATAAAAAGCTACGATCAGAAGCAAGGAGGAAAACAACCCAAAAAGAGGGGGCAAGAAAGGTACACCATTAAAGTGCCATAGGCATGAGTATTCATGGCGACTCAAATTTTCTGGAGGATGTATACAAGAAGTAAGAGAAGGCAACGTCTCCAAAAATTTTCAACAAATTCTCCACCCAGAAGGCAGGTTGGCCTCCAGCAGATTGCGGTAGGAATTCAAACCAGTCTTGGGTTAGGGAAGAATTTGAGCTATCTTTGACACATGTCAAGCATCACACTGGTTCTGTATGAAATGGCACGGTTCCATGGACAGTATGGCAGAACAGAATCCAGCCTGGTGGTCATATTGTGTACGAATCTTTTAATCTGATAGTGTAAAGTTTGAAAGAATGCAGCACAAAAATTTAGCAACTTAAGCCTCAAAAAACTAAAAAAATAAATAAATAAATAAATAATAAAAAATAAAAACTAAGTAAAATATCCAATCAGTGGGACAAGCTGAATCATATTGACATTATTTATCTAAACAACAAGAGATTGACGAAATACATCACCTCCATGCCAGTCCTAGTCACCTTAGTCGAGGGAAGAAATTTCTTCACGAACTCCAAATCAAGCTGAGCCAGTTATCCTATTCACCTAGTGAGCAATTTTCAGAGTTCCAAGACAGCACGAGTTGCAAACCTAAAGAGCTTGAAAACCAAAAATGAAGTTCTGAATCACATTAGGAAGACCCTCCAGGAGAAGTAAATTGCCGAGCATGAAGATTTGACCATAGCATTAAACCTTAGAAGAAGTTTTGGCATCACCTTTCATGTTAATAGCTGGAATTTATCAGATCTGCATGCTTGTTGCATTGCACGTCACCCCAAAATGAACTTGAACGTGTATGAGGGTGATATATCAATCTAGACCATCCATCGAATCAAGCCCACTATCCATAACCCTAGTTCTAAAAGGTAAAGCAATTGGATGATGCTAACATCTGACCAATTAGCATGCAAAAAAGAACAGTCAGGATAATTGACAGCAAAACTGATAATCATCAACTTGAAATATCCAGTTGACCACACAGCCCACACCTTGGATTATTGATGGTTATAAAGAATTACTTCAATTGGACATTGCTAGCCTATAAGCATTCGAAGAATGCAACATTTGCACACATATGTGACATGCCTTCATTATTCACCCAGCCAAATCAGCTGTTTAGACACTTGACCACAAAGAATCCCGCACCAAACGCTTCTAAGTAAGATTCTCTTGGTAAAGAAAGGTAAAGATAAATCTTTTAGTTCGAATTAAAATGCAAAACAACTTTACTTCCTACAGAAATACTCTTTGAAAATTGAAACATCCCATCTTCCTCTCACCCTCATTCCAACCCATGAACGGCTGTAGATAAAATTGTTTCTTTTTTGTTAGTCCTCAATTTCATAATCTTTTGAACAATTAAACGTAATTTTTTTCAGTAAAACTTCAATTTTTTGCTAGACATATTGTCTGCTTCCTTCTTTTTTTCTAGTCTAGAATTATTATTTTTAATTAATAAGACAATTCCTCCCTCATTTCAAAAGGAAGTACTAAAAATTTGCATGTTTTTTATTGTCTCTCTAAGATGTAAAATTTAAGAAAAAAGAAACAGAAACGTTTATGTCATACTCATACATGTTATTCCCGTAGGTGAGATCCAAGGACCCTGCTACAGTGTACGTGTCATGCATGGTCATTATGGCACAACTGTAGATAAGAAAAGATCCATGAATCATATAATTCCTTATCAAAGAAAGGCAAGGTCATTAATAAGGAAATATAGCACACTCTACTAGGAAAGAACCTTTTATTTAATTTCTTCTATTGAATAAATTCATATTTTCATTCATAAATTTTTTTTAAGGTAACAACAAAATAGTTTCATAAACTATTTGGTTCTTTAATTGAATAAAATATTGTCAAAACCTACACTTTGTACTGGAACAGGATTTTGACAATCATATCGATGTCTGTGCAACATATGATGTAAACTATCCAATCCAAGGGTTGGAAAACAGATGGTTATAGCGAAAAATGCCAACATTCCATTGGCTACAATCATCCAGTCGATATGATTCTTTGAAGGTGACCTATAAGGTGTGGGATGGACTGGATGCAAAATCAAGAATTGTGATATGGACTGCCCACATGTTCAAATGCAATTAGGTGCAATATAACTTGCAAGCGACAAAATGCAGGGAAGCATTTCCAGTGACTGGTGCACCAAGAAGAAGCCATCAATTAATTAGTTGCAGAAGGGATAATCTCAAAACTGATTGATCAGTTTACGAAGAAAAAGATAGATTTTCATACAGACATCCACAAGAGCATGATTCGCCACGAATTCATCCAGCTAAGTCAGACTGTGTCAAAGTGACTGGCTTCAGAGCAGAAAGATTTTCATACAAACATCCACAAGAGCATCATTCACCATGAATTCATCCAGCTGAAGTCGGACGGTGTCAACGTGACTGGCTTCAGAGGCCAAGCTGGGAAACTTGAGTGGTACATGAACTCCATCAATGGTCCTGAAATCACAATAGTGTTGTCCAAATTTCCAGGAACACAAAGTGCTTGAAAAAAGGTCAAATCATCAGGCTTGCTTAACAATTGCTGCTAAGAACATGTCACAGATCCTGCAGCACGAGAGACAATCTCCTGAAATATGAAGTCAAACAAAAATAAGGAAAGAAAAAGAAAAAAATAGAGAAATGCACAAGAACATCTCTTCACCGTGCTTTTCTCCAGCCAAGTCATGCAGTGCAAGCAGAGAGAATTTTTAAGGTACATGGCCTCCAAAGGATCAACATTTGGAACAGGCAACTAGGAGCCATGTGTCTCATGTTTAAGTCCAAATTTTCCGGGTACATTGAGGTGCCCGAACATGACTAGAATATCATCAGAGCTTGATTTCCTACTTAAGAGTAAGAAAATGACAGACATCACATGTCCTGAACCACAAAAGACAATGTCTAGAAATGTAGTGGAGAGTTCATAAGGGCAAATAGAAAGATCAATGACTGCACACCATATTGTCACCAATGCACCCATCTATCCATGTCAAGCAAGCTGGCACGACACCTGATTTTAGAGATCGAGCACTGAAATTGGGATGAAGACGAACTCCACAATGATCAGTTTGGAAAAGGCAAATTGCAATCATGTTCAATTTAAGGTACGGATTCTCAGGCACAAAAGGTACAGAACTTTCATTTCTAACCGCTGGTACCCTGAAAGAGGATTTTACGCGAAGTGGCATGTAAGTAAACCCATTAAAGTGGTAAGAGGGACAAACAGACAACCATAAGAAAATTGTAAGTGGTAGCTCCATGTAAACAAGAGCTACTTGCATATAAAGGTACAACAAAAGCCAGCTAGCTGATATAAAACTAAGAGTTTTACAGTAGCTGTAGTTATAGGAACATGGAAAGAAGTCTTGTAGTATTAAACAAAAACAAAGCCGCAGCAGTTTCAAGAGTCTGATTTTAAGTGATACTTGCCATGTATCCAAAAACTATATCACTGTTGGCGACAACTGAACAGCCCAAGGAGCCCTGTGAAGAAAATTCTGCAAAAGGTCGCACCATCTGCAAATATGATAGACCAAAATAAACAATTCAGGGAGCATGTGTCTTTGATTTCTCCACCAGGACAATCCGACCATTCCACTCCGTTTGGTCAATAGCTCGGATCGCTGCATCGGCATCTTCATCTCTTTCCAAGGATAAAAATCCAAAACCACGAGAATCCCCCGTCCTTAAAGGAAAAAAGAAAGAAAAGTTAAGGCTTCAAGCTTTCATCGCCAGCAGAAAATTGCAGATAAAAAAGTCTTCAGGAGTCCTATATCTATCCACTCTGCAAGTTTTCCCAAGCAAACATTACAAAGAAATAAAAGGAGCAGGAGAAACATAAGCTACATAAGTGTTACAAAAAGATCAAGGAAAAGAGCAAAAGAAAATATGGCAATTAATGTCAACATCTTCGTACCTTGATTTAGGAAGAAGGTTCATATTTCAAACAGAAATTGCACAAAGTTTCTATACTCAGAGCCTATTAAAATGATTAAATTGTCTGGAGTTGTTCGTTGCATATAGCAGCGACAACCCAAAACCAAAAAAAGATAAGCAGAGTCAGCAAACTGCCTCAACATTCATGCACACAAATATAACCTGAATACTTAAAAACAAGACCACTAGTGAACGAGGACTGGGCCAAAAATCCTTCAATTTCTTGTGGTTAACTCTTATGTTACGTAATATCAGCATGAAAATGGAGCCAACAAAAAGTTCTTCCCCGTTTTAAGGCATAACCTCAATTCATGTATTTTGTATACAAGTAGACAAGTTCTCTAATTCATACACTTCGGTACATCAATTAAAGATGTGATTTGTCCTCATTTTGCATTGAATGAGGGAGTAGATAGTGCATTATTAGCAATGTTCGAATTATCTCCGATATTATCTTTATCTCCAGCTCAACGATACCGATAACACTGGTAGCAATACCGATAATGCTGGTAGTATCAGAAATTCTAGGTATTAGCAATGTATCGCTAAGTATCACCAATGTATCAATATCGCTAATGTAATCGCCAATATTTTCAACCATGTAAATTCTAGGCGTCGCTTGTATTACCAATGCATCAATATCACCACTGAATCACCAATATTTTCGACTATGTAAATTCTAGGTAATGCTTGTATCATAAGTGTATCGAAGATATTTCAATAATATCACTGAAGAATTGATATCATCAAAATTTCGTTTATAAGAAAAAAATTTATTTCAATTTTTTTCATGGCCACATGGTTGTATGTAGTGTTCAATTTGTCATTGATAATATTGATAATATCTCGATATTATCGATATCGCAACATGCGCGATATTGAGACCACAATCTTCCGTTTCCTTTCCAATTGTTAATGATTTCTTAGTGAAATATCATATGTTGTTGATATTTTGCAATATCGATAGAAGGTTGGATGGTTAAATAGGCCAGATTGGATGGTTGGACTGATTTCTTACAACAACACATGTTTTTAAGGCCCCATTAAATGAGAACTTGTTGTGTATGCATTGTTTTTCCAAATTTTTTATTCTAAATATGCAAATATGAACATTTTAACATCTCTTGAAATTTCACTGAAAATTCCACCGTGTTTCCCATGTTTCCCTGCATTTCCAGTTATCAACGATATTATCACCGATATCGATATTGTTTCTGTATCCCTTGCCAACGAAACTTGTAGTGATACTGATACTTCGAACATTGATTATTAGTATGTAACTAGGTGCCTATCTTCTCTTTGGTCTCTTTAGCTCTCCAATGAGGGAAGTTTTCTTGTCATTTGACTGATAATAGGATCGTTTTGATCATCTTGCACCCATGACCCAACTTTGTGGGTACTTAATAATTAAGCGTGATCGTATTGGTATAGAAAGCAAAACATCCCTGTAAACAAGTTCTTTAATTTAGCAGCTCTACTAGTTCTATGCAGTGGTATACTTATATGAGTTCAAATTTTAGGAGCCAAGGGTTCGCTAGAATCAAACTTGATGCAACCTAAGAAGGGTTCCCATGAAATCCCCAGAGTGGAGCCCACAATATAGCAAGACAGTTTTTTAAGCCCCTTGCAGTGGTCAGATCTTAGTTGCACGATCCATCCAATCGAGTGCCACTCCCACTTTGAATCACACTTCGGAACCGCACTCCCACTCCCACTTAGTAGCCATTTATACTTGCTAACATATGAAAACAGACGCTTCCCACTCCCTCACCCAAATCTGTTGCCACATCACTTCATGCTTTGTGCACTATAGATTAGATCAACCTACGGGTCCCATTTAAATGATCAATTAATTAGTGATTGAGCATGTGCTTTCTTTGCTGGAATCATGAAGAGACATTCTAATGCAGGGGCATTTTCACACCGGGCTCGAGTGGGGTAGCCTGTGGGATGCGGGGACACACTCGGGGTGGGCGGCCCATGTGAGGCGGGTGGCTCGTGTGAGGTGGTACCCATGTGATTTGGGACTCACGAGGGGGATTTGGCCGAGGTCCTAACCCATGAGATGTGGGGCCTGGGCTATGAGATAAAGGAATTAATTCGTCATGCTCTAATAGTTCGAGCTTTTAGAGCAAGTGGTTAATTGTCCTGCATCAAATTGGTATCAGAGCGGGAGGTCTCGGGTTCCAGACTCTTCACCAGGGGTGATTAATACAAGGGCATTTTCACACCAAGCTCGAATGGGGTAAGCCTGTGGGATGCGGGGACACACTAGGGGTGGGCGGCCCGTGTGAGGCGGGTGGCTCGTGAGAGGGGGGGCCCACCCGTGTGAGGCGGTACCCATGTGATTTGGCTCCCACGAGGGTGGTTCGGCCAAGGTCCTAACCCATGAGATGTGGGGCCTGGGCTATGAGATAAAGGGATTAATTCACCATGCTCTAACAGTTCGAGCTTTTAGAGCAAGTGGTTAATTGTCTTGCATCACATTCGACCACCAAAGCTAAGCACATAGTATGCTTTCCTCAACCTCTTCCGGTATCTACTGGGCATTGCCGCAATCCAGAAAGAAGACCTCTTTATTAGTTGGGATGCTCGCACCTTCAAAAACATGGCAAATTTCGTGGTGATTTCTTTATCACACTACTTTATTGGGTACTAAAGGAGAGAAACAAAAGATTTTTTGAAGATAAGTCTTCTTTGACTGATAAAATCCTTGAGAGAATTAATTTATCCCTTATCAAGTTGGGCCCAAAATCAAATCATTTTAAATAAATAGCAACTTTTGATATGTTTAGAAGCTGGTACGAAATTATAATCAACTGTAGTAGTTGTCATTGAAGATAGCTTGATGGTCTCCTCCACCCGCAAGATGTTGGAAGTCAAATGTGGATGGCAATTTGATGGGTAACACAGGGAGTTCCAGTGCAGGAGTGGTTTAATATGACCAAGGTAAGTATTGTCTTGGTCCTCTAGACTGCATTGACTTCGACATAACTTGAACCACTCATCCCTAAGGAGCCCAACAATTCCAGTACTACATCACAAATCCCAATTGGCCCTGGATTCCAATAGAGTAGCCCTCAAAATTGACTTTGAGATGATTACCAGGATGGTGACACAGAAAAAGAAAAAAGTGAACTCCATAGGTGTTGCAGCCAAACCTTGGCGTCCATGAGATTTAATCTTCCAGTCCTTGTTCCAGGTGGTTTGAGTTAGTCAATAGTTAAAATCTCTTCTTTTCTTTTTTTTCTTTTTTTCTTTTTTCTTTTTTTTGGGGAAGAGGAAGAAACTATTTTTTATTTTTATTTTTAAGATTAAATGAAGAAAAACAGAGCTTCTAGAACACCATAAAGGATGCGAAATCCCCCTAGCAGCTTAAGAAGATGCTAGGACGTTAGCATCAATATCCACTGTAGCAAATAAAATGTTCAGCCTGAAAGATTGTACTTTAACCCTCGTCATAACATCTTGGTGAATCCCTTCCCCCCAACAACTTGCTGCTGATGGAAATGCATGTGGATCGTTCTGACTGTCGCCATGACAACAAGCAGCCGACACATTTGTCATTTTCCTTACAACTAGCTCCACTGCACCTGAAAAAAACTTTTCAAACACAAGATTAAGCACACTCATAGCTGCACCAAGAGGCTTCAGCTTACTCCAAAGAATCTCATTCCACTTACTGAACAACAGATAGGCCTTGAAGGCCTCATGATTTAACGTCATAAACTGGATCCACCCATATCTTACCAACAATCATCTATTCAAATGATCCTCATCTTCAAAGACATGCCTATTTCTCTCAAGTTACAGCCAATGTTTCTGTAACGATAATGGTGGCTGTAACGGCCACCACTTTTACCTTTATGGTACAGGCTGTAACAGCCATTATGGCCTCCGTAAGAACCTTACAATATCTTTTTTTTATTGAAAAAAAAAAAAACCAAAAAACCTATATCGGCCCCATAATAGACCATTACGGCCTTTACGGGAGGCATATCAGGCCGTTATGGGGACTGCACTGGCTGTTACAAGTCATTTTTTTACGACTCCATAATGTGTAACGGTTGCAACCATTGCCTTTAAGTAATGGCCTTAACAATCCCGTAACAGCCATTACAGCACACCATGGCTACAGCTCCCAACAAACAGCAAGAGGTAAGAGCTTAGAACTCTGCCCTCGCACTTAAACAAGCTGCTTTCCCAAGTTTTGGCACACCTCATGCACTTTTCCGTTAAGCAGCCACCCAATACCAAACATATTGAAGAACCTGGCCCATATTTTGCAAGCAGAAGCACCATGGAGCAACATATGATTGGAAAATCCCTCCTCTTTCTGGCACATTACACATCTGTTGGGAATGCTTAAGCTCCCCCTTGGAAGATCGACAGTTAAGTTCTCCTTCACCATTATCCACACAAAAGCCGAAAGCTGGGAGGGAGCAGCTGAAAACCAGACCGAAAAAATTCAGTATCATTCCTGGTGAGCCTCTCGAAGAAAGATTTGATGTAGAAAAAGTATAAGAGTCTGTCCACCTCCAAAATTATAAAGTCATTTTCGGTGCTCCCAATTGTTACATGTTCTACCAGACCCATCAACTTCACATACTTCAATGTTGATATTTCACATTCTCTTAAACCTTCCAAAGGTTATGCTCTAAACCTGATTCCTCCCAAGAGCAGCCCTACAATCTTTAACAAGATCATCTTCAATGGCAAGCAATCTAAACAGCTTGGAATCTGTCTACCAGCACACAATCCCCTAACCACACATCCTCCCAAAAGTGGATTTTGTCGCCTCTATTCACCTTAAATCCAGTCCCATATGCTAGAAGTCTAACCCATCATGCCTTGATGCCCTACCTTACAAATATCCTTTTAGACTTCAAATTTCAACCAGCTATTTGCACAATTAGGGTCCCTACTCCCAACCCATACTGTCGAAGCCATATTTTTCATCCACAATTCTCCTCTACAAGGCTTTTCTTTCAGTCCGAAATTTCCACCACCACTTGTGCAAACTTCAGTTTCTTTATTTCATCCAGCAAAGCCCCAATCCTCCTTCACTCTTAGTAAGTTGGATTTCCTGACAATTGACGATGCAAAGATTTTTCTGATCCCTTCTTCCTAACATAGAAAATCATGCAGAATCGTCTCTAGTTTGTGTGCAACTGCAACTGGAACTTTAAACAAAAAGACAAAAAGTAGACTGGAAGGTTTGACATTGCTGCTCTTATCAGCGTAATTTGACCACAAAATGCGAGAGCATTTCTTCCACCTCACGAACCTCATCTTGAACTTTCAAATAATAGAGTTTCAAGACAACTTCCACCTCGACTCCAAGAGAAGGCTGAGGCACGAAATTGGAAAGGCCCCACTCTTATGCCCTAAGATAGAAGCCACATCCTTCACCCAATCCCCTAAGGCTTCAACACAAATGAGCAAGCTCTTGTGCAAATTGAGTTTAAGCCCAGAAATGACCTCAAAATATCCCAGTAGGCCCTTAAATCTTTGGATCCGATCGTCCATAGCCTCACACAGCCCAACATATCATCTGCAAATTGAAGGTGGGAGATCGACCAGGAAGAGCTTGCATGGAATCCCTTAATCATATTTAACTCATCTACAATTTATATTATCTTATTTAAACCTTTCGCAGCACGTGAGAATAAGAAGGGTGACATTGGGTCTCTGTTTCTTAATCCTCGGGAGCTGACAAATCCGCCAGAGCGCTGTGGATGAGGACTGAGAAGGATGCCAAAGATATGAACGCCTTGATCCAGCTACACCACTTCTCTCCAAATCCCATTTGCCACAACATGTATAAGCAATGCTGCCAGTCCACATGAGTGTAGGCCTTTTCCATATCAATTTTTCTTACGACCCTTTCCCTCTTTAATTTCGTCTTTGAGCGTGTGCACTTGTTAGCCACTACAATCTTGTCCAAAATTATCTGCCTGAGATAAAAGCACCTTCAAACAGCGAGATTATCAGAGGCATCATCTCCTTCAGATGCTCTGCTAGCAACTTTGGAAGTAATCTTATACACACTTCCTACCCAACAAATCGGTTTCAAATCAAACAACTCTGCCCCCTCAGAACAAGAGAAATAAAAGCTTCGAGCATTTGTTAATCCTAGCCCGTGCATGGAATTCCTTTAACACTACATACCCTATAAGTGTTCTAGCATTGCTGGGGAAAAAATCTCATTGAAAATCAGTCCGGCCCAAGTGACTTATCCACCTCCATGCTCTGAATTGCTTTGACGACCTCTTCCTGACTGAAGCCAACTTCAATCTCTTCAACCGTTTTAATATGTTGACTAGAAATTTAACCCATCCAACCTGGGTCCATTTCACTTAACATCTGAATAAAGCCTTTCACTTGGCTACCCCATGTTTAATTGTGTCCCTATCCTCGAAGTAAATGTTGTCCACAAAGAGCATACTGATGACTTTCATCCTTCTTCTGCCATTGGCCATCCGGTGATAAAAATGCAGCATTGTGGTCCCAACCTTCACCCATAGAGCTTTTGATCATTGTCTCCAAGCTATCTCCCCTCTCAATGATCACCAAGCTTAGCAGCTCAGTTTTACAATTTTGCTCTCCAATCAACAGGCCTTCATCTCTCTCCTTCTCCAGCCTCCTGAATTCTTCAATGGACCATTGCCTCCCACGTTACGTTGCCCCCAAAACTGCATTCCATTCCTTCAATTTATGCTTTAAAAGCTTAAGCTTCTTCATTGTTCTGTGCCCTGCCTACCCTTGAACCTGAAAGCTGTTCCATCATTCCTCGACCATCTTCTTAAAATTTGGATACTTCAACCACTTGTTTTCAAAGCCGAAAGGTTTGTGGCCCTAAGATAGCCTGCCCATCTGGCCATTAATGCTGGCTTAGGAAGGGTCACTTGACAAGAGAATGGAATTTCATGTGCTACTCATTAATGATGGATTTATCCAGTCTTCCACAGAATCAGAAGCTCTTGATTGTTAGTCCACGTGAATGGACTATCATCACCTGGAAGGTCCAACAGCTCATTGTTTTTTATGACATCCATGGACCCCTTCATACCATGAATACCCGTCCATCATTCCAGACTTTTTTTCTTCTGTTTTTTTTTTTTGCAGATCTTTGTATAGAAAGGTCAGCTTTTCCCTTTTTATCTGTATCAGAATAGCAGCAGTCCAGATTCAATCTGACCATTGATCAGTGCAAAACAATCAGATATCTATCTGGATTTTTTTGGATTTCGTACCAGTTTATGGAGAACACATCTATAGAAGCTGATTGATGACTGGATTCCAGTCCGTGGGGTTTTTGGTTCATATGTCTCTTGGTGACTACATATGCCTAGACTGTTTAGTTCAGTTCTTTTCCCTGGATACCTCTGCTGAATATTTTTGCAGTACTTCTTTGAAGGCTGTTTAAATCTCTGGGATTATCCTTGCATACTTGTTAGAGCCAATGTTTTAAATATCAACGATATCGGCCGATATATCCCACAATATATCTTGTATCCCACCTGTGTGATACGAAACGCACAAGTAGTGCCAATAAATCCCACATGTTCAATCCAGTAAGCATTTTCAATTTCCTATTCCTTTTTTGTTGAAATTATGTTAAATCAGTGTCAAATGGTTACAAATCCATTGGTTCTTCATGTTTTGCATGAAAAATCATGGAGTTGGAGCTTTGATTTCGATATCCATTGGTTTTTCATGTTCTCCATGCCTTTTTTTAAAAATTTCTTCAACCAATTGTCAATTGAGACTAATTTTGAAGTACTTAGGAGTATTTGATGAAATGATCATCACATACACTCTAATTTCAAAATTTGAGTGTGGGGGGTCCAATTTGGGGAAAACTCGAAATTTCCCCAATTTTTCCTAAATGGTATGCAATGTTGCACTCCAAACATGAAATCAAGCATGTATGAGGACTGATCTACTGATTTGTTAAGACCTTGTCAAATTTTGAAAAATAAAAATCAATTTTAATTAAAAACTAATAAATTATTATTAAAATATTAGTTTTTTTCAAGTTTCCCTTCAACTAGTTGTCAATTGAGACTAGTTTCGAAGTATTTAGGAGTGATTGATGAAATGATCATCGCATACACTCTAAATGGTATCCATTCAATTTGAATATAGTTGCATTAGTTCAATCAGATTACGCATAGCTTAGGACCCTATACAAAGGAAACCTACTATGTGCCCATTCAATTTGAATATACTTGCATTAGTTCAGTCAGATTGCGCATAGCTTAGGACCCTATACAAAGGAAACCTACCATGCGTACTTCTTTTTTGAGATGTTATGATTTAAAAATGTGTATCAATGTCATTTTTAATAATCCGTGAAGTTTCATTAAAAAATTTAACTTTTTTCACAATGTTTCCCCATGTTTCCCAAAATGTGCGATAAATTACCCGATACAAACAATATATCACATGCGATAACCGATACGTATCTGTATCCCAAGGGTGCAATACGTAACACGATATCGATATTTCAAACACTGGTTAGAGCCAGTGTTTTAAATATCGACGATATCGGCCAATATATATCTTGTATTCCACCTGTGCGATACGAAACACACAAGTAGTAGGATATATCCCACATGTTCGATCCAGTGAACATTTATAAAAAAAAAAAAAAAAAATCGGTAGTTTTTTTTCAAATCATGTTAAATTAGTGTCAAATTTTTACAAATCCATGATTTTTCATGATTCGCATGGCACAAAAAATCGTGTATTGAGAACGTCAATTTCGAGATTTGGAGGACCGAGTTGCGGAAATTATTTTTTTTTAAATAACAAAATCAAACATGTATATAACCTAATCTAGTGATTCTTCTTTTGCTTTTGAATGTATTGTTTGTGTTTCCACATGTCTTCTTACATTTATAAATTATATGAATAGACTTTGAATAAACTTGCATCAATTCAGTTAGACAACACATATATCAGGACCCCATATAAAGAAACCTATTATGTGCACTTGTTTTTTGTAGTGTTTTGATTTGTAAGTGTGTATTGATGTCTTTTTTAACAATCATTGAAATTATGTTGAAAAATTCGATCAATTTCCAATGTTTCCCCATGTTTCCAATAACAACAATGCAGTATGCGATACAACCGATATATCTCATGCGATAACCGATACGTATATGTATCCCAAGGGTGAGATATGCAACGCGATACTGATATTTCGAACATTGGTTAGAGCTGCACCTTCTAAGTGCGGTGCACATAAATATTTTGTGAAATCAAGAGGAAATCAGTTTGCTACTAGTGATAGCAATTCTATTGGTGAATTCATTCTGGCCCTTCATGCTGAATATGAATGCATGAGGAGATTGCCAATCTCCATCAGGGTAATTAATGCAGGGGCATTTTCACACAGGGCTCGAGTGGGGTCACTTGTGGGATGCAGGGGCACACTCGGGGTAGGTGCGGCCCACGGAGGAGGTCTCGTGTTCGAGACTCCTCACCAGGGGTGATTAATGCGCATTTCACACCGGGCTTGAGTAGGGTAGCCCGTGGGATGCGGGGACACACTCGGGGTGGGCGGGCCATGTGATTTGGGGCCCACGAAGGGTGTTCGGCCGAGGTCCTAAAACCCATGAGATGTGGGGCCTGGGCTATGAGATAAAGGGATTAATTCGTCATACTCTAACAGTTTGAGCTTTTAGAGCAAGTGGTTAATTGTCCTGCATCAAATTGGTATCAGAGCAGTAAGTCTCGTGTTCGAGACTCCTCACTGGGGATGATTAATGCAGGGGCATTTTCACACCGGGCTCGAGTGGGGTTACTTGTTCGATGCAGGGGCACACTCGGGGTGGGTGCGGCCCATGGAGGTCTCGTGTTCGAGACTCCTCACCAGGGGTGATTAATGCGCATTTCACACCAGGCTCGAGTGGGGTAGCCCGTGGGATGCGGGGACACACTCGGGGTGGGCGGCCCATGTGATTTGGGGCCCACGAAGGGGGTTCGGCCGAGGTCCTAACCCCTGCGATGTGGGGCCTGGGCTATGAGATAAAGGGATTAATTCGCCATACTCTAACAATTCGAGCTTTTAGAGCAAGTGGTATATCCTCCCCTAAGGTTCGTGTTTCAACCATATCCTCTTCTTTGGACCGTTCATCACCTCCTCCTTTAGAAAAAGCCACTATGCAGAAATTCAATTACGACAAAGCCTCTCCGTCAATGAGATGACTAAACCAGAAACTCCAAGAAATCAGCACCGCTCGTCCCCATTTCCCCATCCCTTCTTCAACTCCGACCATTTGCATCAAAGAAACATATGTGGACCCCATAATTGAGAGTGCAAACGTTCCAGAGAAAACCCTAGGTTATGTGGACCCTATAGTGAAATGTGGTTTTCCCCCTCTCAACCAAGAACGCACACGACCAAAATAGCATAACAAAGCTAATGGGGGTGCATGTATGGTTCGAATGTGGGCCTCGCCTCTGATTATTCGTCTGTACCAATGAAATGCCGCCACATCACTTTAATAACTCTCTCACTACTAAAGCATTCAATAGGAAATCCACGTCCATCGCCATGAACCCATGACCATCTCTTTTAGGTGATCTTCACCTAGAAGAGTCACCCGTATGAACTCTATTAAGCTCTTTGTCACCACAATTGTCAAAGGTCCTACACGGCCCGTCATTGCAGCTCCTGCTGGAATGCTACAACCCGTCCATGAAGTTAAAGTATTCCTTCTCAAGCATGTTAGGAATCTCTAGCATGAGCAATGATATCTTAACATACTTGCGAATTAACCCTGCGTGCTTCAATAGCTTCGAGTTTCACTACGCCAAGTAATTGACATTCTCAAGATAGAATTGCTTCTTGATGTCATCCCAAGTATCTCAAATTCCTTGTTCCTCGTCCACACGATGCCTCTAGCATCATCATGCGAATGACTTACATTGCCGCTATCCATACCTTAGCCCTCTCATCTTCTAGTGAAATGTCCTCGAAGTAATGCTTCAACTGCCAAAGGAAGTTATTTAGATCCCAGTGACCCTCAATCCATGAAAGGTCCTCAAGTCTAGCATCCATACCTTCGTTGCTCCAGCCATCGCCAAACTCCCATTGGCCATGTCCCTTTTCCGCAAGGCCCAATCACCTCTCATCTCCTCAACCTACTCCTTAGCATGTTGAGGGGCTCCAAAATTGTAGTCTGGAGGTTTCCCTCTCTCAATATTGGGTCTCAACCAGCATGTTTAGATTTCCCCCTTGAGTTCCTCAAGCATATTGTCAAGGTCCTCAATGATGTTACATATTACTTCAAATCATTCTTGCTCATCGTCCACAGCAAGCTCCACCCATGCAAGTCGTGCCTCCAACGATGCCAAAACATCATGGGACCTCATTGTCCTTGGCATGTTGGCGCTAACTCCCTCATTCCCACATGCTTGCTCATTGTTGATCACCTTTGATGGCATTGCATTTCTCTTATCACACAAGGGTTACAGCCCTTCATAACATTGATCTAATGCCACTTCTCACAACCTAAGTGCCTCCCAAAAGTGAATTGTACGCAAGGTAGTCAAAATAAAGAAATTCTAATGGAATTTCTCTGGTGTTCCTCCACTTGGGTAGATTCTTTTTCCAATAGCCTAGTTTTATTCCGCTTTTCCAATGTTCTGCTAGTGGGAGCCCTCGTCAGTAATTTCAAATCATCAGCTTATTTATTGAAGTGGGGTGATTGCAACTACATAACAGTCATGGTAGAAAGTTAGTAACGATGGTGCATGTTATGCAATACGAGACTGTAACACCTAATTTTAAATTTTAAAAAAATGGTTCATAACAGGCTGATAACGACAATTATAGGCCCATAACAGGCTAATATAAGGCCATAATGGCCCGATACATTTTTCTTTTAAGAAATCAACCGTTACATGCCTATAATGGCAACTGCAGGGGTCATCTACATCATAACAATCGTTACAGGGGTCGTCTGTATCATAACAACCATAAAGTTGGCCATTACAGCCACTATTACCATTATTGAATATCTTGACTATACGACACTCGTACGCATTCCCGTCATGAGGAGTCTGCCTATCCCCCAAGTCTCCAAGTGTCATGCACTAAACCACCGGATGCAATAAGACACGAGAATGGCAGAATACTTTGTATTACTCAAAAGCTCCAAAGGTTACTTCTTGAGGATGGTTACAAATGAGGACCATCCTTATATAGACCCAAGAAGTACATTTACATAAATGGTTGCAATGGCAATGTGACAATCATCCAATGGCCGAGAATGCTATAAAACTATTCTAAAATAATCTACATTACTATTGCTACAAAGACCACTAGAGAACTCTAAAACATTTTAAAGATCTTCACACTATTTGACACAACTTTACGTGATTTTAATCGATGGATGAGCCTCTTGGAGTCATTCGACTATGACATCATGATCCCATATGGTGGTATGTCTCTTGACCATTGAGTAATCGCTATTGTTGGATTTTCTAACTTTTGGTCCTGGAGAAGATTCACCAGTAGTTTCCCCTCGCGAGGCTTAATCAACACCTAGCTAGGGGAAAGCTTTAACCTTAGTTGCACACTCCTAGTCGGGTTCCACTACCGCTTTGAATCACATGTTAGAATAGAACTTCCACTCCCACTTCCTAGCCATTTATACCTGCTAACATTTTGAAACATGCTTCCCTACTCCTGCACCTGAATCTATCAACACTTCGCTTCACACTTCATGCAACCGTAGTCTAGACACCTCGCTCCGAATCTACCAACACTTCACTTCACGCTTCATGCAACCGTTGTTTAGACACCTCACTCCCCTACCACCTTGACTTCACGCTTCATGCAACCAGTGTTTTAAATATCGACGATATCGGCCGATATATCCCGCAATATATCTTGTATCCCACCTGTGAGATACGAAGCATACAAGTAGTGGTGATATAGCCCACATGTTCGATCCAGTTAACATTTTATTTTTATTTTTCGATCTTTTTTTTTTCTATAAATCATGTTAAATCAGTGTCAAATTATTACGAATCCATGACTTTTGATGTTTTGCATGGCATGAAAAATCATGGATTGGGAGCTTCGATTTCGAGATTTGGAAGAGAAGGACCGAGTTACGGAAAATTGAAAAAAAAATAAAATCAAAATCAAACATGTATGTAACCTAATCTAGTGATTCTTCTTTTGCTTTTGAATGTATTGCTTGTATTTCCACGTCTTCTTACATTTATAAATTATATGAATAGACTTTGAATATACTTGCATCAATTCAATTAGACAACGCATAGATTAGGACCCCATACAAAGAAAACCCATTATGTGCACTTGTTTTTTGTAATGTTTTGATTTGTAAGTGCGTATTGATGTCTTTTTTAACAATCACTGAAATTTAGTTGAAAAATTCGACCAATTTCCAATGTTTCCAAAAACAACGATATATTACGCAATACAACCGATATATCCCATGCGATAACCGATACGTATATGTATGCCAAGGGTGTGATATGTAACACGATACCGATATTTTGAACATTGCATGCATCTATAGTTTAGACACTCTCACCCCACCACCCTTTATTGAGACCAGATGCCCATTTCGCTATTTTGGAAACCACCATCTATTTTCTTATGAAAACCCTCCAAAGGGTGTTTTTTTTTAGCACTTCAACTTTTAAATCCACCATGATATTCTCCATGACCACATCTATCCTCCACCTTCCTCTGGCTAGCACTCAATTTTTTAGGACATCTTCTTTAAAGCTCCCGATAAGCCCATCTCTATTTGGATAGCTTTGCACTTGGCTAAATGAGCTACCCTTCTAAGCACCATTCACTTGCTGAGCATTTACCATCATATGAGAATTAGGAGCCTCCTTCAATTGCTAAAAACTAGAAACAATATGGATGGCGTGTTCCTTACCAAGGCATGATCATTTTGTGCCATGGCCACCTCAATACGACACCAAGCTCAATTGTATCAAGGAACTGAATAACTTTTTCCAAGATTTGTACTTGACAAAGGCAAAGAGGCGTAGCCTTCCCGAATCAACCCTTGGAATAAATAAAAAAATCTGAAACCCTACCCGTACTCATCAAATCTTGTCCTCCCGGGTCTTAAAAGATACATAGCTTGGGAACAAAGACAACTTCTTTCTGACCCTTTTGTCGCCATTTTCTACTTCGAACTTACTCTCATCCACCATTCTTGCTGCCATCCATCTTTGAGAACATATGTGTGGACCCTTTGTTGCAAGACAAGTACCAGACAATCTATGCAATCAACCAAACAATATTTTTGTCACTTATTTTGCGGACTTTCCAATTTATTTCTCAAAAACTATCAAACGACATTGTAATGACGCAAAATTGATCCCAAATGAAAGCAAATTGAGTTAACTTTTGAAGGAGTCCCAAATTAAATATAGTAACTTGTGGCCAATTTACAAAAAAGCTACACGGTTGTGACAAGATTTATGAAATTTTAATCCTTTTTAGTATTTCTTTGGAATAGATGGTTGGGATTAGATTTAATGAATGGTTGAGATTATATTATATACATATATATGGAAAATGTTCATGGGATTAGATCTAATTTTGTAGGGCCTACCATGGTGTGTGGGGGCCATCCAACCCATGCATCAAGTGTGCCCCATCATGATGATTGAAAGCCCCAAAAATCAAGCCACTCGAACCATCATTGCTTTCTATGGTGTGGCCCTCCTGATAATTGGATTAGCCTTACTTTTGGCTCACCTGATGGACAAGTTGGATGTCATACACACGCTATATGGAGCCCGCCAAAAGCTTGTTAACACCATAGTTGTGGTGGTAACATAACCCAACATGTTGTGTATGTGAGGCTGTAAGCACACCAACATGTGCGCGAGCATGTGTTTCTTTCTTCTTTTTTAGTTAAATATTATAAACGTACATGCAAGAGAGAGATTTTAGAAGTTATTCGTCACAAGTGGCAATTGGCAAGCAATTTCAAGTTTTTCCATAGATAGTATCATTTATGCGGGCGTTAAAAGCAAGGCGGCAATGTTCGTAGAGGTGGCCAGAGGGAAGAGGTGGATAAGACAAGTGGTGGGGCACATAGGGAAGATAATAGGGGTTACATTTGGCGATTGGGACGAAGACCATTATAAATTATTTCAGTTCGTAGAACATAGGGGAGCAGAAAAAGGTAACATCATGTGTCAGCAGAGAAAGCCTCATCGTTCTCCAAATGGTCAGCGTGAATTGGTTGCCCTCAAATCATCGATGAACTATGAGACGTGACGCGGTAGTGCTGAGGTGAACAAAGGTAGAAGGACCAAATCAATTTTCCAATGATTGTTCTCAACTAGAATATTCGGAGGCTGGGAGATCAATGGAAGAGAGCTTATTAGAGAAGTCCATCGAAGATCGAAAGCTCAAGTCATTGCGTTGCAGGAGATAAAGCTAGCCAATTGTGATAGAAGAATTTTAAATTCGATATAGGCGTGTAAATCCAAAGATTGGGGGGTTGTTGACGCGATGGGGACTGTCAGCTGTATTAAGATAGCCTGGGATTCCAAATTTTATGTTAGAAAGGAGTGGTAAGGGGGGAAACTTTCTCGGCATCTTTTATTCTCAAGGACACAACTGGGTCTTTCATATGGCTATTCACAGCCGTCTATGGCCCAAACAATGCATTTAAGAGGCAGAATTTCTGGGTAAAATTGAATGAAGCACAAGAGAAGTGGCTTGCTTTGGTGTGGGGGAGGTGACCATAACATCACCAAATTCATGTATGAAAAAATCGAGTGTAGGTAGAATCACACAAAGTACAATAAATAAATAAAAATCGAAGTGGGTGGCACTGCACGATTTGGTCAATCTACTAATGGGGGTAGTGAAACTTACTTGGTCTAGGGTCAGGAAAGCCCCATAAAGGCTTTTTGGTCTTGCCTGAATGGATCGAGGTGTTCCCTTTGGTTACTCATAAAGGCTTGCCTAAGTCGATTTCCGATCATTGTGCTATTTTGCTCGAGGTAGAGTCCGAAAACTAGGGGCCTAAATCGTTCTAGTTTGAGCTTTCATGGTTAGAGGCGGAGGGTTTTTCGGGGCTCATCAAAGATTGGTGGCGTTCTTTCGAGGTTGGTGTTTATGCGGGTAGGCTTTGCCAAAAATTGAGAATGTTGCAATTTAAAATCCATGGTTGGAAAAAGGAGGTTTCGGGGTCTCATGAGGTTGAGAATGGTTCCTTGATTGAAGGCATTCAGGAGATTGACATCAAGGAAGAAGGTTTTCCGCTTTCTGATAAAGATAAAGCCTTAAGTAAGCTTTCCTTGTATTATGAGAATCATCATAAAGACGAAGCAATCAAGTGGTGTCAAAGATCGAGGGCAATTTGGCTAAAGTAAGGGGGTAAAAATATTAGATTCTTCCACAATATTACAAGTGTGAGGCTAGGAAGCAATAAGATTAGTAGCTGGATAGTGGACAGGAGAAGACCAGAGGGGAAAGATTCTTTGTGCGAGGAGATTGTGATTTTTTATGAAAAGATGCTAACTAAGGAGGATAATGCGAAAGGAGTGCATATCCAGTTCTTTTATCTTGTAGTTACATGAAAACGGTATTTTTCATGAAACATCGTATGCCCACACTCCACAACAAAAGTATCTCAGAACGGAAAAACCATCATTTGCTTGAGGTGACAAGTGCCTTGTTAATTCATATGAATGTTACTTTGTTATTTTGTTAATGATTTTTCAAGAATGACTTGGCTTTATTTAATGAAAGATAGATCTGAATTGTTTGCTATTTTAATATCTTTCATATGGAAGTACATAATCAATTTAACTCCAAAATGTGTGTGTTCCATTCAGATAATGCTTAGGAGTACATATCCAATTCTTTTAACCTTTATTTATCTGAAAATGGTATTTTGTATCAAACATCGTACGCCCACATTCCACAACAAAAAAGGGTCACAGAATGGAAAACCGGCATTTGCTTGAGGTGAAAGGTGCCTTGTTGATTAACATGAATACTCCAAAAAGTTCGTGAGAGATGTAGTTTTGATAGCATGCTATGTGATCAATCGAAAGCCCTCTATTGAGGGGTTGATCACCTCATGCAGTTTTGTTTCTACATGTTCCATTGTTCTCTTTGCCCTCAATATTTTGGGTGTGTATTCTTTATTCATTAGTGGGAGTCAGGCAATGATAAATTAGATCATGAGGCAGTAAAATGAATTTTTCTTGGGTACTATAGAATGCAAAGGAGTTACAAGTGTTATAGTCATCATCTTCAAAGACAATTTATTTGTACTGATTTTACCTTCTTCGAGTCCACTCCATTCTTCTCATACGATCGTAGATCTCTTAACTTAGAAGCCTCACCATTACTGTTTTTGTTTTTGCATATTCTTGTTGAAGAAGACACTATCCAATCACCTCCTTCCACTGGTTCGTACATTCCTATTGTTGTGCCCACACTCAAAGTCTACTCGCAATGAAAACGAGGACATGGTGCCTGCAACCATGATGTCTCATCCACCATATCTTCTTCTAAGCATGTTGATCTAGTCATTTGATGCAGACACCAGGCCATTCAAAGTATATCAACGTAAGAGGCGTGCGTTACTCATGTCAATGTGGTTAGATGACGGATACGGGTCAGATCTCTAGAGGTTGAAGACCTTACACATGTGTTCGTGACATGTGTAAGTTGCTTAGAGGAGACATTTGAACCATTGGATCGTAAGGATGGTATGATCGGACCGTTGGATTGTCACGGCCCACGTTCATTACACCACCTTCACGGCACTATCATCGGGGCCCATCGGGCATCTTAAATTTACATTTAGTTTATGAACATTTGAATTAATTAAGTTTTGAGACAGTTTATGCACAATTTTGTGCGAATTTCTTTTTTTTGAAACTTTTTTTTTTTTTTTTTAGGTACAAATCTGAAATTTTCAGATCTAGACTCTATATGCAATGCATGAAACCCTAGTAAAAATAATAATAATAAATAAAAATCTAGCCTCTTGATAACTCGATCTAAGACGACCCAATGCAAGAAACTTGGCTTTGATACCAAAATTGATGTAGGACGGCCTAATCCAACCTTAAATGAGCATGGTATATGAAAGGGGCAGATTCATGCAATCTTAACAAACAAATAAAATATCAGCCTGCCTTATACATCATAAACACAAGAAAGAAATAAGGTTAATTTAGCATTGATTAGGGCCATCTATCACAAACACGAAGTATTGAATCTTAAAATCTGAATTTAGTTGGATCCGACGAAAGATAGAACTTTCGTCTTGCAATAGGTCCGTCTAACGATCCAAGTGGATTTTCTAATCCAGAAAAATAGGAATTTCCTGGATTAGGAAATCTGGAAAATTCAAAAAAAAAAAAATGGTGGTTCTTCAATTTTAGATTTGGGTGATGGGTTTTATGGGGGGATGAAAATCTTTTGAGATCTAATGATCTAGATAAAAAGAAACAAGATTTGGCTTCTAGATCTAAAGATTCTAGGAGAAAAGGAAGAGACTGGGGTTAAAGAAAAGAGTACCTTGAGAAAAGAGAGAAGGAGAAAGAAATAGGGGATGAGAAATCGTTTACCCGGGCCTCACGCCCTCTTCCAATCACTGGAAGTCGAAGACGAGATCGTCAGAAGCAAAAAAGCTTTCTTTTTTTTTTCATAAACATAACATAACATGCTATGGGTTTAGGGCAACCATTATAAATTCGTAATTACAAGAAATTAACAAAATACCCCTACTAAAAAAAGTTTCAAAAAAAAAGAAATTCACACAAAATTGTGCATAAACTGTCTCAAAACTTAATTAATTCAAATGTTCATAAACTAAATGTACATTTAAGATGCCCGATGGACCACGATGATAGTGCCGTGAAGGTGATGTAATGAAGGTGGGCTGTGACGATCCAACGGTCCGATCACACCATCCTCACGATCCAATGGTCCAAATGTCTCCTCTAAGCAACTTACACATATCACGAACACATGTGTAAGGTCTTCAACCTCTAGAGATCTGACCTGTATCCGTCATCTAACCACATTGACAAGGGTAACGCACGCCTCCTGCGTTGATATACATTCAATGTGGAGGATCTAATGCCTTATTCAAGCCATCCCATAGACCCTAATTTTATTCCAAACCATTGGCCAATTTCTGAATTTTCTTTCCAACCTACACCACCTACGCCTAATATACCTGAGATAAGAGAAGAAATTGAAGGAATTGTGGATGAGCAAATTGTTTCCACTTGAGACGATGGATTTCAGAGGTACTTAGTGAAGTGGAAGAACAGACCATCATCCGACTGTACATGGTTGACGGAAGCAGAGTTGCAGCGACTAGATTCAGATTTGTTAGAAAAGCACAAGAGTTTTATCTCGCCGGAGTCGAGATCTTCTCAGCCGAGGGGAGTTGATGCGGACACCAAGCCATTCAAAGTATATCAACGCAGGAGGCGTGCGTTACCCGTGTCAATGTGGTTAGATGACGGATACGGGTCGGATCTCTAGAGGTTGAAGACCTTACATATGTGTTCGTGATATGTGTAAGTTGCTCAGAGGAGACATTTGGACCATTGGATCGCGAGGATGGTGTGATCGGACCGTTGGATTGTCACGGCCCACCTTCATTACACCACCTTCACGGCACTATCATCGAGGCCCATCGGGCATCTTAAATTTACATTTAGTTTATGAACATTTGAATTAATTAAGTTTTGAGACAGTTTATGTACAATTTTGTGCGAATTTCTCTTTTTTGAAACTTTTTTTTAGTAGGGGTATTTTGGTAATTTCATGTAATTACGAATTTATAAGGGTTGCCCTAAACCCATAGCATGTTATGTTATGTTTATGAAAAAAAAAAAAGAGTTTTTTTGCTTCTGACGATCTCGTCTTCGACTTCTAGTGATTGGAAGAGGGCGTGAGGCCCAGGTAAACGATTTCTCATCCCCTATTTCTTTCTCCTTCTCTCTTTTCTCAAGGTACTCTTTTCTTTAACCCCAGTCTCTTCCTTTTCTCCTAGAATCTTTAGATCTAGAAGCCAAATCTTGTTTCTTTTTATCTAGATCATTAGATTTCAAAAGATTTTCATCCCCCCATAAAACCCATCAACCAAATCTAAATTTGAAGAACCACCATTTTTTTTTTCTGAATTTTCCAGATTTCCCAATCCAGGAAATTCCTATTTTTCTGGATTAGAAAATCCACTTGGATCGTTAGACGGACCTATTGCAAGATGAAAGTTCTATCTTTCGCCGGATCCAACTAAATTCAGATTTTAAGATTCAATACTTCGTGTTTGTGATGGATGGCCCTAATCAATGCTAAATTAACCTTATTTCTTTCTTCTGTTTATGATGTATAAGGCAGGCTGATATTTTATTTGTTTGTTAAGATTGCATGAATCTGCCCCTTTCATATACCATGCTCATTTAAGGTTGGATTAGGCCGTCCTACATCATCATTCCACCTATATCCCCTCATTCGTCTGATATCCCTATTGTTCTGAGGAAAGTTAAGTGTGCATGTACCGACCACCCTATCTCCAAAAAAAATTTCTTTTTAGGGCTTGTCTTCTGCCTTTCACAAATTTACCTTCTCTTTGTCATCTCATTTTGTTCGTAGGTCATATCAAGAAGCCTTTTCACGTAAAGAGTGGAAGCGAGCTATGGAAGACGAAACGGTTGCACTTCATCAAAATGACATTTGGAAGCTAGCCAATATTCCTGCCGATAAACGCATTGTTAGTTGTCAATGGGTATGTACCGTTAAATTTCAGCTTGATGACACAGTTGAATGATTGAAGGCTCGCTTAATTGCTAAGGGATACATTTAGACTCTCGACATCAACTATACTGAAACCTTCTCTCCAATTACTCAGCTTAATTACATTCATGTCATTCCTTCTGTTGTTGTTAATCATGGATATCCCCTCTTTCATCTCGATGTTGAAAATGCATATTTCAATGGTGATCTCACAAAGGAGATCTACATGGAGCAACTACCTGAGTTTGTTGCTCAGGGGGAGTCAGATAAGGTTTGTAACTAAGAAAGGCGATTTATGGGTTAAAGCAGTCACAATGTGCATAGTTTGAAAAATTCAGTAAGGTTGTATTGGCCTACGGTTTTCTTCAAAGTCATGCTTAATCATTCTGTTTTCATACAAAGAAGTGCCTCAGGTCATATTGTACTAGTTGTATACAGTGTTTCAAATAGCGAATAGCATATAGTGTAGCGTTCACCCCTTTGAAGCATGAGGCTTAAACTATATAGCATATAGTGTAAGCTACACACTACTTCTAGCTTTTTAATCAAGGTTACGCTTGGTTGCACCAATTTCATGATATTCTGCACCAAATTGGACTAATTAATAATGAAATTTAACAAATTTCATGATATTTGGTACAACCAAACATGGGCTAAGGTAATTGGCAATGTTTTCGGTGGCGCTCGTAGCGTAGCGCGTAGCGTCGCATAGCGTGGCATAGTTAAAACGCTATATAGCGCATGCAGGTAGCGTAGCTCCCTAGTAGCGTAAGCTATGGGGCATGTAGCATAAGCTACAAAGCATGTAGCGTAGCGTACAGTTTAGCACAAATAGCGTATGCTACCTAAAATCTCCTCTCTTTTTTTAGTTTTTCTATGCTAGTTCAACACCTATTTTTAAATGGCAATGACTCATCCCCATCACATGTGGCACTACATTAGATCAATCTGGACCATCTGAATTGTGGTCTATATCGTGGATAGAGCACTAAGATCAATCCGGACCATCCAAATTGTGGTCCATATTGTGAATTTGTGATGTTTCAATAAATAAATAAATAAAAAGATGTCACACTTAGGCCGTGTTTGTTAACGCTGAATTTTTGCACTTAATGCGGAATTGGGAAATTTTTCCGTATTTAGTGGTGTTTGTTAATGCGTTGTCAACGCAGAAGACAGAAAGCGCTAAGTGGTTTTTAACTGAATTCTTTCCGTGATAGGAGTCTGGCTTAATGATGAACGCGGAATGCGCTCCGCGATTTTTCATTAAACAAAAATTTTTGCTTCCAAAAGTACCCCTTTTCAAGTTATTACGGCAATTTTTTCTTTTAAATTGTTTGCGCAATACAAAATCAACCTTTGACCTGTGAAACTTCTTTATGCGCCACCATGATTTATGTGTTTGATCCACAGCGTCCATCAACTTTTTCAAATAATTTAAGGTGTGAGCCAATAAAAGAAGCAGGTCCAATGATTAATGGGACCACAAGGTGGGGATTGAACGCCCACCGTTAAAAACTTCTTGAGAGCTGGAGAAGTTTCAGATCATGTTGATATTTGTGTTTTCACTTCATCCACGTCTACATGACCTAATGAATAGGTTGGATGGTAAAAAAACATCACAGTGGCCCTTAGAAAGGTTTCAACGATGGATGTCATTATCACTGCAGCATCCTTTGGTGTGGCTCACTGAAGCAGTGGACCTGCTTCATCTTTCATATCATATATTAAAATAATATAAGAAAAACAATGAACGGCTTAGATAAAACACTTACATCACGGTGGGCCCTACAGATCTCTGCTCGGACCGTCCGGGCGGGGGTAGGACGCGATCCGCGTTCAAAGCGGATGGGCTCTGGGAGCCTGGGACGGATTGGGAAGCGGATTGGCTGGTGTATTGATGTCAGCAAGTTCTGTGGGTCTCATCATGACGTATTTGTTATATCCAAACGTCCATCCATTTTTCGAGCTTGTCGTAAGGCTTGAGCCGAAAAATAAGACAGATCTAAAGAAAAACTGGACCACACTACAAATGGCAGTGGGGGATTGAACGTCTACCATTAAAACCCTTTTGGGGTCTCAGAAGTTTCGGATCAATATGAAAATTGTTTTTTCTCTTCATCCAGATATTTTTGACCTTATGAATAGATTAGATGGAAAATAAACGTTACAATGGGACCTGTGAATTTTTTAACGGTGAAAATCATTATCCCGCTGCTATTTTTGGTGTGGTCCATTTGAGTTTTGGATATGATTCATTTTTTGGATAATGCTCTAAAATTATCTCGAAAATTTGATGAACGGTGTGGATATAATAAATACATTATTGTAGGGCCCATGTAACTTTGATCTCTTTGAACCGTTCGTACAACTCGGACCTTGAGGAGTGTCGGCGCTCGTCTTAGGCGGGAACGGATTGGATACTCCCCCTGCCACCAGCCAATGGCTGGTGGTCGGTGCTCTGTGGGCCCTACCATGATGTATGTGTTTCATCCATGCCATCCATCTATTTTTTCAGATCATTTCATGGTATGGGACAAAAAATTAGGTATATCAAAATCTCAAGTGGGCCACATTACAGGAAACAGTGTTGAATGAGCGTCGACCATTAAAAACCTTTTGGGGGCCATGAAAGTTTTGGATCAAGCTAATCTTTGTTTTTTCCCTTCATCTGGGCCTGTATGACCTAATAAAAAGATTGGATGTCAAATAAATAGTACAGTGGGCCTTAAGAGGATTTTAATGGTGCATATCCAATCATTATTGTTTTCCTATGGTGGGGTCCACCTGAGATTTATATCCCTCTAATTTTTGGGGTAAAGCACTAAAATGATCTGTAAAAATGGATGAACGGAATGGATGAAACACATACATCATAGAGGGGCCCACAGAGCACCGACCACCAGCCACCGGGCTAGTGGCTAGGGGAGTAGCCAATCCGTTTCCGTCTTGGACGCGGATTTCTTATGAAAGCCTTTCGCGGGAAGTTCCTGCGCTGGGAACACAGATGGGGCCACTAGGATGTTTGTGAGAAATCCTCACCGTCCATCCATTTTGTAAGTTCATTTTAGGACATGAGGCCAAAGATGAACCGTATCCAATGCTCAAGTGGGCCGAAAACGTGATAATTAAACGTCCACAGTTGAAATATTCATGGGGCCACTAAAGTTTTGAATCATGCTAATATTTGTGTTTTCAGTTCATTCCAGTAGGAATGACGTTATGAACGGTATGGATGGCATGCAAACATCACTGTCGAATCAGAGAGGTTTTAATGGTAGGAATTTCCCTAAATACCTTTTCCTTTAGTACGGCCCACTTGAGTCTTGGATCCTGTTCAATTTTGGTCTAATCTCCTAAAATTAGCTAACAAAATGGATAGACGGAGTGGATTCAAACATTATGGTGGGTCCCACCTAAGTTCCTTGCGAAAGGCTTTAGCAGGAAATCCTCGTCCGCTCCTCTTCGCACGAAGTTCCTGCATTGGAAGCCTATGTGGGGCTCATCAAGCTCCGAGTTGTACGAACGGTTTTAAGGAGATCAAAGTTGGCGGGAAATAATCTGGTGTAGTACCAATTCACGTTTATTTTTTTATAAAATATAATAGGCTTCTCATTCACTTCTCCATTGCATCATCAATTATTTTTTCAGCTTCTTTATAAAAGATTATAAATATTTCTCTTCGACAGGTATTACAGTCTCTCTATCTTTGAAGATTGACTTGATTTTTTGTCTTTTCTATTTATTTTAATCAAGTAAATTTATTAAAATTGCAAGTAAATTTACACATGCAAATCATTAATTTTTTATCTGTTTTTATGAATAATGATATTTTAATTTTCTATTAAGTACTTTATAGTTTATTTAAATTAAAAAGAATAATTTTATTTTCATTTCATAAAAAATAATTTCTTTATAATGTAAAGCATTTCCAAACAGGAGATAGATAGGGGCAAATGTGTCAAATTAATATATTTCAAACATTTCAGATGTTTGTTAACGAACAGATTGTTTTAAATTCAATACTTAATTTTCAGACTTCAACCATAGTTACCAAACAAGTTTTTTGACTTCAGATTTCAGATTCAGGCTTCGGATTTCAAATTCAGGCTTCAGATTTCAGATTCAGTCTTTAGACTTCAAATTTAACAAACGGGGCCTTAGAGATGTCTGAAGGTAAAGAGACAGAGATTTTGCATGGAAATATGTGGTTGACGATCCAAATTTGCAATCAAAAAGGAATTATGCATTTTGTAAAATTTATCATATTTTATATTATTTTAATTAAAAAATATTAAGTATCGTGTAGCTTACACTATATGCTATGTAGCTTATGCTACACGCTATAGAGGGCCAAAAGCTACGCTATACACTACGCACTATTTAAAACATTGGTAATAGGAAAGGATAGTGACTAGATCAAAGGTAAAGAAAGATAATAAAACTAATTTAATATTGTTAGTTATATTATTTTACTAGAAACATTGAAAAGACTAACTAATTTTTACTGAAATAGAAAAAAAAATAAAAATAAAAAAATGTGACAAATTGTTTAAAACATTAAATGATTTTTAATGTTATAGTGAAAATTAACTTGTAAAGTGAATTACGTAGTGTGTAGCGTAGTGTGTAGTGTACTGTACTCTATGTAGCGTGTAACGTATGCAAATTATCATGTAGCGTAGGCTACACGCAACTTAAGCTATTTTCATGAGCTACATAATGTTAAGGCTAAGCGACACTGTATCATAAGCTACATGCTACATAGCATAGCTATTTAAAATATTGGTTTTGGTTGTATATGTAGATGACATTGTGGTTACAGGGAGTGATAGTAAAGGAATTGAGGATCTAAAAAGTATCTTCAATGTCACTTCCTACCAAAAAATTTAGGTCATGTTCAATACTTCCTTGGGTACACCAATAGATATCATACTAGTTAGGGATTAAGGATACATGATTGAAGACCTAAGAAGGTATAGAAGATTGGTCAGAAAACCATCTAGCTAACAACCACCTGGCCAGATATATTGTATGTTGTGTGGTAAATCGGTTTATGAGTTCTCCTGGGGTGCCTCCCATGGATGTAGTTGTTCAAATTTTGCAATATCTTAAAAGAGTACCAAGCCAAGGAATTTTATATAAAAGGACTAACATCTTCAAGTTACAGGGTGTTCTAATGCAAATTGGACAAGCTCCCCTAACTGATAAGCAGTCTATTACTAGTCTCGCCACAAAATGGGGCGGGGACACCTTGACGTAATCAATATATATATATATATATATATATAGGTCATGTGGAAGAGTAAAAAGCAAAGCATCGTAGCCTGATCAAATTGTGTGCAGAAAATCGATTTTTGAGTGTAATAATTTATTTATTTTGCAATAATTAAGCAACCTCCCATATTGCAAACAATCCAATTTATCACGAGAGAACCAAGCATATTGAAGTGGATTGAGAAACATCGTATATAATATAGTCTCAAGATCAACTTGTTGAGGTGTTCACCAAAGCTCGTAGCCATAGTCAGTCTGCACATATTTATTCAAAGCTAGGCATCGACAACATCTATACTCCATCTTGAGGAGTGTTAATGATTGTGGATGTGGGTCATACGAATGTGCAGCCCACCTAAATTAGTGTAATAATGGGCCATACAATGGTACAGCTCACCTAGTCTTGAGTTTTATCCATGTGACCCTTTATCTAGTCTATTAGGTGCACTTAATATAAACGTCATATTGTAAGTTAGTGAGGGGCATTTTTTTTATTTGCTTTTTAGAATTAATATATAAAGGAAGACAGCATGGGAGTGTAGCCCTAATTCACTCTTTCTATTCTCTTTTCCCATCTGTTTTTCTCTCTTTTCTATTCCCTTTCACTTCTACATAATTCTACATTATCCATAAGAAGAAAATGCTACAAACTCAAGAGAGGAGAGGACAAGGAACCTCCCAACAAAACAGTTGACTCCTCAAAGCTAAGCACGGAACACCTAACTACAAAAATCCCACTCAATCCCTCTCCCATTAATTTTCTAGAACACCACTCTAGGAGCCCCGATCTATTAAGCATTTATTGGTGTGTTTCTTCAAATAAACCAGATGCCTGCAAGAAATAACAACCTCCACATAGATCAATTTTTTTCCAACCTGACAAACCCCTATCCCAAGCTTGGAAGAACACCACAATCATGCATGGCATAATCCAGACCATCTCCATGATAAGATTATACACAGCTCCAAATTACCATCGCAAAAGAGCAAAGAATAAAGTATGATCAAAAGTCTCTATGTTCCTCAAACACACGTGGCAGTTGTTAGAAATCATCATCTTCCTAGTACTCAAATGGCAAACTTTTAGGACCTCACCCACTAACCAACAGAAAGCTAGAACTTCTTGGGACCAAGGTACGACCAAGAATTAGCTGGCGGACCCACCTCAGGATATCATCAGACGATTTGAATGGGAACTTCCTGTTCTGATTGGAGATCCAAAGCCAAGAGTTTGTAGACTGAATGGAAACCTACACTCCCATAGGTGAGCAAACAAACAGGTCGATTCAAATACTTCCGCTTCTCTAAAATTTCTTCTAAACTACAACTCCCACACCAAGGTATGACCAAGAATTAGCTGTCAGAGCCACTGTACCCATCACTGTTCCATGACAGAGGAGATCACAATATGATATTACTGTGAACTTCTGTTCTAGTTGGAGATCCAAAGCCAGGAGTCTGTGGACAGACCTGAAAACCCATACTCCCATGGGTTAGCAAAAACTACAGCTCCATGACTTTGTCACACTGTCTTATCATAGCATCTTTGCATGAAGAAATATCATAACGAGAAGCAAATTAATCCTAACTGATCTTCCTCAACAAAATCCTACCCCAGAGTCCCAGACCCAAAGTATCTCCCAAATCTTACCCGAGAGCCAGCCCCCTCGCAAAACTGATTCCTGGTGACTAACAGCTTTCCAATACAAGAGGCTCGGTAAATCGAGGGCTCCTTTGTAAACCAACTGCCCTTCCCTAACTCCATTCTTGGACAATACAATTTATTTCCAAAGACCATCCTCCTCAATGTTGAACCTCCTAATCCACTTTCCCAACCATGCCCAGTTCATAACGTCCAGCCTTTCAATTTCCACTCCTTCAGTGTTTAGCTTGCAACTGCATACCTCTTCCCATTTGACTGGATGAAATTAGGGTTTTCTCCTTTTCCTTACCACAAAAATCCCTTTGCATCCTTTCCAGCCTATTGACCAAATTCTCAGGACATTTAAACAGAGACATGAAGTATGCCAGCATGTTAGATAAAGCAAACTTAATGACTAAATGTGCCCCCTGAGAAAGAGATATTTGCTTTGACACACAAAAAGCTTACTTTCCACCCTTTCAATGACTATCCGACAGAGTCTTCGCCAACTTTCCCACAAATCTAGGAGGAGCAAGATAACTAGATGGAAGCCCTCCCACTTTGCATCAGAACCCTTCATGAAGCTGATAAACTTCCTCCTGCCCCAACCACACTTCTTCCTGAATCAAAACTAATTCATGAACTGGAGCAGGATACATCAATGAGTTTGTAATGGAACCAAAGCAACATGGTAAAAAACAGGGACCATATTTGTATTGAAGAGTTATACAAAAATATTTGTTTTGAGGTTTTCTAAGGTTGATTTTCACCGTAAATACTCTCCAGTAGAGTGTCTATGGGCATATCTAACATCGATTCTCATCATAACTTCTCTTGATTATGCCTCACACATCAACGATTTCAGGATATTTATACAGATGATTAGAGCTCTATATCTTACTTGTAGGAACCTTCTGCCCAGGAGTCGCTCCCACTTCATTCATGCTTCCCTCTCACTTATGCTTATATATATATAAACAAATTCCTTGCTCCCACCCAAATTTAACGTTGCTTATCATCATACTCTGTGCAACTAAACTCCAAAACTTATTTTCAAAGAACGGAAAAGTTTACATGAGCATCTTCTACCAAAGTATGACCCCCAAAAAAAAAAAAAACCACTTTTTAAGCATTTATACATGCTGCCATTTTGAAACAAACAGTTACATACTCCCACACCCAAATTTGTTGTTGCTTCTCACACTTTGTACAAATAAGTGCCTGTTTTGTGTATAATGAAAACTTTTATTCACATAATGTAAAGCTTGAAAAAAAGGATTGAGTGCCTGATACAAATCACTGAGCAGACAGTGATCAGCAGCTTCACTATTTTTATGGGAAGATAGCCAGCTTCACTATTTTTATGGGAAGATAGCCATTTGAGCATGTACTCAAGCATCGCACTCCCTGTGTGTGACTCGTGCTCAAAGGTATTCCTAGCTACCACCCACCATGACCCGACTTCGCCTGCTAGCCCTCTAGGAGGTGGTGTTGCCTAGTCTTCCTAGTGTTTTTTCTCCTGCTTTTAAGAAAGTGGGGATTATCTTTCTTTATATACATATGCATACATATAAAATAGTTATCTAATTCACGGTTTGACCACTTGTAATTTGAATTCACAGTTTGCAGCTCAACACTTGTTGAAGGATCCTGTTCGTCAAGGTAGACTTACTCAGTTCATTTTTTAGGTTTCCTAATTTGCAATTCAAGTTATATTGTTCAATGAGTCGATCCAATGCAATAGTTTGACGCAATCTGATGCAATTAAATGCATGAAGTGGAACTCTAGCTATAGGTTTCCATAAAAGAAAAGGAAAGGAAAGATATTTTTATTGGAACTGTTTCATGATTTATGGGCTTTCATTGCAGATGGGGCATGATTCTAATTTCAATTTATAGCAAACTAACCTTCTACACATTTCTTTATTGAATTGGGCTGACTTATTTTATGATGCATCTGACAGGGCCATTCATCACCATCAGATGGGCCTCAAATGGCTACATGAGCTGGTCAACCAAAGCTTTTGACATCAGACCTAGATAAGGCCCACCCAGTGGTCTTGTTCAAAGATCAAAAAGGTCTGACCATCTCGATTAAATATTTGGATCATTCAATCTTCCATATTGCTGAACTTAACCACTTCCAAGCATCCATATTTGTTGATCGAGGATCTAGACCAGATCAAAGGTTTGGATTATATATGGACCTGAGTTAATGGTCTGATTGGATTTTATGGTCTACCAGTTGGCTTGCCCGGTGGATCATTCAAGTGGCCAGAATAGTCCTCCTTTGACTGTCAGTTGGGATATAAAATAACCCATACTCAGGAATCAGGATATTTTGGTTGTTTTAGGAAGATATTCTTGACACTTGGAATCTTCGTAGCAGCTCCTAGCTCCATTTTAGGATTTGAGATTTAGAAGTCAACGTTTAGGATGTGATTTGGATCTAAAATTAGTAATGTCTATATTCTAAGAACTCTTTTGGATCTTTATCCTTTGTTTCTAGCTCTATAAGATGTCTAAGGCCATGCATAGGAGTGATGAATGATAAGTTGGAATAAAAAATGTGAGTTTGCGGAGAAGATATTCTCTTGCAGAGAGAGCCCTAAACATATCAACCTCTCTGAATTGTGCTAATTGTGCAAAAATCCAACCTTCTCGTCTTCTTTTCTTCTTTCTCATCCATTCTACATCATTTTAATTGTTCTCTTGATGCCCACCAATTAGAAGGTAGGGATCATCCCTTTCGAATGTATTTTTTTGGTTAATGTCTGATAAGCAGTTGATCATAAAACTACTGCCATCATACCTTTCTAAAAGCTAACCCCAGATTGTTGGGAGATCTGAGAAGACTAAGATGATGATGAAGAAATTGCAGATATCATCGTTCAAGTTGTGTGCACATACAATAAAAGAGATAATGATTCATAACCAGCTGTATTACAACTCCAGTCCAATTCCTGTTAACGACGTCAAAAGATTCTTTACAAAAAAAAAACCAAATATAATAACATGTAAATTATAAGCTATTAGAAGACTACCATGGAAACCTAGGAGCATTTAAAAAGATGTTGGCCAAATATTCATACAATAAATAAATCACCATCATCATCGTCTAAGCCTTATCCCAACTAATCGGGGTCAGCTACATGTATCCTCTTCCACCATTCCACTCTAAAAAGGACCATATCCTCAGTTAAAACCATAGGTCATCAAGTCTTTTCCTACTGACTCAATCCACATCCTCTTAGAGCCTTGAACTTGAACCAACTACTCCTAACCAGTGCAGATCTTGGTCTCCATTGGACTCTCATCTTATTACCTATTTGTGCTAATCCTAAATTCCCCCAAATGCATGCATACATTAAATAAAAGACACTGACAAAAGTTATGATATTGCATAAACTCTTTGACTAACAGAAACCGAAATGTATCCCCTTATGAATGTCAATATACATAACATATTTGAGATCATAAAATTGAAGAGTAAAAAAAGAGCACATACAGTGTCAGTTTCGATTCCAATGAATTAATAGATCTGTGTATCAATTAGAATAAAAAGAAGTCACCTCTTATCCCGAACAATACGAACATCTGAAACACGCCCGAACCTAGAAAACTTCTTTTCCAGATCCCTTTCAGTAGTTACAAAGCTAAAACCTGCAACAAATAAAGTCTTGCCAGGTCTCCCCACTCCAGTGCTCCGGTTAGGAGGCGGGGACCATGGCCTCCTTTGTGAGCGGCGACGAAAATGATATCCAGGAGGAGATCTGCACCTGGGAGAATACCTCCTCCTAGCAAACCGCAGGCAGGCTATGTCAAACACAAAACTACCACATGAAAGATGTAACTGAAAATATAGAAGGTTACAGCTTTTGAATTTCATCTTCCCGTCACCAACCCACATATATATGTACATGAACAAGAAAACCCTTGCAATGTTTCTAAAATGCAGGATTGTTTCTTTGCCAGGAAGGGATGGAAGCTCAGCATGTGCAACTTTCTACATTTAAGAAGGTGAAACATAAAATTTGCCAAAAATTTTACTCAAATTAAAGTAACCTTGGGGATCTTCTATAACGATCCCTTCCATAAGGGGACCTCGATTGTGATCTATTGCGGTTATCTCTTTCATGTCCAGAAGAATCTTTCTTCCTGATTGGTGATCGTGAAGATGATCTGTCCCTCCTTCGATGACCTGGTGGTGAATATCGCCTTCTTGGTGATGCAGATAAGCGCTTCCGTGGAGAATCATTCCTACGCTGAGAATCCCGTCGTGAAGACCCCCATGGAGAAGTAGATTTCAGTCTTACAGGAGTTGAATGATCACGTGCAGGAACTCTTTTACCATCTGAACCAGTCCTTTCAGGTGAAGGTGAACGTTTCTGTCTACCTGGGGAACAGGATGATTCTGGAACACCCTTGGCTGGAGAGACTGTTTTGTGCCCTGAAGATGCTAGTGTAGAAAGAGACCTTTCAGATGAAACTGACATCCGCCTTAACGGTGATGGTGACTGTTTAGGGGTTCTCCCGGGAGAGTGCAGATCAGAGTTCCCCCTTTCTACTTTTCCAGTATCAGATGATGACTTCCCCATCCTCAAAGGTGACTCCAGATGCTGATCAGGATTCTCCCTTTCCAATTCTTTATTGATGGAGTCAGTCTTTTCAAACAGGAAGTTAGAAATTTTAACAAAATTTTCCCTTACTTCTCTACCATGGGGGGGAACCGTCCCACTATAAGGTTCAATTTTGCCCCTCGCCATTTCTTCTCCGTGATAATAAGTATCCACTGTTGAAGGAAAGTTTGATAAATCATGAGCAGAATCTCCAGCTTCCATTTCATTGTGGAAAGGTTTGGTTGGCAATGTAGACAATGATTTACCAGAATAATCATCACAACCTACCATCTCTGCTTCACCAGTGCAATGGTTATCCTTTAATGGAGACTTTGATCTCTCCCGACTATGGTCCGAGTTTCTCCTCTCCACATCATCATCATACAACTCAGTCCGTACAGGGGAAAGAAGTTCTCCGGTTTCCCTCACTGTATTTAGTGAATATTCTGGCATCGGGGATGATGGTGGTGGCACAGAACTGGGTCCTGTACAAGGAGATTCCGGTCCATCAGCAGGTAACAATGATGGCAATCCTTTGTGCTCCTGTTGATTCAAATCCACTTGCTTTCCATCACTGCATGTTGTGTTCACATGAGCATAAACCTCACCCCCCTCTTCATCTTTATTCGCAGAAAGATTAAGATCTAATTTTACAACAGACTCAGAACTTTCCTCCGTTGGAAGATCACTCTCATCTAAGCTTTGATCATTCGAATTCAAATCCATTAAGACCTGAAATATTATCCAGAAAGGGAACTTAAAACTCTACCTTCTTTAATTTACATACTGTCAATAGAAGCCAGGAAAAGAGCTGGAAGTCAAAGCCCTCAAGGAATCAAATCGCTCCCCAAGTTATTCAACAGAATCCTCTTAACTGTAGGTGGCACAAGAAGCCTTCAAACTCGGTTAGAGAGACAAGAAAATGAGTCGTGGAATAACATTCATCTGCAATGTGATTAGAGATGCCCTATCAACAATACACATCTTGTTTTCCGCTAGGTGTATAGTGCATCAATGCAGTAATTAAACTAGTTGTATAAATAAAGAGCCACTTGAAAAGCAATGCATGGTAGCAACTCCATCAACTTGTAATTTTAGTCTAGTTGACTAATAAAGTTCCATTCCAATCAAAAAACAACAAAAAAGATGTTTCGAGATAGGCTGCAAAAGAGATCGTTGCAGCTGTAGATGATAGGCACAGTACAATAGGCAATGCTGTCAAAATCGTTATCGTATCGCAAATCATAATAGGAGTTGAATCGTATTGAATCGCAAATTGTATCGTAAATCGTAAGTTTTTTTTAATGATTTTTTTAAAAATATAAATAAATCAGAAAAAAAAAAAGTTAGTAATCATCCTTTTGCCATCAATATGCACTAAGTAATACCATGTCATGATAGTGTTGAAGGATTCTTTTCTTTCCTTCCTTTTTTTTTCTCTTTTTTTTTTTTTGTCTTTCAAGAAATTTTCCTTAAAAAACATACAAAGATCCTTTAATAATAGATGTTCTTGTTACCTTTCTTGAATCTAAAATCACATTGGAAAAGCGGCATTTGATTCTATAGACCGACTAAAAAAGAGTCACCATCCATAAAAACATTCCAAAGTCATACATCAATTTGGTGTTTCGACCAATTATGAAGTAAGAAATTACAAAATTAAAAAATAAAAAGCTCTACGATAGCATTGAAGAGAAGATATATCATTTAATCTCTTATAAAGAACAAAATAAAATATTTTACCTCTTCTAAACAATTCTTTTTTTTAAGGTTTTTTCTAAATGATTCTTAAGGCCTAAAGTTTCACTCAAACTGCAAAATTTTATGCAATGTGTGAGGTATTTCCTGATATCTCCCATTCTCGAAGGTGCAATATTATGTGCAACACCAACAATTGAAACCTTACCCTTACTAAGCCTGTGCTATCCAACATGAATGCCCAGCATATTTCCCTTTCAAGTGTTCAATACACATTATCAACAAATCTAATAAGTCGTAGAGAAATTTCTTATCTCATGGCCAAGAGGTCTAGAAGAATATCCGCCTTGTAGGGTGGAACAACATCCACTTACCCAATGGGGGAGCAGGTATGAAAAACCTCACTCAGCAAATGGATATGTAAGCTTGGGAGTTGGGACTGAGGCAAACAGCTTATGGAAGCAAGTTATCATAAGAAAATACAGGGTTTGAACATAGTTAGCAACTCAGCATAAAGAAAAATTGCAGTATGGCAAAGTTCGAGTACTATTCGATCTAAACACCGAAAAATACAGTTAATCCGACCATAAAATCCAGAAATGCCAAGAAGTCAGAGATGGATTCGTTCATGTATAATACAGTCCAATTTGAATAGTTCATGACCAAAAATTCTGATAGATACATACATACATATGCATATACAGTTATTCACCTGAGTGTAAAAGTTATTTATCAGCTATTCTTCAATATTTCCTGTGTGTGGCCCACCATGCTATGCGTGTGCCATTCAAGTTGTGCATTAAGTGGGGCTCACAACGATGATAGGATGACCTAAAAATCAGTCCTAGGCCACAACATAGGAAGCAATGAACAACTATCCAAAAACCTCCAAATTCACGTGGTGAGTTGATGCAGGATATGAAATTAAATATGGAATGCAAGAGATCAAGCTTGAGATTATACCAATTTTAAACACTCACAAAACTCAACATCCTACATACCATCAAACATTCAAAAAGGGGAATCTATGGGGGTCCAAGCCTACACAACTTTAAGGCTATATCAAATAAAATTATAAGCCAAACAAGCCTAAAGGAGGATAAGAATCATCCATTCTTGCAAAGGATTGTTCCCAACTCAAGACATTCACTGAGTTTCAATTTGGGGGAAAATCTAGGGTTTGAAAAATGGGGATAATTAGGATTTAGGACTCTTTAGGGTTAGGGATTTGGATTAAGGGGTTTTTTTAGTCAAAAGAGAAGGAAATAGAGGAAAAAGGGAACCTGGGATGAGCCACGCGTGCTAGGCGGCAGATGGGCTGGGCGCACACACGTGACAGGTCGTTCGCACGAGTGGGGCCCACAAAGTCAGAAACCGACTTCTAGGCTAGGATCGGCCAGGGATAGGCTGTCTCCAAACCAAATCTCACGTCGATCCAGCACATGGGTTGTGCATAGTACTCCGCCGAAGTTTCAACCCCTCGGATGGGCCAAAATCTGAAAATCTATTTATGCATTGCTGTAGGAGAAAACGTGAATTAGAAAAAGGGTGAAACTGATGCTGAAAGGGGGGTAGATGGTGGTGGTGGTGATGCGTAATAAGATGGAGATGATTTGGAGCGGATGTGGTTTCGCACCACAGTAGTTAACCCTTCGAGGAAGGGAGGGCTTCGCACCCAATTTAATTCTTCAACCCAAAGAGAGAGAGGAAGAAACGCAGGAATTTTTATTCATCAAATATCATTGAGAAAACCTACATGGGATTACTTTATTTATAAGAAAACCCTAAACCCAAAAAAGACAAAATTACCCTTGCGCCATGTGCGCGCACTAATACCAAAGTTAAAGCAAATAAATACTAATCTAAGCAATCAAAGTCGTTCATGAAGTTTCTAATAACAAAAATATTCAAAACTCAAAATCCTAGATCATGTAAAGTAGTGGGCCACGATCATGAGATCCGATGGTAGAATCTGTGTGATGGTCGGGTCCACTCCAATGATCTATAACGCAACCCCTTAATTTTGAGGCCCTCCAAAGATGTCGTCATTGATCCAAATCGAAAGTGGGCCCCGTCTCCTCTTCGAATACATGCGTAAAGGGGCGTGTGCATGATGTCCAAATCATGAGTGGTGACCCACATTATGATTATATCAACCTAATTTTTGGCAATTTCCAAATTTCACAATGGGGAGACAAATCGACCATGCTGGATAGGTTGGATCTCGTACACATACCACATACCATGGTGGCCCCACCCCAACATGCAACCCTTGTAGAATAAGCTTATTCTACAGGTCATTCACCTTCATTTAAACAATTATTCACTCTAGTGTAAAAGTTATTCATCTGCTTATTCTGAACTATTGCCTGTGCAGGGCCCACTATGTTGTTTGCATGCCTACCGTTAATTAAGTGGGAATCACCACAATGATAGGATGACCCAGAAATCATGACTATATGATAATTAAGTAGACCACATCATAGGAAGAGAAAAAATGAACCACCACCCAAAAACCTCCAAATTCAAGAGGCCGCCCACATGATGGTTGGATCAGCTCGATTTTCAGGCGTCCAATTCTCATGGTAGGGCGACCCCACTAAGCAAGTTAGATGACATAAACCATGGTGGCGTGGGGCCCACTTGCAACCACAATAGAATAATATTGTTCTCATAGAGGAACCATTTTTTAAGCAGTAAAAGTGTTTTGCTGTTATGGCAACTCAGAAGTACTACAAGGATCTAGGACATGTCGCCACCCACATAGGGCCCACATGATGAGATGGTCCTATAATTTGAATTGTTCTTATTCTAGATATTTTAGTAGATGAGCTATTATCCATAATCACACTTAATCTTCCAAAAAAATCCATAATCACGCTTCCCGGTCTCTTATAAACTTTGATTTCTGGAGTTGCACACAAGCCATTAAAGATGCTCTTTTCATTGTTCTAAATTCATCTACATGTAGTTATGGTTGTAATCATCCGATCAACTTAATTTTCTTCAACTCATCCATATACCTAGATTTAAGAACACATATGATTTTGATCATCAAACCATCAAGCATGTGGGCCTCAGTGAGCAATGACAGATTTTAGATCCTAAGTCGCAATGGAGGCAAAGTGAACCCCTTTTGCAGCCACAATAGGCTTTTAAATTTTGATGCTCTAGCATAGCATGATGGATGATATGCAAGCACTTAGAAATTGCATACATAGTAAACTAGTAATAAAAACCAAACTATCTACATTCAGTTTCCCAGTTTAGATGTAACACATGCCAAAAATCATGCTTATTTCATTATCTAACCTTCAGATTAGTGAATATTTATTGGACGGTTAAAAATGAACCATCCGATGGTTCCATTTCAACAACAAGTGTCCATGGATTAATGATCAAGATTGCTAAAAAGATCTACTTTTTGGACAGTGAGTTAGAGAAAGTGGGTTCCAAAACCTAGTCGCATGAGTATGAGATAAATATGCCATTATACAAGTTTGAGTGCCCTAGCATCAAGCATCGCACTCTGCTGGAGTATCAAATAAAGTACACTTGCAAATTTTTCCTTTGACGAAAAGGAAAAAATAAATTTTGATACTTTGACAAAGTATAATGGATGATACACAGGCACGTAGAAATTTTACACATGAAATAGAAGAAATTCAAAGTACACTCTCCAAATTATATGTCCCAAAATATATATGTATTATCATGTACCAAAAATTTATACTTATTACATTACATGACCATCGGATTGATGGACATTTATTGGATAGTCAAAAAAGAAAATTCCTATGGTCCGCTCTCAAAAAACAAGTATTGATAAAATTAGTGGCTAGGATTGCTCAACCAATTGGAATTTGTGAAAATCACTTACCAATAATGGGTTCAACAATTTAGCCAGTAAAACATGAGTTAATATATGCGACTTGTGCAGTTTTGCGTGTCTGAGTATCTGATGCAAGATGGATGGGAAAGAAAATAAGATGAGGAGAAGAATGGATTTTTGCATACAACATACAATTCAAAGGGGTTGATTTGTTAGGGTTTTCTCCCTCGGCAAGCAAATGCTTTACCCAAACTCACACTCTTTTTTATTCCAAATTTCATTGTCATACAGAACAAACAAGGACTTTATAAAAGACTCAATCATTCTTAATTAAGAAAAGAACTAAAAATACTACATGTATGAATCTAAATCCCTCCCTTCCTTTTATTTTCTCTTATCCTTATCATTAACTTCTCTTATTAAGATCTCCCACGATATTAATATATCTTATTAAAAATCCTCCAATATATTAATCTTCTAAGAGTCAAATCTCTGAAAATAGAAAACCAGTAGAGACTTAACATCCATTTAAATATTTTTTTTAAATCTTTACTAAAGAAAGATCACAAAAGAATCAAGCTAGACGCACACAAAAGATACCTGTCTCTTAAAAATCTCTAAGCATAGCTCAACATTGTAGATCATGGATTTTGTTGATCTCGCAAATAGGATGAAAAAGTTCCACCCCTCTTCGTCTGTTGCAGATAATTGATGCCGGAAGATGAACTCTTCATGTTCTATCTCTCCTTCGTGGTGTTGGCAATTCCGGAACCCTCTCCCCGACAAAAAGAATGCAACAATAGTACTTGTAATGACCACAATGAATTTAGTGAGGAAGTCCTCCTTATGGTTAAGGCCTGAGGGTTATCTTGGGCGATCGGGATGAATCAATATATGGGGAAAGACTCAATGCTGTGATTGGTTAATGCAATGTAATCATGATGTGGTGGGGGTGTGTCAGGTTGGTCTCTCACCATCCCACTGCCAATATATATATCATTTGTTAACATTCCACAAAAAAATAAAAATTTGGCACATGTTCACATAAATGACGTATGCTTATGTGTATGAATGCGGTTCATGAATTTATCATCTAAAAAACATGCTTATAATGTCAATATATCAATTAGAATTCTGTTTTCATTTCCTTTCGTATTGAACAAGGAAGAATGAAACATGTCAAATGATTCAAAGACCAAAGACTTAAAAAAAAAAACCTAATCAGAGAAAAATCCATGATTCATTCCCTTCAGAATTTCCGACAAAAAAAAACCCCTAAGAGCGATTCTCGTTCTTGAATTTTACGAAGATTTGATGGGGAAATAATGGAAGAAAATTTCCATGAAAAAAAAAAAAACGGAGTTGGAAGAATATGATACCTTGTGTGGGTTTTGATGTTAGTAGAGATCTCTCTCTCTTTTCTCTCTGACTCTCTCCTTTTTTCTCTTTTTTCTCCTGTTTTGTCGGGAGAGAGGGCGGAGGAATGAGCGAGGGAACGTTTGGATTTGGAATCGAGAAATTATAAGATCGTGACACATCAGTAATATAGGACGTGAATAGTGTCCTAATGCTCCACTTCTCGAATCAGGGCCCACTTTTAGGTGATCCAGTCCGTTGATCGCGTCGATGGATCTTTTCATGTATGGGTTAGATCCTTGCCTTTTGTTCAGTAGCCTATAAATGGTTGGTTTCCAGAAATACAGCAGGACTTGAACAGTCCCTGACAATTGCCAAATAGTGGATGGCCAGGATCTTATAAAAGGTCGTTGCACCGGCCATTAACCGTGCGGCTAACAAGTAGATGGTTATAATCACTTAACCAAGGGCTCCACTTCACCAATTTTAGATTTGCTCACCCTCTCCACGCTTGCCTCCATCTTCACACCCAACACATTTGGACGAGGCACAAGAGGCCTCTAGCTGATGGGGACCACATGCGAGATCAAGCTGGTCCACTGATTAGGTGGGCCAATCTATACAAAAGATGGACGGTTTATATATATATATATATATATATATATATATATATATATATATATATATATGAAACCATTCTTTTGAGTAGAAAAACAATAAAATAGAATGGGTTATGTTCCACCCTCCTGTTACTTCCGAACCAGCCTAGAAGGAGATGCTCTAGTACTTTGATAGCACTTTATGTCGCAGGTGCTCCTAGTTATATGGGTTTGCTCTGATAGCACTATAAGCTATGGCCTTCCTACGTTCGTTGGTTTACATAGTGTTGGCACTTAAAAAATCACATTTCTAAGTTATATTAGGGTCAAAGCTAATATGGTAGTTTCTACCTATTTAATTAAGAGTTCAAGTGGGTTTGATGATATAGAAGGTAGACATTGAGTTAAATGATGACAAACTAAATACTCTTTCGATTAAGGTAATTTATGGTTTATTAGAAAGTTGGTTGAATTGGGGACACTCAATGGCCGCAAGGGATCCGGAGGTCCCTAATGATCGGCATTGACATGTTGGAGACTGTCGCACTCGGCTATAAAACTAGTGATCTGACGCTTTATTTTGGCTCAAAAATATTCTCCTCATATCACGATATATTTTAGTAGAGCCGAGGTAGATCCTAAACACCGATCGGTGTGCATCGCTCATAAGATCCTTGTACAATTCTAAAATATTTGGAATACACAACTAGCCTCTGAAATGAAGTCCACATTGTTTGACCCTCAAACACAACCTTTGCTCGATAATCCTGCAACGTCGAATCTTCCTACTAAGCCTCACTCACTCTTGTGACAAGAGATGGCTGAATCGACAAGCTTGATAATTGTTTAATGGAAGACTGGATGCTCAACTCAAAGTCATACTCAGCAATACTCTCTACTCCTAAACCATCATATACGCCACCAGACCCCATTCTAAATTTACTCCAATTCTAAATATAACAAAAATAAAAATAAAAATTCAACCGTTCTAATCTAATAGATAGGAGTCATGCCAACAAAAACTTTGGACCCACTTTTAATGGGTCATTTAGTATTCAATTAAGATAATTCTAGACACATTTGAACGCTTATTAAATTATTTTCTAATAAGCCTAGATTTTCACAATTTGGTTTAAATGTAAAAAATACAATTGTTTAAATAAAGTGGCGTAATGCTACCTGATTCTAAACACAAGATGATATGAATATTTTGTGTTGTATTTTAAAATATTTTAAAATAATTTAGTGTTTCAAAATATCCATTAGGACGGGCTATGGCTATGGCCATAGGTGCCCTATGGATGTGTCTTTTCACTTAAGTCTGAAATGTTGCATCCTTTCATATTTTGTTTTGAAAAGTTGTGTCTTTTGAAGCCTAAGGGTCGCACCAATTGGGTTTAAACTCAATAGTCACAACCCTTTTTGAAAGGGTGTCTTCACAAAGTCTATAAATAGACTTTTGATTTTAAGTTTTGAAAAGGATTAGAAAATCAGGTTTCCTCTTGAAAATATGTTCAAGTATTTTCTAATTCGGGTTGAGACTACAAGTGGTTCAAGCCCGTGTACAGTGAGTGCACCGCTTGAACCGGGTCATAGTCGTTGTATCCTGGAGGTCGATTGCTCTGGAAATCTGTTGCACTTGGGACGCTGTCCAAGGGGAGCAAATTCGATTTCAAGCCAAGTGATTCACATCACGCCTCGACTTCTATAAATCGATAAGTTTTCTATTTTCTCTTATTCTAAATTTAAATTTATTTGTTTAAATAGTTTTTCAAACTCCATATCCCAATAATCGTGAAATCGAATATGTTTGAAAAACTATTTAAGAATTACGGTTGCATCTATCTAGTTGGAATAACCCAAAATGAAACCACACCAACCTAATTTGTGAACCATGGCCCATATAATCTAGAGTTGTCATATCTCACCTAATGATTAAGATCTTATAGATACTTAATATGTAAGTTCTTTAGACCACATGTACAAAAGTGAACGTATGCACCGACTGAGAATGGTTAGAGTACTTTAGATCTTGATATCTATAAATGAGAATAGCTAGACTACGATCAAATGTATGAGAGGCCCGGATTCCTGAATAATTGGTCGGGTTCGTTGTAACTCTGTTAGCACAGAGTATGATCCTCAAGTTGTCAGATGGGTCGGGCTAAGCCCATCTTGGATACTAGAGTTATGACCTACATATCGTCTTTATGTCCCAAACACATGTCATTCTATCACACATATGTAAAATCCAAGAAATTTATAATGCCTACCTCTTGGATAATGTCAGGCCCTGTTCACTCATAAGAAATCCTATATTTAGTAGATTTTCTCAAAATCATGATTTGACATTAATGAGCCTTTCTTGTTAGATCTCAAAATTTATAATTTATTTTCTCATAGCTTGAGCCAAAAGTAACCTTCAAATGAAAATAAATCAAACTGTTACACCATACTAAGTAGGATATACGCTGATCTCAACATCCCTATACAATGAAGATCAACACAAAATGCATCACAAAATGGGAATTTGTGTTGGGATTCCAACCATATTAGGAATTCTTCTTTGTAGACACCATGCATGGTTAAAAAGAAAGCTTTGAAAAGAAAAATGTGAAAGAAACTCAAGGATACAATCTTCCAAAGTATCTTCCAAAATAGGCCTGATAGGTTGATGGTGTAATCACTATCCCATAAGTTTGCTAGTTGCTCACATACGGATGGATAATATTTATTGTACAGTTAACCAGATAAAGGATCTAAATCGATCACGTACGTGCCAGAAATAGAATTATTAATATTGAGAAATGTAGTAGTTAATTATGTGCATTCACATCATTTTCAGATTGGTGCAACCCTTAAGAAGGGTTCTAACAAGGAGCATCTGGTGGTTATAACCACTCTATCTGAACTTGACATATTGCATGAGATCAAACAACATTCCGATGGCCCTTAATCTAGTACACTGATCTAATGGACCTCACATGGGTACAAAATCGCCAAATATAGAAGGACTTGAATGTCCCAATAACGAGATTTTTTAGACTAAATAAATAAATAAGGTAGAGATGGCTCAAATCCAAATGGGTGTAATATATATATATATATATATATATATATATATATATATATATATATATATATATATATATATATAATAACGAACCGATAATCTAACCATTTATTCAGTGGGAATGAAGTGGACAGTTAGAATCATCTATCCTAATTGCTCGTGGCTTTATTCTCTTATGAGTTTGCTCTCCTAGGCAATCTTTTTAATACTTTAATAGAGCACCGTGATTCATACACATGCAATTTATAATTCTAAATGTTATATGTCTTTGGATAATCTAATCCGCACCCAATTTTGATGATCAAGACTATTCAACTAATGTATTGAACCGTGTATAATGTGTATCACTAAAATATTCTCCTACTGGATAACTTACATGTCTAACTTATGGACTGCAAGTGGATGGTTTACTATCTACTTTAAGATGGAAGATTTTAGAAAGATATTTGATGGCGACTAATGGTAGGTGGTACAAGAGTGCATGGTCTGAATCGTGAAAAGATAGGGCCTATATATTATTGGTGCTAAAACAAATATAAGATGTTATTTTTGATTAAGTGTATATTAAGGAGTTGATTTTTGTGTAATTAATGTGCATAGAATGAATAATTATATTGATGTTGATCTTTAGAAATGCAGTAGAATGCACAGTTACATACTAAGGCGTCACTGCGCACATATTTGTAACATGAGTAGTTCATTAGTGTGTCCTTCTTTGTATTTATGGTGACCTAAAAATTAAATTATAATATGGACCAACCATTAGTATGAATGACCTTTATGATAATGAGTACACACAAAGAATAAATCAGTATGCTATATTGAACTTAATCAAATCAATGGTCAAGTCTATCAAATCATAGGCCTATTTATCACTGTGTATATATAGATAACGCACATTATTCATTTTGTATCGTTGCATGTATCTTGTGGCCTTTGATCCATCGTATGTGGATTGATGATTGATATGTTCGAGTCTTGTATTCATGTGTTACATGTACAAAATATATTCTTCCCATTATAATATGAAACATTAAACAATGTATGACTCTTGATACATAGACACTTATAAATTGTACATATGTGGAAAACATCTCATTTATAAATATTTGAAATTATGGGGTTTATATACTTAGAAAGTTATAGATCCATACAAATGTTATATTGGCTCATGTGGGATGATTGGGCTGGTGTATTTTTAAAATATTACCATTTGCGGGCTCAATAGATAAAAGGTCTAGATCTTGCATGTGTATTACTTTTATGAATATTAAGTACTTGATAACTCACATTATATGAATGCTTGTCTCTCTTGAGTTTCACTTACCAAGAAGCAAATGGTGACTTGAGTTTCTCAAGTAGACTAGTAGTAAATGTACCTTAATTCAATGTTAATTCTGACTTACATTTTATTATGTAGAAAGTGATATTATAGAATATTGGGTCCAATAACAGATGAACCATCGACACATATCACTTAACTGTTTAACACACTTATCGTTGCTTTTCTATAAACGGTTTATATTATTGATCTTAAATATAAAGTTGTTCATAGGGTGACGAGTACGCATGCCTAATTATGAGACAAGTTACATTCACTTTTGACATCGCTCACAATACTTTCTAAACAATATTACCTGCTTAGAAAGGTGGAGAAAATGCTATTTTCATTCAATCATGTGCCAACCTACAACACCTGTTAGATCCAGTCAATTTATATGATAGTTTATACAAAAGATTTTTCTTAACTCTTGGTTAATTAATAGATTATCAGGTGAGCCATAGATATATCTATCAAGGCTAAATCTGAAATTGTAGGGGTGCTCTCGAATACATAAACTACTTAACGCATGGAATCCAAATTTAGTCAATATATATTTGATAAATGGGTTGACATAAAATTGAAGATTTGCACTAAAGAAACTATATGTTAAATGTTATGGATCAATATGCACATGTTTTCATTGATGTGTATGCCTTTGAGATAAGGTGTCTGGAATTAAATGTATTTTATGTTTTAATGATTAAATTGGTAGCCATCAAATGAATGGTTAGAAAGAATATTATTAGCAGTCTGAATTCATAAGATGATTGTTGGATTAATGAGATTTTTAGGCTATATTCTATCCTCATTGGAGGCTAGATTTGGACATTTGAGATTAGTATTCATATGAGAATATAAGTTCATTTAATGAACTATGTTGTTTTACCATCAACAAATGTATCTAATGGACAAACTTATGCACGTATGGAGCCAATTGTTCAATCTGTCGATCAAGATACTTGATAATGAACTTGGACATTTCTCCTCCATATCCAGTTGCCAAATATCCATTGATTGTATTAAATTCTAATCGCTAATTAATAAATTGGCCAACCTTTCATGTGTTAGGGAACATGTGATAACATAATAACGTCATAATATAATTACATGAAAGTTATACTTTATTTTAATTGTCATATGTCTATACATGATAGATTACTCCAGCCTCTTTATACTGAAGATACAATAAGTTCGATTGACTTTACCATTAGTTGATTGAATGGTAAAAGTATATTCAAGACTAAGAAAGTTGGTTGTATTCAGAGCCGATGATATGACAACTATCATAATAAAAGTGATGCTCATTATCAGAGTCGTAATTATTGACTCTGTGGGGTTAGAAATGAGTTTGGTATACGTTCGCTTGAAATATGAATAGTCAAAGAGGATGCAGCTGACTACCGAAGACTTGACTAACGAGTAAAATGAGGAATCCACCTAAGTAGAGACTCGTTTCTAAGTAGCTAGTTGGTGAGGTAATAGCTTGCCAATACGATAATTCCCAGCTAATCTGAAAGGATGATTAACCATAATGGGACTAAGACATGACCAAACTCATATGAGAGATAACAATGGTGAATTTTTCATAATAGGTGAAAGTTTGACGGAGCAATGACGGGTGGAGGTAAAAGGCCTACGGGTTTTAAATCCTCGGACCGAATGACTATTTAAAAGATTAGTCAATGATACATCGAAAGAAATGGGGTTGAGCCTAATATATGAGCTACCAGTGTTGAAAACCCAACCTATACGAGTAGAGATCTTATTAGATAGGTTCAATGGGTAAACAACAAGATACGAGGTAGACGATTGCACTGCTATAAATGAGTCTCTTTTATGGTGTACAGGGCAAGCAGTAATGAAGAAGGATGATTTTTGAACTCTTAATGAATCCATAGCCATATATTTGATGGTGTACCCAATTGTTACGTACACTTGATGGAATTCAAATATATGGGTGTGGAGGTGGAGGCCGCTTCCTATGAGAATCTAGGCAAATTGTCTAGAGCACCCATGAAATTCAGGTAATGGTGCATGGCTGAAACGCACCGAACCACAGAATCACTTGTAGTGGAAAAGTTATGTGAGTGGCATATACTTGCAATTTACATCAAAAGGAATCAGGTTCAAGACTATGGTGTCACCTGATTCTTATAGACATGTCATGTTTACTCTAATGTCGGTTCAAGTCTATGGTGACACCGACACCATTATACAACTCTTCCATCTTAACCCGAAATGTCAAAAATTTTGAAACATGTGGGGGATTGTTGTATTTTAAATTATTTTAAAATAATTTAGTGTTTTAAAATATCCATTGGGATGGGCAATGGCTATGGCCATAAGTGCCCTATGGATGTGTCTTTTCACTTAAGTCTGAAAGGTTGCATCCTTTCATATTTTATTTTGAAAAGCTGTGTCTTTTGAAGCCTAAGAGTTGCACCAATTGGGTTTAAACCTAATAGTTACAACCCTTTTTGAAAGGGTGTCTTCACACCCTTAAGGTTTTGAAAAAGGATTAGAAAATCTGGTTTCCTCTTAAAAATGTGTTTAAGTATTTTCTAGTTCGGGTTAAGACTACAAGTGGTTCGAGCCCGTGTATAGTGAGTGCACCGCTGGGACCTAGTCATAGTTGTTGTATCTTGGAGGTCGATTGCTTTGGAAACCTGTTGCACTTGGGACGCTGTCCAAGGGGAGCAAATTCAATTTCAAGCTGGGTGATTCACATCACGCCTCGACTTCTATAAATCGATAAGTTTTCTATTTTCTCTTATTCTAAATTTAAATTTATTTGTGGTCGTAACAGGAGAATAATGACGCGGTGTACTTTGGTCACAATAGGAGGCGCAGTAAGCAACCCCCTGCCAGACTGAAAGGAGCGGTCAGCAACCTCCTCCCAAATTTCTCAGTACCTTTATAAGGTTCTCAATATTTATTCATGAGATGATTGAATTTGTCCTTGAGATGGGATATGTCACTCCATCGTAACATATCCATCAGGTGAAGATATGTTCCCACTCCGTTATAAGCATGAGACATGTGCTCCACTTTCTTGTGCACGAAGCATCATGTGATCCACCTTTTTTGCAAGGAGCAACGTTGGACCTTCCAACGCCTTCATCTCACGGCCCTGCCAGCTCTTTCATCGTGGCCCCACGTGTCCGGTACCTTCATCTTGATGGAATCACCACCAGAACCTTCATCATGGTGGGCCATATTCACAACGTTATCTTTATCTCTTATGAATGGTGCCATCCACCATGTCGGCTCCCATCAGGGCTCTTGATCCTTGCCTTTGTTGAGGTTTTCCTAGGCTGCCTTCACCTGCTCTATGGTCGTGCCCCTTGTTGTTACATGATGATGCCTCCAGTGCCCTCTTGGGTCCGGCGTCCTTCTAGTACTGGTGTCCTGTGGCCTTGACAACACCTTTGTTGATATCATGTACAATAGGGACAAAGGGGTTCCTGATTGCCTTGTAATGGAATGGGCCAGAATATAGTGCTTTCAAGGGAGAGCTTTACATGTTACTATTATCATTTAATGTAGCTCTATGCATACGAGTAGTGCTTATCGCTTATTTCGAGTCTTAGGCCCTGTTTGTTAAATTTGAAGTCTAAAGATGGAATTTGAAATCTGAAGCCTGAATCTAAATCCAAAGCCTGAATCTAAATCTAAAGCCTGAATTTGAAATTGAAGTTAAAAAAAAAAAAATCTTGTTTGCTAATTATGGCTGAAGTCTAAAAATTAAGTACTGAATCTGAAACAAACTGTTTGTTAACAAACATCTTAAATGTCTGAAATATGTTAATTTGACACATTTGCCCCTATCTTTTGTTTGGAAATGTTTTACATTATAAAGAAATTATTTCTTATTAAATGAAAATAAAATTATTATATTTAATTCAAATAAATTAAAATACTTAATAAAAAACTAAAACATCATCATAAGACCCACAATTCCTCTTAGTGGGAAGATTGTCACTGTGTGTTGTATAGGATTGAACACCTGTAGCAACAAAACCTTCAAATAAGGCCCACCTTATATTTATATGATATCCAAACCGTTTATAAGGTCATTCCCAATTGGATGAAGTGAAAACATATTGATTAAAAACTTTCGTGGCCTATTTAAGTTTATTTTCCATCCAATATGTTCATATGGTCACAAATACCTGTATGAAGAGGAAAAGAAAAATCATATTGATCCAAAACTTCTGTGACCCCAAAAAGGGTTTCAATGGTAGACGTTCAATCCCCCGCTGCTTTTTACAGCTTATTTTTCGTCTCTAGCTTTAATATGAGCTTGCCAAATGGATGGATGGTTTGGATATAACACATACCTCATGATGGGACCTACGGAACTTGCTGACATCAATACAACGGCTATATAGCTGGTGTGAGGTACACCAACCAATTTACATCCTACTTGGACGCGGATTAGCTGCTGACATGTTGAATAGCGAGATTCGCTACCGAAGTGACGTCATCAAGTTCCATGGGCCCACTATGATGTATGTGCTTTATCTATACCGTCCATCTATTTCGAGATTTAATTTTAGAGCATGAGTTAAAGAATGAGGCGGATCCAAATATGTAGTTGACCCACCACCTACCGTTGAAACCTTCCTAAGGCTCACCGTGATTTTTATTTAAAATCCAACATGTTCACAAGTTAACACAGACATGAAAGAAGGGAAAAAATAAATATCAGCTTGATCAAAAACTTTTGTGGACTATTTAAGTTTTTAATGGTGGGTGTCACTCTCTCCACTGTTTTCTGTGGTGAGGTCCATTGGAGCTTTGGATTTGACTCATTCTTTGGATCTTTACCTAAAATTATATTTCCAAATGGATGGACAGCGTGGATACAAAAAATACATCATGATGGGCCTCACATAACTTGGTGACGTAACTTTAGCAACTAATCTCGCTACTTAACCTGTCAGTATCCAATTCGCGTCCACGGAAACAGGTTGGCTACTCCCCTGCCACCAACCAATGGCTGATGGTCGCTGCTATGTGGGCTCCACCATGATGTATGTGTTTCATCCATGCTGTCCATCTATGTTTCTAGATCATTTTATGGTATGAGACCAAAAATGAGGTATATCCCAATCTCAAGTGGACCACATTATAGAAAACAGTGTTGATGAACGTCGACCATTAAAAAACTTTTTGGGGGCTATAAAAGTTTTGAATCAAGTCGATCTTTGTTTTTTTCCATTCATCTAGGTCTATATGACCTAATCAACAGATTGGATGTCAAATAAATAGTACATTGGGCCTCAGGAGAATTTTAATGGTGGATATCCAATCACTATTGTTTTCTTGTGGTATGGTCCACCTGAGATTTATATTCCTCTCATTTTTGGTATCAAGCCCTAAAATGATCTTTAAAAATGGATGAATGGAATGGATGAAACACATACATCATGGTGGGGCATAAAGAAGTTTCACAGGTTAAAAGTTGATTTTGTATTGCACAAATAATTTAAAGAGAAAAAATTGTCGTAGTAACTTGAAAAGGGGTAATTTTGGAAGTAAAAATTTTTGTTTAATGAAAAATTCACTGATCGCATTCCGCATTCACCATTAAGCCAGACTCCTATCACTGAAAAAATTTAGTGAAAAACCACTTATCGCTTTCCTTCTTCTGTGTTAACAATGCATTCTTCTGTGTTAACAATGCATTAACAAACACCACTAAACATGGATCATTTTCCCATTTTCGCATTAAGTGCAAAACTTCAACGTTAACAAATAGGCCCTTAGTCCATTCACATGGCAATTAGGCCATTATAACTCTCATTAACTGTTGGAAGCCTACTGGAGTGGTTGTTGTTGATAGATGTTAGATGTCTTAAATCTGTCACTGCTCGATGACATCGAGCATGCTTCGATGTCGTCGAAGCCACTCGATGCTATCGGGAATTTTTGGGATTTTCACCCCCAATCGCTAGACTGTTTTTGTCATTTTTTGATGACATCGAAGGTAGTTCGATGTCATCGAAGGTTTACGTAGATATTGCGGACTTTGTTTCCTATTCTGTTTTATTTCCTTTCTAAAGCTATAAAAAATGTTGTATATGGGATTCTAAGGTTTCTAAAAGGGTTATAGGGTTTCTAAAATGGGCTCTAGGGTTTCAAGGGGTGAGAAATGTGAGGTTTGCGGATTGCTCAAGCTAGGTAAGTTCTCTATCTTTGTAATCTCTTTTTTCATATTGGAATTATGTCGCTTTGTGTCATGGTTTTTTCCCACAAGGGTTTTCCACGTTAAATCTATGTGTTCTTATTTAGTTTGTTTGGTGCTTTTGGATTGCTATCCTAGATCCATCTCTGTGTGATTCCACAGCACAAATCCTAACAAATGGTATCAAAGCAATTGTTGGGGCACAGGCTTAAATCTGTAGGATTAGCAATAATGGAAAGTATTAACCATGATATTGAGAAGTACTCAGGCAAAAATAACTTTGAGTTATGAAAGATCAGGATGATCAGTTCCTTAACCAAGCAAGGTGAGGATGGTGCTCTTGAGTCGAAAAAGTCTACTATGACTGATGATGAATGGAATACCCCTAATAAGAAGGCCTTATCCTCGATTCGTTTATGTCTAATGGATGAGGTTTTATATAATATTTTGAGGGAGAAAACTGCAGCTAGTTTATGGGCGAAGTTAGAGGATATCTATGCAAAAAACCTCTGAAAATCGCCAACACTTGAAGCTATAGTGGTATAACTTTAAGATGGCAGAGGGTATAGATCTGGAGGCCCACATCAACAACTTTAATAAATTGGTTTGCAAATTGCTCGATAAGGAGGAAGTGATCAAAGATGAGGAACAAGCATGTATGTTACTAAATTCTCTTCTAGCATTATATGAGTCATTCAATGACACAATGTGCACCACAAATAAAACCCTGGGTGTCGTCATCGTTATCTCAGCCCTTCAAGAGAAGGCTATGAGAAAGTTAAACGGTGACATGGGGACATCTTCCGATGCATTGATTACGAGGGGCATGAATAATGATTGAGGTACAGGATCTTCAAGACCTAAATCCAAATCTAATGGCAAGGGCAAAAGAAAACTAAAGTGCTGGAACTGTGGGATAACTGAACATATGAAAAAGGGTTGTACCAATCCTAAAGAGAATAAAGAAAACTCAGAGGCTTCTTCTAAGGAGGCTAATGTTGTCACATTTGATAAAGAGACAAGTGGTGGTGATGTTCTGTCAGTGTTTATGGTCGGACATTTGCATGAAAATCTTAAAGATGAGTGGATCTTTGACATATGAGCATCATATCACATGACTCATCATCGGAGTTGGTTCGTCAGTTACAAGGAATATGATGGTGGACAGGTTTTTATGGGCAATGACAATGCATGTAATGTTGTGGCTATTGGTACTGTGAGTATCAAGATGTTTTATGGGATGGAGCATACTTTGATTGATGTCAGGCATGTTCCTGATATGAAGAAAAGTTTGATTTGTCTCGGTACACTCGAGGCCGTAGGATGCAAGTTCACTAGAAATGATGGTGTCCTTAAAGTTTCATAAGGGACACTCGTGGTTATGAGAGCGTAAAGGCACGGTAACCTTTACAGGTTGATCGGCAGCACTTCAACAGCTGGAGTGGCAGCAACTGTTGCCGATTCCACGTCTGTACATATGTGGCATGCTCGTCTAGGCCACATGAACGAGCGGGCATGAAGGTACTATTTGATCGTTGTTTGATTCCAGCTTTTAAGAATTCTAATTTAGATATATGCGAGCATTGTATATATTGTAAATAATTTAGATTATCTTTTAAAACTGGAAAACATGTATGTAAGGGAGTGCTTGATTATGTGCACTCTAACGTATGGGGGTCATTGCCAGAGGTTTCCGTTGGAGGGTCGTCATGGTTTGTTTCATTCATTGATGACTACTCCCGGAAAGTTTAGGTTTATTTCACGAAACATAAATCCAAAGTTTTCACCATATTCAAATAATGGAAGGCAATGGTGGAAAATCAGTCAAGGCAAAAAATAAAGGTTTTAAGGACTGATAATGGTGGAGAATTTACTTTCACTGAGTTTAATGAATATTGCAGGGATGATCTCCTTTGGTCGTTTTAGCCACGACAACCTGATCTTCTCTGCTGCTAACAATTTGCTCAACATAGGAAGTATATCTTCTTCGAACAAATACCTTCCATAGCTCTTGGACTGTCCGAATTCTTTCTTTACTTTCTTGGCTATAGGTTTACTCATTTATTATAAAAGGTATTTCTTCTCTTTTCTTGATCAATGGTATTTACCATTAATCTATTTGATCCTCTTCTTTCCATTCTGACTTAAAATGCTGGCATTTTCCTGGCCATCAGTTCCAATGCATGTGCTTTTGTCGTAAGATCTCGAAAAGTTTTTATATTAGGACTTGTGAGCCCAAAGGCAATTCCTGGCTCCATATAATTCAAACACATGTTTACTTGTTCTGTCTGTTGAGGCATAAAATAAAGGGTTAAGATTGAATCAGAGAGAAGATGGGAGTTGTGAAAATAGAAGGAAAAGAATGAAGGAAAGTAAAGATTGTTGGTATTGCGCTGACCCACGCATAAGGTATCAGTTGCGCGAGTCCGCGCAAGATCCTTTTATTACAGGATCAAGTTGTAAGATCAAGGCCTTTGTGTCGGATCACGCAACATGTTAAGTATTACGCGATCTTGCGCAAATGGTGTAGGATGTTACGTGGATAGGCACAGATGGGGATATGAGTGTGTTGACGTGGATGGTTCAAAATTGATGAAAGGTGGGCCCACAACATGAGTTTTAAGGGTTCGCACGTGTGGAGGCCTATAAATACCCCACTCCCCTTCTCATTTGCATCATAAAGAATTCTGAGGAAGATTAGAGCTCCAGGGAAGAAGAAGAGTTTAAAGGTATTCAAGAGAAGAAGGAGGAGTCAGTTGCGCCAGCCCGCGCAAACCACAGTGGTTGCGCTATCCCGCGCAAACCATATTGGTTACACGGGTATCATTAAAGAACTGAAATGCTATCGAAATGTTTTCTTTGGTTCCAAGGTTTTCTCTAGAAGAAAGACATGGGACTATTATGTTCCTCTTGATGAGATGCCTCTTGACGAGATGATCGAATCGTAAGCCGAAATGTTGCCGAATTTGATATCCAGATCCAGATTCAATACTCAAACTCTTGTAACTTTACATTCTAAGTATTTTAACTTAGAATCAAGGGATCAGAGGATGTAAACGAACTTCATATATAAATAAAACGATGATTGTTTCTTCATACTCTCTTATTGTTATGATTGAATAAGATAATCTCCCAAATTGAAATGCATTTGTTTCTTATCGAAACAAAATGGTGACTCTGCTGGGGATTCTTTATCTTATTGAATATTAACATTGAGAGAGTAACAGTAACTTTCGTCATAGTTTGGCGTCTTTCCGATGCCAAAATGGCGACTCTCAACGGGAACATCCTCCCTTTCATCTCTAAGATAGAATACTTTATTATCCGGATACTAATTATAATTTTGCATTTTTTTAAGGTAAGAAGATATCATTACAAGTTACAATCAATGGCCAACTCAGCAAGGAAAGTTAATTTCTATTTTACTGTGACTGGATTCACAATGGAATACGCTACGAACCAGCTTTTGGACGATAAGGTCCGATCTCTCGCAAACAACACTGACAAATCCCAAGTGATGGGTGGAGTTATATCTGCTTCAACTTCAGTACAGGAGAGTGACAGAGACAAGGTTGTTGTGACATCCCAAAGAACTAGAGCTCGAATTGCAGCAGCAGCTAGAATGAATTCACCTGCACAAAGAATCAGGGGGCCGGTGATGCGAAATGTTGCTAAAAAGAACCCTGAACTTGCTCCTCCTGCGATATATCCCAGGAAAATTGTTCCTCCATTGACATCGCATGAGTTTCTGGCTCTGCCTGCTGTAGAAGCTCAATGGACGAAGGAGCAAAAGGGTAAGGCATTATTCACGAGTTCATCAACTCCTATATCGCTCCAATCCACCGACAACTGTGGAAGTATAGAAAAGACCAATGACATTCCTCTTTATGTAAGTCCTATTACATTGACATATTCCCATTCTACCCCGACTACAACTTCATCTGGAAATGGAGAAGCTGCCCTATACATGACTGAAATGAGTCAAGGACCATCGCCAATAATAGAGGACCGTATAACTGAAATGGCACAAGCATAAAGAACGCTAATGGAAGAATGCAGGAACCTATGGGAAGCTTTAACAACTCTCACGCATAATGTGGCACAAATGACAGCTCCTCTAATGATGGGTAACATGAACGAACAAGAATAACAACCCAAAGGTTCTTAGCCACCGAGAACGGGATCGCTCGGATCCGCTCCCATAACAAGACCGATAACTCAAGAAGAAGTGCAACAAGTGGTTGAAGAAGCTGTCAGAAGAAAAAGAGAAAGCGAGAATGTTGGCCGATTCAGATATTGAACATCGTGTCCGAGAGAGGTAGAAGATGTCCCTTTTTCAGCTAATTTCAAGTAGCCAGATTTTTAGAAATTTAATGGGGATGGATCGCCAAAAGAACACCTGATGCATTTCATCACCAGTATGGGAAACTTCTACAAAGTAACGCAATACTGTCTTAGGTTATTTAGCTCTTCCTTGATAAGTAAGGCATTCCGACGATATTTCAGTTTGGCACCAGGATCGATACGGACTTGAGAACAAATGCAAAATGCTTTTATGTGAAATTTCTTCTCATCAGAACGTGACATCAGTATCACAAAGTTAGCATCAGTGTAAGGCCCGTAACCTAGTCCGTACCGTTCGTTAGGGTCCCATGGTCCTCTTGGTCAAACTCTTGCGACCCGCGACGCGTAGATAGCATTTGCGTGCAACCCCGAGTTGTATCCTGTCGGCTCGAGTTGACTCAACCCTAGACTTGTACCGTTACGACCACACCATCACTGCGGTTCCAATGCCGTGTCTTACACACTGATGCGATACCCAGACCAGGAGTTGTGGACCCGTGTTTATTTTGAGGAAAACACCGTGCATTGCCAATCTCAAGAGAATCTCTACCACCTTTCAAATCAATCAATCAAGTACACATCCCATCTCTAGCCCATGCTTTCTTTCTCCCCAAGACAAGCAACCTACCTAAGTCAACTCTCAAGTCAAGTACACCCATCACTCACCCATCCCTTTTCATACCACCATATCACTCCTCTCTCTCATTTCTCTCTTCACTCCCAAGCAACCAAGAGAGGGCAATCATCCAAGCCATTCCCAAGGAGAGAAAGAGCCAAGTGTGGCCCACTTCCTACTCCCTCATCTCTCATCCTAGTCCTTCAATCTTCATCATTCTCCATCAAAATTGAAGCCAAGGAGCTAAGGAAGCCATAGAACCAAGAAGAAGTGGAACCGATGGGTGATTTGTAGGTTAGATTTTGTTTTTGATGATGGGCCAAGTGGGGCCTACCAAATGATGGTATGGATCCCATTTTGGACCTTAGGTGCGGCCGATGGCCCACCATGATTCATATGTTCATCCCAAGATGGGGCCATTCTCCATGGACCCCATCATGATATTTATTTTCCTAGTGTAAAAGGTCATCTAGACCTTATATTTCTGGTGGAGAAGGGATCTCCACCGCTGATTTTGATTAGTGGGCCCACATGTAATGGGACCCACTTGATGTACATTTTGTAATGCATGGAAGGGAAGGCTCATAGTGGCGGAGCCCTCCATCACACATCACTCTCTCTCTCTCTCTCTTTCCCTGTTGTGGCCCACCCTAATGAGTGGATTAGATCCACACCGTCCGGTAGCTGGACGTGTGGGGGCTACCATGATGGATGTATTGCATCCAGACCGTCCAGCAGCAGACACTGCAGGATTGTATGCAGGGAAAACACGTATATTAGCTGGCCCTCCAGCTGGTGGGCCACGCATGTGGACCCACCATGATTTATTTATCATATCTCCACCATCTAGATTAATGGATGGTGGTTTGCCAGCTGTGATTCTAGTGTTTTATCACACTGTCCATCAGCTATTCAGCTGCTGTATTACGTCTGCAAGTTCTATGGGCCTGATCATTAGGTATGTGTTATATTTGACCATCCATCTGTTGGTGGTCCCACGTCAGCAGATCAGAGGATTTGATTATGAGGTATGTGTTTTATCACACCGCTCATCTGCTGGATGAGAAACGCTTAGTTGCTGTACATTGACGTCAGCAAGATCTGTGGGACCCACCTGATGTATGGATCTCATCCACTCCGTTTGTCCATCTGGACCATGGACCGCACTAACGTATGTGTTTCACAGGCCATACATCCATGGGGCCCTGCACGTGTGGCACACCACACCATCTAGTGGCATGGATGGTGGGTCGCACCTGGAGTTCCTACCCTGTCCGTCTATGAAATGGACGTCCAGGGGCTGGATGTTTGAACAAAAAAACTAATAAATAATTTATATATATATATATGTATATATATAAAATAAGTATGCAGTGGGTGGGCCACACCCATGTGGACCCACATGATATATGTATTGTATCCACCACTGTCCAGCAATGGACGGTGGGGCCCTGATATGGTATATGTATTGCATTTACCACCGTCCAGCAATGGACGGTGGGGCCATATGATGTAAGTGTTGTATCCTCACTGTCCTCTGGATGTAGGACCCACCATGATGTATCTGTACGTCCATACTGTCCACCTGTTTTGGGCAGGTCGTGGGGCCCACCCCACATGTGTGGGGGTGGGACCGACCTTGATATATGTATTTTGTATCCACACCGTCCATTTGGACGGTGTGCTATGTGGCCCAACCATGATGTATATGCTTTGCAGCCACACCGTCCATCTGTTTTTCTGGGGTGGGGCCCACCTTAATGTATGCATTATATATTAGCACCGTCCATCTGAACGTGCTGTGGGACGCAACATAATGCATTTGTTTTATCCACGCCGTTCGTATTGCTGGACGAGTGGGGCCCACCTTGAGATGTGTTTTATATCCAGTCCATCCATCCCTGGACGTGGATCCCCACCATGATGTATTTGTTTCACCCCACCGTCCATCCATGTGGCCCCCACGTGATGTACATGTTCGATCCAAGCTGTCCATTTGGTGAGGCCCAATATGATATATTTATGGCCCATTGATGAGGCCCGTTGTGATATATTTGTGGCCCATTTAGTGAGGCCCGATGTGATGTATATGTGACCAATATAATGAGGCCCAAAGTATTGTGTAGGAGGCCCTTGTGTGAGGCTCATTGAGATGTATATAAGGCCCTTGAGTGAGGCCCAATGGGATCTGTATTAGGCCCATGAGTGAGGCCCATTGTGAAGTATATTAGGCCCATGAGTGAGGTCCTTTATGATATATGTGAGGCCCTTGTGCGAGGCCTATGGGCCCCACTATATGTTTGGCTTTATGTGGGCCACTCCTTGGGAGCAATGTTAGTTAAATAAGCACATTGATGGGCAATGATGGTTAAACGTCCACATTGTGACCTTCTCTTAGGCCTTTGTTAGGCCTGTTCTCATCCTTCTCTAAGTGGGTTGACCCAAACTGTTGGGCCCCACTGATATTGCATGATCCATCTATTCTTTTGGGCTAACCCAAAATGTTGGGCCTCCATGGGTTACTAGTAGGATTGTTTTAATCTTAGAGTCCATCTAGGACTTATTCGGGCCTTAGGGCATCTAGCGGGCCTTATGATAGTATGGTGAAGGAAGCCCGTTCCGGATCCTTAGGATTATAGGTAGGCCATCTAGGCCCAACCTTGATATAAGGAGAGTTCATTATTATCGTAGACAGAAGGATCCGTGCTATCATATTTGGTAATCCACAGTTGAGATTGACCCTCATGTTATGGATCTGCTATCAATCTATGGACCCCACCTTATGTATAGGCTGATTATCGATGCCGACTATGAGTACATGCTAGTATAACATCATGATATAAGCCATTGAGATGGTATGAGGCCCATTGTAATTGTATTAGACTCATTCTCATTTCCCCTTAGTGGGCTAACCCAAATTGATGGGCCCCTATTATTATTAGTATGATCCATCTCGCCTTATTGGGCTATCCCAATTCCTTGGGTCCTCATCGATGTTAGTAGAAGTACCCAAACCTAGAAGCCCACTCTTAGGCCCACGAGTAAGCCGTTTAGCCCCATCCTTGTTATGAGGAGGATGCATCATCACCTCTGGCCATAGGTGAAGAATCTGTGGTATTAGATTTAGTGTATCCACTGTTGAGGACCGATCCTCATGTTATGGATTAGATATGCTGTCCTTTTATGGACCCCGCCATATATAGGCTGATTATTGATTACGACTATATTAGTATATGCACTGAGTATGTGTTAATATAACATTGTGATTGTATGAGGCCCATTGTGATTATATGAGGCCCATTGTGATTGTATGAGATCCATTGTGATGGTACGAGGCCCGTTGTGATTGTATGAGGCCCGTTGTGATTGTATAAGGCCCATTATGATTATATGAGACCTAATTATAATGTAAGAGGCCCATCATATGTGTGAGGACCATTATATACGTGAGGCCCATTGTATGTGTGAGGCCCACCATATGGCGGTGATTATTGCACACCACCCATTCACCTATACGGGCCATGAGCCGTCTTATATCGGCCCACTATGATGTATGCGATTATAATCATGCTTGGTATACTTCATGATACATGCCCATATACATCATCCACATGCTTGTTATGAGGAGTGATTGAGCATAGCATGAGCCATTGGGCTGATGTTTATGGGACTCCCTGAGAGACGGAGTTGCCCCACGTAAGCGTGTGGTACACGCAGGTTTGATGTATGACTGGATGGTATGACTCATACATCTCACATTTTATGATATGACCACCGTATGCCCTAGTGACATCAGGGTCGTAGCTTTTACAGGCATGTCGTGGATGGCCAGATGGGACACCGAAAATGTTTGGTTCTAGCATACGGGCATGATAGATGTCCCTGGGTGAAAATCTCTAAACTCTCGAGGCCAGGGGACACCCCAATATCTAGACCGAGTGGATATATATACGAGCCCATGAGGGCCGTAAACTAGTAGGCCACATCTCCCACTGTATCATGGTCGGTTGGGAGGGGGTGTGGCCTTACCCGCCCGAGGGAGTAGGCAATATTAGGCTGAGTCTGACCAGCTCGTAAATGAGTCCACTATAGACGAGTCGGGCCGATATTGATAAGCGGATAGTGAGGTCTCTTCCACTTACCCAGTTGTGCGCTTGATGGGACGGCAGGTGGCGTAGAGTGTACTAGACCTCGGTGATGATCCCAGAGAAGTACAATACTGATATGTGGACTTACTGAGCAGGAGTTGTATACTCAGCATTTGACTCTTTCATTTATTCATTCACTATCCACTCGGGCTGGTGGTGCGCAACTAATTTATCATGTGTACCATCGCAATGACCATGATTTCAGTTGTGTATGCGACTAACCTAAGATCAGGAGTTTACCACATTGTGTCCAGCTATCCAAATCAGGTATGGGCCAGTTTGGATAAAAGCCTTGTGATGGACCCCACATCTTGCGATACTACGTACTATCATCCCAACTCCACGCTCTAGCATGGTCATTTCTTTCACATCGCATATTGCATTGCATCCCTAACACATGACATTTGGTTTACCACGACCCCGTATTGCATAGTCAATCAGCATTGCATACTCTGATATTGTATGACTCATGGAGTTGTCAGTATTTCTGCCTACTCTGATATTCTATGACTCATGGACTTGTCAGTATTTCTGCCTACTCTGATATCGTTTGACTCATGAACTTACAATATTTCTAATATTGTATGAATTGTGAACTTGTATTATACTTGGCACTTGTTGCACACACACGTACACCACCCTCTAAGCTTTCTATAAGCTTATGCATGATCATTGCGTGCAGGTGACGTTAGGTCGTAGCAGGATTGAGGCAGGAGTTTGTGGCAGAGCTTTATGGATATTTTATTATATACATGTATTTCCTTTTAGCATTGTAATCAATGATTTATATTAGTAGATATGTGATGATGATGTTGCTCTTGTGATTTGGGTACACTTATGGTTACGCTCCTTAACAAAAAAATTTACACTGAAAATCCTCCTTGTAGGATCCTAAGATCGAAATCTGGAGATGGGCGCTGGGAGACGAGAATGGGGTACTACGGAGGCTGTCGGCGCCGGATTCGGCGATTGAGAATTTTCTGAGCCCGGTTTCCGAGTTTGGGGCGTGACAATCAGTGCGGCAGAGAGAAGGGGAACCCGTAGAGAAGTTCATAGACAAATGCAAGACATTGGGAGCTTCTTGCAGATAGTTATCGGAAGAGAAAGAGCAGGTAAAGATGTGCTTGAATTCTATGGAGACGGGAATTGCGTTTGGCCTCACTAGCGCCGATATCAAGACCTTCCGCGATTTAGCGATAAAAGCTCATGCCCTGGAATTGATGACCAGGAAAATACTAGCGTTTCACTATGAAACAGCTAGAAGAGGGTCTAACAGGCTGGCTGCAAATGCTGTTGATCATGAAAAGAGAGGTCAAGATATGAGAGAAATGAGGGGAAAGAAAACCGAACGGAGAGAAGAGTCACATCGTCCTAGAGGCAAATTCAATGATAAGATGCTCAGGTCGCTTAATTCTCATGAAGGGTTTGCATTTGAAAAGGAAGATGTGGTCCCTATGATGAACCAATTGTTGAAAGCTGGTACGATAGAGTTGCCTCCATCTAAACGCCCCGAAGATGCAACAAGAATAAGAGAAAGAGACTTCTATCATTATCATCGCTTGATAGGGCATCTGACAGAAAATTGTTTCACATTAAAATGCATAATACAAAGAATGATAAACAGAGGTGAGATAATAGTCGGAAAAGAAAAGGAAAGAGATGCAAAGGTAACAGTGAACGTGCTAACTATCCGGGAAGATACTCATGAAAGAGTAAGGAAAGAACACCATAAAAATACAGGCAAAGCCGTAGTAATCACCCTCCGGTCAGGAAAGCGGGTGACAAGTCCCTCCAAGCAGAAAATCGAAATGGAATCATCTTCGCAGCAATGATAAGGAAGAGAAGAATGAAGTAGAGAAGGTAATTTATGACGTCGTGAGTCATCTAAAGGGTATACCAGCTCGGTTAAGCGTCTACGATGCATTAAGGTTGTCGAAAGACTCCAGGCAAAGGCTGATCTAAGCCCTGTCCGACAGTAGTGTTAGGGAAGCATTGCTCATAGAGATGGCAAAAAGGAGCCCGAAGAGCGAAAAGATTGCATGCCACTTGATCTCCTTCTCTGATGATGATTTGATCTGTGATAAAGGACACAGCAGACCGCTAATGATTGTGGGCCATATTCGTGGTAAACAAGTCAAGCGAATAATGCTGGATAATGGGTCTGTAGTGACCTGCTACCATTAACAATGTTGAATAAGTTGGGATACCGTCGCGCTAACCTACGCCCTAGTGGAATGATGATATAGGACTTTAATCAAGATGGGCAGTGCGCACTTGGTAAAATTACAGTGATGTTGGAAATAGGAGAGTTAACTACGATTGTTGTTTGCCATGTCATTAATGTAGTAATGAAGTATAACCTCCTTATGGGAAGACCGTGGATGCATCAGTACGGAATTATTCCTTCCACCTAACATCAATGTTTTAAATACTGTAAAGATGGGATACAACATAAGGTAATGGCCGATGAAAGACCATATACAGAAGCTGAAGCCTTCTTCGCCGATGCTAGCTACTATGATGAATTTTCAAGTAACGAAAAAAGAGAAAACAATGAAAATAAGGTCCCAGATGATTATCATATGCAGATGGTATGAAAAGAAACTACAGCGACAAAATTGTCCAAGATGGCGAGTACGAAGAAGAAAATTTACTTTGTACTTAAGCACCTGAGACAGCTAACTGCTGTTGACACTGTTATCACCTGAATAGCTAAAGCTCTTACAGTCAAATTACACGGTGCCAGTACCACATGCCAAAAGGAGTAAGCCATTTCCAGACATTCCGAAAAGATTTCAGGTTAAATCTAGTGAGAAATACCTAGAAGTGATTGAATTTTACGCCCCTTCGGAAATGATAATAGAAGAAAGAGCTGATGATGATGCATGTTACGGCAAGTTGACATCCGGAGATCTAGAAAGGTACAGCCCAGCTAGCAAGAAAATCATGAAAAATATGGGGTTCGATTATGATGAACCAACTGGCTTAAATTATGGGAAAGGAATTCAGATTCCGGTCGGGGTTAATCAGAAGAGACGAGAAAAGTTTTGAGGACTGGGGGCAGAGTCTTAAGTAAACATGGTTACAAATGATCAGGTAAAAGAAACTAGGCCTTAATTGATTAAACATCCCAAGACAGCTCCGAAGCAAATGGAAGACCAGGGGCAGCCAACAGTTGATAGTTTGCGAGAAATAAATATGGGTATGGAAGAAGAGCCACGGAATACATTCATAAGTGCTGGTCTCCTCAAGCAGGAAGCCGATAAATACGTCTACCTCTTGAAAGATAACAAGGATGTCTTCACGTGGACATATGTAGAAATGCTAGGCCTAGAACCATCAGTAGCAATGCACCGACTAAACATTTCTAAAGACAAGAAGTGAATTAAGCAAGTGCAAAGACGATTTCATCCAGACCTGGCCCCCTTGATAGAAGAAGAGATAAGTGAATTGATAAAGGTCGGGTTTATCAGAGAAGTTAAATATCCTAAATGGATATCGAATATTGTCCCGGTGAAAAAGAAAAATGGGCAAATCAGAGTATGCGTTGATTTCAGAGATTTAAATGAAGTGTGCCTGAAAGATGATTTTCCATTGCCGATAACCGAGCTGTTAATCGACAGTACGACAAATATGCCGTCATGTCCTTCATGGATGGCTATGCCGGTTATAACCAAATAAGAGTAGCTCCTGAAGACGAAGAAACAACAGCATTTAGAACTTCGTTGGGAATCTATTGTTATAAAGTTATGCCATTCGGTCTTAAGAATGCCGGAGCAACATATCAGAGGGCGATGCAGAATATTTTTCAAGATATGATGCATAAGCATGTCAAATGCTATGTTGATGATTTGGTAGTTCGATTGAGCAACCATCAAGAACATCGTGAGTATCTGGCTTCAATCTTCTGTCGACTCCGAAAGAAACAGCTGAAGATGAATCTGGCTAAATGTGCCTTTGGGGTATCATCAGGAAAATTTCTCGGCTTCGTCGTTAGGCACAGAGGGATTGAAATCGATCCAGGAAAAGTCAAGGCCATCTAAGATATGTTGCCTCCAAAAACGTTGAAAGAATTAAAAAGTCTGCAAGGTAAATTGGCGTACATTCGCCCTTTTATTTCAAATTTAACAGGAAGATGTCAGCCATTTTCTCATTTGATGAAGAAGGGAGCAGAGTTTGTATGGGACAAGTCCTGCTAGAATGTGTTCGTTCGATCAAGGAATTGTTGAAACAGCCTCCAGTGTTGGCAGCTCCTGAGAAAGGAAAACCACTCATTATATATATATATATATATATATATATATATATATATATATATATATATATATATATATATATATATCTGCATGTGGAACTTCCCACCGGCCTTGTTAGCACAGGTGTATGAACACGGGAAAGAGATAGAACTTTATTATTTGAGTCGAACTCTGATAGGTGCAGCATGTAATTATTCTCCGATTGAGAAAGTATGCTTGGCGCTAATATTTACAGTACAAAAACTAAGACATTACTACCTTTCCCATAATATAATCTTAATTTCTTGGGCAGATCCTATAAAATTCTTGATGACAAGGCCAATGTTATTAGGAAGATTGGCTAAATGGATGTTGCTATCAGAGTATAAAATTACGTATGAGCCGGTGAAAGCAGTTAAGGGGCAAGCGGTGGCAGATTTCTTGGCAGATCATCCCGTGGCAAATAGTGAGGCTATTAATGATGAGTTTCCTGATGAATGGGTAATGATGGCTGAATCATCAAACCCGTGGCAGATGTACTTTGATGGCGCTTCTTGAACGTCGGGAGCAGGTGTTGGAGTGATATTCATTACTCCTCAGGGTTACTTGTTACCCTATTCTTTCACGTTGGGAGCATTATGCACGAATAATGAAGCTGAATACAAAGCTCTTATTATCGGAATGGAGATAGCACAAGAGATAAAGATAAAGACACTGCAGATCTTTGGAGATTCCAAGTTGATAATCAATCAACCGATGACAGAGTTTGAAATAAGGAAGCAAGAACTCTTGCCATATTATCAGAAAGCACAAAAATTGCTGGAGCAATCCTATCATGTTGAAATTAAGCATGTGCCGCGATGTGAAAATGCAAGGGCAGACACTTTAGCTAGCTTGGCAGTTGCTTTATCCTACCCAAATCAAAGTCTACTTTAGGTAACAATAGAAGAAAGAAGATTCTTGCCATCTTCAGAAATTATTGATGAAGCTGTTGAAGCACTCCTTATATCATGTTTGGAGGTGACGATAAACGATTGGCGTCAGCCTTTCGTAGATTACCTATAGTAAGATATCCTGCCAGAAGACCCGACATAAAGGCAACTAATCAAGCAGAGATCGAGCAGATTCATTATGTGTAGTGAAGTATTATACAGAAGATCATCTGGACAAATAGGAAACTCTTCAAATATTACAAGAAGCTCACTTCGGAGAGTGTGGGGCACATCAAGCTGTCCAAAATTTATTCCATCGGGTGCATCAAATGGGGTACTATTGGTCAACAATGTTCAAAGATGCCATAGATTATGCAAGGCAATGCCACAAGTGTTAGATTCATAGAGACGTCATACATGTGCCTCTTGAAGACCTTCATCAATCAGTAGCCTCCTGGCCTTTTGCTGCTTGGGGACTTGATGTCATTGGTCCCATAAATCCACCTTCAGCTAAAGGAAAACAATATATATTGGCAGCAATAGATTATTTCTCTAAGTGGATGGAGGCGATTGCATTACGCAATGTCAAAGAGAAGGATGTTGTCAATTTCATCCGAAATGCGATAATATATCGCCATGGTATCCCAAAAAGAATAATGTAACGCCCTGAAATTTGGGGGTCAAGCATAACTCAGTTCCCGAGTTTTAGAAACATCACTTATGTAACATATGAAATGATGAATGTATGTTGTCTATATGAGTGCATAAAACATGGAGTAGATTAAGCCAAACTGCAAACATAATCCAGGGATAGGTGAAATCTGCAAGCAGAAGACTGAAGAAACACACACACACACACACACACACATATATATAAGTCCCTGAGATATGTATGCTCTGCCAGGTCATAATTACAAGTGTTTGTTTTAAAATATAAGTATCAAAATGAGATCACCCATTACAAAATAAACCCAGAATCCCAGAATCCCCGTAGCTTAGGACACGGCTCACATGAACCCGCCTGAGAACTGCATAAAGGAAAACACGTCATCGTCATCCTCATACTCCTGCTCTACCTCAGGGGTCGCATCATCATCTGCATCTAAGACAGAGTCTGGTTGGTGTTGAAACACCGTCCCAGAATGTGGGAGTGAGTGATCATCTCAGTGGAGCTATACAGTAAAAGTTAACATGTTATCAATTCAATCAAGTAGTAATAATAAGGCAATACAATCAAACATGTTCTAATTACTCTTGTTAATGCAAGGATATATGTAGAAATGATGCATACTCTCGCCTACACTCCCTCAGCGTCTTTATCTTACGGTACGCATGACAAACTCCCGCAGTGCTCCACAACGCCAAGGCACATGCAATACGGTGCATGAACATGATTACCAAGTTGTTAATAGTCCTTTTTTATACAGCAGGATTGGGAAGCTAATGTACCTTCCTCATATCAATTCCCAAACGGTGATCCATTCTAGGGTCGTCAGTCCTAGACAATCTCATACGATATTGTGGTTCTAGGTCGCTGCAAAGGGCTCGTTATCAATCAATACATGCCTATTATACCTTAGTTACTACCCTAAGGTTCGTCGCCTCAATGCAGTATGAAGGTATGCTCGAGGTCACTACAAAGGGCTCGTCACCAATCAATGTAGGCCGACAGCACGAATATAGTATCCCATACCACCATAATCAGCTCACGAGTCTAAATTGCTCACTGGTCACTACGGCGAGGCTCGTCACCCTAGCGTAGGCTGACAGCTCGACCACGGTGTCCCATACCACTATGCCCGGCTCATGAGTCTTAGTGGATTGAGGTACCATAGTTAATGGGATTGCACTGGTAAGTTGGGTACCCTAGATTCAAACAATAGCGTCCATAAATGGTGAACATCCACCGGGACAATTGGGTTACTTGACGAGCTCAACTAGCATGAGCGCACGTTGAGTTGAACGACATGAAGTGCGCAAACACTCCGTGTGGTCAAACCACTGCCGACAACCCTAATACGACTCGGGTTCGTCAAACACGTCCTACGTGGCGAAAATAATCTCGACCACGAACTCAAGGTTTGTTACCGATTCCCTGGACTATTTCATAGTCCCAAACACATTCAAGTATAACAGATATTCATACCAGCAATTCAGAATAGTAATGGATCAACAATTCTAATCATATAGCATGCGAGCATTTGTTGAATATCAACTTAACATGAATTCACACGTAAGTAACATCTAAGTTAAACAGACAAAGAATATAGATTGCATGGAGGAAATCATACACATCATTAAGATAGTTGAGAATCTCTTCTCAACGCCCATAAAAAGTGCAATATATGACACACTTATTCATTCAGACATTTTTACAAACACTTAGGCTACATATTCCAACATACATGACGTATGTGGTGATAGCTCACATTAGGACAATTCCTCTTGCCAAGGAGTTATTACACATACAACTAGCACAAACATGTGACAATTAATCATGGCAACCACATGCTCATATTACATACGTATACGATACTTTCTACATCTACATGGAATACACAAATCTCAAAATAGTTCATATATATCAGAAATGCAATACAAACATCGCATTTGGCATGTGAAATTTCACCCACAACAATAATAAACCATTAACTGACATTGAAAGCCTTGAAAACCTTAACCTATATGAATATATTCCACACCTTAAACCAGAAAGTGCACAACAGATCTGATTCAGATGATAAGTCTTCGTTAACGGTGACTAGATAACCTAAGGCATGAATTAAATTAGCTACATCAACACTTAGACTATTCTAAGCTCTAAAATAAGTTAGGGTTTGATTGAATTACCCAAGAATGAACTTAGAATTGCTGGAATAACGATTCAGAGGTGATGGTTTAAGTACGCAGAGTAACTGAGAAGAATCTTAAGATGATTCACCAACTTCTCTCTCACTTTCTCTCTTTTCCTCTCTCTCTCTTAGTTAGGGTTTGGAAAATTCGTATGGAATTTGAGAGTGAGGGTTTAAGGTCTTTATATAGGCCTAATATTGATGAAAATAGCCCTAGGGCCAAGGTATACTTAGGTTATAACCAATTCGGGTATATTTCGGTCCAACGGAGCACTCTGGTGGTCCCTTTTCCACGTGCGGTCGGACTTAAGCTTCCTGACCATGGATCTAGGTTAGGCTGAGTTTCTGTACTGATCGGATTTACAGATCAGCTGTGGCGGACCAGTTTCAATTCAACGGTCACCGAAACTCGATCAGGTCCACCGGGACTTTGACATGTATGGGCCATCTTTCCTGATCCGAGGGTAAATTTAGGTCAGATTCTGACGGTCAGAATGCTTAAAATCTGCATGCAAGCGACACGACTCAGATTTCTTAAATTCATATTTAATTTCTAAATAATTTCACCTTTCTCATACTCTTTACTCCGGACTCAAGCAAATCGTCTCAGGACATCATCTGGACTTGATTTTTGAGGTGATTGTCAAGCCCAACAAGGTGATCATAATTGTTTAAAATCATCGCTATCGGACTTTCGATGCGCGGTCCAGGTCCAATACAAAGTTTCCAAGTACTCCCGAGAGCAACTGGATTTAGCGTTAAATCCTAAATTTCAGGGTAACATAGCGCTAACGATTCTACAAGTTTTGGGTCTTGCAGATCAAATTTAAAGTGATTGGTGCTAATTTCACAGGCAATCGAGTTTAGCGCTAGTTAATTCACATTTAACTTCTAAAGGCTTGAGTCCTAAGAGAAACCTGATTGAGGTGGTGCTCGGGTCCTTGCATAAAATTTTTCGGGATGTTACAAATAATCACAGATAATGGCACTCCTTTTAAGAATAGAGGCATGGAGAAGCTGTGTTTAAAGTTCAGTATTCATCACTCATTTTCGACACCCTACTATCCACCAGCTAATGGATTAGCAGAGGCATTCAATATGACGATTGTGAAAATACTGAAGAAGATGGTGACAGGAAATAAGCGTAACTGGGATGAGAAACTATAAGAGGCTCTATGGGCTTACAGGACTACTCATCGGATATCGACGAGGGCTGCAACATATTCACTAGTTTACGGTGTAGAGGCTGTCATTCTGATTGAAATACAAGTTGCATCGCTCAGAGTCGCAGTGCACCAATCAATGACAGATGATAATAATGTAAGAATAAGGTTGGCAGGATTAGACTTACTCGATGAAAAGCAACTAGCAGCTCAATAGTGATTACAGTTATATCAAGCATGGATTTCCACTGCATTTGATAAGAAAGTCAAGTTTCTCTCCTTCAAGAAAGGTGATCTAGTTTTGATGTTGAAAAGGCCAATAGTGGTCACCCGCAGGACAGGGGACAAGTTCGACCCTAAATGGGATGGGCCATACATCATAATAGAAGTATATTCTAATGGGGCATATAGAGTTACAGATCAAGATGGACGAGGTATCAGTGTACCAGTTAATGCTCGCTTCCTTAAGAAATATCATCCCTGATAGTAGAAACAATTTTTGATCTAGAAGATTATCAGAATAATGCTTTTATATCAAAAGGGGGCAATTATGAAGTGAAATGATGAAACAACCTCAAGAGGCAGAGCCCTATATTCTTTCGTTCATATATGAATAAAGGGGGAATTCTCAAGCATATCAAGGCTAAGCGTTGATAATTATCGTCAAGTGTTTAATTGTCAACCATCACTAAGTGTCGATGATTATCGCCAATTACCAACTGTTGCTGTCACTATAAAACAAGTCTTATCAGAATTGTTATCATCGCCAAACTGATATGCTATTTTAAATACAACATGGACATTGTCAAAACTTCATCAGCAGTGGCGATATATCAATAATTGGTTCATTATTCATGATAGTGGAATAAACCTACATGGTCAACCACATACAAAATTCACGACAGCGATGACGGTTTATTATATAAGGCAGCCTAGCCAAGTCTATATGACCAAGTACACATAAGGCCTACCATTATCGGCAATATACATATATTATTCGGGCAGCAGTGAGAAGTCGGTGGCCCTAAAAAACCCATATAGGCCATCACATCATACCCATGCGGGCAGCAGATAGAGCTAGCGACTAAAAGCCCTAAGTGGCAAAAAAGTCCACAACAGCCAGTCATGCATGAGACCAATGCCGTTTGTATAGCTTCTTACAGTGTCATGGGGAATGGAAGAAAGTGCCCTCCCATGAATAGGTCCGACCTTGTAGACGAAGAAAAAGTGGACTGCAGTGTACGCTCTTTGGCCATTGTCCATAGATAGGCCAACCATGCATAAGACCCCCAGATTCCTAACTTGATTTCAGTAGTAACTCATGAGGACAGGGTTACTATAAAATATCCCCTCATTGATTGACTGACGACCTTGGATTTGGTACCTTAAGGTAGCCTTGCGAGCCTCATGAACTCTAGAAAGTTACTGTGGCTAACCCTGTGCGTAAATCCCACCGAGTTCACGACCCCGGTAGCTTCACTGGGCCCCTCTGATGAATCGCAGTTTATGAACTCCCCGGCTGTGATAAGTCCAGTGAACTCATGAGAGTTAAAGAGACCATTCACGTGAGACCCGACTCCAACTGCTTATGAGTCTAAAAAATTGTGTTGCTCCACTACTCAAGAGCTTAAACTGCTTGGCTATCTGACTAAATTGAAACTTAGTTCCCCCTACCAAAACAAAAATCATATAGAAAATCCCATACTAACAATCATAATATATTATTATTTTTATCTTAAGCTTCATTAAATATCATGTTAGATAATTACACAACTAAATATACTTGAAATAAATTATGATTCGGAAATTTATGAGGAGATAAACTATTTCAAAATATCACGATGCCTTCATTAATATATGCTATAAATCAAAAGAAGCTACATGTGATTAAAAAAAACATAAACAAAACAAATTCTTTACAGTTCATTTGTAACACCCAATACTCTTATATATCTCTGTAAATTTTTCTTCAACTGAACTTGAGCTACGACGTGTTTTGATCTTACTTCAAGAATAATCTTTGTCTGATCTGGAATGCCAGCTAACTTGCTCTTCAAAGATGCAACTATCTCTTCATTCTTGATTAATTCAGATTTCTCAGCATTGGAAGATTGAATACTGATTCACAGCTTTTTCTCGGTCTCCTTTATAGTCGATTCTTCTATACGATCTTTCAACTCCCGTTGCAAGATTTCCTCCTTCAGGATAGCAATGCGACTTTGAATGATCATTCTATTGTCAGCACAAGCCTTCAACTTTTCCTGAAGAGTTAATTGCTCTTGGTTGAATTCAGAAATGGCAGAAGTGATAAGGGATACCTTCTTTTTGGAAGAAGCTATTTGTTTTCCATATTCTCATATTTCTGGGGCGATGGTGACATTTTTTGCTGATGCCAAGGAGATTATTGAATCATGAAATTTAAGAAGAGAATCGCGTAGGATAGAAATATTAATCTTCGCCATTCTTGCAGTACTGTCCAAGATTTCAATAGCAACATCCAGATCCGACCACTGATCAGGATCTTTAAAAATATGAACTATTGCTGATACAAAATTTCTCATCAAAATCAATTTATGTGCAAGAACCTTTTCGAAAGATAATAGATCAGACACAGAGGCTACAGAATCAGAGCTTGTTGTACCACTACGGGGAGGAGTTCCTGTAAGAGAAAAAGGAAAGGAAATTAGAATAAGGCTAGGGAATATAGAAATACTGATAGAGCAAATGATAGATATACTTGTTGCAAAAATATGGACAACATGGGGTCGAATTTCCTTGACAGTAGAAGGGCTAGCTCCTAATAAATTAGCAAAGGAAGGCGCTCTGGCCTCCGTACTCGAATCCCTATTAGTTGGAGTTGGAAGATCAGTGGTCTCTACAGGGAAAATAACTTGTTAAGCTTCCAAATGGGACCACAATTGCCTAATTCAGGACTGTTCGATATCTCAAAAGCATGTTGGAACTCTTCGATCGTCATTTTTCAATATGGATTGTTAATCTTTCCAAGTTGCACGATCCAACGGAGACGCCGATAACTCCATCATTTGATGTTGGATTGGGTCAATTTTTGGTCATTTGAATGGTACTTTAGTGCTCTTTCATTTTAGACAGGAATCATCGTATTCTGAGACCATTTGTGCACCCGTAAGTTGGATCGTAGTCGTCGGTCCTGAATGTTTCCTTCATCTTCTTGTGCAATAGTAACCCTCATAACTCTCTCTTCAGAGGTCGAATTTAGATTATTTCACGTCATTGGAATGATAACTTGTCAAGCTTCCAAATGGGACCAAAATTTCCTAATTAAGAGATCGTTTGATATCCCAAAAGCACGTTAGAACTCTTTGATCATCATTTTTCTATATGGATTGTTAATCTTTCCAAATTATGCGATTAAACAGAGACGCCTAAAACTCCATCATTTAATGATGGATTGGGTCGATTATTGGTCATCTGAATGGTACTTTAGTGCTCTTTCATTCCAGACTAAAAGCGTCAGATTCTGAGACCATTTGGGCACCCGTAAGTTGGATCGCAGTTGTCAGTCCTGAATGTTTCCTTCATCTTCTTGTTCAATAGTAACCCTCATAACTCTCTCTTCAGGGGTCAAATTTAGATTATTTTAGGTCATTGGAATGGTAACTTGTCAAGCTTCCAAATTAGACCCAGATTGCCTAATTTAGAGACCGTTCGATATCCCAAAAGCACGTTGGAACTCTTCGATAGTCATTTTTCAATATGGATTGTTAATCTTTTCAAATTACGCGATCCAACGGAGACACCTATAACTCCATCCTTTGATGTCAGATTGGGTCGATTTTTGGTCATCTGAATGGGACTTTAGTGCTCTTTCATTTCAGACTAGAATCGTCGTATTCTGAGACCATTTGGGCACCCGTAAGTTGTATCGCAGTCGTCGGTCATGAATGTTTCCTTCATCTTCTTGTCCAATAGAAACCCTCATAACTCTCTCTTCAGAGGTCAAATTTAGTCTATTTCTGTTCATTGGAATGGTATCTCGTTAAGCTTCTAAATGGGACTAAAATTGGCTAATTTAGAGACCGTTCGATATCCCATAAGCACGTTGGAACTCTTTGATCGTCATTTTTCTATATGGATTGTTAATCCTTCCAAATTGCGTGATCTAATGGAGACACCTATAACTCCATCATTTGATGTCGGATTGGGTCGATTATTGGTCATCTGAATGGTACTTTAGTGTTCTTTCTTTCCAGACTAAAATTGTCAGATTCTGAGACCATTTGGACACCCGTAAGTTGGATCGTAGTCATCGGTCCTGAATGTTTCCTTCATTTTTTTGTCCAATAGTAACCCTCATAACTCTCTCTTCAGAGGTCGAATTTAGACTATTTCATGTAATTGGAATGATAACTTGTCAAGCTTCCAAATGGGACCAAAAGTTTCTAATTTAAAGACCGTTCGATATCCCAAAAGCACGTTGGAACTCTTCGATCATCATTTTTCAATATGGATTGTTAATCTTTCCAAATTGCGTGATCCAATGGAGATGCCTAAACTCCAGCCTTTGATGTTGGATTGGGTCGATTTTTGGTCATCTGAATCATACTTTAGTGCTCTTTCATTCCTGACTAGAATTGTCATATTTCGAGACCATTTGGCCATCCGTAAGTGGGATCGCAGTCGTCGGTCCTGAATATTTCCTTAATCTCCTTGTCCAATGCTAACCCTCATAACTCTCTCTTCAAAGGTCAAATTTAGACTATTTCAGGTAATTGGAATGGTAACTTCTCAAGCTTCTAAATGGGACCAGAATTACCTAATTTAGAGACCGTTCGATATCCCAAAAGCACGTTGGAAGTCTTCAATCCTCATTTTTCAATATGGATTTTTAATCTTTCCAAATTGCGCGATCTAATGGAGACACCTATAACTTCATCATTTGATGTCGGATTGGGTCGATTTTAGGTCATCAGAATGGTACTATAGTGCTCTTTGATTCCTAACTTGATTCGTCGTTTTCTGAGACCATTTGGGCACCCGTAAATTGTCACAGTCGTCGATCCTGAATGTTTCCTTCATCTTCTTGTCCAATAGTAACTTGTCAAGCTTCCAAATGGGACCAAAAGTTTTTAATTTAAAGACCGTTCGATATCCTAAAAGCACATTGGAACTCGTCGATCGTCATTTTTCAATATGGATTGTTAATCTTTCCAAATTGCATGATCCAATGGAGATGCCTAAACTCCAGCCTTTGATGTTGGATTGGGTTAATTTTTGGTCAATTGAAAGGTACTTTAATACTCTTTCATTTCTAAATAGAATCGTCGTATTCCGAGACCATTTAGGAATCCATAAGTGGGATCGCAATCGTCGGTCCTGAATTCCTTCATCTCCTTGTCCAATGTAACCTTCATAACTCTCTCTTTAGAGGTCAAATTTTGACAATTTTGGTCATTGAAATGGTAACTTGTCAAGCTTCCAAATGGGACCAAAATTGCCTAATTCAGAGACCGTTCGATATCCCAAAAATAGGTTAGAACTCTTCGATCATCATTTTTCATTATGGATTGTTAATCTTTCCAAATTACGCTATCCAACGGAGACACCTATAACTCCAGTATTTGATGTCGGATTGGGTCGATTTGTGGTCATCTGAATAGTACTTTACTGCTCTTTCATTCCTGACTGGAATCGCCGTATTCTAAGACCATTTCCACATCCGTAAGTGAGATCGTAGTCGTCATTCCTGAATGTTTCCTTCATCTCCTTATCCAATAATAACCTTCATAACTCTCTCCTTAGAGGTCGAATTTAGACTATTTCAGGTCATTAGAATGGTAACTTGATAAGCTTCCAAATGGGGCTAAAATTGCCTAACTTAGAGACCGTTCGATATCCCAAAAGCACGTTGGAACTCTTCGATCGTCATTTTTCAATATGGATTGTTAATCTTTGCAAATTGCGTGATCCATCGAATATGCCTATAAGTCCATCATTTGATGACAGATTGGGTCAATTTTTGGTCATTTGAATGATAATTTAGTACTCTTTCATTCTTGACTGCAATCGCCCTATTCCGAGACCATTTGGTCATCTGTAAGTTGGATCGCGGTCGTCGGTCCTGAATGTTTCCTTCATCTTCTTGTCCAATAGTAACCCTCATAACTCTATCTTCAGAGGTCGAATTTGGACTATTTTAGGTCATTCGATTGGTAACTCGTCAAGCTTCCAAATGAGACCAAAATTGCCTAATTCATAGACAATTTTATTTCCCAAAAGCGCGTTGGAACTCTTCGTCCATCATTTTTCAATATGGATTGTTAATCTTTCTGAATTGCATGATCCAACGGAGACGCATATAACTCCATCATTTGATGTCAGATTGGGTCAATTTTTGGTCATCTGAATCGTACTTTAGTGCACTTTCATTCTTGACTGGTATCGTCATATCCTAAGACCTTTTGGGCATCCGTAAGTTGTTTCACAGTCGTTGTTCCTAAATGTTTCCTTCATCTCCTTGTCCAACAACAACCCTCATAACTCTCTCTTCAGAGGTCAAATTCTGACTGTTTCAGGTCATTAGAATGGTAACTCGTCAACCTTCCAAATGGGAAAAAAATTACCTAATTCATGACCATTCGAATCCCAAAAGAACGTTGGAACTCTTCATTCGTCATTTTTCAATATAGATTGTTAATCTTTCCGAATTGCGTGATCCAACGGAGACACATAACTCCATCCTTTGATTTCAGATTGGGTCAATTTTTAGTCATCTGATTGGCACTTTAGTGCTCTCTAATTTCAGAATGGAATCATTGTATTCTGAAACCATTTGGGCATCCGTAAGTTGGATCGCAGTCATCAGTCCTGAATGTTTCCTTCATCTTCCTGTCCAATAGTAACCCTCATAACACTCTCTTCAGAGGTCGAATTTAGACTATTTCCAGACATTGGAATGGTAACTTGTCGAGCTTCCAAATGGGAACAAAATTGCCTAATTCAGAGACCGTTCGATATTCGAACAGCACGTTGGAACTCTTCAATCGACATTTTTCATTATGGATTGTTAATCTTTCCAAATTGCGCGATCCAATGAAGATACCTATAAGTCCATAATTTAATATTGGATTGGGTCGATTTTTGGTCATCTGAATGTTACTTTAGTGCTCTTTCATTCCTGACTTCAATCATCGTATTCTGAGACCATTTGGGCATCCATAAGTTGGATCGCAGTCGTCTATCCTGAATGTTTCTTTCATCTTCTTGTCCAATAGTATCCCTCATAACTCTCTCTTCAGAGGTCAAATTTAGATTATTTCAGGTCATTGGAATGGGGACTTGTCAAGCTTCCAAATGGGACTAGAATTGCCTAATTCATAGACCGTTTGATATCCCAAAAGCTCGTTGGAAGTCTTCGATCGTCATTTTTCAATATGTATTGTTAATCTTTCCAAATTGAGTGATCCAACGGAGACGCCTATAACTCCATCCTTTGATGTTGGATTGGGTCGATTTTTGATCATCGAAATTATACTTTAGTGGTCTTTCATTCATGACTGGAATCGTCGTATTCCGAGACCATTTGGGCATCCATAAGTCGGATCGCTGTCGTCGGTCTTGAATGTTTCCTTCATCTCCTTGTCCAATAATAACCCTCAAAACTCCCTCTTCAGAGGTCGAATTTATATTATTTCAGGTCATTGGAATGGTAACTTGTCAAGCTTCCAAATGGGACTAAAATTGCCTAATTCAGAGACCGTTCAATATCCCACAAGCACGTTGGAACTCTTCAATCGTCATTTTTCGATATGGATTGTTAATCTTTCTAAATTGAGCTATCCAATAGAGATGCTTATAACTCCAACATTTGACGTCAGATTGGGTCGATTTTTGATCATCTGAGTGGTACTTATTGCCCTTTCATTTTTGACTTGAATCGTCATATTCTGATAACATTTAGGCTTCCATAAGTTGGATCGCCGTCGTCCGTCCTGAAAGTTTCCTTCATCTTCTTGTCTAATAGTAACCCTCATAACTCTCTCTCCAGAGGTCGAATTTAGACTATTTCAGGTCATTGGAATTGTAACTTCCCTAGCATCCAAATGAGACCAGAATTGCCTAATTCAGAGACCGTTCGATATCCTAAAACCACGTTGGAAGTCTTTGATCGTCATTTTTCAATATGGATTGTTAATCTTTCCAAATAGCGCGATCCAACGGAGACACCTACAGCTCCATCCTTTAATGTCAGATTGGGTTGATTTTTGGTCATTTGAACGGTACTTTAGTGCTCTTTCATTCCTATCTGAAATCATCATTTTTCGAAATGATTTGGGAATCTGTAATTTGGATCGCAGTTGTTGGTCCTGAATGTATCATTTATCTCCTTGTCTAATAATAACCCACATAGCTCTCTCTTCAGAGGTCGACTTTAGAATATTTCAGGTCTTTGGAATGGTAACTTGTCAAGCTTCCAAATGAGACAAAAATTGCCTAATTCAAAGACCGTTCGTTATCCCAAATGCACGTTGGAACTCTTCGCTCGTCATTTTTCAATATGGATTGCTAATCTTTCAAAATTACGCGATCCAACGGAGATGCCTATAACTCCATCATTTGATGTCGGATTGGGTCAATTTCTAGTCATCTGAATGGTACTATAGTGCTCTTTCATTTTGGACTGGTATCGTTGTATTCTGAGACCATTTGGGCATCCGTAAGTTGGATCGCTGTCGTCGGTCCTGAATGTTTCCTTCATCTTCTTGTCCAATAGTAACCCTCAAAACTCTATCTTCAGAGGTCAAATTTAGACTATTTCAGGTCATTGGAATGGTAACTTGTCATGCTTCCAAATTGGACCAAAATTGCCTAATTCAGACATCGTTCGATATCCCAAAAGCATGTTGGAACTCTTCGATAGTCATTTTTCAATATGAATTGTTAATCTTTCCAAATTGCGCGATCCGACGGAGACGCCTATAACTCCATCCTTTGATGTCGGATTGGGTCGATTTTTGGTCATCTGAATGGGACTTTCGTGCTCTTTCATTTCAGACTGGAATCGTCGTATTCTGAGACCATTAGGGAACCCGTAAGTTAGATAGCAGTCGTCGGTCCTGATTGTTTCCTTCATCTTCTTGTCCAATAGTAACCCTCATAACTCTCTCTTCAGAGGTCGAATTTAGACTATTTTAGGTCATTGGAATGATAACTTGTTAAGCTTCCAAATGGGACCATAATTGCCTAATTCAGGGACCGTTCGATATCTCAAAAGCATGTTGGAACTCTTCTATCGTCATTTTTCTATATGGATTGTTAATCTTTCCAAATTGCGCAATCCAACGAAAACGCCTATTACTCCATCCTTTGATGTTGAATTGGGTCAATTTTTTGTCATTTGAATGGAACTTTAGTGCTCTTTCATTCCTGACTGGAATCGTCGTATTCCGAGACCATTTGGGCATCCATAAGTGGGATCGCAGTCGTCGATCCTGAATGTTACCTTCATCTCCTTGTCCTATAGTTACCCTCATAAATTTCTCTTCAGAGGTCGAATGTAGACTATTTCAGGTCATTGGAATGGTAACTTGTCAAGCTTCTGAATGGGACGAAAATTGCCTAATTCTGAGACCATTCGATTTCCCAAAAGGGCATTGAAACTCTTCGTTCGTCATTTTTCTATATGGATTGTTAATCTTTTCGAATTGCGTGATCTAACAGAGAGGCCTATAACTCCTTCCTTTGATGTCCGATTGGGTTGATTTTTAGTCATATGAATGGTACTTTATTGATATTTCATTTCTGACTTGAATCTTCATATTCTGAGAACATGTGGGCATTCATAAGTTGGATCGCAGTCGTCTGTCCTGATTGTTTCCTTCATCTTCTTGTCCAATAGTAACCATCATAACTCTCTTTTCAGTGGTCGAATTTAGAATATTTCAAGTCATTGGAAAGGTAACTTGTCAAGCCTTCGAATGGGACCAAAATTGCCTAATTCAAACATCGTTCGATATCCCAAAAGCACGTTAGAACTCTTCGATCGTCATTTTTCAATATGGATTGTTAATCTTTCCAAGTTGCACGATCCTATGGAGACGCCGATAACTCCATCATTTGATGTTAGATTGGGTCGATTTTTGGTCATCTGAATGGTACTTTAGTGCTCTTTCATTTTAGACTGAAATCGTCGTATTCTAAGACCATTTGTGCACCCGTAAGTTAGATCACAGTTGTTGGTCCTGAATATTTCCTTCATCTTCTTATGCAATAGTTACCCTCATAACTCTCTCTTCAGAGGTTGAATTTAGATTAGTTCACGTCACTGGAATGGTAACTTGTCAAGCTTCCAACTGGGACCATAATTGCCTAATTCAGGGACCGTTCGATATCTCAAAAGCATGTTGGAACTCTTCTATCGTCATTTTTCTATATGGATTGTTAATCTTTCCAAATTGCGCAATCCAACGAAAACGCCTATTACTCCATCCTTTGATGTCGAATTGGGTCAATTTTTTGTCATCTGAATGGAACTTTAGTGCTCTTTCATTCCTGACTGGAATCGTCGTATTCCGAGACCATTTGGGCATCCGTAAGTGGGATTGCAGTCGTCGATCCTGAATGTTACCTTCATCTCCTTGTCCTATAGTTACCCTCATAAATTTCTCTTCAGAGGTCGAATTTAGACTATTTCAGGTCATTGGAATGGTAACTTGTCAAGCTTCTGAATGGGACGAAAATTGCCTAATTCTGAGACCATTCGATTTCCCGAAAGGGCGTTGAAACTCTTCGTTCGTCATTTTTCTATATCAATTGTTAATCTTTTCGAATTGCGTGATCTAACAGAGAGGCCTATAACTCCTTCCTTTGATGTCAGATTGGGTTGATTTTTGGTCATATGAATGGTACTTTATTGATATTTCATTTCTGACTTGAATCTTCATATTCTGAGAACATGTGGGCATCCATAAGTTGGATCGCAGTCGTCTGTCCTGATTGTTTCCTTCATCTTCTTGTCTAATAGTAACCATCATAACTCTCTTTTCAGTGGTCGAATTTAGAATATTTCAAGTCATTGGAAAGGTAACTTGTCAAGCTTTCGATTGGGACCAAAATTGCCTAATTCAAACATCGTTCGATATCCCAAAAGCACATTGGAACTCTTCGATCGTCATTTTTCAATATGGATTGTTAATCTTTCCAAGTTGCACGATCCTATGGAGACGCCGATAACTCCATCATTTGATGTTGGATTGGGTCGATTTTGGTCATCTGAATGGTACTTTAGTGCTCTTTCATTTTAGACTGAAATCGTCGTATTCTGAGACCATTTGTGCACCCGTAAGTTGGATCGCAGTCGTCGGTCCTGAATGTTTCCTTCATCTTCTTATGCAATAGTTACCCTCATAACTCTCTCTTCAAAGGTTGAATTTAGATTAGTTCACGTCACTGGAATGGTAACTTGTCAAGCTTCCAATTGGGACCAAAATTGCCTAATTAAGAGATCGTTTAATATCCCAAAAGCACGTCAGAACTCTTCGATCATCATTTTTTATATGGAATGTTAATCTTTCCAAATTGCGCGATCCAACGGAGACGCCTACAACTCCATCCTTTGATGTCAGATTCAATCAGTTTTTTGTCATCTGAATGGAACTTTAGTGCTCTTTCATTCTTGACTGGAATCATTGTTTTCCGAGACCATTTGTGTATCCGTAACTTGGATCGTAGTCATCGGTCCTGAATGTTTCCTTCATCTCCTTGTCCAATAGTAACCCTCATAACTCTCTCTTCAGAGGTCGAATTTAGACTATTTCAGGTCATTGGAATTGTAACTTGTCAAGCTTCCAAATGGGACCAAAATTGCCTAATTCAGAGACTGTTCATTATCCTAAAAGCACGTTGAAACTCTTCATTCGTCATTTTTCATTAATCTTTCCAATTTGTGCGATCCAACGGAGATGCCGATAACTCCATCATTTAATGTCGGAATGGGTCGATATTTGGTCATCTGAATGGTACTTCAGTGATCTTTCATTTCTAACTTCAATCGTCATATTCTTAGACCATTTGGGCATCCGTAAGTTAGATCACAGTCGTCTGTCCTGAATGTTTCCTTCATCTTCTTGTCCAATAGTAACCCTCATAACTCTCTCTTTAGAGGTCAAATTTAGACTATTTCAGGTCATTCGAATGGTAACTTGTCAAGCTTCCAAATTGGACCAGAATTCCCTAATTTAGAGACAGTTCGATATCCCAAAACCATGTTGAAAGTCTTTGACCGTCATTTTTCATTATGGATTTTAATCTTTCCAAATTGGGCGAGCCAATGGAGACGCCTATAACTCCATCCTTTGATGTCGGATTGGGTAGATTTTTGCCCATCTGAATTGAACTTTAGTGCTCTTTCATTCCTGACTAGAATCGTCATATTCCGAGACCATTTGGGCATCCGTAAGTGGGATCGCTGTCATCGGTCCTAATTGTTTCCTTCATCTCCATGTCCAATAGTAACCCTCATAACTCTCTCTTCAGCGGTCCAATTTAGACTATTTCAGGTCATTGGAATGGTAACTTGTCAAGCTCCAAATGGGACTAAAATTGCCTAATTTAGAGACTGTTCGATATCCCATAAGCACGTTGGAACTCTTCGATCGTCATTTTTCAATATGGATTGTTAATCTTTCCAAATTGTGCAATCCAATGGAGACGCTTATAACTCCAACAATTGACGTCCGATTGGGTCAATTTTTGATCATCTGAGTGGTACTGTAGTTCTCTTTCAGTTATGACTTGAATCGTCATATTCTGAGAACATTTGGGCATCCATAAGTTGGATCGCCGTCGTCCGTCCTGAAAGTTTCCTTCATCTTCTTGTCTAATAGTAACCCTCATAACTCTCTCTCCAGAGGTCGAATTTAGACTATTTCAGGTCATTGGAATTGTAACTTGCCTAACATCCAAATGGGACCAGAATTGCCTAATTCAGAGACCGTTCGATATCCTAAAACCACGTTGGAAGTCTTTGATCGTCATTTTTCAATATGGATTGTTAATCTTTCCAAATAGCGCGATCCAACGGAGACGCCTACAGCTCCATCCTTTAATGTCGGATTGGGTCGATTTTTGGTCATCTGAACGGTACTTTAGTGCTCTTTCATTCCTATCTGGAATCATCATTTTTTGAAATGATTTGGGAATCTGTAATTTGGATCGCAGTCGTCGGTCCTGAATGTATCCTTTATCTCCTTGTCCAATAATAACCCGCATAACTCTCTCTTCAGAGGTCGACTTTAGAATATTTCAGGTCTTTGGAATGGTAACTTGTCAAGCTTGCAAATGGGACCAAAATTGCCTAATTCAAAGACCGTTCGATATCCCAAATGCATGTTGGAACTCTTCGCTCGTCATTTTTCAATATGGATTGCTAATCTTTCAAAATTACGCGATCCAACGGAGATGCCTATAACTCCATCATTTGATGTCGGATTGGGTCGATTTCTAGTCATCTGAATGTTACTATAGTGCTCTTTCATTTTGGACTGGTACTGTTGTATTCTGAGACCATTTGGGCATCCGTAAGTTGGATCGCAGTCGTCATTCCTGAATGTTTCCTTCATCTTCTTATCCAATAGTAATCCTCAAAACTCTCTCTTAAGAGGTCGAATTTAGACTATTTCAGGTCATTGGAATGGTAACTTGTCAAGCTTCCAAATGGGACTAAAATTGCCTAATTTAGAGACCGTTCAATATCCCACAAGCACGTTGGAACTCTTCAATCATCATTTTTCGATATGGATTGTTAATCTTTCTAAATTGCGCTATCCAATGGAGACGCTTATAACTCCAACATTTGACGTCAGATTGGGTCGATTTTTGATCATCTGAGTGGTACTTTATTACTCTTTCATTTCTGACTTGAATCGTCATATTCTGAGAACATTTAGGCATCCATAAGTTGGATCGCAGTCGTTGGTCCTGAAAGTTTCCTTCATCTCCTTGTCCAATAGTAACCCTCATAATTCTCTATTCAGAGGTCGAATTTAGACTATTACAAGTCATTGGAAGGGTATATTGTTAAGCTTCCAAATGGGACCATAATTTCCTAATTCAAAGACCGTTCATTATCCAAAAAGCACATAGGAACTCTTCGACATCATTTTTCAATATGGATTGTTAGTCTTTCCAAATTGCGCGATCCAACGGAGACCCTTATAACTCCATCCTTTAATGTCGGATTGGGTCATTTTTTGGTCATCTGAATGGTACTCTAGTGCTTTTTCATTCCTGACTAGAATTTCTTTTTGAGTTGGCCTATTGATTCATCGACAGTCCTGAATTGTTTCCTTCACCTTCTTGTCTAATAGTAACCCTCATAACTCTCTCTCCATAGGTCGAATTTAGACTATTTCAAGTCATTGGAATGGTAACTTGCCTAGCATCCAAATGGGACCAGAATTGCCTAATTCAGAGACCGTTCGATATCCTAAAACCACGTTAGAAGTCTTCGATCATCATTTTTCAATATGGATTGTTAATCTTTCCAAATAGCATGATCCAATGGAGACGCCTATAGCTCTATCCTTTAATGTCGGATTGGGTTAATTTTTGGTCATCTGAACAGTACTTTAGTGCTCTTTTATTCTTGTCTGGAATCGTCCTTTTTCGAAACAATTTGGGAATCTATAATTTGGATCGCAGTCGTCGGTCCTGAATGTATCCTTCATCTCCTTGTCCAATAACCCGCATAGCTCTCTCTTTAGAGCTCAAATTTAGACTATTTCAGGTCATTGGAATGATAACTTGTCAAGCTACCAAATGGGACCAAAAATGCCTAATTCAAAGACCGTTCGATATCCCAAATGCACGTTGGAACTCTTCGTATGTCATTTTTCAATATGGATTGTTAATCTTTCAAAATTGCCCAATCCAACGGAGATGCCTATAACTATATCATTTGATGTCGGATTGGGTCGATTTCTAGTCATCTGAATGGTACTTTAGTGCTCTTTCATTTTGGACTGGTATCGTTGTATTCTAAGACCATTCGGGCATCCGTAAGTTGGATCCTAGTCGTCGGTCCTGAATGTTTCCTTCATCTTCTTTGCCAATAGTAACCCTCGTAACTCTATCTTCAGAGGTCGAATTTAGACTATTTCAGGTCATTGGAATGGTAACTTGTCAAGCTTCCAAATGGGACCAAAAATGCCTAATTCAAAGACCATTCGATATCCCAAATGCACGTTGGAACTCTTCGTTTGTCATTTTTCAATATGCATTGTTAACATTTCAAAATTACGCGATCCAACAGAGACGCCTATAACTTCATCATTTGATGTTGGATTGGGTCGATTTCTGGTCGTCTGAATGGTACTTTAGTGCTCTTTCATTTTGGACTGGTATCGTTGTATTCTGAGACCATTCGGGCATCCATAAGTTGGATCGCAGTCGTCAGTCTTGAATGTTTCCTTCATCTTCTTGGCCAATAATAACCCTCATAACTCTATCTTCAGAGGTCGAATTTAGGCTATTTCAGGTCATTAGAATGGTAACTTGTCATGGTTCCAAATTGGACCAAAATTGCTTAATTCAAAGACCGTTCGATATCCCAAAAGCATGTTGGAACTATTCGATAGTCATTTTTCAATATGGATTGTTAATCTTTCTAAATTGCGCGATCCGATGGAGACGCCTATAACTCCATCCTTTGATGTCGGATTGGGTCGATTTTGGGTCATCTGAATGGGACTTTAGTGCTCTTTCATTATAAACTAGAATCGTCGTATTCTGAGACCATTTGTGCACCCGTAAGTTAGATAACAGTCGTCGGTCCTAAATGTTTCCTTCATCTTCTTATCCAATAGTAACCCTTATAACTCTCTCTTCAGAGGTCGAATTTAGACTATTTCAGGTCATTGGAATAATAACTTGTTAAGCTTCTAAATGGGACCACAATTGCCTAATTCAGGGACTGTTCGATATCTCAAAAGCATGTTGGAACTCTTCGATCGTCATTTTTCTATATGGTTTGTTAATCTTTCCAAATTACGCGATTAAACGGAGACGCCTATAACTCCATCATGAAATGTTAATCTTTCCAAGTTGCACGATCCAACGCAGACGCCGATAACTCCATCATTTGATGTTGGATTGGGTCGATTTTTGGTCATCTGAATGGTACTTTAGTGCTCTTTCATTTCAGATAGGAATCGTCGTATTCTGAGACCATTTGTGCACCCGTAAGTTGGATCGCAGTCGTCGGTCCTGAATTTTTCCTTCATCTTCTTGTGCAATTGTATCCCTCATAACTCTCTCTTCAGAGGTCGAATTTAGATTATTTCACGTCACTGGAATGGTAACTTGTTAAGCTTCCAATTGGGACCAAAATTGCCTAATTAAGAGATCGTTCGATATCCCAAAAGCATGTTAGAACTCTTTGATCGTCATTTTTCTATATGGTTTGTTAATCTTTCCAAATTACGCGATTAAACGGAGACGCCTATAACTCCATCATTTGATATTGGATTGGGTCGATTATTAGTCATCTGAATGGTACTTTAGTGCTCTTTCATTCCAGACTAAAAGCGTCAAATTCTGAGACCATTTGGGCACCCGTAAGTTGGATCGCAGTTGTCAGTCCTGAATGTTTCCTTCATCTTCTTATATTCAATAGTAACCCTCATAACTCTCTCTTTAGGGGTCGAATTAAACTATTTTAGGTCATTGGAATGGTAACTTGTCAAGCTTCCAAATTGGACCCAAATTGCCTAATTCAGAGACCGTTCGATATCCCAAAAGCACGTTGGAACTCTTTGATAGTCATTTTTCAATATGGATTGTTAATCTTTCCAAATTACGCGACCCAACGGAGACACCTATAACTCCATCCTTTGATGTCGGATTGGGTCAATTTTTGGTCATCTGAATGGGACTTTAGTGGTCTTTCATTTCAGACTAGAATCATTGTATTCCGAGACCATTTGGGCACCCGTAAGTTGTGTCACAGTCGTCGGTCGTGAATGTTTCCTTCATCTTCTTGTCCAATAGAAACCCTCATAACTCTCTCTTCAGAGGTCGAATTTAGCCTATTTCTGGTCATTGGAATGGTATCTTGTCAAGCTTCTAAATGGGACTAAAATTGCCTAATTTAAAGACCGTTTGATATCCCATAAGCATGTTGGAACTCTTCGATCGTCATTTTTCTATATGGATTGTTAATCCTTCCAAATTACGTGATCTAACGGAGACGCCTATAACTCCATCATTTAATGTCGGATTGGGTCGATTATTGGTCATCTGAATGGTACTTTAGTGCTCTTTCTTTCTAGACTAAAATTGTTAGATTCTGAGACCATTTGGACACCCGTAAGTTGGATTGCAGTCATCGGTCCTGAATGTTTCCTTCATCTTCTGGTCCAATAGTAACCCTCATAACTCTCTCTTCAGAGGTCGAATTTAGACTATTTCATGTAATTGGAATGGTAACTTGTCAAGCTTCCAAATGGGACCAAAAGTTTTTAATTTAAAGACCGTTCGATATCCTAAAAGCACATTGGAACTCGTCGATCGTCATTTTTCAATATGGATTGTTAATCTTTCCAAATTGCATGATCCAATGGAGATGCCTAAACTCCAGCCTTTGATGTTGGATTGGGTTAATTTTTGGTCATCTGAATCATACTTTAGTGCTCTTTCATTCCTGACTAGAATTGTCGTATTTTGAGACCGTTTGTCCATCCGTAAGTGGGATCGCAGTCGTCAGTCCTGAATGTTTCCTTCATCTCCTTGTCCAATGCTAACCCTCATAACTCTCTCTTCAACGGTCGAATTTAGACTATTTTAGATCATTGGAATGGTAACTTCTTAAGCTTCTAAATGGGACCAGAATTGCCTAATTTAGAGACCGTTCGATATCCCAAAAGCACGTTGGAAGTCTTCAATCCTCATTTTTCAATATGGATTTTTAATCTTTCCAAATTGCGCGATCTAAGGGAGACACCTATAACTTCATCATTTGATGTCGGATTGGGTCGATTTTAGGTCATCAGAATGGTACTTTAGTGCTCTTTGATTCCTGACTTGATTCGTCGTATTCTGAGACCATTTGGGCACCCGTAAGTTGTCGCAGTCGTCGATCCTGAATGTTTCCTTCATCTTCTTGTCCAATAGTAACCCTCTTAACTCTCTCTTTAGAGGTCAAATTTAGACTATTTCAGGACATTGGAATGGTAACTTGACAAGCTTCTAAATGGGACCAAAATTGCCTAATTCAGAGACCGTTCGATATCCCAAAAGCACGTTGGAAGTCTTCAACCGTCATTTTTCATTATGGATTGTTAATCTTTCCAAATTGAGCGATACAATGGAGACGCCTATAACTCCATCCTTTGATGTCAGATTGGGTTGATTTTTGGTCATTTGAATGGTACTTTAGTGCTCTTTCATTCATGACTAGAATCATCGTATTCCGAGACCGTTTAGGCATCCCTAAGTGGGATCGCAGTTGTCGGTCCTGAATGTTTCCTTCATCTCCTTGTCCAATAGTAACCCTCATAACTCTCTCTTCAGAGGTCGAATTTAGACTATTTCTGGTCATTAGAATGGAAACTTGTCAAGCTTCCAAATGGGACCAAAATTGCCTAATTCAGATACCGTTCGATATCACAAAAGCTCATTGGAACTCTTCGATCGTCTTTTTTGAATATGGATTGTTAATCTTTCCAAATTGCGTGATCCAACGGAGACGCCCATAACTCCATCATTGGATGTCGGATTAGGTCAATTTTTGGTCATTTGAATGGTACTTTACTGCTCTTTCATTCCTGACTGGAATCGCCATATTCTAAGACCATTTTCGCATCCGTAAGTGAGATCGTAGTCGTCATTCCTGAATGTTTCCTTCATTTCCTTGTCCAATAATAACCTTCATAACTCTCTCCTTAGAGGTCGAATTTAGACTATTTCAAGTCATTAGAATGGTAACTTGTTAAGCTTCCAATGGGACTAAGATTGGCTAATTCAGAGACCGTTCGATATCCCAAAAGCACGTTGAAACTCTTCGATCATCATTTTTCAATATGGATTGTTAATCTTTCTAAATTGCGTGATCCATCGAATACGCCTATGAGTCCATCATTTGATGACAGATTGGGTCAATTTTTGGTCATTTGAATGATAATTTAGTACTCTTTCATTCCTGACTGGAATCGCCCTATTCCAAGACCATTTGGTCATCTGTAAGTTGGATCGCGGTCGTCGGTCCTTAATGTTTCCTTCATCTTCTTGTCCAATAGTAACCCTCATAACTCTATCTTCAAAGGTTGAATTTGGACTATTTTAGGTCATTCGATTGGTAACTTGTCAAGCTTCCAAATGGGACCAAAATTGCCTAATTCATAGACCATTCTATTTCCCAAAAGCGTGTTGGAACTCTTCATTCGTCATTTTTCAATATGGATTGTTAATCTTTCTGAATTGCATGATCCAACGGAGACGCATATAACTCCATCATTTGATGTCAGATTGGGTCAATTTTTGGTCATCTGAATCGTCCTTTTGTGCACTTTCATTCTTGACTAGTATCGACATATCCTGAGACCTTTTGGGCATCTGTAAGTTGTTTCACAGTCGTCGCTCCTAAATGTTTCCTTCATCTCCTTGTCCAACAGCAACCCTCATAACTCTCTCTTTAGAGGTCAAATTCTGACTGTTTCAGGTCATTAGAATGGTAATTCGTCAACCTTCCAAATGGGACAAAAATTACCTAATTTATGACCGTTCGAATCCCAAAAGAACGTTGGAGCTCTTCATTCATCATTTTTCAATATAGATTGTTAATCTTTCCGAATTGCGTGATCCAACAGAGACACATAACTCCATCCTTTGAGGTCGGATTGGGTCAATTTTTAGTCATCTGACTGGCACTTTAGTGCTCTCTAATTTCAGAATGGAATCGTTGTATTCTGAGACCATTTGGGCATCCGTAAGTTGGATCGCAGTCGTTGGTCCTGAATGTTTCCTTCATCTTCCTGTCCAATAGTAACCCTCAACACTCTCTTCAGAGGTCGAATTTAGGCTATTTCCGGACATTGGAATGGTAACTTGTCAAGCTTCCAAATGGGAACAAAATTGCCCAATTCAGAGACCGTTCATTTCCGAACAGCACGTTGGAACTCTTCAATCGACGTTTTTCATTATGGATTGTTAATCTTTCCAAATTGCGCGATCCAACGGAGATACCTATAGGTCCATAATTTGATATTGGTTGGGTCGATTTTTGGTCATATTAATGGTACTCTAGTGCTCTTTCATTTCAGACTGGAATCATCGTATTCTGAGACCATTTGGGCACCAGTAAGTTGGATCGCAGTTATCAGTCCTGAATGTTTCCTTCATCTTCATGTCCAATAGTAACCCTCATAACTCTCTCTTCAGAGGTCAAATTTAGACTATTTTAGGTTATTGGAATGGTAACTTGTTAAGCTTCCAAATGGGACCAAAATTACCTAATTCAGAGACTGTTTGATATCCCATAAGCATGTTGGAACTCTTCGATCGTCATTTTTCAATATGGATTGTTAATCTTTCCAATTTGCGTGATCCAACGGAGACACCTATAACTCCATCATTTGACGTCGGATTGGGTCAATTTTTTGTCAACTGAGTGGTTCTTTAGTGCTCTTTCATTTCTGACTTGAATCGTCGTATTTTGAGAACATTTGGCCATCCATGAGTTAGATTGCTCTCGTCCGTCCTGAAAGTTTCCTTCATCTTCTTGTCCAATAGTAACCCTTATAACTCTCTCTACAGAGGTCGAATTTAGACTATTTCAGGTCATTAGAATAGAAACCTGTCTAGCTTCTAAATGGGACCAGAATTGTCTAATTCAGAGACCGTTCGGTATCCTAAAACCACGTTGAAAGTCTTCGATTGTCATTTTTCAATATGGATTGTTAATCATTCCAAATAGCGCGATCCAACGAAGACGCCCATAGGTCCATCCGTTGATGTCGGATTGGGTTGATTTTTGGTCATCTGAATGGAACTTTAGTGCTCTTTCATTCGTGTCAAGAATCGTCATTTTCTGAGACCATTTGGGCATCCGTAATTAGGATTGCAGTCGTCGGTCCTGAATGTTTCTTGCATCTCCTTGTCCAATAATAACCCTCATAGCTCTCTCTTCAGAGGTCGAATTTAGACTATTTCAAGTCATTGGAATGGTAACTTGTCAAGCTTCCAATTGAGACCAAAATTTCCTAATTCAAAGATCGTTCGATATCCCAAAAGCACATTGGAACTCTTCGTTCGTCATTTTTCAATATGGATTGTTAATCTTTCCAAATTGCGCAATCCAACGGAGACGCCATAACTCCATCATTTGATGTCGGATTGGGTCAATTTCTGGTTATCTGAATGGTACTTTAGTGCTCTTTCATTCTGGACTAGTATCATTGTATTTTGAGACCATTTGGGCATCTGTAAGTTGGATCACAATCGTCGGTCCTGAATGTTTCCTTCATCTCCTTGTCCAATAGTAACCCTCATAACTCTCTCTTCAGAGGTCGAATTTAAGCTATTTCAAGTCATTGGAATGGTAACTTGTCAAGCTTCCAAATGGGACCAAAATTGCCTAATTCAAAGACCGTTCATATCCCAAAAGCATGTTGGAACTCTTCGATCGTCATTTTCCAATATGGATTGTTAATCTTTCCAAATTACGTGATCCAACTGAGACACCTACAACTCCATCCTCTGATGTCAAATTGGGTCAATTTTTGGTCATCTGAATGGTACTTTAGTGCTCTTTCATTCCTTACTGGAATCGTCATATTCTAAGACCATTTGTGCATCCGTAAGTGGGATCATAGTCGTCGGTCCTGAATGATTCCTTCATCTCCTTGTCTAATAATAACCTTCATAACTCTCTCTTTGGAGGTCGAATGTAGACTATTTCAGGTCATTTGTGTTTTAAACAAGAAAAAATGCATTCAATTTTGAAGATTATCTTATTCAAGCATAACAGAGAGAGTATGAAAGACGTTCATATTATTTTATTAGTACTAAGTTCATTTGCATCCTCAAACAACCCTTTATTATAGGATAGATTATTTAGAATGTACAAATTGACAAAGTTTAAATATCCAAGTCAGATATTAAATCTAGCAGCATTTCGACTCATGATTTGATCATCTCTTTAAGAGGAATATGACTTGAATATCTCTTCTATTGGTTTCTTGCTCTCTAAGCTTTAGATAAAAGAAATCTGGAGACTTAGCCATATCAGCAGCATGTCGGCCCCTTAGCTTCATAGAATGCAGGGCAATCTGGTTGCCCGGACCTGCACAACCGATATGGTTTGTACGGGTTCGTGCAAACCACTGGAGCCTTCTCTCTCACCTTTAGCCTTCTTCCTTGCTCTGCTTCCTCTCCAAAATCTTCAATCCATCCAAATGAAGGAGAGGAGGGGGTATTTATAGGCCCTCGCACATGTGAAACCTGATTTTGGTGCCATGAGACTCACCTTTCAATGCTTTAGATCTTTCTACAAAGAACCATTTCTGGATTTCGTTGTGCGAACCCGCGCAACTGATATTTCAATTGCGCGGTCTCGCGCAACAGACATTGGTTGCGTAGACTCGCGCAAACCACCCTTAAGCTACTTCATTCTTCTTCTCTTTGAATTTTCTTTCTATCTCACAATCTTCTTTTGCTTCAATCCTTCCTCCATCATTTTTTATGCCTCAACAGATGCCCCCTTGATCCTATCTTTATTGCCCCAAAATCAAAGAAAAGGATCAAAATAATCACCCTCAAGCGGTTTGGGCGGGTCCACGCAACGTAAACTCGCGTAATGCACTCGACCGCATGTCTTATAAATACTCCAACCATTCCTCACTTTGCATTTCATTTCTGCCTGTAGTGATATAACTTCTGCAATTTTACCCCACACAACCAACATTGATTGTGCGGTTCAGCGCAACAACTTTCTTGTTTGCGCAAGGTTTCCAGGAGTTGAGTCATCCCGCACAACAGACTTCGGATGCGCGGACCCACGCATCCCAATACTTAGCGAAATTTCCTGCTTTGGATTCTTTTCTTCCAGGACTTAGGAAAATTCCCATTCTTCCTCATGGCTCGTATCAAGCATACTTTTTACCCCGTAGACCCACCAACTGACCAACCTTCTCACCCTGATTTGCCTGATCCGTCTTCTTACCACCCTTCCCCTTCTTCCGATCAATCGCCAGCCAAACTACCAAAACCACTGCCAGCAACCCTGCATACTTCAAAGAAATCATGCTTCCAACCTTTGATTTTATCGACCGCATTGAATCACTGCCATCTCCCATTCATCGGGAAATCATGATGAGAGACTTAAAGCTACCTCCTAAGCATGGTTCCGAGTATGACTGGGACGAGTGGTTGAAAACAACCGCGCACATCCACACAGATAGTCAGAGACCCCCTCTTCGAGAAGACACCCCTCCCATTTTTCGCTCAAAGAAAACTCACCGAAACAAGGCGAAGGAGTTTGAGGAGAAGATTAAGGAGCACAATAAGAAGAAGCTCCAGAATTTGTGGGAATCAGTCCGAGTAATTGAGGGTATCATGAAGTTTAATAACCCTCACTCAAAAAGTATGACGGTGATTCCCATCAATGTCCATCGCCACTAGTCCATGCTTGACTACGAGCCAAAGGATTAGATAGATGGAGAAAAGCTGATGTATACGGCCTCATGGCAATGAGAGAACCACACATCCTTGAAGGGTTATTACAAGTGCACAAGCCATGGCAATGCATTGGGGAAGTCCACCCCATGATCTTTCTTACCCCTTTTCTTAGTCTGCACAACCTCTTCCCCATGTACTTCTATGAAACCATCAGGCAGTGCTTCATGGATCGTGAACAACTCTGTGGACTGGAAGATTTTTGAACAAGGGGTTTGTTAACTTCTTGACACTATTATTCTGACTAGACAGAAGCCATCTTGCTGAAGCACGTGGGTACGCTTGCCAAGATCAGCATATACGTTGCTATAGAAGTTACATCCAAGTACTTCTATAAGGAGCCCACTGTGCTGAAAGGTTTTCTTGAGTATTGGTCGCCCACTACCAACTCTTTCCACCTACCCTTTGGTGAGATGAGTATCACACTTTGGGATCTACATCGAATAACGGGTCTTCTATTAACGGGCAAGTTCTATGATGAATTCGTTCAGTCCGATAGAGAGCTGGCCTTCGTTTCTTCTCCCAATTGTAAGCCTTCCATTTCTGAGACCACCATTGAGCTCTTCAGGGAGATGGGGAAATTTCTAAACATACATAAGATTTCTCCTCTGTAGTGGCTAGCCCATTTCTCTAGAACTCTCAAGTATTTCCAAGTCTAGGAGTCAACTTCCCCCTTTTTCTTTCTTTCCTTTTATTATAGATTTCTTTATACCAATCTTTTACCTTTCCCTGCAGATTTCGTGATTGTCATTCTAAGGAACTAACAAAGCTTCACGATGATATGAAAGAGAGAGTAGATTATAGTTCATTCGGAGAACTTGCGGCTTTCCTAGCTTATTGGCTGAGCATCGTGGTACTTCCAAGCTCCAAATGGGCAGATGTTTTTCGCCCTACGGTCTTTGTCGTTGCTAGTGCTTTGGTAGAAGGACACAAGTATTCTCTCGCATCTCCAGTGTTGTTTTCTATTTACAGAGCCCTTGGAGAAATAGCCACCCATGTTAAGAACCCTACCATCGGATCTTCATCAGCATACACTTCATGGCACTATATCATAGGCTAGCTAGGTTCTTACTTTCCTTGGACCTTCGAAGTGCCGGAGAAGGTGCATGTTCATCCTGCGCATCTCCCGCTTTGGTTCTTCCAAGAAAGGGTCCTGGCCAAAAGGTCATACGACTGGGTGGCCAATAAAATCTGGGATACTAACCAAGTGGACTTCTTCCAATTTCGTCTCCATCGCTATATCGAAGATACCGACATGGTGAACCAGGGAACACTTACTGTGGTAGAAAGAGCTTTCTTTCTCTCTATTTGCTCCTGTAGTCTACCCCTTCGAGAAGGAACAGAGTTTTGGCATGAGCCCTATTATCCCAACCGCTTTGCTCACCAATTTGGCTACGACCAAGCTGTGCCAGAAGACTGCGGATTAGTCACTAAGAAAATGCATTGTTATGGAACTGGTCCTATCAACTAGGCCATGATATGGAAGCAATTGCTAGGCGGTCGCGTTGATTCTTTCTTCATAATCCCCAGTTGCGACCGCATAGTTCGTACTTCCTATAGCTAGATACGGTGGTGGGATCACCAGTCATTCTTAGTTAACAATTGCTTACCAGTGGATTCATCCATCTTTCTTCATCCGCCTAGGCTGAGGGGCAGACAATTTGAGGGCAGAATTGGCTTCATTCCAAAGAAGAGCCGCACATCTCATCACAGTGAAATTTGTAGAAAGATATCACTAGAAGATCCAATCCATGAGACGAAGCCCATCAATACTTTAGATGGTTGGATTTCTCACGGAGTCTTGACGGAATTTGAGCAAGTCCCTCGTGACTTTGGTGGCCGAGTCATAGATGATGTTGAAGGCACATCTTCTCCTATTCTTGTAGAAACTACGGTAGCTCAAGATGAGCCAGCTCAGGATGGACCAACTCCTCCTTCACAACCTACTCCTCCTGGTTCATCATATCCTATGACCAGATCTAGAGCGCGCTTGCAAGCATCGCCACCTGTTCCTCAGGAAGGAGGTAAACAGGCATCTACATCCCCTTCAGTCCTAGTTAGCAAGGAACCTCCACTAGAAAGTAGCCGAGTTGCTTCTTCTAAAGGAAAGTAAGTCATGATTGAAGAAGTAGATGAAGAAAGCTTAGGAGATGAAAGTTTGGCTTCTTCATCAGAGGGTACTGCTTCTATGAAATATGAAGATGATGAGGATGATGAAAGCGGCGAGGATAAAGATGATGATTTTGAGGAACGAGAAGTCAATGTAGATGAATAGGAGGATGTAATTGCTGAAAATGTTGAAAAAGAACATCCTCCTATGGTTTTTGAAACTCTCCCTAGTGCCAATATTCTTGCAAAGTCTCCTACGACAATAGAGGAGGAAGAAGAACCTTTAGATTATGGAGAATATGGATATTCACCTGGTAAGGGAAATTTAATTTCATATGTGTTTATATGCGTATTTAGTGATAGTTATTTTATTATCATTGTCATGTCTCTATTTCAGTGCTCATGTTGCAAATATCGAGACGGGTGATACTCCTCTAAATCCTCCTGTAACTGCATCAATAATTTCACCAAGAGCTCCTCTGGTTCCATTGGCGGCACCAAAAGTGGTGGCCCGTGAAATTATATTTCCAGTAGAGAACATTGATTGAGCCATTTCCATTCCAATGATGAGGGCTCTATACTCAGCCTCATTGTTTGTGCATGTAGTGCCCAACGTGAAGGAGTATGGTAACAAATCACCTTGGGGAGTAATAAATATCACTCCTACCCCCGCTCTTGATGCTCGAGCAGCATTGTCAAAATACATCTGCCATAGGCTTTGTGACTCCGCCAGCATAACTTGTTCATCCGGAAAGTCATCACTGATGGTTTCGCATTCTGCTACAGGGTGTGTTGCAAGGAAGTCTGCCACTGTTTGTCCACTTACCGCCTTTGCCGGCTCATACGTAATAGTATATTCTGAAAGTAACAGCATCCATTTGGCCAATCTTCCAGACAACATCGGCCTTGTCATCAAAAACTTTATCGGATCTGCTCTTGAAATCAAAGTTATGTCATAGGAGAGACAATAATGTCTTAATTTTTGAATTGTAAATATCAGTGCCAGACACTCTTTCTCGATCAGAGAGTAGTTGCATTCTGCACCCATCAGAGTTCAGCTTAAATAATAAAGAGTAGTTTCTTTTCTAGATTCATTTACCTGAGCTAACAAAGCGCTTACAGAATTCTCAGTTGCAGATATATACAGAATAAGCGGCTTTCCTTTTATCAGAGATGTTAGTACTGGCGGTTGTTTCAGCAACTCTTTTATTGAATCAAACGTGTTTTGATAGGCTTGGTCCCATACAAACTTTGTATCTTTCTTCATCAAATGGGAGAACGACTGACATCTCCCTGCCAAATTTGAAATAAAACGGCGAATGTACGCCAGCTTTCCTTGTAGACTCTTCAATTCCTTTAATGTTGTCGATGGTGGCATATTTTAAATGGCTTTGACTTTCCCTAGATTGATCTCAATGCCCCTGTGTCAGATGAAAAAATTGAGAAATTTACCAAAGTTACTCCGAATGCACATTTAGCTGGATTCATCTTCAACTGCTTCTTTCTAAGTCGACGAAAAACTGATGTCAAGTGTTCGCGATGCTCTTGATGATCTCCTGACCTGACCACTAAATTGTCGACATAACACTCAACATGCTTGTGCATCATGTCTTGGAAGATATTCTGCATTACCCTCTGATATGTTGCCCTGACATTTTTGAGACCGAACGACATAACTTTATAATAATAAATTTCCAGTGTGTCCTAAATGTTGTCGCTTCTTCATCTTCAGGTGCATTCTAATTTGATAATACCCTACATAGCCGTCCATGAAGGACATGATAACATACTAAGTCGTGTTATTAATCAGTAATTCAGTTATCGGGAGAGGAAAATCATCTTTTGGACAGGCCTCATTCAGATCCCTGAAGTCGACACACACCCTGACTTGTCCACTTTTCTTCTTTACAGGGACAATGTTTTATATCCACTTGGGATATTTGACCTCTCTGATAAACCCGACCTTTATCAACTTATTCACTTCTTCTTCTATCAGGGGAACCAAGTCCAGATGGAATCGCCTTTGCGATTGTTTAACCGGCTTTTTCTCTTTGGAGATATTTAATCGGTGCATTGCTAAGGAAGGTTCCAAACCTGGCATCTCTGCATACATTCAAGCGAAGACGTCTTTATTTTCTTTGAGAAGTCGAACATATTCCTCCGACTCCTGTTCAGACGGCGCTGACAAATGTGTTCCTTGGTTCTTCTTCTGTACCTAAATTTATCTCTCGCAGACTGTCTATTATCAGCTGGCCCCCGTCTTTCATCTACTTTGGAGCCATTTCAGGGTGCTCGATCGTCTTAGGATCCTCTTTCGATGATTGCGCGGCTGTGACCATGTTCACTGATGATTCTGTCCCTAGTCCTTAAAATTTCCTTCGCTTTTCCTGACCGACCCCGATAGGAATATGAATTCCTCTCCCATGATTCAGGCCGGTGGGTTCTTCATAATCAAAACCCATATTTTTCATGATCTTCTTGCTTACCGGGCTATATTTTTGGAGATCTTGTGGTGTCAGCCTACTGCGGTACACATTATTCTCAATCTCTTCTTCAACCTTTATTTCCACTCTAGCGTAAAATTTTATTGGTTTCAGATGCTTTGCTCTATCCTTGACCTAAAATCTTCCTAGAGTGGCTGAAAATGGCTTATTCCTTTCAACATATGGCAATGACACTATATAATTGGACTACAAAATTTTCAACTGTTCGGGCAATAACAGGGTTAGTGGTCGTTGCCCTGGTTGTCTCAGATGTTTCGGCACAAAATAGAATTTCTTCTTTGCTTCTGCAGTTTTGGATGATCCTACTTTTTCTGTTTCTTCTTTAATCACATTATTTGAATGTCCTTGAGGACTTTGTTTTCATCATTCTTTCTTTCTTCTTTAGTGAACCCTTTATAGTAACTGGCATCCACAAAGGACTCGGCCTCTGTATATGGCTTCGCATTGGCCATTACTTTATATTGTATTCCACCTTTACAATATTTGAAGCATTAATGTAGAGTAGAGGGTACAATGTTGTACTAATGTATCCATGGCCTTCCCAGGAGAAGTTATACGTCGTCATGACTTTTATAACATGACATACGACATCAGTGATCAACTCTCCTATCTCTAGCGTTACTATAATCTTACCGAGTGGGCGTTACCCATCTTGATTGAAGCCCTGTATCATCATTCCACTAGGGCGTAGATCTGAACGACGATAACCCAATTTACTCAACATTGTGAGTGGCAGGAGATTCACTACAGACCCATTATCTATCATAATCCGCTTAACTTTCTTCCCACGGATATGGCCTTCTATCATTAGTGGTCTGTTATCACAGATCAAATCATCATTGGAGAAGGAAATGACTGGTAGACAATATTCTTGCTCATCATGTTCTTTGCGTTCCATCTCTACCAATAAAGTCTCTTTGACATCATGATCGGACAATGCTTGGACCAAGCTCTGTCGAAATTCTTCTGACAATTTAAGTGCATTATAGATGCTTAGTCGAGCCAGTATGCCCTTCAAATGACTTACTACATCATAAGTCACCTTTGTCGTCTCATTCTTCTTTTCTTTCCCATCATCATCATTCTGCCTTTCAATGACTTCTTTTCTTGTAACCCCTACTTTCTGCTTCATAGGACTTGTTATCTTCTTTCCTGATCTTAGTGTAATCACCGCTACCTTCTCTGTTGTTTTACGGTCCTCTTTCTCTTTCGTATCCTAAGCCTTTCCTTGGATCGTGAGCATATTCATCGTCGCCATGGTACCCCTTTCTTTTTCTTTACCAATTACTATTTCGCCCTGTCTATCATTCGCTGTATTATACATTTGAATGTATAGCAATTCTCCGTTGGATGTCCTATCAGGCGATGATAGCGGCAAAAATCTCTCTCCTTGGTCCTTGTCACATCTTCAGGGCGTTTAGGTTCTGGTAATTCTATCATGCCAGCTTTTAGCAGTTGGTTCATCATAAGAATGACATCCTCCCTGTCGAACGCGAACCCTTCATGAGAATTGAGCATCCTAGGCCTTTTTCCATTGTATCTATTTCTTGATTGGTTCCATTCTTCTTTCCGTTCCGGCCTCTTGTCCCTTGAGTCCCTTATATCTTTGCTTCTCTTGTCACGGTCGACAGTATTTATGGCCATCCTGCTGGGTACTCTCCTAGCTGTCTCTTGGTTATGCTGGCATCTTACGAGTCATCAATTCCAAAGCATGACCCTTAGTGGCCAGGTCACGGAAAGTTCTGTTGTCGGCTGTCACGCCCCAAACCTGGAAATCTGATTCACAGGAATCCCGATCGCCGAATCTGGTGTTGACAGCCTTCGTAGTACCCCATTCTCGGCTCTCAGCGTCCATATGCCAGATTCCGATCCTGGGATCCTACAAGGAGGATTTTTTTTTCCAATGTACATTTAACTTGTTACAAGCATAAGCACAAGTTTACCTAAATCACAAAGGCAACATCATCATCACATATCCACTAATATAATCATTGAGTACAATACTGAAAGGGAAATACATAAATAAAAAATCAAGCTCCAGAAGACTGCTGCACGCTCCAAGCTCAACACTGCTGCAACCTAACATCACCTGCACGCATCTATCATACATAAGCTTATAGAAAGCTTAGAGGGTGGTGTAAGTGTGTGCACAAGGTAAGTGTCAAGTATTCAATACAATGCTATCATCATATAATACCGAAAATATTGGTAATCCATAAGTCATACATTATCAGAATAAGCAGAAATACTGACAAGATCATGAATTATCAAAGTAAGCAGAAATACTGACAAGATCATAAATCATATGATAACAGAGTAAACGGAAATACGGGCAAGTCCATGAGTCAATCAATATCAGAATACGCAATATAGAATAGCTATATAAATGAGGAGTCATAAAGAGCCAAATATCAGATGCCGAGGATGCGATGCAATATGCAATTCCTAATGAGTTCACGAATAGCGTATCATATGCTGTGCGAATGGAACGACCATGTCATACGCCGCGGATGTAATGCAATATGCTGTGCGAATGGAACGACCATGTTGGAGTGTGAAGTTGGGATAATAGTACGTGGTATTGGAGGCTTGGGGTCCATCACAAGGGACTTCTATCCAAACCAATCCCATATCTAAATTTGGATAGTCAGGCTCGATGTGGTAAATTCCTGATCTCAGGTTAATCGCGTGCCCCAACCGAAATCCTGGCCATTGCGAAGGTACATGTAACAAATAGTTGCGCACCACCAGCCCGAGTGGATAGTAAATGAATAAATGAATGAGTATGCAACTCCTGCTCGATAAGTCCACATATCAGTATAGTTCATCTTAGGGATCATCACCGGGTATATTACACTCTACACCAGCTTGCCGCCCCTATCCAAGAGCACAACTGGGTAAGTGGAAGAGACCTCACTATCCGTTTGCTAATATCGGGCCCGGCTCGTCGATAGTGGACCCATTCCTCAAGCTGGTCAAACTCAACCTAGACATTACCCCCTCACTCAGGCGGGTAAGGTCACACCCCCTCCCAACCGACCACGACACAGTGGGAGACATGGCCTACTGGTATATGGCCCTCATGCGCTCATATATATCCACTCGGTCTCAACGTTGGGGCATCTCCTGACCTCGGACGTTTAGGAATTTTCACTCAGGGCCATCTATGACAGCCCGATGCTAAAACAGATTTTTGATGTCCCATCTGGCCATCTACGATATGCCTGTGGAGGCCACAACCCTGATGTCACTAGGGCGTACAGTAATCACAACACACAATGCAAGATGCATGAGTCATACAATCCAGTCATGCATTAATCATGCGCATATCGTGCGCTCATGTGAGACAATCTCCACCTATCAGGGAGTCTCATAACAACCTGCCCATGACATATGTAATAGTCAACCACATCTCAAAACATGCAGATGATGCGTATGGGCATGTATCATGATGCTATGCTGTCACATACTCATAACCAATATCAATAACCGACATCAACAATCAACCTCGACAATGTGGACATTTAACCAACATTGCCCCCAAGGAATGGCCCACATAGAGCCAAACATATAATGGGCCCATGGCCTCACACAAAGGCTTAATATACAACACGGTGGACCTTACTCAAAGGCCACATATACACAATAGGTGGGCCCTGCTCATGGGCCTCAAATACATGACATGTGGGCCCTACACATGGGTCTCGAATACATCAAATGGGCCATGCATCATGGGCCTAATACATATCACAATGGGCCTTGCCCATAGGCCATAAATACATCATAGTGGGCCTTACCCATGGGCCATAAATACATCACAATAGGCCTTGCCCATGGGCCTCGAATTCATCACAATGGGCCTTGACAATTCGGAATCGGCCTCGATACTCGGGCTCGACAATCAGAATCGGCTTCTATATTCGGTACCGATAATCAACATCAATAATTAGCACTGACGATCATCATCGATAAACGGCACCGACAACCAGCGTATATAAACAAGGCGGGGTCCATTGATGGACAACCAATCAATTATGATGTAAAGATTGGCTCTCGGCTGTGGTTATATCAAATCTGATAACACGGAGCCATCCGTCTATGGCGAATCGGGCCCACTTATTTGGGTTAACCCACGAAGAGAATGAGCCTAATAAGGCCTAAGGGAAAGTTATAATGAGGACATCTAATCATCATTGCCCATCAATGTGGACATCTAACCAAGATTGCTCCCAAGGAGCGACCTACATAGTGCCAAACATAAGTGGCCCACGGCCTCATACAAGGGTCTAATGTACACCATAATGGGCCAAATACACGGGCCTAATACACATCACCATGGGCCATGACCCATGGTCCTCAAATACATCATAATGGGCTACAACCCATAGGTTTCAAATACATCATAATGGGCCGCAACCCGCATCACCTAGGCCTCATGTACATCAAGTCGGCCGCATCACATGGGCCACATATACATCGTAATGGGCCGCACCAGCAGGCCTCATATACATCACGTGGGCCGTATCAATGGTCCACACCAATGGGCCTCATATACACCCGGTGGGCCGCATCAATGGGCCACACTAATGGGCCTCATACACAACAAGTGGGCTACATCAATGGGCCGCACTAATGGGCCTCATACACATCAAGTGGGCTACATCAATGGGCTGCACTAATGGGCCTCATATACAACACATGGGCCACATCAATGGGTCGCACTAATGGGCCTCATACACATTAAGTGGGCTACATCAATGGGCTGCACTAATGGGCCTCATACACAACAAGTGGGATACATCAATGGGCCGCCACTAATGGGCCTCATATACAACACGTGGGCTACATCAATGGGCCGCACTAATGGGCCTCATACACAACAAGTGGGCTACATCAATGGGCCACACTAATGGGCCTCATACACATCAAGTGGGCTACATCAATGGGCCACACTAATGGGCCTCATACACATCAAGTGGGCTACATCAATGGGCCACACTAATGGGCCTTATACATATCAAGTGGGCTACATCAATGGGCTGCACTAATGGGCCTCATATACAACACGTCGGGCCTCATGGACGGGCTACAAACTCATCGAGGTGGGCCTCATGGATGGGCCATAAATACATCAAGGCAGGCCTCATGGACAGCCACAAATATGTTAAGGTGGGCCTCATCATATGGGCCGTACCAAAAATCATTTCAATAGTTGTAGGTGTAACATGCGTATCCCTGCACACATGGCCCATGTATGATGAGCAGCATTGTCCAAACATTGTCCAGGTAAATTAGTACTGTTCAAACATTTCCATGTAAACCAGCACCTGCCAGACAAATTTCAGCACCGTCCAAACACTCTGAACAGTGTGGATAGAATACATACATCTAGGTGGGGTCCACAACACTGTCTAGAGGTGGTCCAGCACCGTCTAAACACTCTAGACAGTGTGGATTACAAAGCATACATCATCAGGGTCCCATGGAGGGACGATGTGGGTACAACACATACTACAAGGTGGGCCCACACAGAACTTGCTGACGTCAATCAACAGTGGGACCCACCATCCTGAAAATCAGATGGATGGTATGGGTGTAACATATACATCACGTGGGCCATACACAGGGATGGACAACATAGATAAAACACATACATCATGGTGGGGTCCACACGACACGTGTGACCCACCAAATGAAATGGACGAATGATTTGGATTTCCTGCGTCCAGATGTAAAGACTCCACCGTCCAGAGCACATGGACGGTGGATATAAATTACATAAGGCATGGTGGGTTCCCACGTGGTGAGGCCTCACCATGAAATATATATTATATTATATTAGATATATATATATATATATATATATATATATATATGATCATATACACCTGGTGTGTAATGACCCTGAAAATTTTGTGCTAATCTTTCCTTAGTAGCTTTTTGGGGTAATTAGCGCTATACTCGATTGCTTGTGAAATTTGCATCAATCACTTTAAATTGTATCTGCATGACTCAAAACCTGTAGATTAGTTAGCGCTATGTTACTCTGAAATCTGGGATTCATCGCTAAAGCCAGTTGCTCTTGGGATTTTTTGGAAGTTCTGGATTGGACCTGGACCGCGCGTCGAAAGTCCGATAGCGATGATCTTAGGCTGTTGCGGTCACCATGTTGGACTTGGCCATCACCTCAAAAATCAAGTCTAGATGATGTCCTGCGTCGATTTGATTGAGTCCGGAGTGAAGAGTGAGAACGGTTGGAAATTTAATGAGATTTTATGAAATCTGAGTCGTGTCGCTTGCACGATGATTTTAACCAATCTGACCATTGGATTCTGACCCAATTTCACCCTCTGATCAGGGAAGATGGCCCAGGCATGTTCTTGTGCTTGTGGACCTGATCGAGATTCGGTGACCGTTGAATTGAGTGTGGTCCGCCACGGCTGATCTGAAGATCCGGTCGGTATGAAAACTCAGCTTGACCTAGATCCATGGTCAGTGAGCTCAAGTCCGACCTTTCGTGGTAATAGGCCCACCGGAAGTGCTTCGTTGGGTCGTGAGAGGCCGGTTTTGGTTATACCCTAAGTATACCTTGGCCCTGGGGTTATTTTCATCAATGTTAGGCCTATTTATAGACCTTAAAACCCTAGTTCTCTTTTCCATACGAATTTCCTAACCCTAGCTAAGAAAGAGAAAGGAAAAGAGAGAGAAAGTGAGAGAGAAGTTGGTGAATCATCTTAGATTCTTTCCTGTTCTTCTTCATCCTTAAACCTTCACTTTTGAATCGTTATTCCGGCGATTCTGAGTTCATCTTTGGGTAAGTTAACCTAACCCTAATCTGTGTTAGAGCTTAGAATAGTCTTTGTGTGTTGTAGCTCATTTCTATTTTTGCTTTAGGTTATCTTGTCGCCGTTGACGAAGACATATCGTCTGAAATCAGTTCGGTGTTCTTTTCTGGCTTAAGGTGCAGACTTTAAGTGTATAGGTTATGGTTTTCAAGGCTTTCAATGCCAGTTAATGGTTTATTCTTGCTATGGATGGGATTTCACATGCCAAATGTTATGTTTATTTTGCGTTCCTGATATGCATGTGTTATATTGAGATTTGCGTATTCTATGTGTATGTATAAAGTACCGTATGCGTATAAAATATGAACATGTGATTGTCATGATTATTTGTCATGTACTTATGCTAATTGTATGTGCGACAACTCCTTGGCAAAAGGAATTGTCCAAATGTGTGTATTTCAACATACGTCATGTATGTTGTAGTATGTATTCTAAGTGTTTGTAGAAATGTCTGAATGATTTAAAGTGCGATATATCAACCTAGTATGGGCCTTGAGAAGCGATCCTCAACTCTCCCACTAGTGTGTATGATTTCCTTCATGCAAGTTACATTCCTTGTTGTTTCAGTTCAAGCATTACTTATGCTTACATTTATGTTAAGTTGATATTCTTCAAATGCTCATGTACTACATGAATTGAGTTGTTGTTCCATTACTATTCTAAATTGTAGATATAAATTCTTGTCGTAGTGGAATGTGTGTAGGACTATGCATTAGTCCAGAAAATCGGTAATCGGCCTTAAGTGCGTGGCTGAGATTGCTTTCGCCACGTAGGACGTGATTAGACGAACCCGAGTCGTATTAGAGTTGTCGGTAGTGGTTTGTCCACGCGGAGTGTTTGCGCACTCTATGTCGTTCAACCCAACGTGCGCTCGTGTTAGTCGAGTTCGTCAAGTAACCCGATTGTCCGATGTATGTTCATCATGTATGGACGCTACTGTTTGAATCTAGGGTACCCAACTTACCAATGAAATCCTATTAACCATGGTACCTTGATCCGCTAAGACTCATGAGCCAGACATGGTGGTATGGGACACCGTGGTCGAGCTGTCGGCCTACGCTGGGGTGACGAGCCTCCCCGTAGTGACCAGTGAGCAACCAAACTCGTGAGCCGATTATGGTGGTATGGGACACTATATTCGTGCTGTCAACCTACATTGATTGGTGACGAGCCCTTTATAGTGACCTCGAGCATACCTGGATACCGCATTGAGGTGACGAGCCTTAGTGTAGTAACGAAGGTATGATGGGCGTGCATTGATTGGTGACGAGCCCTTTGCAACGACCTAAAACCATATGATCGTATGAGATGTCTAGGACTGACGACCCTAGAATGGATCACTATTTGGATGGTGATATGAGGAACGTACCTTAGCTTCCCAATCCTGCTGTATGAAAAGGACTAATAACTCCTTTAGGACTGACGACCAGTCATAAAACTGCCAAATCTTATCGCGCTCGAATTTTTTAAATATCTGTTGGTTCTACGATCAGTCCTAGAGGTCCTTAGACCAGTCGAAGGTGTGATTTGCTCACCTATAAATAGAGCATGAATCTTAGAATAAAACATGAACTTTAAGCTAAATTAATTCGATCTTCTGAGAGATAAGTCGGTGCTCCATATAAGCTAAGTGTGCATATTTAATATTCTCTTTCTTTAGCTTTGTTAATTGATTTTGTTTCTTGCATTCCAATCTAATCTGAAAAAGAGAAATTGTTGTTTTCCTTTTTCTGGAATCAAAATCAATTAGAGGTAGCCCTTTTGTTTTAATTTAAAATCTATTAGAACCTAGAACCATTATAAAGTGAGTATTGGACATTGAACTTTGACATTCAAATCTCTACTCTGACTTGGTTCTTATGGGCTGCTACAACGAAGGAGAAAATCAGGTATTTTACAATTTGTGTAATTTATATTGTTTGGTTTTGTTTGAGGTTAAGCCAGAAAAATCTCAAAGTTGTTGGTTATCTGAGGAGAGCCAGAAAACTCAGAAGTGAGGGTTTTTGAATTGTGTAAGCCCTTTGAAAAAGACACAATTGTAAAGGTTTTTATTTGATAATGAATGCTAATATCCCCTGTGGGAGGATATTAGAGTGGAGTAGCATTCTGTGTGGCTGTTGTTTAACAGTTGGTGAACACACAGGCGAACCACTATAATTTTTTGTGTTGTGGATGTGTGATTTATATTTCTTATCTTTTATCATTCGGAATTGTGGAATGCATGTGTGGATGTGAATGTTGTAAATTTTACATTTCAAGCACAGTGGGGAATGTTGTAATAATTTAGATTTACATTACAACATTATATTTTTGCTATCTCTTTATTACGTTGTGCTTCTGTTTCTCTATTTGTTCTAGAAATAAGGTTGTCCTACCATAAACTTTGGTTTTTGGTGTAAGGTTGTCCTTAGAACAATTTGTGTTTCTATTTCTCTATTTTAGGTTGCTTTCCATTCTTATTCTGTGATTGCTATTATTCTTTATTTCATATTCCACTGTATTTATTTTTAATTTGGCATAGTCCTATTCACCCCCCTCTAGGACATATAGCTTGGCCATTGCAAGTGGTATCAAAGCCTAATAGCTCGCTCTTATTCTTTTATTTGGATTTAATTCCCGAGCTAACGATCTCAGCTATATAAAAGATGTCAAGTTTTGATAGCCTATCAGTCACTTGGCCTCCACCCTTTGATGGCTCCAACTATGCCTATTGGAAAGCCAGGATGAGAATCTTCCTCAAATCAATGGATGAGAGTGTGTGGTAAGCCACAGTGACTGAATGGAACCCACCTACCACTGAAGTGACTGGTATTGATGGTTCAAAATCAATGAGAGTAACACCATATTTCTTATGGACCACCCTTCAGAAAAATGAGAGTAGTACCAATGCAAAAGCACTAAATGCAATTACTTGCGCACTATCACCGGATGAGTTCAAAAGAATCATATCCTGTGATACTGCAATGCAAGCCTGGGATATATTAGAAATGACACACGAGAGTACTACAATTGTTAAAAAAATCTAAAGTCCAACTCCTCACAACCAAATTTGAAGAAATTTATATTGAGGAAAATGAAATGTTTATGGACTTTTACACAAGATTAAATGACATTGTAAACTCAATGTGGGGTCTTGGCGATAAAATCCCAGAAAGTAAAGTGTATGCTAAGATACTACGCTCACTTCCTGAACGGTTCAACTCTAAGGTAACCGCAATCCAGGAACTTCGTGATATGGATAATATGAGGGTAGAAGAACTAGTTGGTTTTTTACAAACCTATGAGTTAAACTTTAAAGCTCCTAAAAGTAAATCCATTGCTCTCAAATCTTCTAAAGTTATTTCTCAAGAAAACTCGGATTTAAAAAATTCTGAAGACGATATGGCTCTTTTAGCGAAAAAATTTTACAAGATTTTTAAAAGCAAGAAAAGGGTAAATTTTCAAAAATCAAATGATAAGAAAAGATCTAAACCTAGATCTAAAAGTTGGAAGTCTTTGAAAGATAGTCAATGTTACAACTACCAAGAGTATGGGCACTTAGCAAACAAATGTACTAAAAAGGACAAAACAAAAAGAAAGGGTATGTTGGCTACTTGGGATGAATCATCTGATTCTGAAGCTTCTTTTGAATCAGAAGATTCTGAGACCGAGTCGGGCAGTGAAGTTAAAGCCCTTATGATTCTAGCCAAATTCACTTTTTCAGATCATGATGATTCGACTGGCGAAGAAAATCTGAACAGTGATTATGGAAATGAAGATGATCTTCAAAATGCTTACAATGCCCTATACATGGAAAGTTGTAAAATTGCTGTCAAACTTAAACTTCAAAAAGAAAAGTTTTTTAAACTCAATGAATGTTTTGGATCACTTGTTTTAGAAAAATCCTAAATTTCAGATTGTTTTGAAAAATCAAAATGTGATTTAGAATTCAAAACCTCGCTGATTGAAAATCTGAAATCTGAAAATGATATACTTAAAAATGAAGTATCTTCTCTTTTGAGTTTAAAGGATACATGGAGGTATGCCCTAGGAGATCCAAAGTTAGAAAAACTATTATCCGGATCAAGAAAAAGTGGCGATCGATCCGGATTGGGCTATGATAAGAATACAACTCCTAATCAAAAGTATACTCTTCCCAAGTTTGTGAAAGGAGAGTCCTCAAACTCAAAAGGGAAAAGTACTTATCAAAATTTTTCTAAAAATACAAAAACTTTTCAAAAACCTAAAAGCAGCCATGTCAACTTTAAAAATCAGAATCGAAACCCTCTTGCCGAAAAGATAGTAGATTTACTCAAGGAGCTCTTAAAATCTAACTCAATAGGTCTTTCTTACAACATCAGTCAGAAGGAAACCAACTATACTCCTAAACCCAAAACAGTTCTGAAATGGGTTCCTAAAGTTGGCTGCTTGGTTGCTCACACCGCTTTCAAAGCTACAAATCATTCAAAGTGGTACCTAGACAGTGGATGCTCAAGGCATATGACTGGTGATAAAGGTTTATTCACCGATCTCAAAGACATGACTGATGGTTCAGTCACATTTGGTGATGGCAGCAACTGCAAGTTTATGGGCCAAGGTACTGTTCGACTCTATAACCTTCCTTTGTTTAAAAATGTTTTATATGTTGAAGGTCTAAAACATAACTTGCTTAGCATATCTCAAATATGCGACAATAACCATAGTGTACGGTTTTCTAATCAAAGCTGTGAGATTCTAAACAACAAGGGTTTAGTAATACTAACTAGACGTAGAACGTCTGAAAACTGCTATATTGTTAGTGAATCCAACTCATCTAATCAATCATGTTACATGGTTCATACAGACGAGACTGACTTATGGCACAAACGTCTTGGACATGTACACTACTGAAATCTATATAGATTAAGCAAACAAAGGTTTAACCAAACTACAAAAATTAGATAAAATATGTGGTGAATGCCAGATTAGCAAACAAACAAGGAACTGGCATAAAAAGGTAAATTCCAATACCACATCAAGACCACTCGAGCTTCTCCATATGGACCTAGTAGGACTACCAGGACAGAAAGTCGAGGTGGCAAAAGATATATCTTGGTAATTGTAGATGACTTTACCAGATATACATAGGTAGTTTTCTTAAGGGACAATCACAAACCTTTGAAGAAGTGAAAAAGGTTCTTAAAAGGATTCAAGCTGAAAAAGGTTCTAAAGTCAGTAAGATTCATAGTGATCATGGATCTGAATTTGAGAATAGCAGTTTTGAGAAGTTCTGTAGCGACCAGGGAATATTACGTGAATTCCCGGTGTCCAAAACTCCACAACAAAATGGAATAGTTGAAAGGAAAAATAGAGTGCTTTAAGAAATGGCTAATGTCATGTTGAACAGTATGAAGCTCTCTAAGAATCTTTGGGCTGAAGCAGTCAATACAGCTTGCTATATTATTAACCAGGTTTACACTAGTAAAGGTAATAATAAAATGGCTTAAGAAATGTGGTTCGATAAAAAGCCTACTGTCAAATATTTTCGAGTTTTTAGCAGCAAGTGCTATATTTTATGAGATCGTGAAAATCTAGGAAAGTTTGATATGAAGAGTGATGAAGGGATCTTTTTAGGATACTCTTTAAACAGTCGAGCTTATAGGGTTCTGAACAAAAGGACCGGTGTGATTCAAGAGTCCATCAATGTGGCCATTAATGATCACTTAAGCACACTTATCTCCAGTTCAGATAATGATGAAGTTCTTGTAATTGATAAACTTGATACTTCATCTAATCAGACTGATTCTGAACTAAGGACGGTTAAAGATCATCTAACCACACAGATTCTTGGAAACCCTCTCACTGGTGTTCGTACCTGTAGACAACTTGAGGATATATGTAATTATATATGTTTTAAATCCCAGATAGAACCATCTAACGTAAAAGAAGCTCTTGCTAATGAAAACTGGATTGTTGAGATGCAAGAAGAACTTAACCAATTTGTGAGAAATGATGTTTGGTATCTCGTGCCTAGACCTAAAGATAAACACATCATTGGAACCAAATGGATTTTAAAAAATAAGTCTAACGAACTTGGCAATATAATTAGAAATAAGGTTAGGCTAGTGGTACAAGGTTACACTCAAATTGAAGGTATTGACTATGATGAAACCTTTGCACCAGTAGCACGTCTTGAATCAATCAGACTCTTTATATCCATTGCGTGTTTTAGAAAGTTTAAGATTTACCAAATGGATGTGAAAAGTGCATTTTTAAATGATGATCTATATGAGGAAGTTTATGTTGAACAACCAATGGGTTTTGAAGACCCCAAAAATGCGGATCATGTGTATCGTCTTAAAAAGGTACTTTACGGTTTAAAACAAGCTCCTAGGGCATGGTACGAGAAACTAACAAAGTTTCTATTAAGCCATAATTTTCAAATGGGATGTGTTGATAAAACTCTGTTTATTAAAAAATATAAGGATCACATCTTATTAGTACAAATCTATGTTGATGATATCATTTATGGATCTACCTGTACTGACATGACTATTGAGTTTGCAGATTTGATGAAATCTCAGTTTGAAATGAGCTTGGTTGGGGAATTGAATTATTTCCTCGGGTTACAAGTAAAACAAAAACCTAATGGAATGTTCATTTCTTAATCTAAATATGTTATGAATTTGATTAAGAGATTTGGATTTGAGAATGGTAAGAACTTTGATACTCCTATGAGTACAACCTTGAAACTCTCAAAAGATTCTGCGGGTAAAAATGTGGATCCGAAATTATATTGGAGTATGATTGGTAGTCTATTGTATTTAACTGCTAGTAGACCAGATATCGCTCTAAGTGTTGGTATTTGCATTAGATATCAATCTGAACCTAAAGAGTCGCACTTGACTGCTGTCAAGCAGATTATACGATATGTCGCAAGTACTGTTAATCTCGGTCTCTGGTATCCTCATGAAACTAGTGTTCAATTAGCTAGGTACTCGGATACTGACTGGGCTGGTAATCTTGATGATTGAAAATCAACCAGTGGTGGTTGTTTTTATATCGAAAACTGTTTAGTTTCTTGGTTTAGCAAGAAACAAAGTTCTATATCACTTTCAACAGCTGAAGCTGAATATATCGCAGCTGGTAATGCGTGTACACAGTTTGTTTGGATGAAACGTATGCTAAGTGATTATGGAATTAAACAGGATTCTATGTTATTATATTGTGATAATTCCAGTGACATAAATATTTCAAAAAATCCAATTCAGCATTCTCATACTAAGCACATTGACATAGATTTCATTATATTCAGGAATTAGTAGAAGAAAAAGTTATATCTTTAGAATATATCCTTACCGAGAATTAACGTGCTGATATTTTCACTAAACCGCTCGATAAAAGCAGGTTTAACAAAATGAAATTTGATCTCAGCATGTGCATTTTAAAATGATTAATTATGCTTATTTGTATCATAGTGTATATATTTGCTAGTTTAGTTTTCAAATCTTGAAAAATATGCAAAAATCAGATTTTTTAGCCTATACTCGACCAGTCGTGAGTATCCATGACTTGTCGTGATACGACCGGTCGTGTATACCCATGACTAGTCGTGAATCGCGTGGATTCACTTAAAATTTAGGGAAAACATCTTCTTCTTCATTTCGACTTCTCTCTCCAATGAGCCGACACACAACTAGTCGAACCCATCTTCCAAAATCTTCAAGGTTAGTGCTCCATTTACATTTTACTTGTAGATTTGTGTCTAGATTGCTTTTACTATTTCAAATTTAGTTGAGATTTGGGGATTTTCCTTTGAAAAATCTGATTTGAGAAAACCCATTTCTCAATCCTTTGCAACTCTCTATATTCTTGAAATCTTTGTTGCATATGGCTTCTAAAGGAAGAAAATCTATGTCTTGTGGTCCATCTTCTTCTTCTAGGTCAGCCCTTATCACTAAGCATCATCTTAGGACTCCTGAGGACGATCCATCTTATATTTGGGACATCCGATTACGTAATGTTATTGTTGAGCATCCAGTTGATATTAATCATGTTGCTCCTTTTAATATTTTTTCTATGCTCCAATCTGTAGGTTGAAATAACTTATTACTTTGGGGTGGGCCAGCATACCGGTCCATTGTCCAATCCATGTTTGCATGCATATGTGCTTTCTCTCTGAAAAATTTAACTTTTTCTATCTCCACAAGAGAAGGGCCATTTGAAGTTGATCAACATTTGATTTCAGCCCTTATGGATATTCCAGTGAATGATGAGGGTATTCCTATCCATACTTTATATGATAAACCCTCTGTCGCTGAAAAACGTATGCTGACTAAGGACTTATGCAATTTGGATGTACAATGGATGCATAAAGGGAATGCGCTTCCCTCAAGGTATTTGTTACCCAAATACAGAATTCTTCACAAAATCTTTGTGTCTAATTTGTATCCTCGGTCGGGTAACAAATCTGAATTGACGTCCTTCATGGTTCGTATTCTTCATTCTGTTGTTAGAGGTGTTAACATTTGTTTACCATCCTTGATTTGTCATTTCATCATTCAGTTTCGTCTCCATCCTGGTCATAGTGACATTCCTTTTGGATATTTGATGACTGTGTTGGCTACACATATGTCTGTCGACATGCCAGTTGGAGAGGCCCCTATCCATCATTTGATATTTAACAATTCCAATATCAATAAGATGAAACTAGATTACCTTCCTGACAAAGGTGATGGTGTTGGCTGTGCGAAACCTGAACATGAGGAAGAAGCTGGTGATCTTCCTCCTGATGATATTAACATGGATGATATTTTTGAAAAGCTTGAGTCCGATTTTACAAATGATCCAGATTATGAGCCTTCTTCATTTGATGCACGTCTAAGTGCATTGGAAGATAAAGTTGAGGGTCTAAATGCTAAAATGGAAAACATGTCTGTTGCTTATGATTTACAGTTCAAATATATGCGCAAATATCTTAGGTGCTTGAACAAAGGCATGCATCAACTTGATCCTTCCATTCCTGCTCCTTCATCTGGGTCAGATTAGTATTTTTAAGTTTACTGGTTTGTAATAACTTTATTACTCCTAACTTGTTTTGAGTTTGTCACTCTCTTTAACTTAACTCTCTCAATGAATTATGTGTGTTGCTTACGCTATGTTCTCATATCTTGACTAGTTACCTCTCATATTTCTCATTGATTATTTCTCCTTGGCCATCTATTTTGTGCTTCCTTTGTCCTATTGTGACAAAAAGGGAGAGTATGGATATGTTATAGACGTGTATATATGGATGTTGTCATGAGGAGGGAGTAGCATTGGGATGTTGTCATGAGGAGGGAGTAGCATTGTTTTGTATGATATTTTATGAGTTTGTTACTCAGGGGGAGTATGTGCAGTGGTGTGCAGAGGTGGACTGAATATTGATTTACAAGTCAGCAGGATGCTGGTTGATAATAAGTAGTGCATGATTCTTTAATCAGATATTCTGTGTTATGAAACATATCTTGAAAGTGTGTTTTGTCACTAATTTGACAAAGGGGGAGATTGTAAGTGCTATAGTTTATAGCCCTGTGTGTTGTCAAATTTGTGGTGCCAAAGACACTACTATGAAGCTTGCATATATGAAGAACAATGCTCTACTCAAGATCAATTTCGATTAACAATCACTGTTCACAAGTCAAGACTCGAGAAAGTGAGATTGTTATCAAGATCTCAAGATGCATTCAAGTTCTACCTCAAGATCTCAAGAAGCTTTCAAGATTGAGCTCCATCAAGACTTCAAACTCCATTACTTTCAAAGGTCACTCGTCTCTAAAGTTTCAATGTCCTTACTTCACTATTGAGGTATGACTGACCTTAGGTTGACCTTTAGAATAGGTAATTTTGGATACATAATTCATATGTTTTATATAAGTGAGTTTGGTCTGTTCTAAGACTAGTCCTGGACTTTGTTCGACTAGTCCTAGCACTGCTTCGACCTGTCTAAGAAATTCCTGGATCAGTCGTAAGTTTGTTACAAAAATTGAAAATTTTCTGTTAGGCTTCGACTAGTCCTGGGGACTGTTCGACCAGTCGTAGGTACAGTGTCGACTGCATCTTCGACCTGTCGTAGAGCTACAACTCAATGTACAGCGCTGAAAATCGTCCTGCTTCGACCAGTCGTGTGAATCTACGACCAGTCATAGGAGACCCACGACCAGTCGTAGACCACCTACGACCAGTCGTAAAACTGCCAAATCTTATCGCGCCCGAATTTTTCAAATAACTATTGGTTCTACGATCAGTCTTAGAGGTCCTTAGACTAGTCAAAGGTGTGATTTGCTCACCTATAAATAGAGCACGAATCTCAGAATAAAACATGAACTTTAAGCTAAATTAATTCAGTCTTCTGAGAGATAAGTCGGTGCTCCATATAAGCTAAGTGTGCATATTTAAATTCTCTTTCTTTAACTTTGTTAATTGATTTTTTTTCTTACATTCCAATCTAATCTGAAAAAGAGGAATTGTTGTTTTCCTTTTTCTAGAATCAAAATCAATTAGAGGTAGCCCTTTTATTTTAATTTAAAATTTATTAGAACCTAGAACCATTATAAAGTAAGTATTGGACATTGAACTTTGACATTCAAATCTCTACTCCGACTTAGTTCTTATGGGCTGCTACAACGAAGGAGAAAATCAGGTATTTTACAATTTGTGTAATTTACATTGTTTGGTTTTGTTTGAGGTTAAGCCAGAAAAATCTCAAAGTTGTTGGTTATCTGAGGAGAGCCAGAAAACTCAGAAGTGAGGGTTTTTGAATTGTGTAAGCCCTTTGAAAAAGACACAATTGTGAAGGTTTTTAGGTGAACCTGTGAAAACCTATTTGATAATGAAGGCTAATATCCCCTGTGTGAGGATATTAGGAGTGGAGTAGCATTCTGTGTGGCTGTTGTTTAACAGTTGGTGAACACACAGGCGAACCACTATAATTCTTTATGTTGTGGATGTGTGATTTATATTTCCTATCTTTTATCATTCAGAATTGTGGAATGTATGTGTGGATGTAAATGCTATAAATTTTATATTTCAAGTACAGTGGGGAATGTTATAATAATTTAGATTTACATTACAACATTATATTTTTGCTATCTCTTTATTACGTTGTGCTTCTGTTTCTCTATTTGTTCTAGAAATAAGGTTGTCCTACCATAAACTTTGGTTTTTGGTGTAAGGTTGTCCTTAGAACAATTTGTGTTTCTATTTCTCTATTTTAGGTTACTTTCCATTCCTATTCTGTGATTGCTATCTATTCTTTATTTCATATTCCATTGTATTTATTTTTAATTTGACATAGTCCTATTCTCCCCCCCTTTAGGACATATAGCTTGGCCATTTCACCTACCAAATGCACAGTGTTGATGTTCCAACACACCTCACGGTGGGGCCCATGGTGGGACATGGGTCACTGCCGGTTCACGCCAGAGCGCAGGATGCCCTGCTCGTCCTGTCAGCAGCAGGAGTGCTGCTTCTTTTTTTCTAAAAGGGGTGTTTTCCTGTGATTTTTCATAGGTGGGGCCCGCGTTAGAAGAATCCATCCCACCCATTGGATTCTACAGTTCATAATAGACCTATCAAGCCCAATATTGAGCATGTTTCGGTGTATAAAAACATCGGAGTGGGTTTTCAATGGTAGAAAACACTGTTTTCTAAGAAATGGCCCACCAGATAATTGGATTGGCTCCATTTTTCAGCTCATCGCCTAAAATGAGCTGAGGAATGGAATGGATGGCGTGGATAAGGTTCTTACATCAAGGTGGGGCCTGTATGAGTGGCCCAACCAAAAAGCTAAATCAAGCTGATTTTTTTATTTTTAGAAATCACGTCCAGAGACGCTACCCACTGTCTGTTCACACTTCAATCCCTAGATGGACGGCGTGAACACTTTAATCAAGGTGGGTCCCACATGAACGTGGCCCATGTGATTTGGATCAACCTGGTATGTGTGTTTTCCCATCATTCAGACCCTCTAAGAGGGGGTAGCAAAGTGGGTTTGTCCCCATGTTTGGACAGCCATTGGGGTCCATTTGATGGACGGTTTGGACACCACATACACTCATTGAATGGGCCACAAAATAAAGGAAGGAGAGAGAGAGAGAAGCACCCACCTCTAAATTAACTCCTTCAGCCTATGCAATCTGGAGCTCCATGGGGACAATTTCGACGGTTGAGATGATGATCCAAGGGTTGGATTGGGTGGTAGGAAGGTGGGCCACACCAAGCTCTCATGGGGATTGAGACGTGGGTTTCTAGTTTTTGGAGAATGAGAGAGATGAGAGAGAGGTGTAAGAGAGAGAGAGAGGTGATGTGAGTGATGGAGTGATGGGGAGGGGGATGGTGAGTGATGGGTGAATGTACTTAGTTGTAAGAGAGAGTTGACTTTAAAAGAGGAGTGGTTGTACTTGACATTGATTGATGAAGTGATGTGATGTGTCGTAGAGATTCCCTTGGTGTTTGCAACATGCGGCGTTTTCCTTGAACTGAACATGGGCCCACATCTCCTGGCCCAGGTATCGCCTCGGCGCGTGAGACATGACATCAGAACTGCGGCGATGGCGTGGTCCCAAGGATACAAGTCTCGGGTCGAGTAAACTCAGATATACGGGATGCGACTCAAGACCGTGCCCAAATGCTGGTAACAAGTTGAGGGTTACCGGAATTCGACTGGGAGTACCGCGGAAGCCTAAGGAATGGTACGGTCTAGGATACGGGTCTTATATCGGCGCTGGTGAGTCCAAACGTAATTCCCATCCCCATAGAATTCAGACACTTTTTGACCTATTCTTTTTCTTCAGGCAGCTATCTACACGAGGCTCCCAATGTCTATAACCTTCAGCAGTCGGAAAGATGCCAAATTATGATGAAAGTTCTATAACTTTCCCAATGTTAATGTTAAATAAGATAAACTTCCCCAGCAGAGTCACCATTTTGTTTCGAACAAGATACAAATGCATTCGATTTGGGAGATTATCTTATTCAAGTGTAACAGAGAGAGAGTATGAAAGACAATCATCATATTTTATTAGTACTGAGTTCATTTGCATCCTCAAGCATCCCTTGATTCTAGGATATATTATTTAGAATATACAAATTGACAAAGTTCAAATATCCAAGTCAGATATCAAATCTGACAACATTTCGACTCATGATTTGATCATCTCTTTAAGAGGAATGTGACTCGAATATCTCTTATACTGGTTTCTTGCTCTCGAAGCTTTAAACAGAAGAAATCTAGAGACTTAGCCATTTCAGCAGCATGTCGGCCCCTTAGCTTCATAGACTGCAGGGGAGTCTGGTTGCGTAGACCCGTGCAAACCACCGGAGCCTTCTCTCTCACCTTCATCCTTCCTCCCTACTCTACTTCCTCTCCAAAATCTTCAATCCGTCCAAATGAAGGAGGGGAGGGGGTATTTATAGGCCCTCGCACATGTGGAACCTTGATTTTGGTGCCATGGGACCCACCTTTCAATGCTTTAGATCTTTTTACAAAGAACTAGTTTTGGATTTTGTTCTGCGAACCTGCGCAACTGATATTTCGGTTGCGCGGTCCTGCGCAACAGACATTGGTTGCGCGGACCTATTTCGAACAGGAAATAAATGTGTTTGATTTGGGAGATTATCTTATTTAAACATAATAGAGAAAGAGTATTTAAAATGATCATCACACTTTATTAATACTGAGTTCATTTGCATCCTTCTAGTATCCCTTGATTCTAAGATAGATTACTCGAAATAAAGGAATTATTATGAGTTCAACTGTCATAATCAAATATTAAATTCAGCAGCATTTTGTCAATGATTTAGTCATCTCCTAGGACTTAGGAGGAATATGTTCTTCTGCTGATTATTCTCTTTTAGACTTGAATAGAGGGAACTTGAAGACTTCAACCATTTCGGCAGTATAATAGCCCTTTATCTTCATAGACTACAGGGCAGTCTGGTTGCACGGACCCGCGTAAACCACCATTGCCTTCTCTTTCTCACCTTCGATCTTCCTCCTTGCTCCACTTCCTCTTGAAAATCTTCAATTTATCCAAATGAAGGAGGGGAGGAGGTATTTATAGGCCCTCGCACGTGTGGTATCTCGATTTCGGTGCCATGGGACCCACCTTTCAATGCCTTAGATCTTTTCACAAAGAACTACTTCTGTATTTCGTTGCGCGAACCTGCGTAACTGTTATTTCGGTTACGCAGTCCTGCGCCATGGACGTTGTTTGTGCGGACCCACGCAACCCACCTTAAGCTATTTCATTCTTCTTATTTTTCAATTTTCTTTCTATCTCTCAATCTTTTTTTGCTTCAATCCTTTCTTCATCATCATTTTTTATGCCTCAACAGATGCCCCCTTGATCCTTTCTTTGTTTCCCCAAAATCAAAGAAAAGGATAAAAAACAAATACCCTGACAGCGTTTGCGTAGACCCGCGCAACGTAAACTCATGTTCAACATTCTACCGTACACCCTACAAATACTCCAACCCTTCAGTCACTTTCCACAATTTGCACTGTAGCGAACCTCTCCTCCTTTACGATTTTTCCATGCAACGAACTTCACTTGCGCGAACCTGCGCAACAGGTCCTTGTTTGCGCAAAGCTTCTTAGCCTTTGTGCCGTCCCACGCAAAGGACTTCGGTTGCACAGTTCTACGCGACCAGGACTTAGTCAATTTCTCAACTTTCCTTTGAACCTTTTCTTCAACTTCCTTCAAACCCTCAACTCACTATTCATCATGGCTCATTCTCCAGCTTCCTCTTCTAGAAGAAAGAACCATGCATCCCTTTCTGGATTGAAGCAACCTCTTCTTTATTCTTGGAATCATGTGGAGATAAATGAAGAAACCTTAAATCTCCATAACCCTTTTACCAGTAATCAAATCATTATCCCTATCAATTTACGACGTCACTAGTCGATTTTACACTGTGCACCCTTTGAATGACAAAATACCTTTATCTTAGTGAATGACTGGGTCACGAGAGAATCGAGGATGCTGATAAGATATCTATGAGAAAATGGGCTTTGTCAAAGAGCAGGTGGAATTCACAAGATGAGATTTCTGCGTCCACAGTGTGATCCTCATCAGCTTTCCCCTTTCCACTACTTTGAAACAGCTCAACAACTCTTCTTTCTTGAGAGATTGCCTTAGAGTACAAGGAGATTTATAGTTACAGGCCTACTGTCTATTCGTGAGTTTTACAGTGCTTGGGCTCGCGCTGTCGTTAGGAGACATTCTACCATGCTGAAGCAGATTATGCTTTCTGATGCAATTACAGCCACATCAGAACACTTCCGCGCAGATGCTACTATCCTCAGATGTTTTCTTGATCATTGGTTCCCATCCACCAACTCATTCCATCTTCCCCTAGGTGAAATGAGTATCACTTTATGGAATTTATTTTGTATAGCAGGCCTTCCCATCATGGGTGATATCTTTGATGCATATATACCCTCTAATGAAGAACTTGCTCTTACATCTATGGGAGGAGGTATATCCAAAATTTCTAAAACTACTCTTGAACTTTTCAGTGCACTGGCCGCTTTGCCTCATCTGGATCGCGTCTCTTCTCTTGAATGGTTGGTTCATTTTTCTCAAAAATTATGGTATATTCATTTCCTCTTAACTTCTATTTTTATAATCCTACTTGCGAATAATTTTGCTGAAGTATTGCATCTTCATCTTGATAGCTTTGTAGGTCACAACCATTCAGAACTCAAAGGCATCCATAAGAAAACAGAACATTCAGCGGAATACAGTCCTTCCTGTGAATTAGCTGCTGTTCTTGCTTATTGGTTGAGCTTAGTGATATTCCCTGATCTTGATCAAGTGGATATTTTTAGGCCCTCATTTTTCATGGTCACAGGAGCAATGGGAGAAGGCTAGAAATATTCACTAGCTCCCTCGGTACTGTGTTCTCTCTATTGCGCCTTCGGAGATGTCATTTCTGGTTTAAAAGATCATGTTCCTGAAGCCTTTTCTATCTGTGCTCCTTGGCATTTCTTCGTAGGTTGGCTAGGAGTATACTTTCCTTAGACATTTCCTGACTCTGTAAGGGCATACTCGAACCCAATTGGCTTCCTCTTCAACATTTCCAATTGAGAGATATGATTAAGGAATCATGTGGATGGATTTCTAGAAGAATGAAAACCAATGATCCCATTGACTTTTACCAATTTCCATTGACCAGCTATCCTGAAGATGTGGACGCTATTGATGATGATTCTATCTTTTTTAATGAACATTCCTTCCTTGTTTATATCTGATCTAGTACTCTTCCATGGAGAGAAGGTAACATATTTTGGCGCGAACCATACTACCCCAGTATGTTTGCTTGCCAATTTGGCTTTGATCAAGCCATTCCTGAGACTTGTGACATTGTCACGAGAGCGATGAGAAGTTATGGCATTGGGCCATATAATTGGGCTTTGATATGGAAGCAGCTCTTGATCATTCAGACTAGATCACATTTCATAATTCCTGGCTACAATTATCTAGTTAGCTCTTCTTATTGCTGGATGCGATGGTGGGTTCACCAGCATTACTTGGTAGACAATTATCATCCAGTAGATCATGCTATGTGGATTCCCCCTCCTTGCCTTAGGGATTATCAGAAAGATCTAGGCATCGGCTATTTTGAAGAAACGAGTCTTCCCCCCTTTCCAGTCCAACTTGGTACCAGAATCTCTTTAGAAGATGCCATTTATGAAGCAAAACCTGCTGATGCTCTCGAAGGATGGATAGGTTTTAGTACTCCTCTGACAAATACTCATGAATTCTTTGCAAAGAATGATGATCCTTTACAATTCCATTCTCCTCCGCCTTTGCAGATATTGCGCGATAATTCTCCTTCATCAGAAAAGCAGGAATTGTCAGGCCATCGTTATCCACCTTAGAAGGATAAGTATCTTATTATTGAAGACTCGACTTCTTCAGAAGGATAAATATATTCCAAAATATTTGGCTTTAGATTAAAAGATACAAAACATTGAATATTTTGCTCTGACCTAATATAATTGTGGTTCTATTTATTATGGTAGAAATACATTTTGCATATGAAACTTTGTGGTTCTTGTCATTATATCAAATGATTAACATGTCGTAACATACTTCAATTCTAAGAATATATGGCCATATATTCTTATAATCTTAGTATTATATATATGTGTGTGTGTGTGTGTGTGTGTTTATTTACAAACAGTAGTTTTATATATATATATATATATATATATATATATATATATATATATATATATATATATATATATATTCCTAACTCACATTATTGACAACATTGAAGTATTCATAAATTTTCGATTCATGACAAATTTCAACCATATTTATCTGTGTAGTAATCTTAACATAACGTTTAATAAGGAACTAATTGCAACGCTTAGCATAAACATTTTATGCTTGTCAGTGCGGGACTTCCTATATGATTCTTGTTTTGATTGGCGGTACTAAATTTCAATTTAGTCAGTTACACACAGTTTAAGCTCTTGAGTAGTGGAGCTGGGTCTCATGTGATGGCCTCTGTAACTCTTAGGAGTTCACTGGACTTCTCACAGCCTAGGGAGTTCACAAACCATGATCCATCAAAGGGGCCCAGTGAAGCTACTGGGGCCGTGAACTCGGTTGGAATTACGCACAGGGTTGGCCGCAGTAACTCTCTAGAGTTCACGAGGTGCACAAGGCGACCTTTGGGTACCAAATCTAGGGCTGCCAGTTCGTCAATGAGTAGGTTTAAGCCCTTCCTCATGAGTTAGTACTGAAATCAAACCGTAGATCTGGGGGGTCTTACGCACGGTTGGCCTATCTAAAGCTCACACTGCGGCCCTCATTTTCTTCGTCTGTAAGGTCAAACCCATTCACGGTAGGGCATTTTCCTCTATTCCCCGTGACGCTACCGGAAAGCTATACAGACGGCATGGGGGTTACACGTGACTGGCCATTGAGTACTTTTGACCTTTTTAGACTTTTGGTCACTGGCTCCGTCAGCTGCCCACATGGGTATGCGTACGATGGCCTTCACGGGCTTTTTAGGGCCACTGGCTTCTCACCACTGCCCGAATGACGATCTTAATAGGCCTTATGCGCAATTGGCCATTGGCTTGACTAGGCTACCTTAAAATGCCTTTAGAAGACAATGATAGGTATGATCAGTTGTTGTGAGAATGATAGACATCTCTGTCTGAAATTGATACTTCACTACTTCTGTTAATATCTTCGATTATACTCGTCTGTCTGTCTGTATTGTTCTTAATATACCAACTTGGTAACAGTATCAATTTCAAATAGAATTTTGTAGGGCTCGCTTGATGATGGTGATGTTCACTTTCCTTTTGCAATATTTGCTATTACATAGTCTTGATATGCTTATGAACTTCTTATTTATTCATTCATCAGATGATACATGGCCATGATCTATTCTTGCCCCCTTTGATTCAGAATCATTATTCTGATGATATTCTGATCAAAAGCAATTATGGACGGTATCTCTTAAGGAAGCGAGCATTAACCGGTATATTAATTCCTCGCCCATCTTGATCCACAACTCTATATGCTCCGTTGGAGTATACTTCTTTTATTATGTACGTGCCATCCCATTTAGGCTCAAACTTACTCCCTGTTCGACGGGTGACCACGATAGGTCTTTTCAACATCAAACCATATCCCCTTTTTTGAAAGAGCGATACTTGACTTGTTTGTCGAAGGCGGCTGATATTCTTATCTGATATGTTTGCAATCGCTGTTGGGCAGCCAGACGTTTCTCATCAAGCAAATCTAGCTCTCTTAACCTTATTTTTGCATTTTCATCATCGGTTATAGACTGGTGTACTGCCACTCTCAGTGACGCTACTTGTATTTCAATTAGGATCACTGCTTCCACACCTTAGATTAGTGAATATGGTGTTGCTATTGTCGCTGTCCGGTGAGTAGTTCTGTATTCCCATAATGCTTCTTATAAGCTTTCGTCCTAATCACGTTTATTCCTTGTCACTGTCTTCTTCAGTATTTTGACTATTATTTTATTAAACGCCTCTGCTAATCCATTGGCCGATGGATAATAAGGTGTTGAGAAAGAATGATGAATGTTGAATTTTTGACATAATTTTCCATGCCTTTGTTTTTGAAGGGAGTGCCATTGTCTGTAACAATTTTCTTTGGAATACCATGACAGTATATTATCGCGTGTTAGATGAAATTGACCACATCTTTTTCTTTAACACTGTGTAATGCAACTACTTCGGTCCATTTGGAGAAGTAATCTGCCACTGCCAAAATATATTGCTTCCCTTTGGTCGAAGGTGGATTGATAGGACTAATAACGTCAAGCCCCCAAGCAGAGAAGGGCCAAGAAGCGACTGACTGATGTAGGTCCTGTGGAGGAACATGTATAACATCTCCGTGAATCTGACATTCATGACATCATTTCGCATAATTTATCGCGTCTTTGAACATGGTGGGCCAATAATACCCCATCCTATGTACTCGATGAAATAAATTTCGACCCGCTTGATGTGCCCCACATTCTCTAGAATTTGCTTCTCGCAATACCTAGCCTGCTTCTTACTCATCTAAGCAACGTAACAACATTCCATTGTAAGACCTTTTGTACAACACTTCACTGCATATGATGAATCTACTTGACTGTTGCCTGATTTGCTGTCTCTGCGCGGGTTCTTCCGGCAGAATGTTAAATTTAATATAATTTATGAAAGGCTAATGCCAATCTTCTATTGTGATCTCCAGACACGATATAGGAAGAGTTTCGATAATTTCTTCAATAACTTCTAATGATGGTAAAAATCTTCTTTCTTCTATAGTCACTTGAAGAGGGCTTCGATTTGGACAAGATAAAGCCGCCACCAAGCTGGCCAAAGCATCTGCTTTTGCATTTTCTGACCAAAGGATATGCTTGATTTCAAAACTATTCTAATAACTGTTGTGCCTTCCGACAATATGGTAAAAGTTCTTGCTTTCTTATCTCGAATTCATTTGTTAATTGATTTATAATCAATTTAGAATCCCCAAAGATATGTAGCATTCTTATCTTCATTTCTTTAGCCATTTTCCATTCCAATAATCAGGGCTCTGTATTCAGCCTCATTATTCGTACATGTAATTACCAATGTAAAAGAGTAAGGTATTAAGTCACCTTGGGGAGTAATGAATATCACTCCTACCCCCGCTCTTGATGCTTGAGAAGCACCATCAAAATACATCTGCCATAGGCTCTGCAATTCAGCTAATATAACTTGCTCACTAGAAAATTGTCACTAATGGCCTCAGATTCTTGTACAGGGTGCGCTGCAAGGAAATCTGTCACTGCCTGCCCTTTTACTGCTTTTGCTGGTTCATACATAATAGTGTGTTTTGAAAGTAACAACATCCATTTGGCTAATCTTCTAGATAACATTGGTCTTGTCATTAAAAACTTTATCGGGTCGACCCTTGAAATCAATGTTATATGATGAGATAGACAATAATGTCTTAGCTTTTGCACTGTAAATATTAATGCCAAACATTCTTTCTCGATCGGGGAGTAATTACATTCTGCTGCCATTAGGGTCCGACTTAAATAGTAAAGAGCGGTTTCTTTTCCAGACTCATTCACCTGTGCTAGCAAAGCTCCTAAAGAATGTTTAGCTGCAGATATATACAAAATAAGCGGCTTTCCTTTCACTAGAGCTGTCAATACTGGTGGCTGTTTCAATAATTCCTTTATTGAGTCGAACGCATTTTGACAGGCTTGATTCCATACAAACTCTGTACCCTTTTTCATCAGATGGGAAAATGGCTGACATTTCCCTACCAAATTCGAAATGAAACAGCGAATGTATGCCAATTTTCTTTGCAAACTTTTTAATTCTTTCAATATCTTCGGTGGCGGCATATTTTGAACAGCCATAACTTTCCCTGGATCAATCTCAATGCCTCTATGCCGGACAACAAAACCAAGAAACTTACCGGTGGACACCCCAAATGCACAGTTAGCGGGATTCATCTTCAATTGTTTCTTTCTGAGTCGACGGAAAATCGACACCAAGTGCTCACGATGTTCCTGATGGCCTCCCGACCTGACTACCAAGTCATCAACATAACATTCAACATGCTTGTACATCATATCTTGAAAAATGTTTTGCATTGCTCTTTGATATGTTGCCTCAACATTTTTGAGTCCGAATGGCATAACCTTATAACAAAAAATTCCCAGCGAAGTTCTAAATGTCATTGCTTCCTCGTCTTCAGGGGCCATTTAAATCTGATTATATCATGCATAACCATCCATAAAGGACATGACAGCATACTAAGTTGTACTATCAATCAGTGGTTCAGTTATTGGGAGCGGAAAATCATCTTTTTGGACAGGCTTCGTTCAGGTCTCTAAAGTCGACGCACACCCTGACTTGTCCATTTTTCTTCCTCACCGGGATAATATTCGATATCCACTTGAGATATTTGACCTCCCTAATAAACCCGACCTTCATCAATTTATTGACTTCTTCTTCAATCAAGGGGACCAGGTCCAGATGAAATCGCCTTTGTGCCTATTTAACCGGCCTTTTCTCCTTAGAAATATTTAGTCGGCGTAATGCTACAGAAGGCTCTAAGCCAGGCATCTTTGCATATGTCCAAGCGAATACATCTTTATTTTCTCTAAGAAGTTGAACGTATTCTGCAGATTCTTGTTCAGAAAGGCTGGCGCTAATAAACGTGTTCCATGGCTCTTCTTTCGTACCCAAGTTTATCTCTCGCAAACTATTTGTCGTCGGTTGCCCCCTGTCTTCTATCTGCTTCGGAGCCACCACAGGATGTTCGACTATTTTAGGATTTTCTTCTACTGGTTGCTTAGTTGTAACCATATTTACTGATGATTTTGCCCCCATGTCTTGAAATTTTCTTTACCTCACTTGGCCGACCCCAATAGGAGTTTGAATTCCTCTCCTGTGATTTAAGCTGAGGTATTCTTTGCAATAAAAACCCATACTTTTCATAACCCTCTTGCTTGTTTTTTTTCCAATTATTATTTCATCTTTGTCTATCATTCGTTGTATTATACATTTCAACATATGACAATTCTCTGTCGGATGTCCCACCAAGCGATGATGGTGACAAAAATTTCGTTCTCCGATTTTTGTCACATCTTCAGGGTGTTTGGGTTCTGAAAATTTTATTGTGCCGATCTTTAATAGTTAATCCATCATTGGAATGACATCTTCTTTATCGAATGTAAATCCTTCGTGTGAATCAAGCGTCCTGGGTTTTTTTATAACTTCTTAGCTGAATCGACCCTGCTTTTCATTTTGGTTTTTCTTTCTTCAAATATCTTACATTATCACGTTGCTTGTCACAATCAATAGTATTTACGGTCATCCTGCTGCGAGCCCCTTGAGATGTATCATAGCGAAATGCTGGCACTATCCAATTTATCAGTTCTAAAGCATAAGCCTTAGTGGCCAAGTCACGAAAAGTTCTGATGTCGGCACTAGCAAGTCCAACTACGAATTCCGTCTTCATAGAGTTTAGACACGTCTTGACTTGTTTATTTTCTTCTGGTAGCTGTTTACATGAAGTTCCCAGTGTCTTCCATCTTTCTATGAACCTTCCTACTGATTCGCTTTCACCTTGTCGCATAGAAGTCAATTTAGCAATACTGACATCTCGTGCTGGAGAAAAAAAGTTAGACATAAAATCATCTTGCATTTGCTCCCAAGTGCGGATTGACCTTGGAGCCAAGTTGGAATACCATCGGAATGCCTTATCCATCAGTGACGACCCAAATAATCGTAAGCAATACTGCGGTACCATAGAAAAATTTTCCATGCTGGTAACGAAGTGCGCTAAATGTTCCTCCGGAGATCCTTCTCCATTGAACTTTTGAAAATCCGGATGCCTGAAATTGGCTGGAAAGGGAACATCATCTACCTCTCTTGGATACGGTGTTCGATACCTGAAAGGACCAATAGTTCCATGTCCCCTTTCTATTCTGATGACTTCTTCAACAATTTGCCTTGCCACATTTCGCGTTATGGCCCTTGTGTCTGGAGCAGGCCCTCGTGATCTCGCCCCTTGTAGTTGAGAGTTTTCAGATTGACTTCCTTGCCTATCCGTTATGCTTGCCGTTGGGAGAGCCGTTATTTGGGCTATATCATATGCAAGGCTTGATATCGCCTCTCTAAGGTTTCTGCACTCATTCATTAGTGCTCTTTGTGCTTCTACTATCTCATTCACATCATTCTCTGTAGTTGTCATATTGTCCGGATTCAACTTCTCCATGCTTTCGATGCCATCGGTCGACTGAGGCGATACAAACATCAGTGAATTTGTCTGGGTGACATGAATACTGGCGAGCTTGTTCACTTGACCTTTCTGCTCCCTTGTCCGTCTGGCCCTTGAAATACCCAAAGTCGTTATCAGCCCTTTGACTCTTGGTGAAGGCAGATTCATTCAAAGGCTTCTTGCATTCCGTGTCCTCGTCTTGCGAGACGTTACAATAGTCTAGCCTTCATCGCCTCCCAGTGGTTTAGGCGAAGCAGATACTACCCCAACTGTCACTCGAGTCATGCTGTTTTCAGTTGTAAGGATTTAAGTTAGGTGCTTCGGGATTTGATCCGGTGCGTATTCTATGACGAACCCGGTTGGAGTAAATTGGAAGTTCACTTTTCTTACGGAAGTTGCCATGAGTAGTAGGTTGTAATCAGATGCGGAAACCTTTGAACACGAAACATGATTGTAGTTAGTGGTCCAAGAATTAAATAATCTATCTTAGAGATGAAGGGGAGGATGTTCCCACTGAGAGTCGCCATTTTGGCGTCTGAAAGATGCCAAACTATGATGAAAGTTTCATAACGATTTCACCGCCAATGTTAAATAAGATAAATAAATTCCCCAGTAGAGTCACCATTTTGTTTTGAACAGGAAACAAATGTGTTTGATTTAGAACATTATCTTATTTAAACATAACAGAGAAAGAGTATTTAAAATGATCATCACAATTTATTAATACTGAGTTTAATTGCATCCTTCTAGTATCCCTTGATTCTAAGATAGATTACTCGGAATAAAGGAATTATTATGAGTTCAACTGTCATAGTCAAATATTAAATCCGGTAGCATTTTGTCAGTGATTTCAGTCATCTCCTAGGAATTGGGAGGAATATGCTCTTCTGTTGATTATTCTCTTTTAGACTTGAACAGAGGGAACTTGAAGACCTCAACCATTTTGGCAGCATAACAGCCTGTTATCTTCACAGACTGCAGGGCAGTTTGGTTGCGCAGACCACCGTAGCCTTCTCTTTCTTACCTTCGATCTTCCTCTTTGCTCTAGTTCTTCTTGAAAATCTTCAATTTATCCAAATGAAGGGGGGAGGGGGTATTTATAGGCCCTCGTATGAGTGGTATCTCGATTTCGGTGCCATGGGACCCACCTTTCAATGCCTTAGATCTTTTCACAAAGAACTTCTTCTGTATTTCATTGCACTAACCTGCACAACTGTTATTTCGGTTGCACGGTCCCGCGCAATGGACGTCGATTGCGCGGACCCGCGCAACCCACATTAAGATATTTCATTCTTCTTCTTTTCCAATTTTCTTTCTATCTCCCAATCTTTTTTTCTTAAATCCTTTCTTCATCATCATTTTTTATGCCTCAATAGGTCCCACGCAAACAACCCTTAAGCTACTTCATTCTTCTTCTCTTCCAATTTTCTTTCTATCTCACAATCTTCTTTTGCTTCAATCCTTTCTGCATCATTTTTTATGCCTCACCAATTGGAATGGTAACTTGTCGAGCTTCCAAATGGGATCAAAATTGCCTAATTCAGAGACCGTTCGATATCCCAAAAGCACCTTGGAAGTCTTCAATCGTCATTTTTCAATATGTATTGTTGTTAATCATTCAATATTGCGCGATCCAACGGAGACGCCTATAAGTCCATCATTTGATGTCGGATTGGGTCGATTTTTGGTCATCTAAATGGTAATTTAGTGCTCTTTCATTCCTGACTGGAATCGTCGTATTCCGAGACCATTTGGGCATCTGTAAGTTGGATCACTGTCGTCGGTCCTGAATGTTTCCTTCATCTTCTTGTCCAATAGTAACCCTAATACTCTCTCTTCAGAGGTCAAATTTAGACTATTTCAGGTCATTGGAAAGGAAACTTGTCAAGCTTCAAAATGGGGCCAAAATTTCCTAATTCAAAGACCGTTCGATATCCCAAAAGCACATTGGAAGTCTTCAATCGTCATTTTTCAATATGGATTGTTAATCATTCCAAATTGCGCGATCCAACGAAGATGCCTATAACTCCATCCTTTGATGTTAGATTGGGTCAATTTTTGGTCATCTGAATGATACTTTAGTGCTCTTTCATTCCTGACCTGAATCGTCGTATTCTGAGACCATTTGGGCATCCGTAAGTGGGATTGCAGTCGTCGGTCTTGAATGTTTCCTTCATCTTCTTGTCCAATAGTAACCCTCATAACTCTCTCTTTAGAGGTCGAATTTAGACTATTTTAGGTCATTAGAATGGTAACCTGTCAAGCTTCCAAATGGGACCAAAATTGCCTAATTCAGAGACCGTTCGACATCCCAAAAGCACGTTGGAACTCTTCGATCGTCATTTTTCAATATGGATTGTTAATCTTTTCAAATTGAGCAATCCAATGGAGACGCCTATAACTTCATCATTTGATGTCGGATTGGGTCAATTTTTGTCCATCTAAATGGTACTTTAGTGCTCTTTCATTTCTGACCTGAATCGTCGTATTCTGAGACCATTTGGGCATTTGTAAGTTGGGTCGAAGTCGTCTGTCCTAAGTGTTTCTTTTATCTTCTTGTCCAATAATAACCCTCATGACTCTCTCTTTAGAGGTCAAATTTAGACTATTTCAGGTCATTAGAATGGTAACTTGTGAAGCTTCTAAATGGGACCTAAATTGCCTAATTCGGAGACTGTTCGATATCCCAAAAGCACGTTAGAACTCTTCGATTGTTAATCTTTCTAAATTGCATGATCCAATAGATACACCGATAACTCCATCCTTTGATATCAGATTGGGTCAATTTTTGGTCATCTGAATGGTTCTTTAGTGCACTTTAAATCTTGGCTGGAATTGTCGTATTCCGAGACCATTTGGGCACCCATAAGTTGGATCGTGGGCGTTGGTCCTGAATGTTTCCATCATCTTCTTGTCCAATAGTAACCCTCGTAACTCTCTTTTCAGTGGTCGAATTTAGACTATTTCAGGTCATTGGAATGGTAACTTGTCAAGCTTCCAAATAGGACTAGAATTACCTAATTCAGAGACCCTTCGATATCCCAAAACCACGTTGGAACTCTTCGATCGTCATTTTTCAGTATGGATTGTTAATCTTTCCAAATTACGCAATCCAACGAAGACACCTATAGCTCCATCCTTTAAAGTCAAATTGGGTCGATTTTTGGTTATTTGAATGGCACTTTAGTGCTCTTTCATTCTTGTCTGGAAATGTCGTATTCTGAGACCATCTTGGAACCTGTAAGTTGCATCGCAATCGTCGGTCCTGAATGTTTCCTTCATCTTCTTGTCTAATAGTAACCCTCATAACTCTCTCTTCAGAGGAATTTAGACTATTTCAGGTCATTGGAATGGTAACTTGTCAAGCTTCCAAATGGGACCAGAATTGCATAATTCACAGAACGTTCGATATCCCAAAAGCACATTGGAACTCTTTGGCAGTCATTTTTCAATATGGATTGTTAATCTTTCCAAATTGCTTGATCCAATGGAGACGCCTATAACTCCATCCTTTGATACCAGATTGGGTCAATTTTTGGTCATCTGAATGGTACTTTAGTGCTCTTTCATTCCTGACTGGAATCGTCGTATTCCGAGACCATTTGGGCATCCGTAAGTGGGATCGCAGTCATCGGTCTTGAATGTTTCCTTCATCTCCTTGTCCAATAGTAACCCTCATAACTCTCTCTTCAGAGGTCGAATTTATGCAATTTCAGGTCATTGGAATGGTAACTTGTCAAGCTTCCAAATGGGACCAAAATTGCCTAATTCAGAGACCGTTCGATATCCCAAAAGCACATTGGAACACTTCGATCGTCATTTTTTAATATGGATTGTTAATCTTTCTAAATTGCGTGATCCATCGAAGACGTCGATAACTCCATCCTTTGATGTCAAATTGGGTCAATTTTTGGTCATCTGAATGGTACTTTAGTGCTTTTTCATTCCTGATTAGAATCATCGCATTCCGAGACCATTTGGGCATCTATAAGTCGGATCGCAGTCGTCGGTCCAGAATGTTTCCTTCATCTCCCTGTCCAATAATAACCCTCATAACTCTCTCTTTAGAGGTCGAATTTAGACTATTTCAGGTCATTGGAATGGTAACTTGTCAAGCTTCCAAATGGGACCAGAATTGCCTAATTCAGAGACCGTTCGATATCCCAAAAGCACGTTGGAACTCTTCGATCGTCATTTTTCAATATGGATTGTTAATCTTTCCAAATCGGCTGATCCAACGGAGACGCCCATAACTCTATCGTTTGATGTCGGATTTGGTCGATTTTTGGTCATCTGAAAGGTACTTTAGTGCTCTTTCATTCGTTACTGGAATCATACTATTCCGAGACCAATTGGGCATCCGTAAGTGGGATCGCAGTAGTCGTTCCAGATTGTTTCCTTCATCTCCTTGTCCAATAGTAATCGTCATAACTCTCTCTTCAGAGGTCGGATTTATACTATTTCAGGTCATTGGAATGGTAACTTGTGAAGCTTCCAAATGGGACCAGAATTGCTTAATTCTGAGACTGTTTGATATACCAGAAGTACGTTGGAACTCTTCGATCGTCATTTTTCAATATGGATTGTTAATCTTTCCAAATTGCGCGATCCTACGGAGACGCCCATAACTCCATCCTTTGATGTTAGATTGAGTCAATTTTTGGTCATCTTAATGGTACTTTAGTGCTATTTCATGCCTGACTGGAATCGTCATTTTTTGAAACCATTTGGGCATCCGTAATGGGGATCGCAGTCGTTGGTCCTGAATGTTTTCCTTTTCCAATAATAACCCTCATAACTCTCTCTTGAGAGATCGAATTTATACCATTTCAGGTCATTGGAAGGGTAAATTGTCAAGCTTCCAAATGGGACCAAAATTGCCTAATTCAAAGACCGTTCGATATCCCAAAAGCACATTGGAAGTCTTCTATCGTCTTTTTTCAATATGGATTGTTAATCTTTCCAAATAGTGCGATCCAATGGCGACGCCTATAACTCCATCAGATGATGTCAGATTGTGTCGATTTTTAGTCATCTGAATGGTACTTTAGTGCTCTTTCATTCCAGACTGGAATCGTTATTTTCTGATACCATTTGGGCACCCGCAAGTTGGATAGCAGTTATCGATCCTGAATGTTTCCTTCATCTTCTTGTCCAATAATAACCCTCATAACTCTCTCTTGAGAGATCGAATTTATACCATTTCAGGTCATTGGAAGGGTAAATTGTCAAGCTTCCAAATGGGACCAAAATTGCCTAATTCAAAGACCGTTCGATATCCCAAAAGCACATTGGAACTTTTCCATCATCATTTTTCAATATTGATTGTTAATCTTTCCAAATTGCAAGATCCAATGGAGACCCCTATAACTCCATCCATTGATGTCAGATTGGGTCAATTTTTGGTCATCTGAATGGTACTTTAGTGCTCTTTCATTCCTGACTGGAATCGTCGTATTCCGAGACCATTTGGGCATCTATAAGTTAGATCGCTGTCGTCTGTCCTGAATGTTTCTTTCATCTTCTTATCCAATAGTAACCTCCATAACTCTCTCTTCAGAGGTCAAATTTAGACTATTTCAGGTCATTGGAATGGTAACTGGTCAAGCTTCCAAATTGGACCAGAATTACATAATTTAGAGACCATTCGATATCTCAAAAGCACGTTGGAAGTCTTTAATCATCAATTTTCAATAAGGATTGTTAATCTTCCCAAATTGCGCGTTCCAACGGTGACACCTATAACTCCATCATATGATGTCGGATTGGTTCGATTTTTTGTCATGTGAATGGTACTTTAGTGCTCTTTCATTCTAGACTGGAATCATCATATCCTGAGACCATTTGGACACCCATAAGTTGGATAGCAGTCATCGGTCCAGAATGTTTCCTTCATCTTCTTGTCCAATATTAACCCTCATAACTCTCTCTTTAGAGGTTGAATTTAGACTATTTCAGGCCATTGGAAGGGTAACTTGTCAAGCTTCTAAATGGGACCAAAATTGCCAAATTCAGAGACCGTTCGATATCCCAAAAGCACATTGGAACTCTTTGATCATCATTTTTCAATATGGATTATTAATCTTTCCAAATTGCAGGATCCAACAGAGACGCCTATAACTCCAACCTTTGATGTCAGATTGGGTTAATTTCTGGTCATTTGAATGGTACTTTCGTGCTCTTTTATTTCAGACTGGAATCATCGTATTCTGGACCATTTGGGCACCCGTAAGTTAAATCACAGTTGTCGGTCCTTAATGTTTCCTTCATCTTCCTGTCCAATAGTAACCCTCATAACTCTCTCTTCAGAGGTCGAATGTAGACAATTTCAAGTCATTGGAATGGTAACTTGTTAAGCTTTCAAATGGGATAAAAATTGCCTAATTCAGAGACCGTTCGATAACCCAAAAGCACGTTGGAACTCTTCGATCATCATTTTTCAATATGGAATGTTAATCTTTCCAAATTGCATGATCCAACGGAGACGCCTATAACTCCATCATTTGATGTTAGGTTGGGTCAATTTTAGGACATCTGAATGCTACTTTAGTGCTCTTTCAGTCCTCACTTGAATTGTCGTATTCTGAGACCTTTTGGGCGTCCGTATGTTGGATTGCAGTCGTCCGTCCTGAATGTTTGTTTCATCTTCTTGTCAAATAGTAACCCTCATAACTCTCTCTTCAGAGGTCGAATTCAGACTGTTTCAGGTCATTTGAATGGTAACTTGTCAAGCTTACAAATGGAGCCAGAATTGCCTAATTCAAAGACTAATAGATATCCCAAAAGCAAGTTGGAAGTCTTTGATCGTCATTTTTCAATATGGATTGTTAATCTTTACAAATTGTGCGTTCCAACAGCGATGCCTATAACTCGATCGTATGATGTCGGATTGCGTCGATTTTTGGTCATCTGAATGGTACTTTAGTGCTCTTTCATTCCAGACTGGAATCATCATATTCTGATACCATCTGGGAACCTATAAGTTGGATAGCAGTCGTCAGTCCTGAATGTTGCCTTCATCATCTTATCCAATAATAACCCTCAGAACTCTCTCTTCAGAGGTTGAATTTAGACAATTTCAGGTCATTAGTAGGGTAACTTGTCAAGTTTCCAAATAGGACCAAAATTGCCTAATTCAGAGACCGTTCGATATCCCAAAAGCATGTTGGAACTCTTCAATCATCATTTTTCAATATGGATTATTAATCTTTCCAAATTGCACGATCTAACAGAGACGCCTATAACTCCAACTTTTAATGTCAGATTGGGTCGATTTCTGGTCATCTGAATGGTACTTTCGTGCTCTTTCATTTCAGACTAGAATCATCGTATTCTGGACCATTTTGGCACCCGTAAATTAGATCGCAGTTGTCGATCCTTAATGTTTCCTTCATCTTCCTGTCCAAAAGTAACCCTCATAACTCTCTCTTCAGAGGTCGAATGTAGACAATTTCAAGTCATTGGAATGGTAACTTGTCAAGCTTCCAAATGGGACCAAATTTACCTAATTCAGAGACCTTTCGCTAACCTAAAAGCACATTGGAACTCTTCGATCAACATTTTTCAATATGGATTGTTAATCTTTCCAAATTGCGCGATCCAAAAGAGATGCTAGAACTCCATCCTTTGATGTCAGATTGGGTCATTTTTGGTCATCTGAATGGTACTTTACTGCTCTTGCATTCCTGACTAGAATAGTCATATTCTGAGACCATTTGGGCATTTGTAAGTGGGATCGCAGTCGTCAGTCCTGAATGCTCACTTCATCTCTTTCTCTAATAGTAACCCTTATAACTCTCTCTTCATAGGTCGAATTTAGGCCATTTCAGGTCATTGGAATGGTAACTTGTCAAGCTTCCAAATGGGACGTGAATTGCATAATTCAAAGACCGTTCGATATCCCAAAAGCACGTTGGAACTCTTCGATCATCATTTATCAATATGGATTGTTAATCTTTCCAAATTGTGCGATCCAATGGAGACGCCTATAACTCCATCCTTTAATGTCGAATTGGGTCCATTTTTCGTCATCTGAACGGTACTTTAGTGCTCTTTCATTCCTGACTGGAATCGTCTTATTCCGAGACCATTTGGGCATTCGTAAGTGGGATATTAGTCGTCAGTCCTGAATGTTTCTTTCATCTCCTTGTCCAATAGTAACCCTCATAACTCTCTCTTTAGAGGTCAAATTTAGACTATTTCAGGTTATTGGAATGGTAACTTATCAAGCTTCCAAATGGGACCAAAATTGTCTAATTCAGAGACCGTTTGATATCCCAAAACCACGTTGGAACTCTTCTATCGTCATTTTTCAATATGGATTGTTAATCTTTCCAAATTGCGCGATCCAACAGAGACACCTATAACTCGATCATTTGATGTCGGATTGGGTCAATTTTTGGTCATCTGAATGGTACTTTAGTGCTCTTTCATTCATGACTGGTATCGTCTATTCTCAAACCATTTGGGAAGCCATAAGTTGGATCGTAGTCTTTAGTCTTGAATGTTTCCTTCATCTTCTTATCCAATAGTAACCCTCTATCTCTCTCTTCAAAGGTCGAATTTAGACAATTTCAAGTCATTGGAATGGTAACTTGTCAAGCTTCCAAATGGGACCAAAATTGCCTAATTCAGAGACCGTTTGATATCCCAAAAGCACGTTGGAACTCTTCGATCGTCATTTTTCAATATGGATTGTTAATCTTTCCAAATTGCGCGATCCAATGGAGACGCCTATAACTCCATTTATTGTCGAATTGGGTCTATTTTTGGTCATCTGAATGGTGCTTTTGTGCTCTTATTCTTGACTAGTATCATCGTGTTCCGAGCCCATTTGAGAATTTTTAAATTAAATCGCAGTCGTCCGTCCTGAATGTTTCTTTCATCTTCTTGTCAAATAGTAACCCTCATAACTCTCTCTTTAGAGGTCGAATTCAGACTGTTTCAGGTCATTTGAGTGGTAACTTGTCAAGTTTCTAAATGGGACTAGAATTGCCTAATTCGGAGACTGATAGATATCCCAAAAGCAAGTTGGAAGTCTTTGATCATCATTTTTCAACATGGATTGTTAATCTTTCCAAATTGTGCAATCCAATGGCGACGCTTATAACTCGATCATATGATGTCGGATTAGGCCAATTTTTCATCATCTGAATGGTACTTTAGTGCTCTTTCATTCCATACTGGAATCATCATATTCGGATACCATCTGGGCACCCGTAAGTTAGATAGCAGTCGTCGGTCCTGAATGTTTCCTTCATCGTCTTGTCCAATATTAACCCTCAGAACTCTCTCTTTAAAGGTCAAATTTAGACAGTTTTAGGTCATTAGTAGGGTAACTTGTCAAGTTTTTAAATGGGACCAAAATTGCCTAATTCAGAGACCGTTCGATATCCCAAAAGCACGTTGAACTCTTCGATCGTCATTTTTTAATATGGATTGTTAATCTTTCCAAATTGCACGATCCAACGATGACGCCTATGACTCCATCAATTGATGTTGGATTGGGATGATTTTTGGTCATCTGAATAGTTATTGAGTGCTCTTTCATTCCAGACTAGAATCATTGTATTCCGAGACCATTTGTGCATCTATAAGTTGGATTGCTGTCGTCGTTCCTGAATATTTCCTTCATCTTCTTGTCCAATAGTAACCCTCATAACTCTCTCTTCAGAGGTCAAAGTTAGACTATTTCTGGTCATAGGAATGCTAACTAGTCAAGCTTCCAAATTGGACCAGAATTGCCTAATTCAGAGACCGTTCGATATCCCAAAAGCACGTTGGAAATCTTCCATCGTCATTTTTTAATATGGATTGTTAATCTTTCCAAATTTTGCACCCAATGGCGACGCCTAAAATTCCATCATATGATGACGGATTGGGTCAATTTTTGGCCATCTGAATGGTACTTTAGTGCTCTTTTATTCCAGACTGGAATTGTCGTATTCTGAGACCATTTGAGCACCCATAAGTTGGATAGTAGTCGTCGGTCCTGAATGTTTCCTTCATCTTCTTGTCCAATAGTAACCCTCATAACTCTCTCTTTAGAGGTCGAATTTAGACAATTTCAGATCATTGGAATGGTAACTTGTCAAGCTTCCAAATGGGACCAAAATAGCCTAATTCAGAGGCCGTTTGATATCTTAAAAGCACGTTGGAACTCTTCGATCGTCATTTTTCAATATGGATTGTTAATCTTTCCAAATTGCGCGATCCAACAGAGACACTTATAACTCCATGCTTTGATGTCGGATTGGATCAATTTTGGTCATCTGAATGGTACTTTAGTGCTCTTTCATTCCGATTTGGATCATCGTATTCGAGACCATTTGGGCATTTGTAAGTTGCAGTCGTCGGTCCTGAATTTTTCCTTCATCTCCTTGTCCAATATTAACCCTCATAACTCTCTCTTCAAAGGTCGAATTTAGACTATTTCAGGTCATTCGAATGCTAACTTGTCAAGCTTCCAAATGGGACCAGAATTGCCTAATTAAGAGACCGTTCGATATCCCTAAAGCATGTGGAAGTCTTCGATCATCATTTTTCAATATGGATTGTTAATCTTTCCAAATTGTGAGATCAACAGAGACCCCTATAACACCTTTGATGTCGGATTAGGTCAATTTTTGGTCATCTGAATGGTACTTTAGTACTCTTTCATTCCAGACTGGAATCATTGTATTCTGAGACCATTTGGGCACCCATAAGTTGGATAGCAGTCGTCGGTCCTAAATGTTTCCTTCATCTTCTTGTCCAATAATAACCCTCATAACTCTCTCTTTAGAGGTCGAATTTAGACTATTTTAGGCCATTGGAACGCTAACTTGTCAAGCTTCCAAATGGGACCAAAATTGCCTAATTTAGAGACCGTTCGATATCCCAAAAGCACGTTGGAACTCTTTGATCGTCATTTTTCAATATGGATTGTTAATCTTTCCAAATTGCGGGATCTAAAAATGACGCCTATAACTCCATCAATTGATGTCGGATTGGGATGATTTTTGGTCATCTAAATTGTTATTTATTGCTCTTTCATTCTTGACTAGAATCGTTGTATTCAGAGACCATTTGGACAACTGTAAGTTGGATCGCTGTCGTCGATCCTAAATGTTTCCTTCATCTTCTTGTCCAATAGTAACTCTCAGAACTCTCTCTTCAGTGGTCAAATTTAGACTATTTCAGGTCATTGGAATGGTAACTGGTCAAGCTTCCAAATTGGACTAGAATTGCCCAATTCATAGACCGTTCGATATCCCAAAAGCACATTGGAAGTCTTCGATCGTCATTTTTCAGTATGGATTGTTAATCTTTCCAAATTGCGCGATCCAACGGCGACACCTATAACTCCGTCATATGAAGTCAAATTGGGTTGATTTTTCGTAATCCGAATGGTACTTTAGTGCCCTTTCATTCTAGATTGGAATTGTTGTATTATGAAACCATTTGAACACCCATAAGTTGGATAGAAGTCGTCGGTCCTAAATGTTTCCTTCATCTTCTTGTCTAATATTAACCCTCATAACTCTCTCTTCAAAGGTCGAATTTAGACTATTTCAGGTCATTGGAAGGGTAACTTGTCAAGCTTCTAAATGGGACCAAAATTGCCTAATTCAGAGACCATTCGATATCCGAAAAGCACGTTAGAACTCTTCGATCATCATTTTTCAATATGGATTGTTAATCTTTCCAAATTGCACGATCCAACGGAGACGCCAATAACTCCATCCTTTGATGTCGGATTGGGTCGATTTTCGGACATCTGAATGGTACATTAATGCTCTTTCATTCCTGACTGGAATCTACGAATTCCGAGACCATTTCGGCATCCGAAAGTGGGATCGCAGTCGCCGATCCTGAATGTTTCCTTCATCTCCTTGTCCAATAGTAACCCTCATAACTCTCTCTTCAAAGGTCAAATTTAGACTATTTCAGGTCGTTGAAATGGTAACTTGTCAAGCTTCCAAATGGTACAAAAATTGCCTAATTAATTGACTGTTCGATATCCCAAAAGCACGTTGGAACTCTTTGATCGTCATTTTTCAATATGGATTGTTAATCTTTCCAAATTGCGCGATCTAATGGAGACGCCTATAACTCCATCATTTGATGTCGGATTGGGTTGATTTTTAGTCATCTGAATGGTACTTTAGTGCTCTTTCATTCCTGACTTGAATTGTCATATTTTGAGACCATGTGAGCATCCGTAAGTGGGATCGCAGTCGTCGGTCCTGAATGTTTTCTTCATCTTCTGGTCAAATAGTAACCCTCATAACTCTCTCTTCAAAGGTCTAATTCAGACTGTTTTAGGCCATTATAATGGTAACTTGTCAAGCTTCCAAATGGGACCAGAATTGCCTAACTCAGAGACTGATAGATATCCCAAAAGCACATTGGAAGTCTTCGATCGTCATTTTTCAATATGGATTGTTAATCTTTCCAAATTGCGGGATCCAACGGCGACGCCTATTACTCCATCATATGATGTCGGATTGGGTCAATTTTTGGTCATCTGAATGGTACTTTAGTGCTCTTTCATTCCAGACTGGAATCATCGTATTTTGATACCATTTGGGCACCTATAACTTGAATAGCAGTCGTCGGTCCTGAATGTTTCCTTCATTTTCTTGTCCAATATTAACCCTTAGAACTCTCTCTTCAGAGGTCGAATTTAGACAATTGCAGGTCATTAAAAGGGTAACTTGTCAAGCTTCCAAATGGGACCAAAATTGCCTAATTTAGAGACCGTTCGATATCCCAAAAGCACGTTGGAACTCTTCGATCATCATTTTTCAATATGGATTGTTAATCTTTCCAAATTGCGTGATCCAACGATGACGCTTATAACTCCATCATTTGATGTCGGATTGGGATGATATTTGGTCATCTGAATGGTAATTTAGTGCTCTTTCATTCCTGACTGGAATCGTCGTATTCCGAGACCATTAGAGCATCTGTAAGTTGGATCGCTGTCGTCGGTCCTGAATGTATCCTTCAACTTCTTATCCAATAGTAACCCTCATAACTATTTCTTCAGAGGTCAAATTTAGACTATTTTAGGTATTGGAGTGGTAACTGGTCATGCTTCCAAATGGGATAAGAATTGCCGAATTCAGAGACCGTTCGATATCCCAAAAGCACGTTGGAAGTCTTCGATCATCATTTTTCAATATGGATTGTTAATCTTTCCAAATTGCACGATCCAATGGAGACGCCTATAACTCCATCCTTTGATGTCAGATTGGGTCAATTTTTGGTCATCTGAATGGTACTTTAGTGCTCTTTCATATCAGACTAGAATTATCATATTCTGAGACCATTTAGGCACCTGTAAGTTGGATCACAGTCGTAAGTCCTGAATGTTTCCTTCATCTTCTTGTCCAATAGTAACCGTCATAACTCTCTCATAACAGGTGAAATTTAGATTATTTCAGGTCATTGGAATTGTAACTTGTCAAGCTTCGAAATGAGATCAGAATTGCTTAATTCAGAGACCGTTCGATATCTCAAAAGCACGTTTGAACTCATCGATCATCATTTTTCAATATGGATGGTTAATCTTTCCAAATGACGCGATCCAACGAAGACGCCTATAACTCCATCATTTGATGTTGAATTAGGTTGATTTTTGAACATCTGAATGGTACTTTAGTGCTCTTTCATTCCTGACTTGCACGTCATATTCCGAGACCATTTGGGCATCCGTAAGTTGGTTCGCAGTCGTCCGTCCTGAATGTTTTTTCATCTTCTTGTCAAATAGTAACCCGCATAATTCTCTCTTCATAGGTCAAATTCAGACTGTTTAAGGTCATTGGAATGGTAACTTGTCAAGCTTCCAAATGGGACCAGAATTGCCTAATTCAGAGACCGTTCGATATCCCAAAAGCAATTTGGAAGTCTTCAATCATCATTTTTCAATATGGATTGTTAATCTTTCCAAATTGCGTGATCCAATGTCGACGCCTATAACTCTGTCATATGATGTTGGATTGGGTCAATTTTTGGTCATCTGAATGGTACTTTAGTGCTCTTTCATTCCAGACTAGAATCGTTGTATTCTGATACCATTTGGGCACCCATAAATTGGATCACAGTCGTCGGTCCTGAGTGTTTCCTTCATCTCCTTGTCCAATATTAACCATCATAACTCTCTCTTTAAAGGTTGAATTTTGACTATTTCAGGTTATTGGAAGGGCAACTTGTCAAGCATGAGACCAAAATTGCCTAATTTAGAGACCGTTCGATATCCCAAAAGCACATTGGAACTCTTCGATTGTCATTTTTCAATATGGATTGTTAATCTTTTCAAATTATGCGATGCAATGATGACGCCTATAACTCCATCATTTGATGTCAGATTGGGTCAATTTTTGGTCATCTAAATGGTAATTTAGTGCTCTTTCATTCCTGACTGGAATCGTCGTATTCCGAGACCATTTCAGCATCTGTAAGTTGGATCGCCGTCATCGGTCCAGAATGTTTCCTTCATCTTCTTGTCCAATAGTAACCCAATTACTCTCACTTCAGAGGTCTAATTTAGAATATATCAGGTCATTGGAACGATAACTTGTTAAGCTTCTAAATGGGGCCAAAATTACCTAATTCAGACACCGTTCGATATCCTAAAAGGATGTTGGATGTCTTCGACTGTCATTTTTCAATATGAATTGTTAATCTTTTCAAATTCCACGATCTAACGGAGTCACCTATAAATCCATCCTTTGATGTCGGATTGGGTCGATTTCTGGTCATCTAAATGGTACATTAATTTTCTTTCATTTCAGATTGGAATCGTCGTATTCTGAGAGCATTTGGGAACCCATAAGTTGGATCACAGTCGTCAATCCTGAATGTTTCCTTCATCTTCTTGTCCAATAGTAACCCACATAACTCTCTCTTCATAGGTCGAATTTTGACTATTTCAAGTCATTAGAGTAGTAACTTGTCAAGCTTCCAAATGGGACCAAAATTGCCTAATTCAGAGACCGTTCGATATCCCAAAAGCACGTTGGAACTCTTCGAACGTCATTTTGCAATATGGATTATTAATCTTTCTAAATCTGCGGTCCAACAGAGACACTCATAACTCACTCATTTCATGTCGGATTGAGTCAATTTTTGGTCCTATGTAAGGTACTTTAGTGCTCTTTTCATTCCAGACTAGAATCATCGTATTCCGAGACCATTTGGGCACTGGTAAGTTGGATTGCAGTCGTCGGTACTGAATGTTTCGTTCATCTTCTTATCCAATAGTAACCCTCATAACTCTCTCTTTAGAGGTCGAATTTAGACAATTTCAGATCATTGGAATGATAACTTGTCAAGCTTCCAAAGGGACCAAAATAGCCTAATTCAGCGGCCGTTCGATATCCCAAAAGCACTCTTCGAACATTGATCGTCATTTTTCAATATGGATTTGTTAATCTTTCCAAATTGCACAATCCAATGAGAATTTCGAGTCATTGGAAAGGTAACTTTCAAGCTATGGGGCCAAAACTAATTCAGACCCATCATGTTGGAAGTCTTTGATGTCGGATTGGGTTAATTTTTGGTCATCTGAATGGTACTTTAGTGCTTTTTAATTCCAGACTAGAATCATCGTATTCCGAGACCATTTGGGCACCGGTAAGTTGGATTGCAGTCGTCGGTCCTGAATGTTTCCTTCATCTTCTTGTCCAATAGTAACCCTCATAACTCTCTCTTCAGAGGTCGAATTTAGACTATTTCAGGTCATTGGAAAGGTAACTTGTCAAGCTTCCAAATGGGACCAAAATTGCCTAATTCAGAGACCGTTCGATATCCCAAAAGCATTTTGGAACTCTTAGTTCATCATTTTTCAATATGGATTGTGAATCTTTCCAAATTGCGTGATCCAACGGAGACGCCTATAACTTCATCCTTTGATCTCGGATTACGTCAATTTTTTATCATCTAAATATTACTTTAGTGCTCTTTAATTCCTGATTAGAATCATCGTATTCTGATACCATTTGGGCACCCGTAAGTTGGATCGCCATTGTCGGTCCTGAATGTTTCCTTCATCTTCTTGTGCAGTAGTAACCCTCATAACTCTCTCTTCAGATGTCGAATTTAGACTATTTCAGGTCATTTGAATGGTAACTTGTCAAGCTTCCAAATGGAACCAAAATTACCTAATTCAAAGACCGTTCGATATTCCAAAAGCACGTTGGAACTCTTCGATCATCATTTTTCATTATGAATTGTTAATCTTTCCAAATTGCGCGATCCAATGGAGACGCCAATTACTCCATCCTTTGGTGTTATATTAGGTGAATTTTTGGTCATCTGAATGGTACTTTAGTACTCTTTAATTCCTGAGTGGAATCATCATATTCCGAGACCATTTGAGCAGCCGAAAGTTGGATTGCAGTCGTCGGTCCTGACTGTTTCCTTCTTCTTCTTGTCCAATAGTAATCCTCATAACTCTCTCTTCAGAGGTCGAATTTAGACTATTTCAGGTCATTGGAATGGTAACTTGTCAAGCTTCCAAATGGGACCAAAATTGCCTAATTCAGAGACCGTTCGATATCCCAAAAGCACGTTGGAAGTCTTCGATCGTCATTTTTCAATATGGATTGTTAATCTTTCCAAATTGCGCGATCCAACGGAGACGCCTATAACTCCATCATTTGTTGTCGGATTGGGTCGATTTTTGGTCAACTGAATGGTACTTTAGTGATCTTTCATTCCGAACTGGTATCATCGTATTCTGAGACCATTTGGGCACCTTTAAGTTGGATTGCAATCGTCGGTCCTGAATGTTTCCTTCATCTTCTTCTCCAATAGTAACCCTCATAACTCTCTCTTCAGAGGTCGAATTTAGACTATTTCAGGTAATTGGAATGGTAACTTGTTAAGCTTCCAAATGGGACCATAATTGCCAAATTCAGAGACTGTTTGATATCCCCAGAAGCACGTTGGAACTCTTCGATCGTCATTTTTCAATATGGATTGTTAATCTTTCCAAATTGTGCGATCCAACGGAGACGCCTATAACTCCATCCTATGATGTCTGATTGGGTCGATTTGTAGTCATCTGAATGGTACTTTAATGGTCTTTCATTCCTGACTGGAATCGTTGTATTCCGAGACCATTTGGGCATCCGTAAGTGATATCGCAGTAGTCGGTCCTGAACGTTTCCTTCATCTCCTTGTCTAATAGTAACCCTATTACTCTCTCTTCAGAGGTTGAATTTAGACTATTTCAGGTCATTGGATAGGTTACTTCTCAAGCTTGCAAATGGGACCAAAATTGCATAATTTAGAGACCGTTCGATATCCCAAAAGCATGATGGAAGTCTTCAATCGTCATTTTTTAATATGGATTGTTAATCTTTCCAAATTGTACGATCCAATGAAGACACCTATAACTCCATCCTTTGATGTCGAATTAGGTCGATTTTTGGTTATCTTAATGGAACTTTAGTGCTCTTTCATTCTTGACTGGAATCATCGTATTCTGAGACCATTTGGGCAACCGTAAGTGGGATCGCAGTCGTCGGTCCTGAATGTTTCCTTCATCTCCTTGTCCAATAGTAACCCTCATAACTCTCTCTTTAGAGGTCGAATTTAGACTATTTCAAGTCATTAGAATGGTTACTTGTCAAGCTTCCAAATGAGACCAAAATTGCCTAATTCAGAGACCGTTCGATTTTGCAAAAGCACTTTGGAACTCTTCGATTGTCATTTTTCAATATGGATTGTTAATCTTTCCAAATTGCGTGCCAATGGAGACGCCTCTAACTCCATCCTTTGATGTCGGATTGGGTCAATTTTTGGTCATCTAAATGGTACTTTAGTGCTCTTTCATTCCTGACTGGAATCATCGTATTCCGAGACCATTTGGGCATCCGTAAGTGGGATCGCAGTCGTCGGTCCTGAATGTTTCCTTCATCTCCTTGTCCAATAGTAACCCTCATAACTCCCTCTTCAGAGGTCAAATTTAGACTATTTTCGGTCATTGGAATGGTAACTTGTCAAGCTTCCAAATGGGACCTGAATTGCCAAATTCAGAGACCGTTCGATAACCCAAAAGCACGTTGGAACTCTTCAATCGTCATTTTTCAATATGGATTGTTAATCTTTCCAAATTGTGTGATCCAATGGAGACGCCTAAAACTCCATCCTTTGATGTCGGATTGGGTCGATTTTGGGTCATCTGAATGGTATTTTAATGCTCTTTCATTCCTGACTGGAATCGTCGTATTCCGAGACCATTTGGGCATCCGTAAGTGGGATCGCAGTCGTCGATCCTGAATGTTTCCTTCATCTCCTTGTCCAATAGTAACCCTCATAACTCTCTCTTCAGAGGTCGAATTTAGACTATTTCAGGTCATTGGAATGGTAACTTGTGAAGCTTCCAAATGGGACCAGAATTGCCTAATTTAGACACCATTCGATATCCCAAAAGCACGTTGGAACTCTTCGATCATCATTTTTCAATATGTATTATTAATCTTTCCAAATTGCCCGATCCAATAAAGACGCCTATAACTTCATCATTTGATGTCGTATTGGGTCGATTTTTGGTCATTTGAATGATAATTTAGTGCTCTTTCATTCCTGACTAGAATCGTCGTATTCCGAGACCAATTGGGCATCTGTAAGTTGGATCACTGTCGTCGGTCCTGAATGTTTCCTTCTTCTTCTTGTCCAATAATAACCCTATTACTCTCTCTTCAGAGGTCAAATTTTGACTATTTCATGTCATTGGAAATGTAACTTGTTAAGCTTCCAAACAGGGCTAACATTGCCTAAATCAGCAACCGTTCCATATCCCATAAGCATGTTGGAAGTCTTCGATCGTACTTTTTCAATATGGATTGTTAATCTTTCCAAATTGTGCGATCCAACGGAGACGCCTATAACTCCATCATTTGATGTCGGATTGGTATTTTTGGTCATCTGAATGGTAATTTAGTGCTCTTTCATTCATGACTGGAATCGTCGTATTCCGAGACCATTTGGGCATCTGTGAGTAGGATGACGGTCGTCGGTCCTGAATGCTTCCTTCTTCTTCTTATCCAATAATAACCCTCATAACTCTCTCTTCAGAGGTCAAATTTAGACTATTTCAGGTCATTGGATAGGTAACTTGTCAAGCTTCCAAATTGGGCCAAAATTGCCTAACTCAGAGACCGTTTAATATCCTAAGAGCATGTTGGAAGTCTTCGATCGTCATTTTTTAATATGGATTGTAAATCTATCCAAATTGGGCGATCCAAGGGAGACGCTTATAACTCCATCCTTTAATGTCAGATTGGCTCGATTTTTGGTCATTTGAATGGTACTTTATTGCTCTTTCATTCCTAACTAGAATCGTCGTATTCCAAGACCATTTGGGCACACGTAAGTTGGATCGCAGTCGTCGGTCCTGATGTTTCCTTCATCTTCTTATCTAATAGCTCCCCTCAAAACTCTCTCTTCAAAGGTCGAATATAGACTATTTCAGGTCATTGGACTAGTAACTTGTCAAGCTTCCAAATGGGACCAAAATTGCCTAATTAAGAGACCGTTCGATATCCCAAAAGCACGTTGGAACTCTTCGATCATCATTTTTCAATATGGATTGTTAATCTTTCCAAATTGCGCGATCCAATGGAGACGCCTATAACTCCATCCTTTGATGTCGGATTGGGTCAATTTTTGGTCATCTGAATGGTACTTTAGTGCTCTTTCATTCTTGACTGGAATCGTTGTATTCCGTGACCATTTGGGCATCCATAAGTTGTATCGCAGTCATTAATGTTTCCTTCATCTTCTTGTCCAATAGTTACCCTCATAACTCACTCTTCAGAGGTCGAATTTAGACTATTTCAGGTCATTGGAATGGTAACTTGTCAAGCTTCCAAATGGGACCAAAATTGCCTAATTCAGAGACCGTTAGATATCCCTAAAGTATGTTGGAACTCTTCGATCGTCATTTTTCAATAATGATTTGTTAATCTTTCCAAATTGCGCGATCCAACGGAGACGTGTATAACACCATCATTTGATGTCGGATTGGGTTGATTTTTGGTTATCTGAATGGTACTTTGGTGTTCTTTCATTCCTAACTGGAATCATTATATTTTTAGACCGTGTGGGCATCCGTAAGTGGGATCGCAGTCGTCAGTCCCGAATGTATCCGTCATCTCCTTGTCCAATAATAACCCTCACAACTCTCTCTTCAATGGTTGAATTTTGACTATTTCAGGTCATTGGAAAGGTAACTTGTCAAGCTTCCAAGTGGGACAAGAATTGCCTAATTCAGAGACCGTTCGATATCCCAAAAGCACATTGGAACTCTTCGATCGTCATTTTTCAATATTGATTGTTAATCTTTCCAAATTACGCGATCCTAAGAAGAGACCTATAACTCCATCGTTTGATGTCCGATTGGGTCGATTTTTGGTCATCTGAATGGTACTTTAGTGCACTGTCATTCCTAATTGGAATCCTCGTATTCCGAGATAATTTGGGCATCCGTAAGTGGGATCGCATTCCTAAACGTTTCCTTGATCTCCTTGTCAAATAGTAACCCTCATATCTCCCTTTAAAGGTCAAATTTAGAATTTTTAGGACATTGGAATGATAACTTTTAAAGCTTCAAAATGGGACCAGCATCGCTTAATTCATAGACCGTTCGATATCCCAAAAGCACATTGGTACTCTTCGATCGTCATTTTTCAATATGGATTCTTAATCTTTACAAATTGCACGATCCAAAAGAGATACCTATAACTCCATCCTTTGATGTCAGATTGGGTCATTTTTGGTCATCTGAATGGTACTTTACTGCTCTTGCATTCCTGACTAGAATCGTCACATGTGGGATTACGATCGTCGGTCCTGAATGTTTACTTCATCTCCTTGTCCAATAATAACCCTCATAACTCTCTCTACTCAGAGGTCGAATTTATACAAATTTAGGTCATTGGAATGGTAACTAGTCAAGCTTCCAAGTGGGACCAGAATTGCTTAATTTAGAGACCGCTCGATATCCCAAAAGCACGTTGGAACTCTTTGATCATCATTTTTCAATATGGATTGTTAATCTTTCCAAATTGCGATATCAAACGAAGTTGCCTCTAACTCCATCCTTTGATGTCGGATTGGGTCAATTTTTGGTCATTTGAATGGTACTTTCATTCCTGACTGGAATCGTCGTATTCCGAGACCATTTGGGCATCTGTAAGTTGGATCGCAGCCGTCAATCCTGAATGTCTCCTTCATCTTCTTGTCCAATAGTAACCCTCATAACTCTCTCTTCAGAGGTCAAATTTAGACTATTTCAGGTCATTGGAATGGTAACTTGTCAAGCTTCCAAATGGGACCAAAATTGCTTAATTCAGAGACTGTTCGATATCCCAAAACCACGTTGGAACTCTTCGATCGTCATTTTTCAATATGGATTGTTAATATTTCCAAATTGCAATATCCAACGGAGACGCCTATAACTACATCCTTTGATGTCGGACTGGGTCAATTTTTGGTCATCTGAATGGTACTTTAGTGCTCTTTCATTCTAGTCTAGAATTGTCGTATTCCGAGACCATTTGGACATTTAAAAGTTGGATCACAGTCGTCGGTCGTGAATGTTTCCTTCATCTTCCTGTCCAATAGTAACCCTCATAACTCTCTCTCTTTAGAGGTCGAATTTAGACTATTTCAGGTCATTAGAATGGTAACTTGTCAAGCTTCCAAATGGGACTAGAATTGCATAATTTAGAGACTATTGGAAACCAAATAGCATGTTGGAATTCTTCGACAGTCATTTTTCAATATGGATTGTTAATCTTTCCAAATTGCTCGATCCAATGGAGACGCCTATAACTCCATCATTTGATGTCAAATTGGGTCAATTTTTGGTCATCTGAATGGTACTTTAGTGCTCTTTCATTCCAGACTGGAATCGTCGTATTCTGAGACCATTTGGTCACCCGTAAGTTGGATCGCAGTCGTTGGTCCTGAATGTTTCCTTCATCTTCTTGTCCAATAGTAACCCTCATAACTCTCTCTTCAGAGGTCGAATTTAGACTATTTCAGGTCATTGGAATGGTAACTTGTCAAGCTTCCAAATGGGACCAAAATAGCCTAATTCAGAGACCGTTCGATATCCCAAAAGCATGTTGGAACTCTTCGATCGTCATTTTTCAATATGGATTGTTAATCTTTCTAAATTGCGCGATCCAACGGAGACGCCTATAACTCCATCCTTTGATGTCGGATTGGGTCAATTTTTGGTCATCTGAATGGTACTTTAGTGCTATTTCATACCTGACTGGAATCGTCATTTTTCGAGACCATTTGGACAACCGGAAGTGGGATTCGCAGTCGTCGGTCCAGAATGTTTCCTTCATCTCCTTGTCCAATAGTATCCCTCATAACTCTCTCTTCAGAGGTCGAATTTACATTATTTCAGGTTGCTGGAATGGTAACTTGCAAAGCTTTCAAATGGGACCATAATTACCTAATTCAGAGACTGTTCGATATCACAAAACATGTCGGAACTCTTTGATTGTCATTTTTCAATATGGATTGTTAATCTTTCCAAAGTGCACGATCCAACGGAGACGCCTATAAATCTATCCTTTGAGGTCGGATTGGGTCGATTTTTGGTCATCTAAATGGTACTTTAGTGCTCTTTCATTACTAACTGGAATCGTCGTATTCTGAGACCATTTCGGCATCCGTAAGTGGGATCGCTATCGTCAGTCCTAAATGTTTCCTTCATCTCCATTCCAATAGTAACCCTCATAACTCTCTCTTCAGAGGTCGAATTTATACTATTTTAGATCATTGGAATGGTAACTTGCCAAGCTTCCCAATGGGACCAAAATTGCCTAATTCAGAGACCGTTCGATTTCCCAAAAGCACGTTGGAGCTCTTTGTTCGTCATTTTTCTATATGGATTGGTAATCTTTTCGAATTGCGTGATCTAACGGAGACGCATACAACTCCATCATTTGATGTCGGATTGGGTCAATTTTTGGTCATCTGAATGGTACTTTAGTTTTATTTCATTGTTGTATCATCGTATTCCGAGAGAATTTGGGCATCTTTAAGTTGTATCACAGTCATCAGTTCTGAATGTTTCCTTTAAGTTCTTATCCAATAGTAACCCTCATAACTCTCTCTTCAGAAGTCGAATTTAAACCATATCAGGTCATTGGAACGGTAACTTGTCTAGCTTCCAAATGGGACCAAAATTTTCGAATTCAGATACCGTTTGATATCCCAAAAGCACGTTAGAACTCTTCGATCTTCATTTTTCTATATGGATTGTTAATCGTTCCAAATTAAGCAATCCAACGGAGACGCCTATACTCCATCTTTTGTTGTTAGATTGGGTTGATTTTTGGTCATCTGAATGGTACTTTAGTGCTCTTTCATTCCTGACTCGAATCGTCGTATTCTGAGACCATTTGGGCATCTGTAAGTGGGATCGCAGTCGTTGGTCCTGAATGTTTCCTTCATCTCCTTGTCCAATAATAACCCTCATAACTCTCTTTATAGGTTGAAATCAGACTATTTAAGGTCATTGGAATGGTAACTTTTCAAGCTTCCAAATAGGACAAAAATTGCCTAATTCAGAGACCGTTCTTATCCCTAATGCATGTTGGAACTTCTCGATCATCATTTTTCAATATGGATTGTTTATCTTCCCAAATTGCACGTCTGAAAGGTACATTAGTGCTCTTTCAGAGACGCCTATAACTCCATCCTTTGATGTTGGATTGGGTTAATTTTTGGTCGTCTGAAAGGTACATTAGTGCTCTTTCATTCCTGAATTGAATCGTCGTAATCCGAGACCATTTAGTCATCTGTAAGTTGGATCGCGGTCGTCGGTCTTAAATCATTCCTTCATCTTCTTGTCCAATAGTAACCCTCATAACTCTCTCTTCAGAGGTCGAATTTAGACTATTTCAGGTCATTGGAAAGGTAACTTGTCAAGCTTCCAAATGGGACCAAAATTGCCAAATTCAGAGACCATTCGATATCCCAAAACCACGTTGGAACTCTTCGATCGTCATTTTTCAATATGGATTGTTAATCTTTCCAAATTGCGCGATCCAACGAAGATGCCTATAACTCCATCCTTTAATGTCGGATTGGGTCAATTTTTGGTCATCTGAATGGTACTTTAGTGCACCTTCATTCCTCACAAGAATCGTCATATTTCGAGACCATTTGTGCATCCGTTAGTGGGATCGAAGCCGTCAGTCCTGAATGTTTCCTTATCTCCTTGTCCAATAGTAACCCTCATAACTCTCTCTTTAGAGGTTGAATTTAGACTATTTCAGGTCATTGGAAAGGTAACTTGTCAAGCTTCCAAATGGGGCCAAAATTTCCTAATTCAGAGACCGTTCGATATACCAAAAGCAAGTTGGAAGTCTTCGATCATCATTTTTCAATATGGATTGTAAATCTTTCCAAATTGGGTGATCCAAGGGAAACGCCTATAACTCCATCCTTTGATGTCGGATTGGGTCGATTTTTGGTCATTTGAATTGTACCATAGTGCTCTTTCATTCCTGACTGGAATCGTCGTATTTCGAGACTATTTGGGCATCCGTAAGTGTGATCGTCCTTGTCGGTCCGGAATGTTTCCTTCATATCCTTGTCTAATAGTAACCCTCATAACTCTCTTCAGATGTCGAATTTAGACTATTTAAGGTCATTGGAATGGTAACTTGTCAAGATTCGAAATGGGACCAAAATTGCCTAATTCAGAGACCGTTCGATATCCCAAAAGCACGTTGGAACTCTTCGATTGTCATTTTTCAATATGGATTGTTAATCTTTCTAAATCGCGCGATCCAACGGAGATGCACATAACTCCATCACATGATGAAGGATTGGGTCGATTTTTCATCATCAGAAAGGTACTTTAGCACTCTTTCTTTCTTTACTGCAATCGTCGTATTCTGAGACCTTTTGGGAATCTGTAAGTGGGATCGCAGTCATTGGTCATAAATGTTTCCTTCATCTTCTTGTCCAATAGTTACCCTCCTAACTCTCTTTTCAGAAGTCGAATTTAGACTATTTCAGGTCATTTCAAAGGTAACTTGTCAAGCTTGAAAATGGGACCAAAATTGCCCAATTTTGAGACCGTTCGATATCCCAAAAGCATGTTCGAACTCTTCAATCGTCATTTTTCAATATGGATTGTTAATCTTTCCAAATCGCGCGATCCAACGAAGACGCCCATAACTCCATCATTTGAAATCGGATTTGCTTGATTTTTTCATCTAAAAGGTACTTTAGTACTCTTCCATTCCTGACTAGAATCGTCGTATTCCAAGGCCATTTGGGCATCCGTACGTGGGATCCTAAATGTTTCCTTCATCTCCTTGTCCAATAGTAACCCTCATAAATCTCACTTTAGAAGTCAAATTTGGATTATTTTAGGTCATTGGAATGGTAGCTTGTTAAACTTCCAAATGGGACCAGAATTGCCTAATTCATTGACCATTCGATATCCCAAAAGCACGTTGGAACTCTTCGATCGTCATTTTTCAATATGGATTGTTAACCATTCCAAATCGCTTGGTCCAACGGAGATGTCCATTATTACTCCATCGTTTGATGTCGGATTGAGTCAATTTTTGGTCATCTGAAAGGTACTTTAGTGCTTTTCATTCTAAACTAGAATCATAGTATTCTGAGTCCATTTGGTCACCCGTAAGTTAGAACGTAGACATTGGTCCTGAATGTTTCCTTCATCTTCATGTCCAATTGCAACCCTCATAACTCTCTCTTTAGAGGTCGAATTTAGACTATTTCAGGTCATTGGAATGGTAACTTGTCAAGCTTCCAAATGGGACCAGAAATGCATAATTCAGAGACCGTTCAATATCCAGAAAGCACGTTGGAACTCTTCGATAGTCATTTTTCAATATGGATTGTTAATCTTTCCAAATTGCTCGATCCAATGGAGACGCCTATAACTCCATCATTTGATGTCGGATTGGGTTGATTTTTGGTCATCTGAATGGTACTTTGGTGCTCTTTCATTCTAGACTAGAATCGTAGTATTCTGAGACCATTTGGTCGCCCATAAGTCGGATCGCAGTCATTGGTCCTGAATGTTTCCTTTATCTTCTTGTCCAATAGTAACCCTCATAACTAACTCTTCAGAGGTTGAATTTAGACTATTTCAAGTCATTGGAAGGGTAACTTGTCAAGCTTCCAAATGGGACCAAAATAGCCTAATTCAGAGACCGTTCGATATCCCAAAAGCTCGTTGGAACTCTTCGATCATCAATTTTCAATATGGATTGTTAATCTTTCCAAATTGCGTGATCCAATGGAGACGCTTATAAATCCATCATTTGATGTCGGATTGGGTTAATTTTTGGTCATTTGAATGGTAATTTAGTGCTCTTTCATTCATGGCTAGAATCGTGGTATTCTGAGACCATGTGGGCATCCGTAAGTTGGATCGCAGTTGTCGGTCCTGAATATTTCCTTCATCTCCTTTTCCAATAATAACCCTCATGACTCTCTCTTTCGAGGTTGAATTTAGAGTATTTCAGGTCATTGGAATGGTAACTTGTCAGGCTTCTAAATGGGACCAAAATTGCCTAATTTAGTGACCATTCGATATCCCAAAAGCATGTTGGAACTTTTCGATCATCATTTTTCAATATGGATTGTTAATCTTTCTAAATTACGGGATCCAACAGAGACACTTATAACTCCATTTGATGTCGGATTGGGTCAATTTTTGGTCATTTGAATTGTAATTTACTGCTCTTTCATTCCTGACTGGAATTGTTATATTCCGAGACCATTAGGCATCTGTAAGTTGGATCGCTGTCGGCGGTCTAGAATGTTATCTTCATCTTCTTGTCTAATAGTAGTCCACATAACTCTCTCTTCAGAGGTCGAATTTAGACCATTTCAGGTCATTGGAAAGGTAACTTGCCAAGCTTTCAAATGGGGTCAAAATTACCTAATTCAGAGACCGTTCGATATCCCAAAGCACGTCGGAAGTCTAAGATTGTCATTTTTCAATATGGATTTTTAATCTTTCCTAATTGTGCGATCTAACGGAGACGCCTATAACTCCATCCTTTGATGTCGGATTGGGTCAATTTTTGGTCATCTGAATGATACTTTAGTGCTCTTTCATTCCTGATAGGAATCGTCGTATTCCGAGACCATTTGGGCATTCGCAAGTGGGATCGCAGTCGTCGGTCCTGAATGTTTCCTTCATCTCCTTGTCCAATAGTAACCCTCATAACTCTCTTCAGTGGTCGAATTTAGACTATTTCTGGTCATTGGAATGGTCACTTATCAAGCTTCTAAATTGGACTAAAATTTACTAATTCAGAGACCGTTCGATATCTAAAAAGCATATTGGAACTCCTCGATCGTCATTTTTCAATATGGATTGTTAATCTTTCCAAATTGCATGATCTAATGGAGACACCTTTAACTCCATCATTTAATGTCGGATTAGGTCGATTTTAGGTCATCTGAATGGTACTTTAGTGCTCTTTCATTCATGACTGGTATCGTCGTATTCTGAGAACATTTGGGCATCCGAAAGTTGGATCGTAGTCTTCGGTCCTGAATGTTTCCTTCATCTTCTTATCCAATAAAAAACCTCATAACTATCTCTTCAGAGGTCGAATTTAGACTATTTCAGGTCATTGAAATGGTAACTTTCTCAAGCTTCCGAATGGGACCACAATTGCCTAATTCAGAGACCGTTCAATATCTCAAGAGAACGTTGTAACTCTTTGATCGTCATCTTTCAATATGGACTGTTAATCTGTCCAAATTGCACGATCCAACGGAGATCCCTATAACTCCATCATTTGACGTCGGATTCGGTCAATTTTTGGTCATCTGAATGGTACTTTAGTGCTCTTTCATTCCAGATTGGAATCGTCGTATTCTGAGACCATTTGGGCACTTGTAAGTTGGATCGCAGTCGTTGGTCCTAAATGTTTCCTTCATCTTCATGTCCAATAGTAAGCCTCATAACTCTCTCTTCAGAGGTCGAATTTAGACTATTTCAGGTCATTGGAACGGTAACTTGTCAAGCTTCCAAATGGGACCAAAATTGCCTAATTCAATGACCGTTCGATATCCCAAAAGCACATTGGAACTCTTCGATCATCATTTTTCAATATAGATTGTTAATCTTTCCAAATTGCGCGATCCAACGGAGACGCCTATAATTCCATCCTTTGATGTCGAATAGGGCTGATTTTTGGTCATCTGAATGGTACTTTAGTGCTCTTTAATTCCTAACAAGAATCTTCGTATACCGAGAACATTTGGGCACCCATAAGTTGGATCGCAGTCGTCGATCCGAAATGTTTCATCATCTTCTTGTCCAATAGTAACCCTCATAACTATCTCTTCAGAGGTCGAATTTAGACTATTTCAGGTCATTAGAATGGTAACTTGTCAAGCTTCCAAATGGGACCAAAATAGCCTAATTCAGAGATCATTTGATTTCCCAAAAGCACGTGGAACTCTTCGATCGTCATTTTTCAATATGGATTCTTAATCTTTCTAAATTACGCGATCCAACAGAGACACCTATAACTCCATCATTTATTGTCGGATTGGGTTGATTTTTGGTCATCTAAATGGTAATTTAATGCTCTTTCATTCCTGACTAGAATCATCCTATTCTCAGACCATGTGGGCATCTGTAAGTTGTATCGCAGTCGTCGGTCCTGAATGTTTCCTTCATCTCCTTGTCCAATAATAACCCTTATGACTCTCTCTTTCGAGGTTGAATTTAGACTATTTCAGGTCATTGGAATGGTAACTTGTCAAGTTTCTAAATGGGACCAAAATTGCCTAATTTAGTGACCATTTGATATCCCAAAAGCACGTTGGAACTCTTCGATCGTCATTTTTCAATATGGAATGTTAATCTTTCCAAATTATGAGATCCAACGGAGACACCTATAACTCCATTTGATGTTGGATTGGGTCAATTTTTGGTCATCTGAATTGTAATTTAGTGCTCTTTCATTCCTGATTAGAATCATTGTATTCCGAGACCATTTGGGCATCTGTAAGTTGGATTGTTGTCGGCGGTCTAGAATGTTATCTTCATCTTCTTGTCTAATAGTAATCCTCATAACTCTCTCTTCAGAGGTCGAATTTAGACCATTTCAGGTCATTGAAAAGGTAACTTGTCAAGCTTCCAAATGGGGCCAAAATTACCTAATTCAGAGACCGTTCGATATCCCAAAAGCACGTCGGAAGTCTACGATCCTCATTTTTTAATATGGATTTTTAATCTTTCCTAATTGCGCGATCCAATGGAGACACCTATAACTCCATCCTTTGATGTCGGATTGGGTCATTTTTTGGTCATCTGAATGATACTTTAGTGCTCTTTCATTCCTGACAGGAATCGTCGTATTCTAAGACCACTTGGGCATCCGTAAGTGGGATCACAGCCGTCGGTCCTGAATGTTTCCTTCATCTCCTTGTCTAATAGTAACCCTCATAACTCTCTCTTCAGTGGTCGAATTTAGACTATTTTTTGTCATTGGAATGGTCACTTGTCAAGCTTCTAAATGGGACCAAAAGTTCCTAATTCAGAGACCGTTCGATATCCAAAAAGCACGTTGGTACTCCTCGATCGTCATTTTTTAATATGGATTGTTAATCTTACCAAATTGCATGATCCAACGGAGACACATATAACTCCATCATTTGATGTCGGATTGGGTCGATTTTTAGTCATCTGAATGGTACTTTAGTGCTCTTTCATTCATGATAGGTATCGTCGTATTCTGAGAACATTTGGGCATCCGTAGCTATGGACAGTCTTTTATCAGATTTTTTGCTCTGCATATGCTGAAGAGTACTCCAGTCTCCTTGCTATGGCCCAGTCTTCTCTTTACCGTTGGAAAGGTTTGGATTTTTTTGATCTACCCATTGGTTTTCAATTTTTGGAATGTTACATGACTTCTTGTTAATTTGTTTTGGTTGGATTGTGAATGGAATATGTCTATTTTTTTTGTTAGAAGAGGTCCCTCATCATATATAGATCTCATGCGCGGGGCTTGGCTCATGTCCTTCCCTTAACAGGTGGTTTCTATGAAATTATAGGTGGTTTCTTTCCCTAATTTATTGTTACTCTTGCTGAAAAGATGATGTGGTGGTTCATGTCCATAACCATTGCATATCATTCCCTACCATAGTTAAGGCATAATGGCCAATTTGACATCGTGGTTATCTATGTTATATGCATCTCCAATGAGCACATCAATGGGAAACCTCAAAGCAATCATTTTGCTAACATGTCTACCTAAATTATTTTTTACATCAATATTTTTTTCCTATTAGTGAATTTTATTGTTGCATTGATCTCATTCAGATGTTCCTATTAGTGAATTTTATTGTTGCATTGATCTCATTCAGATGGGATTGCAACTGCTGGATGTATTCTTGGCCATCGGGAGTTTTATTTTATTGTGGGACTCATTATCTAATTGTGGATTATATTGTTGGGCATTTTCTTGTATGGGTCGATGACGGTGTTGTAATGGCTCAAAAGAGGGCCTGAAGATTGTCAACATTTGGATATGAGAATGGGAGTATAGGACAAATTGTCATCTTTTAGATCTGCCTTGGAACATATTAAAGGGGATTGAAAAGTACTTAGTGGGACAAAGGCCTCTGGGCTAATGCATGTAGATTGAAGTTGGATACCAAGAAGAGAAAGATAAAGATTGATTCATTCCAACATACAAAGAAAATCAAGCTGACAAAAGCATACTATTAGGAATCCGATCACATGGCAACAGGTTCTCTCTGGAGGATTGCTTTTTATAATTGAATCTTTAAAGAAGAAATGTCATTCTATTGAAGTCTCACTAGTAGGGTGTTGTCTTGCAGATTTGTAGATTTGATGCAAGGATCGGGTAGAACCTTACTGCCAAGCAGCAGTTGGAACGTGAGCTTGGGGCCATGTCTTCCTTTAATTATAGGGAAATTATGTTCTTCCTCATCAGGCCATTATGGAGGGTCTGTACTGAATTTAGTTTAATGGTTTTCTATTATCTGTTCTAGCAGTTGAGCATTTCTTGTTGAGTTTGAGTTTAAATGAGCTGGTCCACCTGGTTTAAAATTACTTGTTTGGATAGTCCTTAAAAGTTGTTGCTTTCTCTGGCTTGATTTGTTATGGATTCTGATCGATGGGGCAGGGGTGGCCCACCTCAAGGTGTGGAGTCTGAGAGGCCACGGCTTGTTTTGGATCCGCCAAGGGTTGAAGGTGGAGGATCTATGATTGAGTCTAGGAGGACTCAGTCGAGCCCATTCAATGCAGGTCATCCGAGGGAGGAGGTTTTGCCTGAGACAGGGCTGGATTGGAGGAAGGTGGATTCAGAGATTGAGGTTACTGAACCCTGGTTAATTTCTATACACTTGTTCTCAACAATATTGATTTATCTTTTTCATTTCTTTTTTCTTTATTTCTTTTTTATTTCAGTAACAAGTCATGCCTTTAACCAGATATTGTCTCCTGTTTTTGTACATGTACATTGTTGAGTAAGATATAAATGTTAGTAATGGATGATGTAATGACACAGGTACAAGAATGTCTTCCTTTCTTATTTGCATTTTTACTAATAAAAGATGCTACTTCATAACATCTGTCTCTTTCTTTTTCTTTCTTTTTTTTTTCTTTATTTTCATATTATTTTTCATTTTACACAATCTAGATCCCAATGCTGCTGACAGTAGTACAGGACCCCCGAAATCCAAATAGAAATGCAAAACTTAAATTCTCAAACACCAAGTCAGTCTCAGGTATTGGCAATTATTGATCTTTTAATAAAAAAAAGTTTCATATTCTACTGATACATATTAATAATATCTATTAATATGTTTCATGGCAAATTAATCTAAGCCATCCATCTTGTTTTGACTCACCTAAGATGGATGACTGCACAAAACCATGTAAGACAAACAATTCTAGTGGTTGATTATCCTACTTGAAAATGAGCCTGTTGACTGTTTTTTCTTTATGAACGGCGAGTCAGACAAATAAGATTGTCTTGTATGGACTAGATGATCCATCCATTCTACCACTCTTGTCCCATCTTGAATGGACAAAGTAATGGATGTGAGGCTTGGTAATAAAATTCAACTTTTTAATTTTCTTCTTGTGATTAGTATCATTCTTTGGGAAAAACTTATTTAAACTATTTTCCTGTTGCAAGGGCCATGGTGAAACTAGCACCAGGATTGCAATACACCAGCAAGCTGATTTAGGTGTAGAAGGTATATATTTTGAATGCTTTAAATTCTTGCTATGAAAATCTACTACTAGCATCTCCATATGCCATAAATGAATGCTGAACCCTGAATCTCTCATGTACCAGAAATGAATTTTGTGTATGGATGTGTTTATTCTTATTTAATGAGTGGTGTAGGTTTTTGCCCCATTTGCTCTGCTTCAAGAATCTCATGAAACTTCTGTTAAGGTGGATCATTTACCTTGTGGAATAGTTGAAGTGAGTTCTGATATGGAATTGAAGCCTCTATGATTGACAAGTGGTGAGAAGTTAAAGGTTAGTATGTGGACCACATGCAATGGAAGAGAGTCTCTGTTTACTTTCTCTATTTGGTTCTACATCGTAATTGCCTCATGTGTTCAGTACAAAAATAAATAAATAAATAAGAGTTTAGAGTAGATGATATCTATTTGATAATTTAGACAAGATGTGAACTATGTTCACATATTTTGATTCCTTTTAATATCGTAGGTTAATATGTTGAAGACAACTAAATAATGGACGGTACAAAATAAGATATTTCCGTAAGGTTTCCTTAAGGGCTCCCTTGCATTTCCCCTAGGATGTGCAGAATGAGAATTGATTCATGATAAACAGTTCTCTAGATTTTTCTTTATGAATGAGTGAATATTATTTAGGAAAAAAAAAAACCAATTTAACACAAGGCCCCATCTTTTGCCAATTTGTTCACTCATTCTTTTTTTTAAAAAAAAAAGAAACCATCAAAAACAGCAATAAGACCACTCAAAATGACAGAGGTCGCAGCTAAAACAGTACTCAAAATGCACATAAAGCCTGCACAAATTATCTTATAATGAAAATCCCTTCTTGTTATTCACAACTTCACTTAACTCTACAATAATCATTATAATAAATGGGAACAGGTAATCAATGAAAGCTTCCCACCCCAATTCAACCACAACTGCTATAGCAAAAATGGCGCTCTCAAAACAGACAGAAGCTGCTACTTACTTGAATCATCCACCTACTCTGTTGGTGACGGTCTGGTAGAGGGACCTAAGCTGAGTATTCCGTTTGTCTATCGCTGCGTATTTTTCCATCCCCTTCGACCTATCGCTGTGCTCCAACAGCTGATTCACCTGATCAATATGACCTTGGATGTGGTTGTCCAAAATTAGGGAGACCAGAAGTGACTCAACATCTTTCTCCGGCACATTGAGTTCCTTTGATATGAAGGGGATCCAGATCCTTATGCATGGTTTGATGAACTTAAGTAATACTTGGGTTCTGATATTCTTCAACAGATCCTTAATATAATTTTGGATGAAAGGATCATCCATGGTTGTTCTTCTATTGTTCTTCAAGATTTTCTCAAACTCAAATATCTCATTTATTTGATATGCTGCTATCAGATTTGTCATTGTTAAGATTTCAAGGTCATTTTTGTATGGTTTCGCCTCTTGCCCATCAAAAGGGTTCACTTCAGATTCCATTAGCATGTTGGCCAGAACCAAATATTTCAGGCACTAAATGCGCCGTTGATTCCCAGCTTCATCGTAGTTCTTAAAAGTTTCAAAGAAATCAGTGGCTGCCTCTGCCCATTGACGCTCTGCCATGTGCATTTTCCCACCACATTCATGAATTATACCCATAATACGTGGATGGGGTATTGCTGATTTTATCAAGAGTGCTTTTTGGTACGGTTGCTTGAGTTTCTTGTCATTCTTTGTTTCAGTGTACATTTGGATCTTAATGGCATAGACCTCCAAAAGTTGGTTGCCTTTCTTCTGATCATCTATACCATCTTCTCTTCGACAAAATTTATGGAGTTCCTTCAATATCTTATTCATCCGCCCATATTCCTCCATGTCGAACCAAATCTTACAGAGCTTGAGATTTGTCTTAAACCACAGTCTTTCATTTTTTGCTTCCTCAAGGGCCTTCAGCGTGGTTTGATAGAACTCTTGCAGAAGACCAAAGTTTTGGCTTGCTAACCCAAAAACAGAATCCATTATGTTATTTATACACTTTTCACTGTAATTCTTTGTTACAACTGATTTGATGTATGTCAGCATCACCCTATAAGAGTCCATCATCTCTTTGTACTTCCCCAGCCAATAATAGAGTTTAACAGTCTACTTTAACTCTTTAAATCCCTAACTTCTCAGGTTTAAATCCCTAACTACTCAGGTTCCATGCGAACTACTTCAGCAAAACCAGCAAGTGCTCCCTCTAGATCAGTTTCCACTAAACCTTTGGATTTGTAGTACTGATTCTCGATATCGACATCCTGTTCCTCGGGTTCCTCCTCAGAGTACTCGAAACCATAATCCTCCATATCTGCATCGGAACCCATGATTTCAGATCGGTGCTACCACTGCAGGGATTTGGCAAATGTAAGGTTTGGATTCAGGAGAAAGAGTGATAGATTAACGAGCCTTCAAGGATTCCATTTGCAAAGAAGATAAACCCTAGAAAATGATTCTAGGGTTTGAATGATTTCAGAGTTTCTTTCGAAGATTTTGGAGGAAAGAAAAACTCAGCTCTCCCTTTTCTTCACTCATTCATTAGCAGACCACTATATGGTCAAGAACAGTAGTCAGTGATTTCAGATAAGTCTTTCGCTTCTTCCAGTGATTTTGTAAGTCTATTACTTCTTCTAAGATGTTATTGAGAAATCCTTATGCCGACAAAAGAAAAATGTTTTGTAAACATACATGAAAGAAAAAATTTCCTACAGGGAATTGTTTAATCACTACTCTTCATTTTCTTGAAAATTTTCTTAACAAGTGTACACGAGTCGAAAATACTCATTTACTCACTCGACTCGACTCGGAAATACTCGACTCGACTCTGCTCGAAGTGAGTTAGAGCCGAGTATGAGTAGAATTTAGGTACTCGAAATGAGTACGAGCCGAGCACGAGCATGAACGTACTCGACTCAATACTCAACTCAACACTCGACTCGGTACTCGACTAGGTACTCGACCAGGGGTATAAATACCCTTCTATTACATTTCACGCCCACCTATTCAAACTTCAAAAACCCTAACCCCCTGCCATATAAGCGCCCAGCCCAGCGGCCATCCCCATCCGGACGTCACTCCTCCTCCTCCTCCTCCTCCTCCTCCTCTCTCTCTCTCTCTCTCTCTCTCTCTCTCTCTCTCTCTCTGTCTCCTCTACCCTACCCTGCTCGCTCGGTGCCGCAGCTCCTCCCTGCCGCTCGTCCGTGCCCGTCCGGTGTGATAGATCATCCCTGCCACCGGTCATCCCTACTGCTAGACCCTGCCCTCTCCAGTGCCGGTCGTCCGGTCCCTGCCGCAGCTTGCCCAATAAGCACCTATCCAGTGGGCCTTTTTTAGACAGTTACATTTACAAATTTTTAAAAAATGCAATATTTTGGGACTGATTTAGATGTAATCTAAGCTCTAATAGTGGATTTCAAACCACTTTGTGAGTGAATTTGAAACCCCCATTTACTTTGAGATGCTAAACAACCAAGGGATTTGAAATCTCCTCAAATTCCCTGATTCCATGGTGGCAAGCGACCCTTAAGTGTCTGATTTTTCTCCCATTTCTCCTCTCTCATTATGGATGAGAGAAGATGAGTTAAGTTAAAGTCATGTTTAGAGGCTAGAAAACCATATGGCAATTGGCACTCGAAAACTCTACTCGAACTCAGCTCAGAATCTGCTCGGACTCTGCTCGTACTCGACTTGATTCGAGCAAGGATGAGAGAAGATGAGTTAAGTTCAAGTCAAGTTTAGAGGCTAGAAAACCATATGGCAATTGGCACTCGAAAACTCTACTCGAACTCAGCTCGGACTCAACTCGTACTCGACTTAGCTCGGGCTTGCTCGAGCCAAGCTGAGTATGAGCTAGGGCTGAGCATACTGAGCACAAGTAGAGCAATACTCGACTCGTGTACACCTCTAAACATAAGTTATTATATAAAAACTTATGAATTAGATCATATTAGTAATTATTGTATCAATCCTTTGATATTCCATTAGCATGAATGATTTTGCATTATGCAGCTTGCTTCTTTCTACATATTGAGTAAAAATTCATTGTGTGAAGAGATAGGGCCTTCTAATTCTCATTGGTTGTGATGCTTGTGTATTTGTCCGAACCGTGAGTGCCATGCCCCAAACTCAGAAAATGGGCTCACAAAATTTCCGATCACCGAACCCGGTGCCGACAGCCTCCGTAGTGCCCCATTCTCGGCTCCCGACATTCATATGCCAGATTCTGATCCTGGGATCCTACAAGGAGGATTTTCAGTATGAATTTTTTTTTTGTAATGGAGCATAACCACAAGCATAACCAAGTCACAAAACAACATCACCACATATCCACTATATTAAAAACTTTAAGTACAATACGGAAAGGGAAATACAGGGTGATCAAAAAGCTCCAAAATGATCTGATACACATTCCTGCCTCAACGCTGCTGTGATCCAACGACACCTGCATGCAACGGTCGTGCATAACCTTACAAAAGCTTAGAGGGTGGTGTAAGTATGTGCGCAAGGCGAGTGCCAAGTATACAATATCAAAGGAATGTAAAAATATGAGGGTAAGTCCATAAATACAATCAGCCGTACTAAGGCTATGTGATGCAAGGCATGAATGCTATCGATCATACCAAGGCCATGCGATGCGAGGCCTATGTAGCCAAATGTCATATGCGAGATGCAAAGCAAGCATGTCAATCCTCATCAAGTACACAAATCAGTACATTTTCTCTCTAGGATATCACTAGGGTCTAGTACACTCCACACTGACAGCCGCCTCCCTAACCACACAGCCCAGCGAGTGAAAGCGACCACACTATCCGCCTGACCAGTAGTATGCCAATACCTACCCGGCTCGTCGATAGCGAACTCATTTGTGAGCTAGTCAAACTCAGCCTAGCTTATAGCCCCCTCACTCGGGCGGATAAGGCCACACCCCCTTCCAACCGACCACGACACAGTGGGAGATGCAGCCTACTGGTATTCGGCATTCGAGCGCTCGTGTATCCACTTGGTCTAGACATTGGAGCATCTCTTGGTACCAAAAAGATTCTGGGACTATCACCCAAGGACATCCTAAGTGCCCACAGTACTAGAACCAAGTATTTTCGGTATCTGATACGGCTATCCACGATGTGCCTATGGAGCCACGACCCAGATGTCACTAAGGTGTACAATGATCATGTCACACAAATACGAGATGCATGAATCACACCATCAGTTATGCAGCAATCTTACACATACCACACGATCATGTGGGTTACTCCGTCTCATAAGGAGTCCCGTAAATGTCTCAGCCCAACGGCTTATGCTATGATTAAATATTCCTCATATTAAGCATACATATGATGCGTATGGGCATGAATCATGAAGCTGTACTAAGCATGATATATGGTGATCAACTATCCTTCCAACGAGGATGGGCTTAAATGGCCTACACACAACAAGTGTGGGCCAATCAATGGGCCCTAGGGAGAGTTATAATGCAGACATTTAACCAACATTATTCTTACAATGTTGACATCAAATCATCATTGCTCCCAAGGCACGGCCCGTCATAAATATCATTACACGAACTACGGTGGAATCACACATTGCAATGGACCTTAAGTACTTCCCATTGGGCCTTAAATACATCAAATGGGCCGCATAATCTGGGCCTTATATTCATCAAGTGGGCCGCATCAATGGGCTGCACCAATGGGCCTTATGTACATTGCAATGAGCCATAATCCATGGGCCTTGAATACATCACAATGGGCCGCATAACCTAGGCCTCATATGCATCGTGGGCCACAACGGAAGGCCATAAATACATCAAGATGGGCCTTAAATATCAAGGTGGGCCTCATCAAAGGACCACAAATACATCAAGATGGGCCTCATACATACCGAAAAACAGTCATATTGAAGGATCATTTGGACCATATCACAAATAGTAGTGGAGATAATAATTCTCACTGTTTAAACAAATCACAGGGCCCACCGTCAAGTTTATTTTCCACTCGATCTAATCATAAGGTCTTAAAGACCTGGATTAAGAGGGAAAACAAATATCATATTGGTATAAACCCTGTAGTCCAAGGGTTTTAATGGTGGATGTTCAAATTCCACTATTTTCGGTAATGTGGTCCACCTGATCCTAGATCTATCTCATTTTTAGCCTCCAGCCATAAGACGAGCTTGCCAAATGGTTGGGCGGTTTGGATGCAACAATGCATCATGGTGGGTCCCATAGGGATGGACGGCGTAGATAAAGCAGGTGAGACCCACAGACTTGGTGACGCCACTACAGCAGTTAAGTAGTGAGGTACACCAACCGTCCCACCTCCCCATGCGTGGGGAGGTGTGGTATACAATACATACATCAGTGGGTCCCACGTGGGGCCCACCATAATGTTTGTTTTCCATCCAATCTGTTAATAAGTTCACATAGACCAGAATGAAGAGGAAAAATAAATTTCATAATAATCTAAAACCTCTTTGAAGACCCAAATGGGTTTCAATGGCAGACATTCAATATCACACTGTTTCCTGTGATGTGGGCCACCTGAGCTTTGTATAAGGCTGATTTAAGGGGGGCCCACCATTTGGAAAGGGGCCCACCTAATGCACGGTGTTGATGTTCAACCCACATCACGATGGGGCCCACGATCCTTGGCCAGCACGTCTAGTGCAGCAGGACGCTGCGTGTCCTCTGGACAGCAGTAGCACCTGCTGCACATAGTCATTTTTTTCTTAAACAAAACCGTTTTCTTACGGTTTTTCCTAGGTGGGGTCCCCATCAGGTGGATCTACTCCAGCCATTGCATTCCATGGCTCAAGACAGACCAATCAAGCCTAATATGCAGTATGTTTTGGCATGTAAGAAATTTAAAGTGGCCCTTAACGAATTTTAACAGTAAAGATCACCATTTTCTTTGCTATGGCCTGCCAGAACATCGGATTAACTTCATTTTTCAGCTCAATGCCTAAAATGAGCTAAGAAATGGAATGGACGGCGTGGATTAGTCTCATACATCAAGGTGGGGCCTACATAAGCAGCCCACCCAAAATGCTTGTTGAATCAAGCTAATATTTTTGTTTTCAATTCACATCCAGCGTCCTTGGACGCTGGACGGTTGGGCACCACACATACATTTAAGGTGGGCCCCACCTATAGACGTGGGCCACCAAAAAAAGGTTGGATGGCATGGGTAATACATACATCAAGATGGGGTTCATCCGAGTGGGCCACACGACCACATCATCACACAAAATGAAAAGAAGAGAGAGAGAGAGAGGGACACGTGTGATGGAGTGCTCCGCCACTATGAGCCCTCCCTTTCCATGCATTCAATCATACATCAAGTGGGTCCCAATATATGTGGGCCCACCAAAACAAAAATTAATGGTGGAGATTCCCTCGCCACCAAAATGGAAGGTCTAGATGACCTCTTCAAGCTAGAAAAGAAAACATCATAATGGGGTCCATAGAGATTGGCCCCATCATGGAATCATCATGTAAATCATAATGGGTTATCGGCCACATCTAGGGTCCAAAGTGAGATCCATACCATCAATCGGTAGGCCTCACTTGGCCCATCATCAAAGTATGAAAATCTAGCCTATAAAGCACTCACCGTTTGGTCTTCTTGGTCCGATGGAACACCGATCTCCTTGTGTTTCACTTTGATGGAGAGGATGAGAAATGAAGGGCTAGCATGATGGATCTTGGGTTGGAAAGTGAGCCACACAACACTCTTTTTCTCTCCTTGGAAAAACTTGGTCGTGGGATTTTTTTTGCTTGGGAAAGTGAGTTTAAGAAATGAGAGAAAGAGGGTTGGTTGTAAGAGAGAGGTGATGGATGTGAGGTGATAGTGTACTTGACATGAGAGTTGACTTGGTGGTTGCTTGACTTGGGGAGAAAGAAAGCATGGGTTGCTCTTATACTTGACATGAGGTGATTAATTGATTGATTGAGTGATTGATTGATGGGACATGATGTAGAGATTCTCTTGGGATTGCAAATGCGCGGTGTTTTCCTCGAACTGAACGCGGGCCCACATATTCTAACCTGGGTATCGGATCGGTGCGCGAGTCACGACATTGGAATTGCGGCGACGGCGCGGTCGCTAAGATACAAGTCTCGGATTAAGCCGACTCAATTCTACGGAATATGACTTAGGGTTACATGCAAATGTTGATTATAGGTCGCAGGTTGCCGTAATCCATTGGGAATGATCGTGAGAGTCAACGGAATAGTAGAGACTATGATACGAGCCTTACAGCTCTCCCCACCTAATAACTCATAAGAGAATAGAAAACATAACATCATATATGATCAAAACACAATATATCATACAATCAAACATCGAAAAGATGGGGTGACGCTCTCGAATCTCCGTCTCGCACTCCCAAGACACCTCATCCACACTATGATGGCCCCACTGCACCTTCACCAAGGGAATGACCTTGGTCTGGAGGACCTGCTCCTTCCGATCGAGGATACGAATTGGCTGTTCAACGTAAGAAGCATCCTCACAAACCTCTAACGGCTGCCAATCAATAACGGGAACGATATCTGACCCACACTTCCTCAACATAGAGACATAGAAGACGTTGTGGACGCCAAACAACTGAGATGGCAAGGCAAGCCGATAGGCCACGGTGCCAACAAGATCGGTGATCTCGAAAGGTCCTATGAATCTCAAGGCAAGCTTGCCCTTTGCTCTAAAATGAACCACACCCTTCATGGGTGAGACCTTGAGATACACACGGTCCCCAACGGCAAACTCCAAGGGATGACACCGATGGTCAGCAAAACTCCTCTGCCAGCTCTGAGCTGTGTGCATCCTCTACCTGATGATATCGATAGCCTATGATGTTTGCTGCACAAGTTCAGGACCTAGGAGATGCCGCTCTCCAACATTGGTCCAACAACTCGGAGATCTGCATGGTCTGCCATATAATGCCCCAAAAGGAGCCATGCTAATGGTCGCTTGCTAGCTGTTGTTATACGCGAACTCAGCTAATCACAAATGCTTGTCCCAACTACCTAAGAAATCAATCATATCCTCAAGGATCTAGTTGACCCTCTCAGTCTGGCCATCGGTTTGCGGATGATACATGGTGCTAAGCTGCAAATCAGTCCCCATCGCTCTCTGGAAGCTCCCCCAAAACTGAGACATGAACCTCGAGTCTCGGTCTGAAACGATCGAGACAGGAATACTGTGCAGTCTCACGATCTCATCAACAAACATCTTGGCGAGCCGATCTGCATGCCAGGTCTCACGAATTACAAGAAAATGTGCCGACTTCGTCAGATGATCCATGAAAACCCAAATGGCGTCATGACCGCGCTGTCTTCGGCAAACCTATGACAAAATCGGTAGATATGTGCTCCCACTTCTACATCGGGTCGCTCAATGGCTGTAATAGACCAGGGGGTCTCTCATGATCAACCTTAACACACTGGCATGTGTCACACTCTGCCACAAAATTGTCTATCTGGCGCTTCATTCCCAACCAAAAATGTTGACGCCTCATATCACTATACATCTTCATCGAACTAGGGTGGATAGAGAACTCAACGCAACTCAGGAATATCCGGGACATATAATTGGTCTCTAAAGCGAAGTCCACCATCCGAACTACTCTGCTAGTCTAACTGACTCTCAAACGCTGCCTCTGCCTGATAACTCTGCACTAACACATCTACCTGCTAAGCCTCGATCACCCTTGCGACAAGAGAGGGTTGAATCAACGGGCTCGATAGTTGAACGATAGGAGACTGCAGACCAAACTCGAAGTCATACTCTGTTATATCCTTGAGTATCCTCCACTCCTGAACCATCATGTGCGCCACTAGGCCTTGTGGCTGACAGCTGAGGGCATCCGCCACCACATTCGCCTTGCCTGGGTGGTACTGGAGATCAAAATCATAGTCTTTCAGGAGCTCCATCCAACACCTCTTCCTCATGTTCAGCTCGGACTGAGAGAACAGATACTGCAAACTCTTGTGGTCGGAGAAGAGCTCGAACCTCACCTCATAAAGATAGTGCCTCCACACCTTCAGCGCGAAGAAAACTGCTGTCAACTCTAAATCATGCATGGAGTAGTTCAACTCATGGACCTTGAGATGACGAGACACATAAGCCACTAGTTTCCCGTGTTACATCAGGACAGCACCCAAGCCAACTCGCGAGGCATTGGTGAATACAACAAATCCATCACTCCTAGAGGGAAGAGTGAAGATAGGAGTAGACATGAGGCGGTCCTTCAGCTTCATAAATGCCTGCTCACAAGCGTCGCTCTAAACGAACTCGGCACCCTTTCGCGTTAACTTTGTCAATGGGGCTGCAATACGAGAGAATCCCTCAATGAAACGTTGGTAGTAGCCCGCCAAACCAAGGAAACTACGGATCTCGGATGCGTTTGTGGGTTGGCCCCACTGACGTACGGCATCAATCTTCGAGGGGTCCACTGCGATGCCTTGCCTCGTCACCACATGACCGAGGAACTTCACATCCTCCTGCCAGAACTCACACTTCTCCAACTTCGCGTAAAGATGGTGTGCACGGAGGGTCTGTAAGGTAATGTCCAGATGCCGCTCATGCTCTTCACGGGTCCTCGAATATATCAGAATGTCGTTAATGAAGACTACGACAAACTGATAGAGATACAGACGGAAGACCTTGTTCATCAACTGCATGAATACTGCAGGCGCATTGGTCAGTTCGAAGGACATGACTTGGAACTCAAAATAACCATAACACGTCCTAAAGGCTGTCTTCGGAATATCCTCATCTCGAACTCGAACCTGATGATAACCAGACCGTAAGTCTATCTTCAAAAGGAACTGCGCCTCCTATAACTGATCAAATAAATCATCGATCCTCGGGAGCGGGTACTTGTTCTTAATCGTGACTTTTTTGAGCTCACGGTAATCTACGCAAAGCCTCAACGGGCCATCTTTCTTCTTCACGAAGAGTATTGACACTCCCTACGGTGAACTGCTCGGACGGATAAAGCCTAACTCACATAACTCATCCAATAACTTCTGCAGTTCCCGTAACTCCAACGGTGCCATACAATATGAGGCCTTCGAAATAGGCGCGGTACCGAGCACGAGATCAATCTGAAACCCAGTGTGCCAATGAGGTGGTAACCCCGGAATCTCCTGAAACACATCAGGAAACTACAAACGACCAGCAGCTGGTCGATACTCAAAGTAACTGACTCCTCAATGGCACACAACAATAGGAAGGAAAGCTGCTCTCCTCTGGGCTCGGTAACAAACTGGAACTCTGGCACGCCGGATATAAAGAATGTGACTGTCCTCGCAGAGCAGTCCAATATGGTGTGGTACTCGGTGAGCCAATCCATACCCAGGATGACATTAAACTCGAACATCAGTAATATGAATAAATCAGCAGGCAAAAAGATATCCCCAATCAGAATGGGGCAAGATGCACAAAATCGGCCTAACACTGCAGTCCTCCCTAAGGGTGTCAATACTGATAATTCCTGATGGGCAGACTCCATCGGCAAACCGGTCGATCGGTAAAAATCCTCAGCCACAAAAGAATACGATGCACCAGAATCAAATAATACACGTGCAATGCATGCAGAAACAGAGAGAGTACCCTCGACGACCCCTCCTGATGACTGATGGTCCTGCTGGGCAGCATAAAATATACCCTGAGCCTGTTGGGGAGGTACACGTCCCCTTTGAGGTCTCTTCTGTTGCTACTTCCGCTATGGCGGCCTAACCTGCTGCCTCTCCTGCTGCAGGGGAGGTACAGGAGGCTGGTGCTACAGTCGTTACTGCTGCTGTGGCGGATGTCGGAGAGACTGATATGGTACCCACGGCTGCTACCGCTGCGGATGGGGACACTTGTGCCTACGATGTCCTATCCTACCGCACCCAAAGCAAGTACGTGAAAACTGTCCCGGTGGTGGTGTTGGGGGTGCCATTGGTGCTCAGAATGCTAGGCGAGTCATGCGTCGCTGTTGTGGACGATGCTGCTACTGGTGGGAGCTACTAGAGGGCGCCTTCCTCTTCTAATCTCCCCTCAGGTCACTGGCTCTCTGCAAACAGGCCCAATCTAACTCGTAGATCTGGGCCCTTTCCACAATCTGCTCAAATGTCGGAATCATGTGTCCAATCACACGACTCTTGAGGGCAGGATGCAAACCGTTCTCAAAACAGCAGGACTTCCACCCCTCATTATCAACAAGGTACATCATGAATCTCGATAGTGCGACAAAACGTGCTTCATACTGGGACACAGTCATGTCCCCTTGGACCAGAGTCTCAAACTCTAATGCGTGTCACTACCGCACATGCGCGGAAAAGAACTTTCGATCAAACCGGTCAATAAAGTCCTCCCAGGTCCACATGAAATTGGCCGCTACCACTCGGGCTAGAGATGCCCACCAATGCTGAGCCTCACCTTGGAGAAGAAATACAGCTAATGGGATTCGCTGCTGGGTAGTACATCTCATGGTGTCGAATATCTTCTCCACCTCGGAGCACCATATCCGTACTGCAGTAGGGTCTGGCTCGCCTCGAAAATGTGGGGGATCATGGTATCGGAAGTCCTTGAGAAGGGCGCTCACACACTCCTGCTCAGCCTCGGCTGGTATAACAGTGGGACGCCTGCTCTGCCCCTAAAGAATAGCGGTCACGCCTGTAGCATCTGCTGCAACTGGGTGGCACTCACAGGTATAGTCAGATCTGCACCAGTCTCAGGTAGAGGAGTAGCATCCTTAGGCTAGAAAGCAAGAATATCTGGTGGTAGAGCGGGAATCGCAAGTGGTAGAGCGGGATTCGCTCGGGTCGTTCTTCTAGGCAGCATGTACTACAAGAAGGAACAAGGGCCTATAGCCTTGAGAATTCTCGAAGGCATAAATGTTAAGGGTCTATGTCGGAAAATCGCTAAGTTATTTAGACTCAGAACCTATTCATTCTAAGTTCATAGTAGATATGTGATGTGATCCTTAGGTATTCCCAAGTTATGCTCTGATACCAACTTCTTTCATGCCCCAAACTCGGAAAACGGGCTATCAAAATTTTCGATCGCCGAACCTGGTACCGACAGCCTCCATAGTGTCCCATTCTCGACTCCCGACATTCATATGCCAGATTCCGATCCTGGATCCTACAAGGAGGATTTTCAGTATGAATTTTTTTTTATAATAGAGCATAACCACAATCATAACCAAGTCACAAAACAACATCACCACATATCCACTATATTAAAAACTTTAAGTATAATGCGGAAAGGGAAATACAGGGTGATCAAAAAGCTCCAAAATGATCTGATACGTGCTCCTGCCTCAGCGCAACTGCGATCCAACGACACCTGCACGCAACGGTCATGCATAAGCTTACAAAAGCTTAGAGGGTGGTGTAAGTGTGTGCGCAAGGCAAGTGCCAAGTATACAATATTAGACTAATGAGAAAATATGCGGTAAGTCTATGAATACAATAACCCATACCAAGGCTATGTGATGCGAGGCATGAATGCTATCGGTCATACCAAGGCCATGCGATGCGAGGCCAATGTAGCCAAATGTCATATGCGAGATGCAAAGCAAGCATGCCAGTCCTCATCAAGTACACATATCAGTACAGTTTCTCTCTACGATATCACCAGGGTCTAATACACTTCACACTGACTGCCACCTCCCTAGCCACACAACCCAGCAAGTGGAAGAGACCACACTATCCACCTGACCAGTAGTATGCCAATACCTAACCGGCTCATTGATAGCGGACTCATTTGTGAGCTGGTCAAACTCAGCCTAGCTTATAGCCCCCCTCACTGGGGCGGATAAGGCCACACCCCCTTCCAACGGACCACGACACAGTGGGAGACGTGGCCTACTGGTATTCAGCACTCGGGCGCTCGTATATTCACTCGGTCTAGACGTTGGAGCATTTCTTGGTACCAAAAAGGTTTTGAGACTTTCACCCAAGGACATCCTAAGTGCCCACAGTGCTAGAATCAAGTATTTTTGATATCTGATACAACCATCCACGATGTGCCTGTGGAGCCACGACTCTGATGCCACTAGGGTGTATAATGATCATAACACAAATGCGAGATGCATGAATCACATCGTCAGTCATGCAGTAATCTTGCATGTACCGCGCAATCATGTGGGCCACTCCGTCTTATAAAGAGTCCCGTAAATGTCTCAGCCCAACGGCTTATGCTATGATCAAACATTCCTCATATCAAGCATACATATGATGCATATGGGCATGAATCATGGAGCTAAACTAAGCATGATATATGGTGATGAACTATCCTTCCAACGAGGATGGGCTTAGTTGGCCTACACACAACAAGTATGGGCCTATCAATGGGCCCTAAGGAGAATTATAATGCGGACATTTAACCAACATTATTCTTACAATGTGGACGTCAAACCATCATTGCTTCCAAGGCACGGCCCGCCATAAATATCATTATACGAACTACGGTGGAATCACACATTGTAATGGACCTTAAGTACATCCCATTGGGCCTTAAATACATCAAATGGGCCACATAACCTGGGCTTATATTCATCAAGTGGGCCGCATCAATGGGCCGCACCAATGGGCCTTATGTACATTGCAATGGGCCATAATCCATGGGCCTTGAATACATCACAATGGGCTGCATAACTTGGGCCTCATATGCATCAAGGTGGGCCCTAATGGAAGGCCATAAATACATCAAGATGGGCCTTATATATATCAAGGTGGGCCTCATAAAGGACCACAAATACATCAAGATGGGCCTCATACATACCCAAAAAGAGTCATATTGAAGGATCATTTGGACCATATCACAAATAGTAGTGGAGATAATAATTCTCACTGTTTAAACAAATCACAGGGCCCACCATCAAGTTTATTTTCCACTCGATCTAATCCTAAGGTCTTAAAGACCTGGATTAAGAGGGAAAAAAATATCATATTGGTCTATACCCTGTAGTCCAAGGGTTTTAATGGTGAACGTTCAAATTCCACTATTTTCGGTAATATGGTCCACCTGATCCTAGATCTATCTCATTTTTAGCCTCCAGCCTTATGACTAGCTTGCCAAATGGTTGGGCGGTTTGGATGCAACACATGCATCATGGAGGGTCCCATAGGGATGGACAACATAGATAAAGCAGGTGAGACCCACAGATTTGGTGACGCCACTACAGCAGCTAAGTAGTGAGGTACACCAGTCGTCCCACCTCCCTATGCATGGGGAGGTGTGGTATACAATACATACATCAGTGGGTCCCACGTGGGGCCCACCATAACGTTTGTTTTCCATCCAATCTGTTAATAAAGTCACATAGACCGGAATGAAGAGGAAAAATAAATTTCATAATAATCTAAAACCTCTTTGAAGACCCAAATGGGTTTCAATGGCAGACGTTCAATATCACACTGTTTCCTGTGATGTGGGCCACTTGAGCTTCGTATAAGGCTAATTTAAGGGGGGCCCACCATTTGGAAAGGGGCCCACCTAATGCACCCACGGTCCCTGGCCCGCATGTCTAGTGCAGCAGGACGCTGCGCGTCCTCTGGACAGCAGCAGCGCCTGCCGCACATAGTCATTTTTTTCCTTAAACAAAACCGTTTTCTCATGATTTTTCCTAGGTGGGGTCTGCATCAGGTGGATTCACTTCAGCCATTGCATTCCATGGCTCAAGACAGACCAATCAAGCCCAATATGTAGTATGTTTTAGCGTGTAGGAAATTTAAAGTGGCCTTAATGAATTTTAATGATAAAAATCACCATTTTCTATGTTATGGCCTGCCAGAACATCAGATTAACTTCATTTTTCGGCTCAACGCCTAAAATAAGCTAGGAAATGGAATGGACGACATGGATTAGTCTCATACATCAAGGTGGGGCCTGCATAAGCAGCCCACCCAAAATGCTTGTTGAATTAAGCTAATATTTTTATTTTCAGTTCACATCCAGCGTCCCTGGACAATTTGGGCACCACACATACATTTAAGGTGGGCCCCACCTATATACATAGGCTACCAAAAAAAGGTTGGATGGCGTGGGTAATACATACATCAAGATGGGGTTCATCCGAGTGGGCCACACGGCCACATCATCACATAAAATGAAAAGAAGAGAGAGAGAGAGAAAGAGAGAGGGTCACGTGCTCCGCCACTATGAGCTCTCCTTTTCCATACATTCAATCATACATCAAGTGGGTTTCAATACATGTGGGCCCATCAAAACAAAAATCAATGGTGGAGATTCCCTCTTCACCAAAATGGAAGGTCTAGATAACCTCTTCAAGCTAGAAAAGTAAACATCATGATGGGGTCCATGGAGATTGGCCCCATCATGGAATGATTATGTGAATCATAGTGGGCTATCTACCACATCTAGGGTCCAAAGTGAGATCCATACCATCAATCAGTAGGCCTCACTTGGCCCATCATCAAAACATGAAAATCTAGCCTATAAAGCACCCACCATTCGATCTTCTTGGTCCGATGGAACGCCGATCTCCTTGTGTTTCATTTTGTTGGAGAGGATGAGAAGTGAAGGGCTAAGATGATGAATCTTGGGATGGAAAGTAGTCCGCACAACACTCTTTTTCTCTCCTTGGAAAAACTTAGACGTGGGATTTGTTTGCTTGGGAAAGTGAGTTTGAGAAATGAGAGAGAGAGGGTTGGTTGTAAGAGAGAGATGATGGATGTGAGTGATGGATGTAAGGTGATAGTCTACTTGGCATGAGAGTTGACTTGGTGAGAAAGAAAGCTTGGGTTGCTCTTGTACTTGACATGAGGTGATTGATTGATTAATGGGATATGATGTAGAGATTCTCTTGGGATTGCAAACGCATGGTGTTTTCCTCGAACTGAATGCGGGCCCACATCTACTGACTTGGGTATCGGGTCGGTGCACGAGTCGCAAAGTTAGAATTGCAGCGACAGTGCGGTCGCTAAGATATAAGTCTTGAATTGAGCCAACTCAATTCTACGGAATATGACTTAGGGTCACCCGTAAACATCGATTATAGGTCGCAGGTTGCCGGAATCCGTCGGGAAGGATCGCGGGAGACGACAAAACAGTACGGACTAGGATACAGGCCTTACAGTGAGAGTAGAGAAGCGCCTGAATGAGATAGTGAATAGGTTGAACAAGACAAAAGTTGAAAGGAAGCCTGACTTGAGGTATGATTGTCTATCCTAGATTTCATGTCCGAAGATCATATAAAGATTATCTCTTGATTCTTGACTTTCCAGTTGATGATGCTTGCATTTCCGAGTCCATCCTGAAAATTTTAGCCTGTTATGTTTTGAAGGGTGTAAACCTTTTAGTTGGCTTTCTTTCATAGTCATGTCAGGAAAGCTGTAAATTGCTAAATAGTCTTGTTTACTTTTGAAATATTTCATGTGGTATTTCCTTCAACCCTTCCATTTCTGAAGTTCACTGGGACTGAATAGACCTCTTCTAAGTTCTCAATTTCTGGCTTCTGCAATCTTCCTGGAATATGTCCTGTACTCCGTATGATGTTATAAGCCACTCATGTTTTGTGTTGTTTATGCAGCTAAGTGGTAAGCAGTGTATGCCGCAGAAAGAGCAGAAATGAAACTTCAGCTGAGAGATAAAGTAAGTCATTTCTTCATCGTATTTTGAAGTGCACCATACCAATTTACACGACATGGGAGAATTCAATCCACTTCTTGATTGAGATGATTTGGAAGCCAAGCAAACTGTACTAATAATTTCATGCGCTACCAATTTACACGGCATAGGAGAATTCAATCCATGATGGAGACCACCAGATGAACAACTTTGATTATGGAGCCATGGTTGGAGTTGTACCATTGTTGGGTCCAGAAACAAATGCTGGTTCTTTTGATCAAGCATCATGTAATGCCTTGTAATTCTATATCTGGGTTTTATAGGCTCTAATTCACTTATGATATTCTTTCAATTGTGTATTTTATTGTTTTTTTTTGTGATTTCTTCTTTGAAAATTTTTAATCAATTAGGTATTCTTTCTGCTTTGTGATTTTTGGCTTGCTTCTATTGTTGTATTGGAAAGAAAGAGCCCTTTCGTATCACGTGAGCATTGTTTCATGATTTTTGGAAAATCTACTGGGTGGAAATCCCAAGAATCATGAATTATTTTTTTCCTGGCTTGAGCCAAATGCAACTTCGATTCTCTTTGGCAGTTGAGATCCAAAACTTATCTAGTCCTTTTTCTTTTTGGTCTAACCTTTAGAAAAGTGTGGGTATATGGCCTCTTAATCACGATATTCTAAAAAGACTCACTTTGACGGATTTGATGATGTAGAACATGCAAGATGAGATGATGGATCTGATGGATGTGAGCAACAAAATCCAAGAATCTCTTAGAAGAAGCTACAGTGTACCCGATGACATTAACGAGGATGAAATTTTGGGTGGTAATATGAGATACAGTCATTTAGGATATTACTCTCTTTAGTTGGCTTGTATTGTGTGGAATTTTCTTTTTCGTTCCTGGTGTTTGTCACCAAATCCTATGAATTCTGCAATGTTAATTTTTCTTTCTTTTGTTTCTGGTTCTCTTCTTTTAACATCACAAAGAGCTTGATGCTTTGGAAGCGGACATGGGAACGAAGACAGAATATGAGGGCGTGCCGGCATATCTTCAAACTGATAAGGAACCAGATTTGGATGTTGAACTCAATTTGCCTTTGGCGCAATCATGGCATGCAGCAGGGCCCAACAGATAGAATGCCCAAGTAAATTCATTGTCAGTAATTTTATCTACATCATTTTCTTCATAAATCGAAGAAGATTTTGCTGATGGCTACCTCTAGTTGTAGGCAGTGTTCGCCGATAATATCCATGTCGCTGCACTGTCGACATCGAAACCCCAAAGTTTCGTTTCTCTATGAAATATCGGTGAAATTTTCATTATTGCTGATAATTTGGATTCTCCCCGAAAATATCGACTGTATTCTTGCATAAATACGTAAAAATTGGAAAAAAGTTAAAAAAATCCTTGATTTCAGTAATACCTAGTTATCGGAACTCAAAAGAAGAGAATCTGACATCAATTGATAGCTCCCTGTTTGATAGAGGTAAGAAAAATCTCAAAATTTCCCTTTTCTTCTTTCAATTGGAAGACTTTCACAAGATGGATGATTTCGGTAAAAAAAAATTTGGGATTTTGGGGATTTCTTCCCGATTTGGGTTGGATTTAGGGTTTTGAATCCCTCAATCGAAAATTCCCCTTTCTGAGATGGGAGAGTTTTCAGTGTAAATGAAATCCCTCTTTCTTCGGCAAAATTCCTTCCCCTGTAGATGATTTTTTAAAGCTTTGAATACTCGGTATGTTTTATCGTACCGAGTAAACTCTCTTAGGCCCACCTTGAATGTATGTGGTTTGTCCAAGCCATCCATCCTTTTTTCCAACTCATTTTAGGGCCTAAACCCAAAATTGAAGCATATCCAAAGCTCCAGTGGACCACACCACAAGAAACAGTGAGAATAATGATTTCCATCGTTAAAACCTTACTAGGGCCCACAATGATGTTTATTTGTCATCGAACCTTTTCATAAGGATACAAAGGCAAGGATGAACGGATAACACAAATATCAGCTTGATTCAAAATTTTTGTGGCTCCGAAGAAGTTTCAATGGTAGGCATTCAATTCACATTGTTTCTTGTGGTGTGGTCCACCTAGGGTTTTGATATGTTTAATTCTTGGCATGTTTCCATAAAATTTCCTTTAAAAAAGGATGGACAGTTTGTATAAGACATCTAAATCATGTTGGGCCCCACAGAATTTACAATATCATATGCCCAGTACGCAATCCGTTTATTAAGGGAAGTGGATTAGGTGTTACACTGGTAATACTTTAGTAGGTGTTACCCTTAATGTGTGGGGGCCACCTTGATGCATTTTTTGTATATCCACACTCTACATCAGTTTTTACCAAACATTTTATGAACTGATGCAAAATATTAAGTAGATCCAAATTTGAAAGCCCCTGAGAAGTTTTCAATGGTAGACGTTCAGTCCTCACTGCTTTTTGTGGTATGGTCCACTTGAGATTCTAATTTGACTCATTTTTCTGCCAATGCCCTAAAATGATCTTGTGAAATGAATGGACGGTGTGGATATAACACATGCATCATGGTGGGGCTAACAAAACTTGGTTACACCAACACACCAAAGAGATCGGTGGTGTGGCACACATGCAATCCACCTCCGATTTTGGAGCGAGACTTAGGTGAGACCCGGAACCAACGATGTGGGTGGGACCCTCATCGTAGGGCTCACATCTATGCATTCATTGTATGTCCATGTCGTCCATCTATTTTTTCAGATTAAATTAGGGCATGGTCCAAAAAATGAAGCAGATATAATTTTCATGTAGACCACACCCTAGGAAACAATGATTATTGGCTATTAAAAACATTATGTGGGCCACGAAAGTTTTAGATCAAGTAGATATTTGTTTTTCTTTCATCTAGGTCTGTTTGGCCTTATTAATAGGTTGGATAATCAAAAAACCGTTTGTTGTGGTATGGTCCACCTGAAATTGCTTCTTCATTTATTGGACCACACTCTAAGTTAGGCTAGAAAAATAGATGAACGGCATGGATATACAATGCATGCATTAAGGTGGGCCCTACGGTCAGCATCCCACTCACGTTGATGTTCTGGGGTTGCACCCAAGCCAGGCACAACTTTAATGGGTATGTATCCATTGAGGTGGGTGCAATCCCTAACCGTGGGGCCCACTCTGATGCATGTGCCTTATATCCACTCTGTCTATTTGTTTTGAAAACTCATTTTAGGGCATGCTCCAAAAAAAAAAGCAGATCTTAATAGTAGGTGGACCATAATATGGGAAACAGTGGTAATCGACCAATAAAAATTCTCATGGGCCATGAAAGTTTTGGATTATGTTGATATTTGTGTGGTCTCTTCATCCATGTCTTTGTGAGCATATCAATAGATTGGATGGCAAATAAACATTTCAGTGGACCCCACAAAGTTTTCAGTGGTGGTGATTTAATCATAATGGTTTGTTTCATGAGGTATGGTCCACTTAAGATTTGGATCTTGTTCATTTTTCTGATCATGCCTTAAAAGGAGCTGTCATATTTGATGGACGATGTGGATGTGAGGCACATACATCATAGTGGGCCCTACAGTTATGTAATGCAATTTTTTGTATTTTTTTAATTTCTAAATATGCAAATATGTGTATTCAGGCTTGTCATGAAGTTTCACTGAAAAATTCCACCGTTTTCCTCATGTTATTCCCTTTTTTCCCGAATTTCCAGTTATCGGCGATATTATCGGCGATAACGATATTATATCTTTATCTCTGGCAAGCGAAACTTGTAGCGACACCGACAACTCGAACACTGGTTGTAGGTAATCAAATATGGGAAGAGGCAATATATGAACCTTGAGCAGAGGATATGCACAGTATGGTTCAGTGATCCAGATAATCTGTTTGTGGGTCCCATCGTGAATGGATCATACCTTAACAATCTCCTCAACAGGACAACATCAATTCCTAACCTTTCAACCTGTGGCCTGTCAGTAGGTGGTGATGGAGAAACACATTGCAAAGGCCCACATCCAACTGAAAAAAAAAGCCCCAGAATTGGTTGCTAGGATCATCTGACCAACGAGTTTTTTGGGCATGCTCCCCTCATCGTGGTGTCAAATTTGCCAATGGGCTGGATTGCTGAACCATAAACACACGCGCACGCACACACACACACTGCAAAGGCCCACATCCAACTGAAAAAATGCCCCAGAATTGGTTGCTAGGATCATCTGACCTACTTGTTGTTTGGGCATGCATCCCTCATCGTGGGGTCAAATTTACCAATGGGCTAGAATATTGAACCATAGGCCCCACTTATTCACTGAAACCTGAGATTTCTGTGTAATGAGGTTTACTAATCCATTTGTGTTACAGCAATTCATCTACATGCCACCCACATGTTCCCACCTGGAACACGTGAGAAATCTAAGCCAAAGTAATTCCATGGCCCCCAATGTTGTATTTGGCTGCTCCTCTCATAATGATGACCACAATGTTTTAAACAAATGGGTGGCTTAGAAAAATTGGGCCAAGATTATTCAGTTGTCCATTTGTTTCATAGACTATGACATGCCTCTTATCAGTAGACCAGCCTGATTTTCAGACCAGGGCATCTACATGATTCACTGAAACCTGAGATTTCTGTGCAATGAGGTTTGCTAATCCATTTGTGTTACAGCAATTCATCTACATGCCACCCACATGTTCCCACCTGGAACAAGTGACAAAATCCAAGCCAAAGTGATTCCATGGCCCCTAGTGTTGTATTTGGCTGCTCCTCTCATAATTATGACCACAATGTTTTAAAAAGATGGGTGGCTTAGAAAAACTGGGCCAAGATTATTCAGCTATCCATTTGTTTCATAGACTATGACATGCCTCTTATCAGTAGACCAGCCTGATTTTCAGACCAGGGCATCTACTTGGTTAGACCCACTTGATAGATATCAGGGATCTCACCCATGGGTGATGTTGGCACGTGTATTGACCCGTAGATTTATTATGTGACATTTGCACAAGCTATCATGAGGCACTCTGTTTTTTCTTTTTCTTTTTCCCTCTTTCTACTTGCTTACTAAATCCAATTAAATTTTCTTAAAGTGTTAGACATATACGAGGCATATTTTTATGGCATCACCATGACATTTTGTCCATACTGTGTCTTGGAGTGTCATGTTGAGGAACATACAAATGTCTCCAAGGTTGGCATGACAGTCCCAAACTTGGAACATCTTTGACACTTTGTCATGCCCATATTGGCATTATTGTAAAAATGTATGGTTAAATGAAATTTTGGTTATGAAATGCATTTGAAGTGAAAAACTTTTTCATAACCAAAGATACATTAGAACTATATAAGTAAATATATACACTGCTAAACAAAGTGTTCCATAATGGTAATGGTGGCTATAATGGCCACTGTCGTTACTGTTATGGTATGGGCCATAACAGCTGTTACAACCCTTTTTTTTTAGGAAAAATATTTATGGACTATTACGGGGCCATCGTGAGGCCATTACGGCCGTTACGGGGCCGCTACAAGACTGTTACAGCTCATTTTTCTGTAACGACTATTACAACTGTTTCGGTCCCGTAACGCATGATAGTTATGACCGTTGCATAGCCAATTTTGAATACCTTGCTGCTAAAAGACATAATTAAAAGTTAAATTAAGATTTTTTTCCCCATGGATATGTTGAGTTATATTAGGTAGATGGTTGAGACGACCAATTTTTTAAAAATGGCTCTGCTTGTTCTATGTAATATTTGGAGGAATCTAGTTAGCATTTCTAAAGAGGAACTGTAGGTAGGGTTCCAAAATTCCATATTGTCTAGCCAATGTAAGCACATTATGTCCTTATTGGTCAATGCAGTTACCTGAAACAGGAGTGAGATGGTCTGATAAAAAAATCGGTGACCGATATGCCTATAAAGGCCCATTTTCCAATTATTATTTTTATTTGTATCTCTCATTTCTCTTTTTTTTTGGGATTTTATAGGAGTGTTGGGTAGCTGTAAGATTTGTACAAATCCCCTATTTTTACTAATCTGGTTTACTCTGTTGACGTGATATCTTGTGTGAGTAGAAAGCAGAAAAAACTGTGGTTTCTTTTACACTGTATTCGTAATTGCTGCAAACACTTACTGCATGTTTGAGTAAAAAGCCATATTTTTTCAACTGGTTCAATCTTAAAATCCATGCAAAGAATGTCATCACCAAGTATCACCTAGACATGTGCTTACTCTACCTCTTCTTTGCAGCTTGCAAAGCAAGTTTTTGAGATGGACTCCATGAGGACACATATGTTAAAAAAAAGCTTTCAGTCTAGTTGATAATTGTTTAAGTCGATCTGGTATGACTTCATTGATTTGTTTTTTGTCTCTTTTACTAGTAAATGTTAATTTCAACACTTACACTCTTCAGTCCTACCCTTAACCCTCAATGATTGATCATAATAGCTGATAAAAGAAACAATTTATCATAGTTTTTTTCATGATCCACTATTTCAACAGTTGCTATAAGAATTAAGGAACCTCTTCATTATGACCACCCACTCTCGAAATTGGGTTCAATAAAGTCACCGAACCTGTTTCCATTTGAAGGAATCAAGGTATGTGAAAACAGTTACGTAACGAATGTAACTTAATGGTAAATGTGCTAACCATTAGATGTTACAGGGCCAAAATGGCTGTTACAGAAAAAATGGCCCTTAAAGGGGCTGAAAGAGATTTTTTTTCAAAAAAAAAAAAATAAAGGAAAGAAAAGAAAAGAAAAGAAAAAGGAAAAAGGCCATAACGGCTATTATGTCCCATATCGTAATGGTAGTGGCAGTAGCCATTATGGCCACCGTTACTGTTATGGAATACCTTGGAAGGAATTCACAATCATTAAAGGTTTGCTTGTTGTATTGTTTTTCTCTTTATTATTCATTTATTTATTGATTAGTATTAGATTTATTTTTTTTTCAAACTTGTAAGCTGTGAATTTTATTTTCCTACATATTTGCTTTTGTGGATGTGGCAGTCAAGATTACTACTTGTGTTCTGCTTTTTGTTTGCAGGCTTGGTGACCATTTGTATTGGCTTGGAAAATGCTTATTCTGATAAGGGTGCTGCTTCCAGAAATTCCCATGATCCAATTGACTCTAATGTGAGTTGAATTCCCATTTGCATTGCCATCTTTATTTTGCTGTTTAGCAATGATTAAGAAAGAGAAAGGACCCATGCTGTTAGTTATATCTAAATTATTTATCAAGCATTTGATCTTTGGACATGTGTTACAGATGTATGGGATGAAGACCAATTTTTTAGGCCCTACAATGGATGGGTTGTACCCTGAAAATCATCGGGATGGAAGATGGAACGTCTTCTATTGCCTTCGATTGTTTGGAGGGAACATTGGATTCATGGTCCTTCGGATGAAAAGATTAACTAGGTAAGCCTCTGCTCTGTTATATACCCTTGTGCATTCGATCCTTGCTCATGCCCCCAATGAAGAATAGAGGAATTATATCCTACATAGCAGTACATGACTATTTCTTGCTGCATGGCCCATGGCTCAGCAATCCACAACATTTAGCTGATGGCCCCACTTGGAATTAAGACACCCAAGAAATATCCCAGAATGGGTGCTGTTGGATTTCACATTTAATAAGAAGTAAAATGTTTGTCTGGAATGACTGATTGGCCCTGACTTTTAAATCAGATATTTCACCAATTGAAACTTTTTCTGTATTGCATCCAAGCTTTGTTTCCATGAGTGGCATGTCTCAGATGGAAGCAACCTGGATGGTTTTGATTATTAGGCATCTACTTTTCATTTGAAGGACTTTATCCTTGAGCCCTTATTTTCTCTTAAAGTCCATTTTTTAATTTCCAGCACTCTTGAACAAACCAATTTCCAGGCGTGCTGGTTTTTATTTAGTATGCCAAAGATGCTGCTAATCAGGAAGTTCTCTTAATTTACTACACCTAAAATTCCACTGTTCTATTTGTTTTCTTTCCTCGGTGCCATTTAAAGATCAGTAACAACAATTTGGTCGTTTCCTTTATATTGAACTACAAGAAAAGTTCCAATGCACTTCAAGCACTATAAAAATCCACCTAGATTCAATTTTTTTGGTCATCCTTTTCCATACTCATATGGTAAAGATTACCTAACAGAAGTAATTCTTTTAGAATCATAAGCAATCCGTGATGAGCTATCAAATATATGGATTGAATGGTTGGTTGCCTATGTTTGTACAAATGATCTCCACAATCCATATTAGAGGCCATTGGTCAGATGGTTGAGATCATCGACGAATTGCCATCGTGGGGATCTCAAAGTGTCGATTGGTACAAAGTTCTTCCAACTGCAATCTCTAAGCAATGTTCCACCTAGTTAGCCTCTTCATAAATTTCTTGAAGAAAAGATTATTGAAAATAAAATTCTCACTTAAATCCATCATGGTCATTTGTTAATGCTTTTGGCAGGACCGCTAATCCCTAGCAGTTAGTGCAAGTATCTTATTTGCCTTTGGTGTTAGCAAATCTTGTTGATCTTGAGAACTGAGATCTTCCATATGAGCATCAAATTGCTTGCCTTAGAGCTTTTATTCTAAGTTCCCAATTACCATTATTATCTGAGTTCATGACCATTTTCTGCTGCAAATTGCTTCCTGGGCTAGCTCAATGTGAATCATCCCTTTTTTATTGTTCTTTATTATTTCACTTGTACAGGCACTGTTGTAGACAAATGTAGTAGTATTATTGAATGGGCAGCAGTTTCTTACACTTTCAGATTAATGCAAATGAGCCTCAATGACATACCATATGTGCATTAGAATAGATTAATCGCATATGTTGTGAAGCTTGTTAATCTGGCTATCAGGTTTGTTTTTTCTTCCTCTTTTATATAGATTAATCGCACATATGTGCATTAGAATGGATTAATCGCACATATGGTATGCCGTGAAGCTTGTTAATCTGGCTATCAGTTTTGTTTTTTCTTCTTTCTATGTTTTTTTATTGGTAACTTCTCTTTTATATATATTTTGTATTGTAAAAAGCTCTGATTTTTCATTGTCTTTACATGAAGGATGAGTTGTTGGGGGAGTTGCTTAGCTGCACAAAGCCACCAAAAACCCAGCTTATCTGAACTACATTCATCCCGATGGGCCTAAGGAAGGCTACAAAGGTGGATGTCCACCCAGCCCTAAGCCTCAGGTGGTTTGGTCACTTGACCCTTGGGTTCACCACAATTTTTGGACTCATACTCTAGTACTAGCTGAACAAATGGATGGCTTGAATAGACCATAGATCATCTAGCTGGACGGCTTGGATAAAACATTACATCATGGTGACCCCTGCCCTAAAAAAAAACACTATTGAGACTGAATAAACCCAAACATCATGATGGACCCTACTATCCAGTGGGCTACCTATATAACCACACATCATGGTGGACCCAACTGTCTAATGTGCCTAGGCATTTTCAAAGGTAGGGGTTCAATCAAGGGACCCTAATTACCTACTGACGCTACTAGTAGCGAGGTGGCTATTGGGCAGTGCTATATGGGCCCAACATTATTTATGCGTTTTATCCATGCCGTTTCCATATCATTTTTGGGCACGAGCCTAAAAACCAGACAGATCCAAATCTCAAGTGGACCACACCACACGAAAATAGTGGTGATTGAATGCCCGCCATTAAAAACTTCCAAAGGCCCATTGTAATGTTTATTTTCCATCCAACCTGTTGATTAGGTCACAGAGACCTGACTACAACCAAAATTTTGTGGCCCCAAGAAGTTTTTAATGGTGGGTGTTCAATCATCATTGTCTCCTATGGTGTGGTCTATATGAGATTTGGATCGTCCTCATTTTTGGTTTTTGGCCATAAAATGATCTGAAAAAATGGATGAATGGAGTGGATAAAACACATACATCATTATGGGGCCCATAGAGCACCGTCCAGTAACTACCGACTACTGAGCAGTAAGCAATCTGCATTCTCAATCATGTTCCTAAGGACGGAGTGGATTTTCTACACACATCATGTGAAGCCAAAAAAACAACTGGTTAGTAGAACATATGCATCACGGTGATTGCCTAGGGAGGTTACAGATGGGGCTCCCCCCATGCCAGGTTCACGTGACCTAATGGGCGAGTGGGGTGGCCCAAAACATCATGGCAGGCCCCACGTGCTACAGTGGTGGGCCCCACTAGGTTTCAACGGTGGTCTTCAATCTCTAATGTTTCAAGTGGTGGGACCCACTAATCTTTGGTTCAGATGATATTTATGTTATCCCCTCCATACAGGTCACACGTGACATAGCATACAGGTTTGATGTCAAACAAATTTCAACGTGGGCCCTAAGAAGCTTTCAACGGTGGACATTCATTTACCAGTGTTTCTTACAACGAGTCCACTGTAGCTTTAGGATCAAGCTGATATGTATGTTTTCACCTCTCAGGTCTCGTATGGGTCGTACATGGGTTTGGGGGCAATCGACCACCATGGTGGGCCCCATCCCAATTTCAATAGTGTGTTAAATTCACCATTTCCTGTACCGTGGTCCACTTGGGATTAAGATCGGTTCACCAAATGATCTGGAAGATGGATGATCTATGTGGATAAAACAAATATAGTACGGTGGCGTCCTCATCGTAGGTGAAACACATACATATGGCTGGCCCTCATTAGAGGACATCCTAGATAGACACATACAACATGGTTAGGTCCACAATAGGCCCCACACATTGGGCCCTACTTAGATCTCCCATCTCAAGAAATAGGTTCCATTGGTTAGATTCCCTTTCTCAAGAAACGGGTCATTCCATTAGTCAATGGACCAAAATTAACTAAACAAACGAACGGTTGTAAAAAATTTGGCACTTCTTTTTAATATCATCCACACCTACTGAGTGGACGACCTTTATCTTTCTGCACGATGAGGTCCATGTGATAGATATTCCAAATGTTTGCCATGCTGGTACATGTGGTGGTCATGTGCTTTAGCTGACTTGTACACACGTGTGGAACTACATGCCTAATATGACATTTATATTTCAGTACTCATTTTAAAAAGTTTTTCAATAAGCTACCTCATTATCACTTTTTACCTTTCCATTATATTTCTCAATGGTCATTTTTTTGTTTTTTTTGGTTAGCTTGTTAGTACACACCCCACTAGCACTACATGCTTTAGTGTTAGCCATCCCAACTAGGGAATTGATACCAATACCTCATGGATCGTCTCTCTCCCAACTGTTTCCGTGGTCAAGCCCATCTGAATCATGGATGTGACTAATTTTTTAGCATGAGCCGAGGTGGTTAGGAGAAACATGCCAATACGGGTCCCTGGCAATTAAGTCAAAAAGTAAAATATAATAGCATAGTTTCCATATTTTTTGTAGATGACTTGTGCTATTTTTTAAGAATAGTTGTCATTCGTGAGAACTTGAAGCTAGAATTCAAGGTCGCCCCAACATATCCGGATGGAACCGGATGAGTTTTACCTTTAGTGGTTGAGATTACATAGCGTACAAGTCTCCATCTCTAATAAATGTAACCTAGATAGTAATTATTTCAAAGAGTTGTCATCTTCGTTGGGCCCCATTATAGTGTTAAATGTGAAATCTACCTCGACAATCAGTTCTACAATTTCTGCAACAAAAGAGAATTAGCGACGGTCCCGGACCGTCTCCGTTAGCTGTCACAAACGACTGATCGCATCCGTCCCTAAACCCTGAATCTGTTGCTAATAAATGGTCTAAATTTTGGTAATGGGTATATTCCGTCGCTAGATACAGCAGACGATTAGCGACAGTCTTGGTCAGTCGCAGTTAGCTGTTGCAAATATAAATGACGGTGGTCTAAAATTTGGCGATGGGTATGGTCCGTCGCTAGTCTCGTAGACGATTGGTGATGAGCTTGGTCCGTCGCACTTAGCTATCGCTAGTCTCAGGAGACGATTAGCAACGGTCATGGTCCGTCACAGTTAGCTGTCACAAAAATAAAATGGCGGATCACTAATAAAATGCGCATAACTCTCTCGATATACGTTGGATTTGGACGATTCTTAGCTTGTTGGAAAGGTAAAATAACAAGCTTTCAAATGAAAAAAGAATTGCCTAATTCGGAGACTGTTTAATATCCTAAAACGACCTTCTAAAAGTGGAGTGAGAGTAAATGGTCTAGAATTTTTTTCACATCTCGTTCCCACAAAAACCCTCATAACTCCCTCATTGGAGGTCAGATTTGGACGATTTTTAAATCATTGGAAAGGTAACTTGAGAAGCTTTAAAGTGAAAAAAGAATCGCCTGAGTCGGAGACCATTTGATATCACCAAAGTACGTTAAAAGTCTTCAATCGTCATTTTCCAATCTCGATCATTAATCTTTCAAAATCGCGTGATGCAAATAAAATGCCCATAGCTCCCTTGTTACATGTCGAATTGGGTAGATTTTAGGTTCATTGGAAATGGGAATCAATGCTCATTCAATCCCCACTAGAATCGTCACATTCTGAGACCATTTAAGCCTCTAAAAGTGGTGTGAGAGTTAATGGTCCAAAATTTTTCTGACACCCTCTATTCCCACGAAAATCCTCATAACTCCCTCATTGGAGGTCATATTTAGACGATTCTTAGCTCCTTGGAAAGGTAACTTGACAAGCTTTCAAATGAAAAAAGAATCGCTTGATTCAAAGACTATTTGATATCCCAAAAGCACGGTAAAAGTCTTCGATCGTTATTTTTCAATCTCGATCGTTAATCTTTCAAAATCGCATTATGCGAATAAAATGACCATGACTCCTTTTTCATATGTCAGATTGGGCCGATTTTAGATTCATTGGAAAGGTGAGTCAGAGTTCTTTCAATTCCCATTAGAATCGTTTCATTCTGAGACCGTTTGTGCCTCCAAAAATAGGGTGAGAGTAAATGGTCCAGATTTTTTTGGACATCCTCTATTCCCACAAAAACCCTCATAACTCCCTCATTGAAGGTTGGATTTGAACGATTCTTAGCCCGTTGGAAAGGTAACTTGACAAACTTTTAATTAAAAGAAGAATTGCTTGATTTGGAGACCGTTTGATATCCCAAAAGCATGGTAGAAGTATTCGATCGTCATTATCTAATTTTGATTGTTAATCTTTTGAAATTGTGTTACGCAAATAAAAAGCCCATAACTCCCTCGTTACATGTTGGATTGGGTTGATTTTAGGATCATTGGAAAGATGAGTAAGTGATCTTTCAATCCCCACTAGGATTGTCGCATTCTGAGACCGTTTGGGCCTCCAAAGTGGGGTGAGAGTAAATGTTTTAAAATTTTTCTGACATCCCCTATTATAACTCTCACATTAGAGGATTTGGCTGATTTTTAACTAGTTGGAAAGGTAACTTGACAAGCTTCCAAGTGAAAAAAGAATCAGCTAAGTCGGAGGCCGTTTGATATCCCAAAAGTAGGTAGAAGTCTTCGATCATCATTTTTCAATCTCAATCATTAATCTTTCGAAATCATGTGACGCGAATAAAATGCCCATAACTCCCTCTTTATATGTCGAATTGGGTCGATTTTAGTTTCATTGGAAAGGTGAGTTAGTGCTCTTTCAATCCCCACTAAAATCATCACTTTCCGAGACCATTTAGGCATCCAAAAGTGTGGTGAGAGTAAATGGTCTAGAATTTTTTCAACATCCCCTGTTCCCACGAAAACCCTCATAACTCATTAGAGGTCGGATTTGGACGATTCTTAGCTCCTTCGAAAGGTAATTGACAAGATTTTAAATGAAAAAAGAATTACTTAATTCAGATACCGTTTGATATCCCAAAAGTATGGTAGAAGTATTTGATTGTCATTTTCCAATATCGATCTTTAATCTTTCAAAATCGCGTGATGCGAATAAAATGCCCATAACTCCCTCGTTATATATCGGATTGGGTTGATTTTAGATCATTAAAAAGTTGAGTCAGTGGTCTTTCAATCCCCATAAGAATCATCGAATTTCGAGACCGTTTCGGCCTCTAAAAGTTGGGTGAGAGTGAATGGTCCAGAATTTTTCTGACATCCCATGTTCCCACAAAAACCCTCATAACTCCATCATTGAAGGTCGGATTTGGACGATTCTTAGCTCGTTAGAAAGGTAACTTGAGAAGTTTTCAAGTGAAAAAAGAATCACCTGAGTCGGAGACCGTTTGATATCCCAAAACTACGCTGGAAGTCTTCGATCATCATTTTCCAATCTCGATCGTTAATCTTTTGAAATCGCGTAACGTGAATAAAATGCCCATAACTCCCTCATTATATGTTGGATTGGGAAGATTTTAGGATCATTGGAAAGGTGAGTTAGTGATATTTCCATCCCCACCGGAATCGTCACATTCCGATACTTTTTGGCCTCCAATAGTAGGGTGAGAGTAAATGGTTCAAAAATTTTCAAACATCCCCAATTCCCATGAAAACCTCATAACTCCCTCATTGGAGGTCAGATTTAGACGATTTTTCACTCGTTGGAAAGGTAACTTGACAAGATTTCAAATGAAAAAAGAATTGCCTGATTCAGAGACCGTTTGATATCCCAAAAGCATGGTTGAAATCTTTGATCGTCATTTTCCAATCTCGATCATTAATCTTTCAAAATCTAGTGACACGAATAAAGTGCCCATAACTCCCTCGTTATATGTCGGATTGGGTTAATTTTAGGATCATTGAAAAGGTGAGTCAATGATCTTTCAATTCCCACTAAAATCGTCACATTCTGAGAACGTTTGGGCCTCTATAGGTGGGTTGAGAGTAAATGATCCAAAAATTTTCCAACACCCCACTTCCCATGAAAACCCTCATAACTCCCTCATTGGAAGTCGGATTTGGACATTTTTTATCTCGTTTGAGAGGTAACTTGACATCTCAAAAGCAAGGTAGACGTCTTCGATCATCATTTTTCAATCTCAATCGTTAATCTTTTGAAATCGCGTGATGCGAATAAAATGCTCATAACTCTCTCGTTATATGTCGAATTAGGTCAAGTTTATGTTCATTGGAATGATGACTCAGCGCTCTTTCAATCCCCACTGGAATCCTTGAATTCTAAGACCATTCGGGCATCCAAAAGTGGGGTGCGAGTAAATGGTCCAGAATTGTTCCGACATCCCCTGTTCCCACGAAAACCCTCTTAACTTCCTCATTGGAGGTTGGATTTGGACGATTCTTTTCTCGTTAGAATGGTAACATGACAAGCTTTCATATGAAAAATGAATCGCCTAATTTGGAGACTGTTTGATATCCCGAAAGTAGGGTAGAAATCTTCGATCGTCATTTTCCAATCTCGATCGTTAATCTTTCGAAATCATGTTACGAAAAAAAATGCCTATAACTCCCTCGTTATATGTCGGATTGGGTCAATTTTAGGATCATTGGAAATTTGAGTCAATGATCTTTCAATACCTACTGGAATTGTCGCATTCTGAGACTGTTTAGGCCTCCAAAAGTGGGGTGAGAGTAAGTGGTTCAGAATTTTTCCTACATCCCCAATTCCCACGAAAACCCTCATAACTCCCTCATTTAGAATTTTTCCTACATCCCCAATTCCATGAAAACCCTCATAACTCCCTCATTGGAGGTCGGATTTGGATGATTTTTACCTCATTGGAGAGGTAACTTAACAAGCTTTCAAATGAAAAAAGAATCTCCTGATTTAGATACCGTTTGATATTCCAAAAGCATGGTAGAATTCTTTGACTGTCATTTTCCAATCTTGATTGTTAATCTTTCAAAATCGGGTAACGCAAATACAATACACATAACTCCCTCGTTATATGTCGGATTGGGTCGATTTTAGGTTCATTGAAAATGTGAGTCAGTACTCTTTTTAATCCCCACTGGAATCCTCTCATTTCGAGACCATTTGGGCATCCAAAAGTGGGGTGAGAGTAAATGGTGCAGAATTTTTCCAACGTCCCATGTTCGCACGAAAGCCCTCATAACTCCCTCATTGGAGGTCAGCTTTGGACGATTGTTAGCTCGTTGGAACGGTAACTTGACAAGCTTACAAATGAAAAAAGAATCACCTGATTCGGACACCGTTTGATATCCCAAAAATCATATTGAATGGGCAATCTTAACCATCTGATTTCCCATTTCTTTTGCACTGGTGAACAATTTATTTAGCAGTCCCCACCAATTGGACAGTTAGGAAGATTTAATCATAGTGCAATTTTCAGCTCACCACCAGGAGCTGATCCAATATCTTTTTCAAGTCTGGCAAGAACTTGTACGGGGCACCATTACGAGTGGCATGATCAAGTATTGTCTCTTATTTTCATTTACTACGACTGATCGAAGATTGAAAATGCCAAAAATTAGCATTGTTAGGTAAATCTAGTATTTTCTCTTCTGAATTACCAGTAGACAAGAGATCTGTTATGGCTACTTGCAAGAGCGGGATCTTGAATCATACTCTCCCCATGTGCTGATGTGGCATTACCACTTGAGAGTCTGATTTTCTTTACAAGTTTTAATTTCGGCAGGCCTGAGCCTGGCCCATTGATGGCCCTATTCACTGCAACCTAAAGAATTTAGCTTTACGAGTAGTTAGGGTTGCTAAGAATGTTAACTTGAGTTTAGGTTCTTTACATCTTTGTCAGTGATTTGCTTCTCCATTTGGTGCAATATGCATGTTCATTGCTTACCCTCATCTTTTTCAGGTGGTTGTTTTTCTACATACAGTGACCACTACATTTGAAAAATTGGATTGATAGCCATGGATATGAAAAGTGGATTGATGGCCATACTGTTGCACTAAGGTTTTTGATGATGTGACACCAAGTCCTCACTACACCAAAATTTCTATGTAATATTACCATTAAAAGTAACTAGACCCAACACAATTTTAACCAGGTCCAAGATGGATCCAACACAAAACAGACAAGATCCAATTTTAACCAGATCCAAAAATGGCATATGCGAACTCAGCCTGATTTTAACAGGTCTGAAATTTTGGACTTGGACCTGTTAAAATTACCATGTCTATCAAGAACTTTTGCAACCACCTATTTTTTGTTACCTTAAAAGAACATATTCTTATGAGTTTAAAAAGGTTAAAATATATGTTCTCTGTTCCATGCATTACAGGCCAAGCTTGACCCAAAATGCTGGTCTGTTTGATATAGCACCTTCACTTGTCATTTAATTAACCAAGCCTGCAAAAAAAATTCTTACTTCAAGAGTTCCTACAAATAGGGAGACTGCTGGTCTTGTTAGAAGAAAAAATATTTGATGCAATTCTAACCTCTTATCAATTGACATTTTCCATTGATGTGATTATTAGAATCACTTGCTCAAGAAGATAAATGGAGGAATGATGGATGTGCTTTCTAGGAATTGGTAATAGAATGGTGTGCTTTCTAGGAATTATTAACCTTTTCCCCTTCCTCTAGTTCTGTTACATCCATGACTTGCTGTGCATTATGAAATGTCACCATTTAATATAAAGTTGATGGTGTTGCATTGGAGTTCTCTTATGCTGAGATTTGAAGTTGGTAATAGAATGAGCCTATCCTTTTAAAGTGAGAATGTCTTGCTTCTGCTTCTTCAATTTGAAGAAATTTAAGTTGGGCATGTTCCCTAATCAACCGAAACTGGTGTTATAATGCGACTGTGGACATGGATTCTGTAACCTTGATGAGAGAGAGAGAGAGACTATCATCTTCCTTCGTGAATATCATCTTCTATTCAGTATGCATTTTCTTCCTTTTCTTCTTCTTTAAGCTGTTGTCTAATGAATTCAATGCCATTATCTTCTATTCTTCTCTGTCTCTTTTTTCTTTTTACTTTTTGGTTGGAGATACTATACACACACAATGCTCGGACTGCATGGTTGGAGGGTTCAACTGTTTGGGATTTCAGTTTGTACAAGTGGGGTCATGGTTCAATGATCCAAAGCCCAAACCACTTAAACCATAGACATGATGAACGTCACCCAGGATGGCCGATGCATTAAAATTTGTCAGATTGGAAAATCGTAGCAATAGGTTTTTCAATCTTTTTTCCAGTTGAATCAAAGACATTACTGTATATTTTTTTCTTAACCATTATTTTTTTCTGAACCATAGCTCTTCTTCTCCATTCAACTGTTTCGGTTTTCATGACTTTTCCATTAAAACCCATCAATGTAACTCCCATGTAATTTCTACATTTTGGAACATTAAGGGACTGAGTATACCATTCATATATGCATTTGCTGCCCACACTTCTATATAAATTTGTCTAAAATTAGCAAAAGATAGTTTGACCAAGGAGAATCTGTAAATTCTTCACTCTTCACTTTCTCAAAGACTTTCCTTTTTCTTTTATTTTCTTTAAGGTTAATTGCATTAGTAAAACAAGGGGATTAGAGGATCTTAGATGCATTATATTTACTAAAAATGGACTGTGTGATGACGTAATCGGGAATTTTCTTACCATGCAGTGTTACTGTTTTCTGGAAAATTCCAAAGCATCAATTCCTTGGAGGATGATGACAAATTGCTCTCTGAGTCTTGGACAATCTTAGACTTCCGACGTGCTTTGGGATATCGAACGGTCTCTGAATTAGGTAATTTTGACCCCATTTGGAAGCTTGGCAAGTTACCTTTCCAATGACCTGAAATGGTCTAAATTCGACCTCTGAAGAGAGAGTTATGTGGATTACTATTAGACAAGAAGATGAAGATAACATTCTAGACCACCGACAGCGATCCAACTTACAGATGCCCAATGGTCTCGGAATATAACAATTCCAGTCAGGAATGAAAGAGCACTAAATTACAATTCAGATGATCGAAAATTGACCCAATCCGACATCAAATGGAGTTATAAGTGTCTCCGTTGGATCCCGTAATTTAGAAAGATTAACAATCCATATCGAAAAATGATGATCGAAAAGTTCTAACATGCTTTTGGGATATCGAATGGTCACTGAATTAGGAAATTTTGGTCCCATTTAGAAGCCTGACAAGTTACCATTCCAATGACCTGAAATACTCTAAATTCAACCTCGAAAGAGAGAGTCATGAGGGTTATTATTGGAAAAGGAGATGAAGGAAACATTCAGGACCGACAACTGCGATCCAACTTACGGATGCCCACATGGTCTCAGAATACCACGATTCTAGTCATGAATGAAAGAGCACTAAATTACCATTCAAATGACCAAAAATTAACCCAATCCGACATCAAATGATGGATTTATAGGCGTCTCCATTGGATCACGCAATTTGGAAAGATTAACAATCCATATTGAAAATTGATGATCGAAGAGTTCCAACGAGCTTTTGGGATATCGAACGGTCTCTGAATTAGGCTATTTTGGTCCCATTTGGAAGCTTGACAAGTTACCCTTCCAATGACTTGAAATAGTCTAAATTCGACCTCTGAAGAGTGAGTTATGAGGGTTACTATTGGACAAGAAGATAAAGGAAACATTCAGGACCAATGACTGCGATCCGACTTACGGGCGACCAAATGGTCTCAGAATCCTACGATTCTAGTCTAGAATGAAAGAGCACCAAAGTACCATTCAGATGACCAAAAATCAACCCAATCTGGCATCAAATGATGGAGTTATAGGCGTCTCCATTGGATCGAACAATTTGGAAAGATTAACAATCCATATTGAAAAATGACTGTCGAAGAGTTCCAACGTACTTTCTGGATATTGAACAGTCTCTGAATTATGCATTTCTGGTCCCATTTGGAAGCTTGACAAGTTACCATTCCAATGACCTGAAATAGTCTAAATTCGACCTCTGAAGAGAGAGTTATGAGGGTTGCAATTGGACAGGAAGATGAAGGAAACATTCAGGACCAACGTCTACGTTCCAACTTACGGGTGACCAAATGGACTCAGAATACTACGATTCTAGTTTAGAATGAAAAGCACTAAAGTACTATTCAGATGACCAAAAATTGAACCAATCAGACATCAAATGACGGAGTTATAGGCATCTCTACTGGATTGAGCAATTTAGAAAGGTTAACAATCCATATTGAAAAATGAAGATCAAAGAGTTCCAACGTGCTTTTGGGATATTGAACAGTCTCTGAATTAGGCAATTTTGGTCCCATTTGGAACCTTCAAAAGTTACCATTGCAATGACCTGAAATAGTCTAAATTCGACGTATAAAGAGAGAGTTATGAGGGTTATTATTGGAGAAGGAGATGAAGGAAACATTTAGGACTGACGACTGCGATCCAACTTGCAGATTTCCAAATGGTCTTGGAATACGATGATTCTAGTCAGGAATGAAAGAGCACTAAAGTACCATTCAGATGAAGCAAAATCGACCCAATCCGACATCACAAGATGGTCTTACAGGCGTCTCCATTGGATCACGCATTTGGAAAGATTAACAATCCATATTGAAAAATGACGATTGAAGAGTTCGAACATGCTTTTGGGATATCGAACGGTCTCAAAATTGGGCAATTTTGGTCCCATTTTCAAGCTTGACAAGTTACCTTTGAAATGACCTGAAATAGTCTAAATTCGACTTCTGAAAAGAGAGTTAGGAGGGTAACTATTGGACAAGAAGATGAAGGAAACATTTATGACCAACGACTGCAAGGCAACTTATGGGAGCCCAAATGGTCTCGAAATACGACGATTCTAGTCAGGAATTAAAGAGCACTAAAGTACCATTCAGTTGAGCAAAAATCGACCCAATCCTACATCAAATGATGGAGTTATACGCATCTCCGTTGGATCGCACAATTTGGAAAGATTAACAATCCATATAGAAAAATGACGAACGAAGAGTTCCAACGTGCTTTTCGGATATCGAACGGTCTTTGAATTAGGCAAGTTTGGTCCCATTTGGAATCTTGATAAGTTACCATTCCAATGACCTGAAATAGTCTAAATTCGACATCTGAAGAGAGTTATGAGGGTTACTATTGGACAAGAAGATGAAGGAAATATTCAGGCCCGATGACTGCGATCCCACTTACGTATGCCCAAATGGTCTCAGAATAAGACTATTCTAGTCAAGAATGAAAGAGTACTATGGTACCATTCAGATGACCAAAAATTGACCTAATCCGACATCAAAGGATGGAGTTATAGGCGTCTCCCTTGGATCGCCCAATTTGGAAATATTAACAATCCATATTGAAAAATGACGATTGAAGACTTACAATGTGCTTTTGGGATATTGAACAGTCTCTGAATTAGGCAATTTTGGCCTTATTTGGAAGCTTGACAAGTTACCTTTGCAACGACCCGAAATAGTCAAAATTTGACCTCTGAAGAGAGACTTATGAGGGTTATTATTGGATAAGATGATGAAGGAAACATTGAGGACCGACAACCGCGATCCAACTTACAGATGCCCAAATGGTCTCAGAATACAACTATTCAAGTCAGGAATGAAAGAGCATTAAAGTACCATTCAGATGAACAAAAATTGACCCAATCCGATAAGAAAGGACGGAGTTATAGGCATCTTCGTTGGATCGCGCAATTTGGAAAGATTAACAATCCATATTGAAAAAGTACGATCGAAGATTTCCAACATGCTTTTGGGATATCGAACGGTCTCTGAATTAGGTAATTTTGCCCCCATTTGGAAGCTTAACAAGTTATCATTCCAATCACCTTAAATAGTCTAAATTCGACCTCTGAAGAGAGAGTTGTGAGGGTTACTATTGGACAAGAAGATGAAGGAAACATTCAGGACCGACGACCGCGATCCAACTTACAGATGCCTAAATGGTCTCGGAATGCGACGATTCCAATTAGGAATGAAAGAGCACTAAATTACCATTCAGATGACCAAACATCGATACAATCTGACATCAAATGATGAAGTTATAGGCGTCTCTGTTGGATCACGCAATTTGGGAAGATAAACAATCCATATTGAAAAATGACGATCGAGAAGTTCCAACGTGCATTAGGGATAAGAACGGTCTCTGAATTAGGCAATTTTTGTCCTATTTGAAAGCTTGAAAAGTTACCATTCCAATGACCTTAAATAGTCTGATTTCAACCTATAAAGAGAGTTATGAGGGTTATTATTGGACAACGAGATGAAGGAAACATTCAGGACCAACAACTGCGATCCCACTTACAGATGCCCAAATGGTCTCAGAATATGACGATTCGAGTCAGGAATGAAAGAGCACTAAAGTACCATTCAGATGACCAAAAATCAACCCAATCCAACAACAAAAGATGGAGTATAGGCGTCTCCGTTGGATTGCTTAATTTGGAACGATTAACAATCCATATTGGAAAATGAAGATCGAAGAGTTCCAACGTGCTTTTGGGATATCGAACTGTCTATGAGTTAGGCAATTTTGGTCCCATTTTAAAGCTTGACAAGTTACCATTCAAATGACCTGAAATAGTCTAAATTCGACCTCTGAAGAGAGAGTTATGAGGGTTACTATTAGACAAGAAGATGAAGGAAACATTCAGGAGCAACGACTGCGATCCAACTTATGGGTTCCCAAATGGTCTCGGAATACGACGATTCCAGTCAGGAATTAAAGAGAACTAAAGTACCATTCAGATGACCAAAAATTGACCCAATCCGACCTCAAATGATGGAGTTATACGCGTCTCTGTTTGATCGCATAATTTGGAAAGATTAACATCCATATTGAAAAATGACGAACAAAGAGTTCCAACATGCTTTTGGGATATCGAACGATCTCTGAATTAGGCAATTTTGGTCCCATTTGAAAGCTTGACAAGTTACCATTCCAATGAGCTGAAATAATCTAAATTCGACCTCTAAAGAGAGAGTTATTTGGGTTATTATTGGACAAGGAGATGAAGGACACATTCAGGACCGACGACTGCGATCCCACATACAGATGCCCACATGATTTCAGAATACGACAATTCCAGTCAGAAATGAAAGAGCACTAAAGTACCATTCAAATGACCAAAAATCAACCCAATCAGACTTCAAATGATGGATTTATAGGCGTCTCCGTTGGATCGTGCAATTTGGAAAGATTAACAATCCATATTGAAAAATGACGATCAAAGAGTTCCAACATGCTTTTGGGATATTGAACGGTCTCTGAATTAGGCAATTTTGGTCCCATTTGGAAGCTTAACAAGTTACCATTCCAATGACCTGAAATAGTTTAAATTCGACCTCTGAAGAGAGAGTCATGAGAGTTACTATTGGACAAGTAGATGAAGGAAACATTCAGGACCGACGACTGCGTTCCAACTTCCACTACCCAAATGGTCTCGGAATACGACGATTTTAGTCAGGAATTAAAGAACACTAAAGTACAATTCAGATGATCAAAACTTGACCCAATCCGACATTAAAGGATGGAGTTATTGGTGTCTCCGTTGGATCGCGCAATTTAGAAAGATTAACAATTCATATTGAAAAATGACAATCGAAGATTTCCAACATGCTTTTGGGATATCGAACGGTCTCTGAATTAGGCTATTTTGGTCCCATTTGGAAGCTTGACAAGTTACCATTCCAATGACTTGAAATAGTCTAAATTCGACCTCTGAAGAGAAAGTTCTGAGGGTTACTATTGGACAAGAAGATGAAGGAAACATTCAGGACCAATGACTGCGATCCAACTTACGGGTGACCAAATGGTCTCAGTATACGAAGATTCTAGTCTGAAATAAAAAAGCATTAAAATACCATTCAGATGACCAAAAATTGACCCAATTCGACATCAAATGATTGAGTTATAGGCGTCTCCGTTGGATCGAGCAATTTGGAAAGATTAACAATCCATATTGAAAAATGACTGTCGAAGAATTCCAACATGCTATTTGGTTTCCAACAGTCTCTAAATTATGCAATTCTAGTCCCATTTGGAAGCTTGACAAGTTACCATTCTAATGACCTGAAATAGTCTAAATTCGACCTCTGAAGAGAGAGAGTTATGAGGGTTACTATTGGACAGGAAGATGAAGGAAACATTCACGACCAACGACTGCGATCCAACTTTCAAATGTCCAAATGGTCTCGGAATACGACAATTCTAGACTGGAATGAAAGAGCACTAAAGTACCATTCAAATGACCAAAAATTGACCCAATCCGACATCAAAGGATGTAGTTATAGGCGTCTCCATTGGATATTGCAATTTGGAAATATTAACAATCCATATTGAAAAATGACGATTGAAGAGTTCCAATGTGGTTTTAGGATATCGAAGGTCTCTGAATTAAGCAATTTTGGTCCCATTTGGAAGCTTGACAAGTTACCATTCTAGTGACCTGAAATTGTCTAAATTTGACCTCTGAAGTGAGAGTTATGAGGGTTACTGTTGGACAAGAAGATGAAGGAAACATTCAGGACCGACGATTGCGATCCAATTAAGGGTGCCCAAATGGTATTAGAATACAACGATTCCTGTCTGGAATGTGTTAAGGCATAAAAAATAGTGATGAAGAAAGAATTGAAGCAAGAGAAGATTGAGAGATTGAAAGAAAGTTGGAAAAGAAGAAGAATGAAGTAGCTTAAGGGGGTTTGCGCATGTCCATGCAAACGATGTCCGTTGCGCACGACCGCGCAAGTTCGCACAATGAAATTCAGAACTAGTTCTTTGAGTAAAGGTGTAAGGCATCAAAAGGTGGGTCCCATGGCACCAAAATTGAGGTCCCACATGCGCGAAGGGCCTTTAAATACCCCCTCCCTTCCATTTGGGGGGATTGAAGATTTTGGAGAGGAAGCAGAGTGAGAAGGAAGATTGAAGGTAGGAGAGGAAGTCCCGGTTGTTTTCGCGGGTCCGCGCAACAGGTATCGATTACGCTGGTCCGCGCAACCAGACTGCCTTGTAGTCTGTGAAGCTAAAGAGCCGAAATGCTTCCGAAATGGCTAATCTTTAGATTTGCTCTATTTGAAAGCTTCGAGAGCCAGAAGCCAGTAGAAGAGATATTCAAGTCATATTCCTCTTAAGGAGACGATCAAATCAAGAGTCGAAATACTACTGGATCTGATATCTGACTTGAATATTTGAACTTATTCAATTTGTACATTCTAAATAATCTATCTTAGAATCAAGGGATGTTTGAGGATGTAAACGAACTGAGTACTAATAGAATGTGATGATTGTCTTCTACTCTCTCTCTCCGTTGCACTTAAATAAGATAGTATCCCAAATTGAATGCTTTTGTTTCTTATTCGAAACAAATTGGCGACTCAGCTGGGGAGAACACTTCCTGTATCGTGTTTAAAGATATTAACAAATGATTGGCATCAGCCTTTCATCGATTATCTCAAATATAACATCCTGCCAGAGGAGCCAGCACAGAAATAGCAAGTCAAGCAACGATCAAGCATATTCATTGTATGCAGCGAAGTATCTTATAATGGAATGCTGTTGCATTGCTTAGACAAACGAGAAGCAAGTTAGACATTGCGAGAAGCGCACTCGGGAGAATGTGGGGCAAATCAAGCTGGTAGAAATTTATTACATAGAATACATCGAATGGGATATTATTGGTCTTCCATGTTCAAGGATACGATAGATTATGCGAAGCGGTATCATGAGTGCCAAATTCATGGAGATGTTATACATGTTCCTCTAGAACACCTACATTAGTCAGTAGCCTCTTGGCCCTTTTCAACTTGGGGACTTGACGTTATTGGTCCTATAAATCCGCCTTCATCCAAAGGAAAACAGTATATCTTAGCAGCAACAGATTATTTCTCCAAGTGGATAGAAGCAGTTGCTTTACGCAATGTCAAAGAGAAAGATGTGGTTAATTTCATCTGGCATGCGATAATATACCGCTATGGTATTCCAAAGAAAATTATTACAGATAATGACACTCCCTTCAAAAACAGAGGCATGAAAAACTGTGTTAGAATTCCGTATTCATCATTCGTTTTCAACACCTTACTATTCGCCAGCTAATGGATTAGCAGAAGCATTCAATAAAATGATAGTCAAAATACTGAAGAAAATGGTAACTGGAAATAAGCGTGACTGGGATGAAAGATTACAAGAAGCATTGTGGGCATACAGAACCACTCACTGGACAGCAACAAAAGCAACACCGTATTCACAGGTATATGGTGTAGAAGCGGTGATCCCGATTGAAATACAAATAGCATCACTCAAAGTGGCAGTACATCAGTCTATAACAGATGATGAGAATGTAAAAATAAGGCTAAAAAAATTGGATTTACTTTATGAGAAACGTCTAGCAGCCCAACAACGATTACAATCGTATCAGGCAAGGATATCAACCACCTTTGATAAACTTGTTAAGTATCGCTCTTTCAAAAATGGGGATATGCTGCAGATGTTGAAAAGACCTATAGTGGTCACCCGACGGACATGGGGCAAATTTGAGCCTAAATGAAATAACACTAAAGTACCATGACCAAAAATCGACCCAATCCGACATCAAAAGATGGAGTGATATATGTCTCTGTTGGATCGCGCAATTTGGAAAGATTAACAATCCATATTGAAAAATGACGATCGAAGAGTTCCAACATGCTTTTGGGATATCGAACGGTCTTTGAATTAGTCAATTTTGGTCCCATTTCGAAGCTTCACAAGTTATCATTCCAATGACATGAAATAGTCTAAATTCGACCTCTGGAGAGAGAGATATGAGGGTTACTATTGGACAAGAAGATGAAGGAAACATTCAGGACCGACGACTGCGATCCAACTTACAGGTGGCCAAACAGTCTCAGAATGTGATGATTCTAGTCATAAATTAAAGAGCACTAAAGTACCATTCAGATGACCAAAACTTGACCCAATCCAACATCATAGGATGGAGTTATAGTCGTCTTCGTGGGATTGCACAATATGGAAAGACTAACAATCCATATTGAAAAATGACGATCTAAGAGTTCCAACGTGGTTTTGTGATATCGAACGGTCTCTGAATTAGGCAATTTTGGTCCCATTTGGAAGCTTGACAAGTTACCATTCCAATGACCTGAAATAGTCTAAATTCGACCTCTGAAGAGAGAGTTATGAGGGTTACTATTGGACAAGAAGATGAAGGAAACATTCAGGACCAACAACTGCGATGCAACTTATGGGTGGCCAAATGGTATCAAAATACGACGATTTCAGTCTAGAATGAAAGAGCACTAAAGTACCATTCTGATGACAAAAAATTGACCCAATCTGACCTCAAATGATGGAGTTATAGGTGTCGCCATTGGATCGCGCAATTTAGAAAGATTAACAATCCATATTGAAAAATGATGATCGAAGAGTTCTAACGTGCTTTTGGGATATCGAACGGTCTCTAAATTAGGCAATTCTGGTCTCATTTGGAAGCTTGACAAGTTACCAGTCCAATGACCTGAAATAGTCTATATTCGACCTTTGAAGAGAGAGTTCTGAGGGGAGCTATTAGATAAGAAGATGAAGGAAACATCAGGACCGACGACTGCGATCCAACTTACGTGTGCCCAAATGGTCTTGGAATACGACGATTCTAGTTAGGAGTGAAAGAACAATAAAGTACCATTCAAATGTCCAAAAATCAAGCCAATCTGACATTAAAGGATGGAGTTATAAGCGTCTCCCTTGGATCGCCCAATTTGGATAGATTTACAATCCATATTAAAAAATGACGATCGAAGACTTCCAACATGCTCTTGGGATATTAAACGGTCTCTGAGTTAGGCAATTTTGGCCTAATTTGGAAGCTTGACAAGTTGCCTATCCAATGACCTGAAATAGTCTAAATTCGACCTTTGAAGAGAGAGTTATGAGGTTTATTATTGGATAAGAAGAAGAAGGAAGCATTCAGGACTGACGACCGTCATCCTACTCACAGATGCCCAAATGGTCTCAGAATATGATGATTCAAGTCAGGAATGAAAGAGCACTAAAGTACCATTTAGATGACCAAAAATTGACCCAATCCGACGTCAAATGATGGAGTTATAGGCGTCTCCGTTGGATCGCACAATTTGGAAAGATTAACAATCCATATTGAAAAATGACGATCGAAGACTTCCAACATGCTTTTCGGATATCGAATGGTCTCTGAATTAGGCAATGCTGGTCCAATTTGGAAGCTTAACAAGTTACCATTGCAATGAGCTGAAGTATTCTAAATTTGACCTCTAAAGAGAGTAATAGGGTTATTATTGGACAAGAAGAAGAAGGAAACATTCAGGACTGACGATAGTGATCCAACTAACAGATGCCCAATTGGTCTCGGAATATGACGATTCTAGTCAGGAATCAAAGAGCACTAAATTACCATTCAAATGACCAAAAATCGACCCAATACGACATCAAATGATGAAGTTATAGGCGTCTCTATTGGATCGGGCAATTTGAAAAGATTAATAATACATATTGAAAAATGATGATCGAAGAGTTCCAACGTGGTTTTGGGATATCCAACAGTCTCTAAATTAGGCAATTTTGGTCCCATTTGGAAGCCTGACGAGTTACCCTTCCAATGACCTGAAATAGTCTAAATTCGACCACTGAAGAGAGAGTTATGAGGGTTACTGTTGGACATGGAGATGAAGGAAACATTTAGGATCGACGACAGGGATCTCACTTACGGATGCCCAAATGGTCTCGGAATATGGCGATTCCAGTTAGGAATGAAAGAGCACTAAAGTTCAATTCAGATGAGCAAAAATCTACCCAATCCGACATCAAAGGATGGAGTTATAGGCGTCTCTGTTGGATCACACAATTTGGAAAGATTAACAATCCATAATGAAAAATGACGATTGAAGAGTTCCAACGTGCTTTTGGGATATCGAACGGTCTCTGAATTAGGCAATTTTGGTCCCATTTGGAAGCTTCACAACTTACCATTCCAATGACCTGAAATAGTTTAAATTCGACCTCTGAAGAGAGAGTTATGAGGGTTACTATTGGACAAGAAGATGAAGGAAACATTCAGGACTGACGACTAGGATCCAACTTACGGGTGACCAAATAGTCTCGGAATGCGTTGATTCTAGTCAAGAATTAAAGAACACTATATACCATTTAGATGACCAAAAATTGACCCAATCCGACCTCAAAGGATGGAGTTAGAGGCGTCTCCATTGGGGCGTAATTTGGAAAGATTAACAATCCATATTGAAAAATGACGATCGAAGAGTTCCAAAGTGGTTTTGCGAAATCGAACGGTCTCTGAATTAGGCAATTTTGGTCCCATTTGGAAGCTTGACAAGTAACCATTCCAATGACTTGAAATAGTCTAAATTCGACCTCTAAAGAGAGAGTTATGAGGGTTACTATTGGACAAGGAGATGAAGGAAACATTCGGGACCGACGACTGCGATCCCACTTATGGTTGCCCAAATGGTCTCAGAATACGACGATTCCAGTCAAGAATGAAAGAGCACTAAAGTTCCATTAAGATAACCAAAAATTGACCTAATTCGACATCAAAGGATGGAGTTATAGGCGTCTCCATTGGATCGCACAATTTGGAAAGATTAACAATCCATATTAAAAAATGATGATCGAAGACTTCCATCATGCTTTTGGGATATCGAACGGTCTCTAAATTATACAATTTTGGTCCCATTTGCAAGCTTGACAAGTAACCTATCTAATGACCTGAAATAGCCTAAATTCAACCTCTGAAGAGAGAGTAATAGGGTTACTATTGGACAAGGAGATGAAGGAAACATTCAGGACTGACGACAGCGTGCCAACTTATAGATGCCCAATTGGTCTCGGAATACGATGATTCTAGTCATGAATGAAAGAGCGCTAAATTATCATTCAGATGACCAGAAATCAACCCAATCTAACATCAGATGATGGAGTTATAGGCGTCAATGTTGGATCGCACAATTTAGAAAGATTGACAATCCATATTGAAAAATGATGATCGAAGAGTTCCAACATGCTTTTAGGATATCGAGTGGTCTCTCAATTAGGCAATTTTGGTCCCATTTGGAAGCTTGACAAGTTACCATTCCAATGACTTGAAATAGTCTACATTCGACCTCTGAAGAGAGAGTTATGAGGGTTACTATTGGATAAGAAGATGAAGGAAACATTCAGGACCGATGACTGCGATCTAACTTACGGGTGCCCAAATGTTCTCAGAATACGATGATTCCAGTCTGAAATGAAATAGCACTAATGTACCATTCAGTTAACCAGAAATTAAGCTAATCTGACATCAAAGGATGGAGTTATAGGCATCTCCGTTGGATCGCGCAATTTAGAAAGATTAACAATCCATATTGAAAAATGACGATCGAAGACTTCTAACGTGCTTTTGGGATATCGAACGGTCTCTGAATTAGGCAATTTTGGTCCCATTTGGAAGCTTGACGAGTTACCATTCCAATGACCTGAAATAGTCTAAATTCGACCTCCGAAGAGAGAGTTATGAGGGTTACTATTAGACAAGAAGAAGAAGGAAACAGTCAGGACCGACGACTGCAATCCAACTTTCGGCTGCTCAAATGGTCTCGGAATATGATGATTTCACTCAGGAATTAAAGAGTACTAAAGTACCATTCAGATGACCAAAAATTCACCTAATATAACACCAAAGGATGGAGTAATTGGCGTCTCCATTGGATCGCGCAATTTGGAAAGATTAACAATTCATAATGAAAAATGACGATCGCAGAGTTCCAACGTGCTTTTGGAATATCGAACGGTCTTTGAATTAGGTAATTTTGGTTCCATTCGGAAGCTTGACAAGTTACCATTCAAATGACCCGAAATAGTCTAAATTCGACATCTGAAGAGAGAGTTATGAGGGTTACTACTGCACAAGAAGATGAAGGAAACATTCAGGACCGACAATGGCGATCCAACTTACGGGTGCCCAAATGGTATCAGAATACGATGATTCCAATCAGGAATTAAAGAGCACTAAATTAATATTTAGATGATCAAAAATTGACCTAATCTGAGATCAAAGGATGAAGTTATAGGTGTCTCCGTTGGATCACGTAATTTGGAAAGATTCACAATCCATATTGAAAAATGACGAACTAAGAGTTCCAAAGTGCTTTTGGGATATCGAACGGTCTCTGAATTAGGCAATTTTGGTCCCATTTGAAAACTTGACAAGTTACCTTACTAATGACCTAAAATTGTTTAAATTCGACCTCTGAAGAGAGAGTTCTGAGGGTTAATATTGGACAAGACGATGAAGGAAACATTCAGGACCGACGACTGCTATCCAACTTACGGGTGCCCAAATGGTATCAGAATATGATGATTCTAGTCAGGAATGAGAGAGCACTAAAGTACCATTCAGATGGCCAAAAATTGACCCAATCTGACATCAAAGGATTGAATTATAGGTGTCACCGTTGGATCACGCAGTTTGGAAAGATTAAAAAATCCATATTGAAAAAGTACGATCAAAGACCTCCAACATGCTTTTGGGTTATCGAACGGTCTCTGAATTAGGAAATTTTGGCCCCATTTGGAAGCTTGAAAGTTACCTTTCCAATGACCTGAAATAGTCTAAATTCAACCTCTGAAGAGAGAGTAATATGGTTACTATTGGACAAGAAGAAGAAGGAAATATTTAGGATCGACGATAGTGATCCAACTTACAGATGCCCAAATGGTCTCGGAATACGACGATTCCAGTCAGGAATCAAAGAGCACTAAATTACCATTCAGATGACCAAAAATCGACCCAATCCGACATCAAATGATGGATTTATAGGCGTCAACGTTGGATTGTGCAATTTAGAAAGATTAACAATCCACATTGAAAAATGACGATCGAAGACTTACAATGTGCTTTTGGGATATCGAACGGTCTCTGAATAAGGCAATTCTGGTCCCATTTGGAAGCTTGACAAGTTACCATTCCAATGAATTGAAACAGTCTGAATTTGACCTTTGAAGAGTGAGTTATGAGGGTTACTATTGGACAAGAAGATGAAAGAAACATTCAGGACGGACAACTGCGATCCAACTTACGGATGCCCAAATGGTCTCAGAATATGATGATTGAAGTCAGGAATGAAAGAGCACTAAAGTATCATTCAGATATCCAAAAATCGACCCAATCCGACATCAAATGAGGGAGTTATAGGCGTCTCTTTTGGATTGTACAATTTAGAAAGATTAATAATCCATATTGAAAAATGACGATCGAAGAGTTCCAACGTGCTTTTGGGATATCGAACGGTCTCTGAATTAGGCAATTTTGGTCCCATTTGGAAGCTTGACAAGTTACTATTCTAATGACTTGAAATAGTCAAAATTCGACCTATGAAGAGAGAGTTATGTTTGTTACTATTGGACAAGAAGATGAAGGAAACATTCAGGATTGACGACTGCGATCCAACTTACGGGTTCCCAAATGCTCTCAGAATACGACGATTCCAATCTGAAATGAAAGAAAATTAATGTACCATTTAGATGACCAGAAATCGACCCAATCCGACATCAAAGGATGGATTTATAGGTGACTCCGTTAGATCATGGAATTTGAAAAGATTAACAATCCATATTGAAAAATGACAGTCGAAGACATCCAACATCCTTTTAGGATATCGAACGGTGTCTGAATTAGGTAATTTTGGCCCCATTTAGAAGCTTGACAAGTTATCGTTCCAATGACCTGATATATTCTAAATTAGACCTCTGAAGTGAGAGTAATTGGGTTACTATTGGACAAGAAGATGAAGGAAACATTCTGGACCGATGACGGCGATCCAACTTACAGATGCCCAAATGGTCTCGGAATACGACGATTCCAGTCAGGAATGAAAGAGCACTAAATTACCATTTAGATGACCAAAAATTGACCCAATCTGACATCAAATGATGGAGTTATAGGCGTCATCATTGGATCACATAATTTGAAAAGATTAACAATCCACATTGAAAAATGACAATCGAAGAGTTCCAATGTGCTTTTGGGATATCGAACGGTCTCTAAATTAGGCAATTTTGGTCTCATTTGGAAGCTTGACAAGTTACCCTTCCAATAACCTGAAATAGTCAAAATTCAACCTTTAAAGAGAGAGTTATGATGGTTAATATTGGACAAGGAGATGAAGGAAACATTCAGGACCGACGACTGCGATCCAATTTACGGGTGCCCAAATGGTATCAGAATACGATGATTCTATTCTGGAATGAAAGAGCACTAAAGTATCATTCAGATGACCAAAAATTGACCCAATCCAACATCATATGACAGAGTTATAGGCGTCGACATTGGATCACGCAATTTGGAAAGATTAACAAGCCATATTGAAAAATGACGATCGAAGACTTCCAAATTGCTTTTGGGATATCGAACGGTCTCTGAATTAGGCAATTCTGGTCCAATTTGGAAGCTTGACAAGTTACCATTCCAATGACCTTAAATAGTCTGAATTTGACTTATGAAGAGAGAGTTATGCGGGTTACTATTTGACAAGAAGATGAAAAAACATTCAGGACGGACGACTGCGAACCAACTTACGAATGCCCAAATGGTCTCGGAATATGACGATGCAAGTCAGGAATGAAAGAGCACTAAAGTACCATTCAGATGTTCAAAAATCAACCTAATCCAACATCAAATGATGGAGTTATAGGCGTCTCCGTTGGATCACGTCATTTGGAAAGATTAACCATCCATATTGAAAAATGATGATCGATGAGTTCAAACGTGCTTTTGAGATATCGAACGGTCTCTGAATTTGGTAATTTTGGCCCATTAGGAAGCTTAACAAGCTACCATTCCAATGACTTGAAATAGTCTACATTTGATCTCTAAAAAGAGAGTTATGACGGTTACTATTGGACAAGAAGATGAAGGAAACATTCAGGACTGACGACTGTGATCCAACTTACAGGTGCCCAAATGGTCTCAGAATATGATAATTCTAGTCTGATATGAAAGAGCACTAAAGTACCATTCAGATGACCAGAAATTGACCCAATCTGACATCAAAGGATGGAGTTATAGGCGTCTCCATTGTATCGTGCAACTTGGAGAGATTAACAATCCATATTGAAAAATGATGATCGAAAACTTCCAACGTGCTTTTGGGATATCGAATGGTCTCTGAATTAGGCAATTTTGGCCCCATTTGGAAGCTTGACAAGTTACCTTTCCAATGACCTAAAATTGTCTAAATTCGACCTCCGAAGATAGAGTTATGAGGGTTACTATTGGACAAGTAGATGTAGGAAACATTCAGGACCAACAACTGCGATCCAACTTACGGGTACCCAAATGGTATCAGAATACGATGCTTTTAGTCAGGAAAGAAAGAGTACTATGGTACCATTCAGATGACCAAAATTGACCCAATCCAACATCAAATGATGGAGTTATAGGTGTCACCGTTGGATCGTGCAATTTGGAAAGATTAACAATCCATATTGAAAAATGACGATCGAAGACTTCCAACGTGCTTTTGGGATATCGAACGGTCTCTGAATTCGGCAATTCTAGTTCCATTTGGAAGCATGACCAGTTACCATTCTAATACCTAAAATAGTCTAAAGTCGACTACTGAAGAGAGAGTTATGAGGGTTACTATTGGATAAGAAGATGAAGGAAACACAAAGTACTGACGACCGCGATCCAACTTACAGATGCCCAAATGGTCTCGGAATACTACGATTCGAGTCAGGAATGAAAGAGCACTAAATTACCATTCAGATGACCAAAAATCGACACAATCCGACATCAAATGATGGAATTATAGGTGTCTCCGTTGGATCGCGCAATTTGGAAAGATTAACAATCTATATTGAAAAATGATGATCGAAGACTTCCAACGTGCTTTTGGAATATCGAATGGTCTTTGAATTAGGCAATTTTGGTCCCATTTGGAAGCTTGACAAGTTACCATTCCAATGACAGAAAATAGTCTAAATTCGACCTCTGAAGAGAGAGTCATGAGGGTTACTATTGGACAAGAAGATGAAGGAAACATTCAGGACCAACAACTGAGATCCAACTTACGGGTGCCCAAATGGTCTCAGAATATGACGATTCCAGTCTGGAATGAAAGAGCACTAAAGTACCATTCAGATGACCAAAAATTGACCCAATCAGACATCAAATGATTGAGTTATAGGCGTCTCCATTGGACCACGTAATTTGGAAAGATTAACAATCCATATTGAAAAATGACAATCGAAGAGTTCGAACATGCTTTTGGGATATCGAACGGTCTCTGCATTAGGCAATTCTGGTCCCACTTGGAAGCTTGACAAGTTACCATTCTAATGACCTAAAATAGTCCAAATTCGACCTCTGAAGAGAGAGTTATGAGGGTTACTATTGCACAAGGAGATGAAGGAAACATTCAGGACTGACGACTGAGATCCAACTTACGAATGCCCAGATGGTCTCAGAATACGACGATACCAGTCAAGAATGAAAGAGCACTAAAGTACCATTCAGATGACGATAAATCGACCCAATCCGACATCAAATGATGGAGTTATAGGCGTCTCCATTGGATCGCGCAATTTGGAAAGATTAACAATCCATATTGAAAAATGACGACCGAAGAGTTCGAATGTGCTTTTGGGTTATTGAACGATCTCTTAATTAGGCAAATTTGGTCCCATTTGGAAGCTTGACAAGTTACCATTCCAATGAATTGAAATTGTCTACATTCAACCTTTGAAGAGAGAGTTATGAGGGTTACTATGGGACAAGAAGGTGAAGGAAACATTAAGGTCTGACGACTGCGATCTAACTTACGGGTGCCCTAATGGTCCAGAATACGATGATTCCTGTCTGAATTGAAAGAGCACGAAAGTACCATTCAGATGACCAGAAATCGACCCAATCTGACATCAAAGGTTGGAGTTATAGGCATCTCCATTAGATCGTGCAATTTGGAAAGGTTAACAGTCCATATTGAAAAATGACGATCGAAGAGTTCTAACGTGCTTTTGGGATATCGAATGGTCTTTGAATTAGGCAATTTTGGTCCCATTTGGAAGCTTGACAAGTTACCATTCCAATGACCTGAAATAGTCAAAATTCGACCTCTGAAGAGAGAGTTATGAGGGTTACTTTTGGACAAGAAGATGAAGGAAACATTCAGGACCAACGACTGCGATCCAACTTATGGGTGCCCAAATGGTCTCAGAATACGACTATTCTAGTCTAGAATGAAAGAGCATTAAAGTACCATTCAGATGACCAAAAATCAACCCAATCTGACATCAAATGATGGAGTTATAGGTGTCTCCATTGGATCGCGCAATTTGGAAAGATTAACAATCCATATTGAAAAATGACGATCGAAGAGTTCCAATGTGCTTTTGGGATATCGAACGGTCTATGAATTAGGCAATTATGGTCCCATTTGGAAGCTTGACAATTTACCCCTCCAATGACCTGAAATAGTCTAAATTCGACCTCTGAAGAGAGAGTTATGAGGGTTACTATTGGACAAGGAGTTGAAGGAAACATTTAGGACTGACGACTGTGATCCTACTTACGAATGCCCAAATGGTCTTTGAATACAATGATTCCAGTCAGGAGTGAAAGAGCACAAAAGTACCATTCATATGACTGAAAATCATCCCAATCCGACATCAAAGGTTAGAGTTATAGGCGTCTTCATTGGTTTGCGCAATTTAGAAAGATTAACAATCCACATTAAAAAATGACGATCAAAGAGTTCCAACGTGCTTTTGGGATATCAAACGGTCTCTGAATTAGGCAATTTTGGTCCCATTTGGAAGCTTGACAAGTTACCATTCCAATGACCTAAAATAGTCTAAATTCGACCTCTGAAGAGAGAGTTATGAGGGTTATTATTGGACAAGAAGATGAAGGAAACATTCTGGAATGACTACAGCGATCCCACTTACAGATGCCCAAATGGTCTCAGAATACGACTATTCTAGTCTAGAATGAAAGAGTACTAAAGTACCATTCAGATGGCCAAAAATTGACCTAATCCGACATCATATGATGGAATTATAGGCGTCGCCGTTGGGTGCGCAATTTGGAAAGATTAACAATCCATATTGAAAAATGATGATGGAAGACTTCCAACGTGCATTTGGGATATCGAACAGTCTCTGAATTAGGCAATTCTAGTCCAATTTGGAAGCTTGACTAGTTACCATTCCTATGACCTGAAATAGTCTAAATTTGACCTCTGAAGAGAGAGTTATGAGGGTTACTATTGGACAAGAAGATGAAGGAAACATTCAGGAATGACAACAGCGATCCAACTTACAAATGCCCAAATGGTCTCGGAATACAATGATTCTAGTCTGGAATGAAAGAGCCCTCAATAACTATCCAGATAACCAAAAATCATCCCGATCCAACATCAATTGATGGAGTCATAGGCGTCATCGTTGGATCGTGCAATTTGGAAAGATTAAAAATCCATATTGAAAAATGACGATCGAAGAGTTCCAACGTGCTGTTGGGATATCGAATGGCCTCTGAATTAGGCAATTTTGGTCCCATTTGGAAGCTTGACAAGTTACCATTCCAATGACCTGAAATAGTCTAAATTCGACCTCTAAAGAGAGAGTTATGAGGGTTAATATTGGACAAGAAGATGAAGGAAACATTCAGGACCGACGACTACTATCCAACTTATGGGTGCTCAAATGGTCTCAGAATACGACAATTCCAGTCTGGAATGAAAGAGCACTAAAGTACCATTCAGATGGCCAAAAATTGACCCAATCCGACATCATATGATGGAATTATAGGCGTCGCCATTGGGTGCACAATTTGGAAAGATTAACAATCCATATTAAAAAATGACGATGGAAGATTTCCAACGTGCTTTTGGGATATCGAACGGTCTCTGAATTAGGCAATTCTGGTCCAATTTGGAAGCTTGACAAGTTACCATTCCAATGACCTGAAATAGTCTAAATTCGACCTCTGAAGAGAGAGTTATGAGGGTTACTATTGGACAAGAAGATGAAGGAAACATTCAGGATCGACGACTGCGATCCAACTTACCGATGCCCAAATGGTCTCGGAATATGACGATTCCAGACAGGAATGAAAGAGCACTAAAGTACCATTCAGGTAACCAAAAATCAACCCAAGCCGACATCAAAGGATGGAGCTATAGGCGTCTCCATTGGATCGCGCAATTTGGGAAGATTAACAATCCATATTGAAAAATGACGATCGAAGAGTTCCAACGTGCTTTTGTCATATCGAACGGTCTCTGAATTAGGCAATTCTGGTCCCATTTGGAAGCTTGACAAGTTACCATTCCAATGACCTGAAAAAGTCTAAATTCGACCTCTGAAGAGAGAGTTATGAGGGTTACTATTGTACAAGAAGATGAAGGAAACATTCAGGACTGACGGCTGCGATCCAACTTACGGGTGCCCAAATGGTCTAGGAATATAACGATTCCAGACAGGAATGAAAGAGCACTAAAGTACCATTCAGATGACCCAATCCGACAACAAAGGATGGAGTTGTAGGCGTCTTCGTTGGATCACGCAATTTGGAAAGATTAACAATCCATACTGAAAAATGACGATCGAAGAGTTCCAACGTGGTTTTGGGATATCGAACGGTCTCTGAATTAGGCAATTTTGGTCCCATTTGGAAGCTTGACAAGTTACCATTCCAATGACCTGAAATAGTCTAAATTCGACCTCTGAAGAGAGAGTTATGAGGGTTACTATTTGACAAGAAGATGAAAGAAACATTCAGGACGGACGACTGCGATCCAACATATGGACGCCCAAATGGTTTCAGAATACGACAATTCAAGTGAGGAATGAAAGAGCACTAAAGTAGCATTCAGATGACATAAAATTGACCCAATTCGACATCAAATGATGGAGTTATAGGCGTCTCCATTGGATCGCGCAATTTGGAAAGATTAACACTCCATATTGAAAAATGACGATCGAAGAGTTCCAACGTGCTTTTGGGTTATCGAACGGTCTCTGAATTAGGCAATTTTGGTCCCATTTGGAAGCTTGACAAGTTAACATTCCAATGACTTGAAATTGTCTACATTCGACCTCTGAAGAGAGAGTTATGAGGGTTACTATTGGACAGGAAGATGAAGGAAACATTAAGGATCGACAACTGCGATCTAACTTACGGGTGCCCAAATGGTCCAGAATACGATGATTCTAGTCTGAAATGAAGGAGCACGAAAGTACCATTCAGATGACCAGAAATTGACCCAATTTGACATCAAAGGTTGGAGTTATAGGCATCTCCGTTGGATCGTGCAATTTGGAAAGATTAATAATCCATATTGAAAAATGATGATCGAAGAGTTCCAACGTGCTTTTAGGATATCGAACGGTCTCTGAATTAGGCAATTTTGGTCCCATTTGGAAACTTGACAAGTTACCCTACTAATGACCCGAAATTGTCTAAATTCGACCTTTGAAGAGAGAGTTCTGAGGGTTAATATTGGACAAGACGATAAAGGAAACATTCAAGACTGACGACTGCTATCCAACTTACGGGTGCCCAGATGGTATCCGAATATGATGATTCCAGTCTGGAATGAAAGAGCACTAAAGTACCATTAAGATGACCAAAAATAGACCCAATCCGACATCATATGATCGAGTTATAGGCGTCGCCGTTGGATTGCGCAATTTGGAAAGATTAACAATCCATATTGAAAAATGACGATCAAAGACTTCCAACTTGCTTTTGGGATATCTATCGGTCTCTGAATTAGGCAATTCTAGTCCCATTTAGAAGCTTGACAAGTTACCATTCAAATGACCTGAAACAGTCTGAATTTGACCTCTGAAGAGAGAGTTATGAGGGTTATTATTTGACAAGAAGATGAAAGAAACATTCAGGACGGACGACTGCGATCCAACTTACGGATGCCCAAATGGTCTCAGAATACGACAATTCAAGTGAGGAATGAAAGAGCACTAAAGTAGGATTCAGATGTCCTAAAATCGACCCAATCCGACATCAAATGATGGAGTTATAGGTGTCTCCGTTGGATCGCGCAATTTGGAAAGATTAACACTCCATATTGAAAAATGACGATCGAAGAGTTCCAATGTGCTTTTGGGTTAGCGAACGGTCTCTGAATTAGGTAATTTTGGTCCCATTTGGAAGCATGATAAGTTAGCATTCTAATGACCTAAAATAGTCAAAATTTGGCCCCTGAGAGACAGTTATGAGGGTTACTATTGGACAAGAAGATGAAGGAAACAATCAGCACCGACGGCTGTGATCCATCTAATAGGTGCACAAATAGTCTCAGAATTCGATGATTCTAGTCTGAAATGAAAGAGCACTAAAGTACCATTCAGATGACAAAAAATTGACATAATCTGACATAAAAGGATGGAGTTATATGCGTCTCCATTGGATCGCGCAATTTGGAAAGATTAACAATCCATATTGAAAAATGATGATCGAAGAGTTCCAACATGCTTTTGGGATATCGAACGGTCTCTGAATTAGGCAATTTTGGTCCCATTTGGAAGCTTGACAAGTTACCATTCCAATGACCGGAAATAGTCAAAATTCAACCTCTAAAGAGAGAGTTATGAGAGTTACTATTGGACTAGGAGATGAAGGAAACATTTAGGACCGACGACTGTGATCCCACTTACAAATGCCCAAGGTCTCGAGAAACGATGAGTCTTGAATGAAAGAGCACTAAAGTACCATTCAGATGACCAAAAATCGACCCAATCTAACATCAAAGGATGGAGTTATAGGCGTCTCTCCAATGGATCGCGCAATTTGGAAAGATTAACAATCCATACTGAAAAATGACGATCGAAGAGTTCCAACGTGGTTTTGGGATATCGAACGGTCTCTGAATTAGGCAATTTTGGTCCCATTTCGAAGCTTGACAAGTAACTATTCGAATGACCTGAAAGAGTCTAAATTCGACCTCAGAAGAGAGAGTTATGAGTGTTACAATTGAACAAGAAAATGAAGGAAACATTCAGGACCGACAACAACGATCCAATTACAGGTACCAAAATGGTCTGAGAATACGACGATTCCAGTCTGGAATGAAAGAGCAGTAAAGTACCATTCAGATGACCAAAAATTGACCCAATTCGACATCAAAGGATGGAGTTATAGGCGTCTCCGTTGGATCACGCAATTTGGAAAGATTAACAATCCATATTGAAAAATGACGATGGAAGAGTTCCAACGTGCTTTTGGGATTTCGAACGGTCTCTGAATTAGGCAATTTTGGTCCCATTTAGAAGCTTGACAAGTTACCATTCCAATAACCTGAAATAGTCTAAATTCGACCTCTGAAGAGAGAGTTATGAGGGTTACTATTGGACAAGGAGATGAAGGAAACTTTCACGACCAACTACTGCGATCCCACTTACAGATGCCCAAATGGTCTCGGAATATGACGATCCCAGTCTGGTATGAAAGAGCATTAAAGTAACTTCAACTGACCAAATATCCACCCAATTCGACATCAAAGGATGGAGTTATAGGCGTCTCCATTGGATCGCGCAATTTGGAAAGATTAACAATCCATATTGAAAAATGACGATAGAAGAGTTCCAACGTGGTTTTGGGATATCAAACGGTCTCTGAATTAGACAATTTTGGTCCCATTTGGAAGCTTGATAAGTTACCATTCCAATAACCTGAAATAGTCTAAATTCGACCTCTGAAGAGAGAGTTATGAGGGTTACTATTGGACAAGAAGATGAAGGAAACATTCAAGATCGAAGACTACGATCCAACTTACGGCTGCCCAAATGGTCTCAGAATACGACGATACCAGTCAGGAATGAAAGAGCACTAAAGTACCATTCAGATCACAAAAAATTGACCCAATCCGACATCAAAGGATGGAGTTATAGGTGTCTCCATTGGATCGCGCAATTTGGAAAGATTAACAATCCATATTGAAAAATGATAATCGAAGACTTCCAACGTGCTTTTGGGATATCGAACGGTCTCTGAATTAGGCAATTTTCACCCCATTTGGAAGATTGACAAGTTACCTTTCCAATGACCCGAAATAGTGTAAATTCGACCTCTGAAGAGAGAGTATGAGGGTTGCTATTGGACAAGAAGATGAAGGAAACATTTAAGACCAACGACTGCGATCGAACTTACGAGTGCCCAAATGGTCTTGGAATACGATGATTCCAATCAGGAATTAAAAAGCACTAAAGTACCATTAAGATGACTAAAAATCGACCCAATCCGACATCAAATGATCATGTTATAGGCGTCTCCATTGGATCGCACAATTTGGAAAGATTAACAATCCATATTGAAAAATGATGATCGAAGAGTTCCAACGTGCTTTTGGGATATCGAACGGTCTCTGAATTAGGCAATTTTGGTCCCATTTGGAAGCTTGACAAGTTACCATTCCAATGACCTGAAATAGTCTAAATTCGACCACTGAAGAGAGAGTTATGAGGGTTACTATTGGACAAGAAGATGAAGGAAACATTCACGACCAACGACTGCGATCTAACTTACGGGTGCCTAAATGGTCTCGGAATACGACGATACAAGTCAGGAATTAAAGAGCACCAAAGTACCATTCAGATGACCAAAAATTGACCCAATTCGACATCAAAGGATGGAGTTATAGGCGTCTCCGTTGGATCGCGCAATTTGGAAAGATTAACAATCCATATTGAAAAATGACGATCGAAGAGTTCCAACGTGCTTTTGGGATATCGAACGGTCTCTGAATTAGGCAATTTTGGTCCCATTTGGAAGCTTGACAAGTTACCATTCTAATGACCTAAAATAGTCTAAATTCGACCCCAGAGAGACAGTTATGAGGGTTACTATTGGACAAGAAGATGAAGGAAACAATCAGCACCGATGGCTGTGATCCATCTTATGGGTGCCCAAATGGTCTCAGAATATGACAATTTTAGTCTGAAATGAAAGAGCACTAAAGTACCATTCAGATGATGAAAAATCGACCCAATCCAACATTAAAGGATGGAGTTATAGGCGTCTCCATTGGATCGCGCAATTTGGAAAGATTAACAATCCATATTGAAAAATGACGATCGAAGAGTTCCAACGTGCTTTTGGGATATCGAATGGTCTCTAAATTAGGCAATTTTGGTCCCATTTGGAAGCTTGACAAGTTACCATTCCAATGACTTGAAATAGTTTACATTCGACCTCTGAAGAGAGTTTTAAGGGTTACTATTGGACAAGAAGATGAAGGAAACATTCAGGACCGACGACTGCGATCCAACTTATGGGTGCCTAAATGGTCCAGAATATGATGATTCCATTCTGAAATAAAAGAGCACGAAAGTACCATTCAGATGACCCGAAATTGACCTAATCTGACATCAAAGGATGGAGTTATAAGCGTCTCCATTGGATCATGCAATTTGGAAAGATTAACAATCCAAATTGAAAAATGACGATTGTTGACTTCCAACGTGCTTTTGGGATATCAAACGGTCTCTGAATTAGGTAATTTTGGCCCCATTTGCAAGCTTGAAAAGTTACCTTTCCAATGACCTCAAATTGTCTAAATTCGACCTCTGAAGATAGAGTTAGGAGGGTTACTATTGGACAAGAAGATGAAGGAAACATTCAGGACCGACGACAGTGATCCAACTTACGGGTGCCCAAAAGGTATCAAAATACGACGATTCCAGTCGAGAATGAAAGAGCACTAAAGTACCATTTAGATGACCAAAAATCGACCCAATCTGATATCATATGATGGAGTTATAGGCGTCACCGTTGGATCACGCAATTTGGAAAGATTAACAATCCTTATTGAAAAATGACGATCAAAGACTTCCAACATGCTTTTGGGATATCGATCAGTCTCTGAATTAGGCAATTCTGGTCCCATTTGGAAGCATGACCAGTTACCATTCCAATGACCTGAAATAGTCTAAATTTGACCTCTGAAGAAAGAGTTATAAGGGTTATTATTGGATAAGAAGTTGAAGGAAACATTCAGGACCGACGGCAGCGATCCAACTTACAGATGCCCAAATGGACTCGGAATTTGACGATTCTCGTTAGGAATGAAAGAGCACTAAATAAAAATATTAGCTTAATTCAACAAGCATTTTGGGTGGGCTGCTTATGCAGGCCCCACCTTGATGTATGAGACTAATCCATGTCGTCCATTCCATTTCCTAGCTCATTTTAGGCGTTGAGCCAAAAAATGAAGTTAATCTGATGTTCTGGCAGGCCATAACATAGAAAATGGTGATTTTTATCATTAAAATTCATTAAGGCCACTTTAAATTTCCTACACGCTAAAACATACTACATATTGGGTTTGATTGGTCTGTCTTGAGCCATGGAATGCAATGGCTGGAGTGAATCCACCTGATGCAGACCCCACCTAGGAAAAACCGTGAGAAAACAGTTTTGTTTAAGGAAAAAAATGACTATGTGCGGCAGGCGCTGCTGCTGTCCAGAGGACGCGCAGCGTCCTGCTGCACTGGACATGCGGGCTAGGGACCGTGGGCCCCACTGTGATGTGGGTTGAACATCAACACCAAGCATTTGTTGGGTCCCCTCTGCCCAGTGGGCCACCGCAAAAATTAGCAATATGTGGAGCTTGGGTGGCCCACACTACAGGAAATAGTGTTGATTTAACGTCTGCCATTGAAACCCATTTGGGTCTTCACAGAGGTTTTGGATTATTATGAAATTTATTTTTCCTCTTCGTTTCAGTCTATGTGACCTTATTAACAGATTGGATGGAAAACAAACGTTATGGTGGGCCCCGCGTGGGACCCACTGATGTATGTATTGTATACCACACCTCCCCACGCATGGGGAGGTGGGATGGCTGGTGTACCTCAGTACATAGTTGCTGCAGTGATGTCACCAAGTATGTGGGTCCCACCTGCTTTATCTATGCCGTCCAATCCCTATGGGACCCTCCATGATGCATGTGTTGCATCCAAACCGTCCAACCATGTGGCAAGCTAGTCATAAGGCTGGAGGCTAAAAATGAGATAGATCTAGGATCAGGTGGACCATATTACCGAAAATAGTGGAATTTGAACGTTCACCATTAAAACCCTTGGACTACAGGGTATAGACCAATATGATATTTTTTTCCCTCTTAATCCAGGTCTTTAAGACCTTAGGATTAGATCGAGTGGAAAATAAACTTGATGGTGGGCCCTGTGATTTGTTTAAACAGTGAGAATTATTATCTCCACTACTATTTGTGATATGGTCCAAATGATCCTTCAATATGACTCTTTTTGGGTATGTATGAGGCCCATCTTGATGTATTTGTGGTCCTTTATGAGGCCCACCTTGATATATATAAGGCCCATCTTGATGTATTTATGGCCTTCTATTGGGGCCCACCTTGATGCATATGAGGCCCAGGTTATGTGGCCCATTGTGATGTATTCAAGGCCCATGGATTATGGCCCATTGCAATGTACATAAGGCCCATTGGTGCGGCCCATTGATGCGGCCCACTTGATGAATATAAGCCCAGGTTAGGTGGCCCATTTGATGTATTTAAGGCCCAATGAGATGTACTTAAGGTCCATTACAATATGTGATTCCACCGTAGTTCGTATAATGATATTTATGACGGGCCGTGCCTTGGGAGAAATGTTAGTTTGACGTCCACCTTGTAAGATTAATGTTGGTTAGATGTCCACATTATAACTCTCCTTAGGGCCCATTGATAGGCCCATACTTGTTATGTGTTGGCCGTTTAGGCCCATCCTCGTTGGAAGGATAGTTCATCACCATATAACATGCTTAGTGTAATTTCATGACTCATGCCCATATGCATCATATGTATGCTTGATATGAGGAATGTTTGATCATAGCATAAGCTGGTTAGGCTGAGACATCTACGGACTCCTTATAAGACGGAGCGCCCCACATGATCACGTGCTATGCGCAAGATTGCTGCATGACTGGACAGTGTGATTCATGCATCTCGCATTTATATGTTATGATCGTTGTACGCCCTAGTGACATCAGGGTCGTGGCTCCATAGGTAGATCGTGGATGACTATACCGGATACCGAAAATACTTTATTCTAGTACTGTAGGCACTTAGGATGTCCTTGGGTGAAAGTCCTAAAACCTTTTTGGTACTAAGAAATGCTCCAACGTCTAGATTGAGTGAATATACAAGCGCCCAAGTGCTGAATACCAGTAGGCCGCGTCTCTCACTATGTCATGGTCGGTTGGAAGGGGGTGTGGCCTTATCCGCCCTAGTGAGGGGGCTATAAGCTAGGCTGAGTTTGACCAGCTCACAAATGAGTCCGCTATCGATGAGCCGGTTAGGTATTGGCATATTACTGGTCAGGTGGATAGTGTGGTCTCTTCCACTCGCTGGGTTGTGCGGCTAGGGAGGTGGCAGTCAGTGTGAAGTGAATTAGACCTTAGTGATATCGTAGAGAGAAACTGTACTGATATGTGTACTTGATGAGGACTGGCATGATTGCTTTGCATCTCGCATATGACATTTGGCTACATTGGCCTCGCATCGCATGGCCTTGGTATGACCGATAGCATTCATGCCGCGCATCACATAGCCTTGGTACGGGTGATTATATTCATAGACTTACCGCATATTTTCTCATTAGTCTAATATTGTATACTTGGCACTTGCCTTGCGCACACACTTACACCACCCTCTAAGCTTTTGTAAGCTTATGCACGACCGTTGCATGCAGGTGTCGTTGGATCGCAGCTGCGCTGAGGCAGGAGCGCGTATCAGATCATTTTGGAGCTTTTTGATCACCCTGTATTTCCCTTTCCGCATTATACTTAAAGTTTTTAATATAGTGGATATGTGGTGATGTTGTTTTGTGACTTGGTTATGATTGTGGTTATGCTCTATTATAAAAAAAATTCATACTGAAAATCCTCCTTGTAGGATCCAGGATCGGAATCTGGCATATGAAAGTCAGGAGTCGAGAATGGGACATTATGGAGGCTGTCGGTACCAGGTTCAGCGATCGGGAATTTTGATAGCCCGTTTTTCGAGTTTGGGGCATGAAAGAAGTTGGTATCAGAGCATAACTTGGGAATACCTAAGGATCACATCACATATCTACTATGAACTTAGAATGAATAGGTTCTGAGTCTAAATAACTTAGCGATTTTTCGACATAGACCCTTAACATTTATGCCTTCGAGAATTCTCAAGGCTATAGGCCCTTGTTCCTTCTTGTAGTACATGCTGCCTAGAAGAACGACCCGAGCGAATCCCGCTCTATCACTTGCGATTCCCGCTCCACCACCAGATATTCTTGCTTTCTAGCCTAAGGATGCTACTCCTCTACCTGAGACTGGTGCAGATCTGACCATACCTGTGAGTGCCTCCCAGTTGCAGCAGATGCTACAGGCGTGACCGCTATTCTTTAGGGGCAGAGCAGGCGTCCCACTGTTACACCAGCCGAGGCTGAGCAGGAGTGTGCAAGCGCCCTTCTCAAGGACTTCCGATACCATGATCCCCCACATTTTCGAGGTGAGCCAGACCCTACTGCAGTACAGATATGGTGCTCCGAGGTGGAGAAGATATTCGACACCATGAGATGTACTACCCAGCAGTGAGTCCCATTAGTTGTATTTCTTCTCCATGGTGAGGCTCAGCATTGGTGGGCATCTCTAGCCCGAGTGGTAGCGGCCAATTTCATGTGGACCTGGGAGGACTTTGTAGACCGGTTTGATCGAAAGTTCTTTCCCGCGCATGTGCGGTAGTGACACGCATTAGAGTTTGAGACTCTGGTCCAAGGGGACATGACTGTGTCCCAGTATGAAGCACGTTTTATCGCACTATCGAGATTCATGATGTACCTTGTTGATAATGAGGGGTGGAAGTCTTGCTGTTTTGAGAATGGTTTGCGTCTTGCCCTCAAAAGTCGTGTGATCGGACACATGATTCCGACATTTGAGCAGATTGTGGAGAGGGCCCAGATATACGAGTCAAATTGGGCCGGTTTGCAGAGAGCCCGTGACCAGAGGGGAGATTAGAAGAGGAAGGCACCCTCTTCCCACCAGCAACATCGTTCACAGTAGCGATGCACGACCCGCCCAACATTTTGAGCACCAGCAGTACCCCTAGCACCACCTCTGGGACCATTCACAGGTACTTTCTTTGGGTGCGGTAGGATAGGACATCGTAGGCACGAGTGTCCCCATCCACAGCGGTAGCAGCCGTGGGTACCATATCAGTCTCTCCGACATCCGCCACAGCAGCAGTAACGACTGTAGCACCAGCCTCCTGTACCTCCCCTGCAGCAGCAGAGGCAGCAGGTCAGGCCGCCATAGCGGAAGTAGCAACAGAAGAGACCTCAAAGGGGACGTGTACCTCCCCAACAGGCCCAGGGTATATTTTATACTGCCCAGCAGGACCCTCAGTCATCAGGAGGGGTCGTCGAGGGTACTCTCTCTGTTTCTGCATGCATTGCACGTGTATTATTTGATTCTGGTGCATCGCATTCTTTTGTGGCTGAGGATTTTTGCCGATCGACCGGTTTGCCGATGGAGTCTGCCCATGAGAAATTATCAGTATTGACGCCCTTAGGGAGGACTGCAATGTTGGGCCGATTTTGCGCATCTTGCCCCATTCTGATTGGGGATATCTTTTTGCCTGCTGATTTATTCATATTACCAATGTCCGAGTTTAATGTCATCCTGGGTATGGATTGGCTCACCGAGTACCACACCATATTGGACTGCTCTGCGAGGACAGTCACATTCTTTATATCCGGCGTGCCAGAGTTCCAGTTTGTTGCCGAGCCCAGAGGAGAGCAGCTTTCCTTCCTATTGTCGTGTGCCATTGAGGAGTCAGTTACTTTGAGTATCGACCAGCTGCTGGTCGTTTGTGGTTTCCTGATGTGTTTCAGGAGATTCCGGGGTTACCACCTCATCGGCACACCGGGTTTCAGATTGATCTCGTGCTCGGTACTGTGCCTATTTCGAAGGCCTCGTATTGTATGGCACCGTTGGAGTTACGGTAACTGCAGAAGTTGTTGGATGAGTTATGTGAGTTAGGCTTTATCCATCCAAGCAGTTCACCGTAGGGAATGCCAGTACTCTTCGTGAAGAAGAAAGATGGCCTGTTGAGGCTTTGCGTAGATTATCGTGAGCTCAAAAAAGTCACGATTAAGAATAAGTACCCGCTCCCGAGGATCGATGATTTATTTGATCAGTTATAGGAGGCGCAGTTCCTTTTGAAGATAGACTTACGGTCTGGTTATGATCAGGTTCGAGTTCGAGATGAGGATATTCTGAAGACAGCCTTTAGGACGCGCTATGGTTATTTTGAGTTCCAAGTTATGTCCTTCGGACTGACCAATGCGCCTGCAGTATTCATGCACTTGATGAACAAGGTCTTCTGTCTGTATCTCGATCAGTTTGTCGTAGTCTTCATTAACGACATTCTGATATATTCGAGGACCCGTGAAGAGCATGAGCAGCATCTGGACATTACCTTACAGACCCTCCGTGCACACCATCTTTACGCGAAGTTGGAGAAGTGTGAGTGCTGGCAGGAGGAGGTGAAGTTCCTCGGTCATGTGGTGACGAGGCAGGGCATCGCAGTGGACCCCTCGAAGATTGATGTCGTACTTCAGTGGGGCTAACCCACAAACGCATCCGAGATCCGTAGTTTCCTTAGTTTGGCGGGCTACTACCGACGTTTCATTGAGGGATTCTCTCGTATTGCAGCCCCATTAACTAAGTTAACGCGAAAGGGTGCCGAGTTCGTTTAGATCGACGCTTGTGAGCAGGCATTTATGAAGCTGAAGGACCGCCTCACGTCTGCTCCTATCTTCACTCTTCCCTCTAGGAGTGATGGATTTGTTGTATTCACCAATGCCTCGCGAGTTGGCTTGGGTGCTGTCCTGATGCAACACGGGAAGCCAGTGGCTTATGTGTCTCGTCATCTCAAGGTCCATGAGTTGAACTACTCCATGCATGATTTGGAGTTGACAGCAGTTGTCTTCGCGCTGAAGGTGTGGAGGCATTATCTTTATGAGGTGAGGTTCGAGCTCTTCTCCGACCACAAGAGTTTGCAGTATCTGTTCTCTCAGTCTGAGTTGAACATGAGGAAGAGGTATTGGATGGAGCTCCTGAAAGACTATGATTTTGATCTTCAGTACCACCCAGGCAAGGCGAATGTGGTGGCGGATGCCCTCAGCCGTCAGCCACGAGGCCTAGTGTCTCACATGATGGTTCAGGAGTGGAGGATACTCAAGGATATAACAGAGTATGACTTCGAGTTTGGTCTGCAATCTCCTATCATTCAACTATCGAGCCCGTTGATTCAACCCTCTCTTGTCGCAAGGGTGATCGAGGCTTAGCAGGTAGATGTGTTAGTGCAGAGTTATCAGGCAGAGGCAGCGTTTGAGAGTCAGTTAGACTAGCAGAGTAGTTCGGATGGTGGACTTTGCTTTAGAGACCAATTATATGTCCCGGATATTCCTGAGTTGCGTTGAGTTCTCTATCCACCCTAGTTCGATGAAGATGTATAGCGATATGAGGCGTCAACATTTTTGGTCGGGGATGAAGTGCCAGATAGACAATTTTATAGCAGAGTGTGACACGTGCCAGCGTGTTAAGGCTGATCATGAGAGACCCCCTGGTCTATTACAGCCATTGAGCGACCCGATGTAGAAGTGGGAGCACATATCTACCGATTTTGTCATAGGTTTGCCGAAGACAGCGCGGTCATGACGCCATTTGGGTTTTCATGGATCATCTGACGAAGTCGGCACATTTTCTTGTAATTCGTGAGACTTGACATGCAGATCGGCTCGCCAAGATGTTTGTTGATGAGATCGTGAGACTGCACGGTATTCCTGTCTCGATCGTTTCAGACCGAGACCCGAGGTTCACGTCTCAGTTTTGGGGGAGCTTCCAGAGAGCGATGGGGACTGATTTGCAGCTTAGCACCGTGTATCATCCGCAAACCGATGGCCAGACCGAGAGGGTTAACTAGATCCTTGAGGATATGATTGATTTCTCGGGTAGTTGGGACAAGCATCTGTGATTAGCTGAGTTCGCGTATAACAACAGCTAGCAAGCGACCATTAGCATGGCTCCTTTTGAGGCATTATATGGCAGACCGTGCAGATCTCCGAGTTGTTGGACCAATGTTGGAGAGCGGCATCTCCTAGGTCCCGAACTTGTGCAGCAAACATCATAGGCTATTGATATCATCAGGCAGAGGATGCACATAGCTCAGAGCCAGCAGAGGAGTTTTGTTGACCGTCGGTGTCATCCCTTGGAGTTTACCGTTGGGGACCGTGTGTATCTCAAGGTCTCACCCATAAAGGGTGTGGTTCATTTTAGAGCAAAGGGCAAGCTTGCCCTGAGATTCATAGGACCTTTCGAGATCACCGATCTTGTTGGCACCGTGGCCTATCGGCTTGCCTTGCCATCTCAGTTGTTTGGCGTCCACAACGTCTTCTATGTCTCTATGTTGAGGAAGTGTCGGTCAGACATCGTTCCCGTTATTGATTGGTAGCCGTTGGAGGTTCGTGAGGATGCTTCTTACGTTGAGCAGCCAGTACGTATCCTCGATCGGAAGGAGCAGGTCCTCCAGACCAAGGTCATTCCCTTGGTGAAGGTGCAGTGGGGCCATCATAGTGTGGATGAGGCGTCTTGGGAGTGCAAGACGGAGATTCGAGAGCGTTATCCCCATCTTTTTTATGTTTGATTGTATGATATATTGTGTTTTGATCATATATGATGTTATGTTTTCTATTCTCTTATGAGTTATTAGGTGGGGAGAGCTGTAAGGCTCGTATCATAGTCTCTACTATTCCGTTGACTCTCGCGATCCTTCCCAACGGATTATGGCAACCTGCGACCTATAATCGACATTTGCATGTAACCCTAAGTCATATTCCATAGAATTGAGTCGGCTTAATCCAAGACTTGTATCTTAGCGACCGCGCCGTCGCCGCAATTCCAATGTCGTGACTCGCGCACCGATCAGATACCCAGGTTAGAATATGTGGGCCCGCGTTCAGTTCGAGGAAAACACCGTGCATTTGCAATCCCAAGAGAATCTCTACATCATGTGCCATCAATCAATCGCTCAATCAATCAATCAATCACCTCATGTCAAGTACAAGAGTAACCCATGCTTTCTTTCTCCCCAAGTCAAGCAACCACCAAGTCAACTCTCATGTCAAGTACACTATCACCTCACATCCATCACCTCTCTCTTACAACCAACCCTCTTTCTCTCATTTCTTAAACTCACTTTCCCAAGCAAAAAAAATCCCACGTCCAAGTTTTTCCAAGGAGAGAAAAAGAGTGTTGTGTGGCCCACTTTCCAACCCAAGATCCATCATGCTAGCCCTTCATTTCTCATCCTCTCCATCAAAGTGAAACACAAGGAGATCGGTGTTCCATTGAACCAAGAAGATCAAATGGTGAGTGCTTTATAGGCTAGATTTTCATACTTTGATGATGGGCCAAGTGAGGCTTACCGATTGATGGTATGGATCTCACTTTGGACCCTAGATGTGGCCGATGACCCACTATGATTTACATGATGATTCCATGATGGGGCCAATCTCTATGGACCCCATCATGATGTTTTCTTTTCTAACTTGAAGAGGTCATCTAGACCTTCCATTTTGGTGGCGAGGGAATTTCCACCATTAATTTTTGTTTTGGTGGGCCCACATATATTAGGATCCACTTGATGTATGATTGAATGCATGGAAAGGGAGGGCTCATAGTGGCGGAGCACTCCATCACACATGTCCCTCTCTCTTCTCTCTCTTCTTTTCATTTTATGTGATGATGTGGTCGTGTGGCCCACTCGGATGAACCCCATCTTGATGTATGTATTACCCATGCCATCCAACCTTTTTTTGGTGGCCCACGTCTATAGGTGGGGCCCACCTTAAATGTATGTGTGGTGCCCAACCATCCAGCATCCAGGGACGCTAGATGTGAACTGAAAACAAAAATATTAGCTTGATTCAACAAGCATTTTGGGTGGGCTGCTTATGCAGGCCCCACCTTGATGTATGAGACTAATCCACGCCGTCCATTCCATTTCTTAGCTCATTTTAGGCATTGAGCTGAAAAATGAAGTTAATCCGATGTTCTGGCAGGCCATAGCAAAGAAAATTGTGATCTTTACTGTTAAAATTCGTTAAGGGCCACTTTAAATTTCTTACATGCCAAAACATACTGCATATTAGGCTTGATTGGTCTGTCTTGAGCCATGGAATGTAATGGCTGGAGTGGATCCACCTGATGGGGACCCCACCTAGGAAAAACCGTAAGAAAACGGTTTTGTTTAAGAAAAAAATGACTATGTGCAGCAGGCGCTGCTGCTGTCCAGAGGACGCGCAGCGTCCTGCTGCACTAGACGTGCGGGCCAGGGATCGTGGGCCCCATCGTGATGTGGGTTGAACATCAACACCATGCATTAGGTGGGCCCCTTTCCAAATGGTGGGCCCCCCTTAAATCAGCCTTATATGAAGCTCAGGTGGCCCACATCACAGGAAACAGTGTGATATTAAATGTCTGCCATTGAAACCCATTTGGGTCTTCAAAGAGGTTTTAGATTATTATGAAATTTATTTTTCCTCTTCATTCCGGTCTATGTGAACTTATTAATAGATTGGATGGAAAACAAACATTATGGTGGGCCCCATGTGGGACCCACTGATGTATGTATTGTATACCACACCTCCCCATGCATGGGGAGGTGGGACGGTTGGTGTACCTCACCACTTAACTGCTGTAGTGGCGTCACCAAGTCTGTGGGTCCCACCTGCTTTATCTACGCCGTCCATCCCTATGGGACCCACCATGATGCATTGTTGCATCCAAACCGCCCAACCATTTGGCAAGCTCGTCTTATGGCTGGAGGCTAAAAATGAGATAGATCTAGGATCAGGTGGACCACATTACCGAAAATAGTGGAATTTAAACATCCACCATTAAAACCCTTGGACTACAGGGTTTAGACCAATATGATATTTGTTTTCCCTCTTAATCTAGGTCTTTAAGACCTTATGATTAGATCGAGTGGAAAATAAACTTGACGGTGGGCCCTGTGATTTGTTTAAACAGTGAGAATTATTATCTCCACTACTATTTGTGATATGGTCCAAATGATCCTTCAATATGACTCTTTTTTGGTATGTATGAGGCCCATCTTGATGTATTTGTGGTCCTTTGATGAGGCCCACCTTGATATTTAAGGCCCATCTTGATGTATTTATGGCCTTCCGTTTGGCCCACGATGCATATGAGGCCCAGGTTATGAGGCCCATTGTGATGTATTCAAGGCCCATGGATTATGGCTCATTGCAATGTACATAAGGCCCATTGGTGCAGCCCATTGATACGGCCCACTTGATGAATATAAGGCCCAGGTTATGCGGCCCATTTGATGTATTTAAGGCCCAATGGGATGTACTTAAGGTCCATTGTAATGTGTGATTCCACTGTAGTTCGTGTAATGATATTTATGACGGGCCGTGCCTTGAGAGCAATGATGATTTGATGTCAACATTGTAAGAATAATGTTGGTTAAATGTCTGCATTATAACTCTCCCTAGGGCCCATTGATTGGCCCACACTTGTTGTGTGTAGGCCATCTAAGCCCATCCTCGTTGGAAGGATAGTTAATCACCATATATCATGCTTAGTACAGCTTCATGATTCATGCCCATACGCATCATATGTATGCTTGATATGAGGAATATTTAATCATAGCATAAGCCGTTGGGCTGAGACATTTACGGGACTCCTTATGAGACGGAGTGACCCACATGATCGCATGGTATGTGTAAGATTGCTGCATGACTGATGGTGTGATTCATGCATCTCGTATTTGTGTGACATGATCATTGTACACCTTAGTGACATTTGGGTCGTGGCTCCATAGGCACATCGTGGATGGCCGTATCAGATACCGAAAATACTTGGTTCTAGTACTGTGGGCACTTAGGATGTCCTTGGGTGATAGTCCCAGAACTTTTTTGGTACCAGGAGATGCTCCAATGTCTAGACTAAGTGGATACACGAGCGCCCGAATGCCGAATACCAGTAGGCTGCGTCTCCCACTGTGTCGTGGTCGGTTAGAAGGGGGTGTGGCCTTATCCGCCTGAGTGAGGGGGGTATAAGCTAGGCTGAGTTTGACTAGTTAACATATGAGTTCGCTATCGACGAGCCGGGTAGGTATTGGCATACTACTGGTCAGGCGGATAGTGTGGTCTCTTTCACTCGCTGGGCTGTGCGGTTAGGGAGGTAGCTGTTAGTGTGGAGTGTACTAGACCCCAGTGATATCCTAGAGAGAAAATGTACTGATTTGTGTACTTGATGAGGATTGACATGCTTGCTTTGCATCTCGCATATGACATTTGGCTACATAGGCCTCGCATCGCATGACCTTGTTATGACTGATAGCATTCATGCCTCACATCACATAGCCTTGGTATGGCTGATTGTATTCATAGACTTACCACATATTTCTGCATTACTCTAATATTGTATACTTGGCACTTGCCTTGCACACATACTTACACCACCCTCTAAGCTTTTGTAAGGTTATGCACGACCGTTGCATGCAGGTGTCGTTGGATCACAGCAGCGTTGAGGCAGGCATGTGTATCAGATCATTTTGGAGCTCTTTGATCACCCTGTATTTCCCTTTCCGTATTGTACTTAAAGTTTTTAATATAGTGGATATGTGGTGATGTTGTTTTGTGACTTGGTTATGCTTGTGGTTATGCTCCATTACAAAAAAAATTCATACTGAAAATCCTCCTTGTAGGATCCCAGGATCGGAATCTGGCATATGAATGCCGGGAGCCGAGAATGGGGCACTACGGAGGCTGTCGGCGCCGGGTTCGGTGATTGGGAATTTTATGAGCCCATTTTCTGAGTTTGGGGCATGGCACTCACGGTGTGGACATATACACAAGCATCACAACCAGTGAGAATTAGAAGGCCCTATCTCTTCACACAATGAATTTTTGCTCAATATGTAGAAAGAAGCAAGCTGCATAATGCAAAATCATTCATGCTAATGGAATATCAAAGGATTGATACGATAATTACTGATATGATCTAATTCATAAGTTTTTACATAATAACTTATGTTTAGAGGTGTACACGAGTCGAGTCAAGTCAAGTATTGCTCTGCTCGTGCTCAGTATGCTCAGCCCCAGCTCATACTCAGCTTGGCTCGAGCAAGCCCGAGCTAAGTCGAGTACGAGCAGAGTCTGAGCTGAGTTCGAGTAGAGTTTTCGAGTGCCAATTGCCATATGGTTTTCTAGCCTCTAAACCTGACTTGAACTTAACTCATCTTCTCTCATCCTTGCTCGAGCCAAGTCGAGTACAAGCAGAGTCCGAGCAGATTCTGAGTTGAGTTCGAGTAGAGTTTTCGAGTGCCAATTGCCATATGGTTTTCTAGCCTCTAAACATGACTTTAACTTAACTCATCTTCTCTCATCCATAATGAGAGAGGAGAAATGGGAGAAAAATCAGACACTTAAGGGTCGTTTGCCACCATGGATTCAGGGAATTTAAGGAGATTTCAAATCCCTTGGTTGTTTAGCATCTCAAAGTAAATGGGGGTTTCAAATTCCCTCACAGAGTGGTTTGAAATCCACTGTTAGAGTTTAGATTACATCTAAATCAGTCCCAAAATATTGCATTTTATGCAAATATGCATAACTGAACCACAATTTGAATGGTTTGGATCGGTGCTTACCAGGCGAGCTGCGGCAGGGATGACCGGCACCGGAGAGGGCAGGGATGAGCGGCAGGGACGATCTACCACACCGGACGGGCACAGACGAGCGGCAGGGAGGAGCTGCGGCACCGAGCGAGCAGGGTAGGACAGGGACGACTGGATGAGCATGGCAGGAATAAGAGAGAGAGAGAGAGAGAGAGAGGAGGAGGAGGAGGAGGAGTGACGTCCGGATGGGGATGGCCGCTGGGCGCTAGTATGGTAATGGGGGGAGGGGGATGGTTAGGGTTTTTGAAGTTTGAATAGGTGGGCGTGAAATGTAATAGAAGGGTATTTATACCCCTGGTCGAGTACCGAGTCGAGTGTTGAGTTGAGTATTGAGTCGAGTACGTTCATGCTCATGCTCAGCTCGTACTCATTTCGAGTACCTAAATTCTACTCATACTCAGCTCTAACTCACTTCGAGCAGAGTCGAGTCGAGTATTTCCGAGTCGAGTTGAGTGAGTAAATGAGTATTTTCGACTCGTGTACACTTGTTAAGAAAATTTTCAAGAAAATGAAGAGTAGTGATTAAACAATTCCCTGTAGGAAATTTTTTCTTTCATGTATGTTTACAAAACATTTTTCTTTTGTCGGCATAAGGATTTCTCAATAACATCTTAGAAGAAGTAAAAGACTTACAAAATCACTGGAAGAAGCGAAAGACTTATCTGAAATCACTGACTGCTGTTCTCGACCATATAGTGGTCTGCTAATGAATGAGTGAAGAAAAGGGAGAGCTGAGTTTTTCTTTCCTCCAAAATCTTCGAAAGAAACTCTGAAATCATTCAAACCCTAGAATCATTTTCTAGGGTTTATCTTCTTTGCAAATGGAATCCTTGAAGGCTCGATAATCTATCACTCTTTCTCTTGAATCCAAACCTTACATTTGCCAAATCCCTGCAGTGGTAGCACCGATCTGAAATCATGGGTTCCGATGCAGATATGGAGGATTATGGTTTCGAGTACTCTTAAGGAGGAACCCGAGGAACAGGATGTCGATATCGAGAATCAGTACTACAAATCCAAAGGTTTAGTGGAAACTGATCTAGAGGGAGCACTTGCTGGTTTTGCTGAAGTAGTTCGCATGGAACCTGAGAAGTTAGGGATTTAAACCTGAGAAGTTGGGGATTTAAAGAGTTAAAGTAGACTGTTAAACTCTATTATTGGCTGGGGAAGTACAAAGAGATGATGGACTCTTATAGGGTGATGCTGACATACATCAAATCAGTTGTAACAAAGAATTACAGTGAAAAGTGTATAAATAACATAATGGATTCTGTTTTTGGGTTAGCAAGCCAAAACCTTGGTCTTCTGCAAGAGTTCTATCAAACCACGCTGAAGGCCCTTGAGGAAGCAAAAAATGAAAGACTGTGGTTTAAGACAATCTCAAGCTCTGTAAGATTTGGTTCGACATGGGGGAATATGGGCGGATGAATAAGATATTGAAGGAACTCCACAAATTTTGTCGAAGAGAAGATGGTATAGATGATCAGAAGAAAGGCAACCAACTTTTGGAAGTCTATGCCATTGAGATCCAAATGTACACTGAAACAAAGAATGACAAGAAACTCAAGCAACCGTACCAAAAAGCACTCTTGATAAAATCAGCAATACCCCATCCACGTATTATGGGTATAATTCACGAATGTGGTGGGAAAATGCACATGACAGAGCGTCAATGGGCAGAGGCAGCCACTGATTTCTTTGAAACTTTTAAGAACTACGATGAAGTTGGGAATCAACGGTGTATTTAGTGCCTGAAATATTTGGTTCTGGCCAACATGCTAATGGAATCTGAAGTGAACCCTTTTGATGGGCAAGAGGCGAAACCATACAAAAATGACCCCGAAATCTTAACAATGACAAATCTGATAGCAGCGTATCAAAGAAATGAGATATTTGAGTTTGAGAAAATCTTGAAGAACAATAGAAGAACAATCATGGATGATCCTTTCATCCAAAATTATATTAAGGATCTGTTGAAGAATATCAGAACCCAAGTATTACTTAAGTTCATCAAACCATACATAAGGATCTGGATCCCCTTCATATCAAAGGAACTCAATGTGCCGGAGAAAGATGTTGAGTCACTTCTGGTCTCCCTAATTTTGGACAACCACATCCAAGGTCATATTGATCAGGTGAATCAGCTGTTGGAGCACAGCGATAGGTCCAAGGGGATGGAAAAATACGCAGCGATAGACAAACGGAATACTCAGCTTAGGTCCCTCTACCAGACCATCACCAACAGAGTAGGTGGATGATTCAAGTAAGTAGAAGCTTCCGTCTGTTTTGAGAGCGCCATTTTTGCTATAGCAGTTGTGGTTGAATTGGGGTGGGAAGCTTTCATTGATTACCTGTTCCCATTTATTATAATGATTATTGTAGAGTTAAGTGAAGTTGTGAATAACAAGAAGGGATTTTCATTATAAGATAATTTGTGCAGGCTTTATGTGCATTTTGAGTACTATTTTAGCTGCGACCTCTGTCATTTTGAGTGGTCTTATTGCTGTTTTTGATGGTTTCTTTTTTTTTTTAAAAAAAGAATGAGTGAACAAATTGGCAAAAGATGGGGTCTTGTGTTAAATTGGCTTTTTTTTTCCTAAATAATATTCACTCATTCATAAAGAAAAATATAGAGAACTGTTTATCATGAATCAATTCTCATTCTGCACATCCTAGGGGAAATGCAAGGGAGCCCTTAAGGAAACCTTACGGAAATATCTTATTTTGTACCGTCCATTATTTAGTTGTCTTCAACATATTAACCTACGATATTAAAAGGAATCAAAATATGTGAACATAGTTCACATCTTGTCTAAATTATCAAATAGATATCATCTACTCTAAACTCTTATTTATTTATTTTTTTTTGTACTGAACACATGAGGCAATTACGATGTAGAACCAAATAGAGAAAGTAAACAGAGACTCTCTTCCATAGCATGTGGTCCACATACTAACCTTTAACTTCTCACCACTTGTCAATCATAGAGGCTTCAATTCCATATCAGAACTCACTTCAACTATTCCACAAGGTAAATGATCCACCTTAACAGAAGTTTCATGAGATTCGTGAAGCAGAGCAAATGGGGCAAAAACCTACACCACTCATTAAATAAGAATAAACACATCCATACACAAAATTCATTTCTGGTACATGAGAGATTCAGGGTTCAGCATTCATTTATGGCATATGGAGATGCTAGTAGTAGATTTTCATAGCAAGAATTTAAAGCATTCAAAATATATACCTTCTACACCTAAATCAGCTTGCTGGTGTATTGCAATCCTGGTGCTAGTTTCACCATGGCCCTTGCAATGGGAAAATAGTTTAAATAAGTTTTTCCCAAAGAATGATACTAATCACAAGAAGAAAATTAAAAAGTTGAATTTTATTACCAAGCCTCACATCCATTACTTTGTCCATTCAAGATGGGACATGAGTGGTAGAATGGATGGATCATCTAGTCCATTCAAGACAATCTTATTTGTTTGACTCACCGTTCATAAAGAAAAAACAGTCAACAGGCTCATTTTCAAGTAGGATAATCAACCACTAGAATTGTTTGTCTTACATGGTTTTGTGCAGTCATCCATCTTAGGTGAGTCAAAACAAGATGGATGGCTTAGATTAATTTGCCATGAAACATATTAATAGATATTATTAATATGTATCAGTAGAATATGAAACTTTTTTTGGTTAAAAGATCAATAATTGCCAATACCTGAGACTGACTTGGTGTTTGAGAATTTAAGTTTTGCATTTCTATTTGGATTTCGGGGGTCCTGTACTACTGTCAGCAGCATTGGGATCTAGATTGTGTAAAATGAAAAATAATATGAAAATAAAGAAAAAAAAAAGAAAGAAAAAGAAAGAGACAGATGTTATGAAGTAGCATCTTTTATCAGTAAAAATGCAAATAAGAAAGGAAGACATTCTTGTACCTGTGTCATTACATCATCCATTACTAACATTTATATCTTACTCAACAATGTACATGTACAAAAACAGGAGACAATATCTGGTTAAAGGCATGACTTGTTACTAAAATAAAAAAGAAATAAAGAAAAAAGAAAATGAAAAAGATAAATCAATATTGTTGAGAACAAGTGTATAGAAATTAACCAGGGTTCAGTAACCTCAATCTCTGAATCCACCTTCCTCCAATCCAGCCCTGTCTCAGGCAAAACCTCCTCCCTCGGATGACCTGCATTGAATGGGCTCGACTGAGTCCTCCTAGACTCAATCATAGATCCTCCACCTTCAACCCTTGGCGGATCCAAAACAAGCCGTGGCCTCTCAGACTCCACACCTCGAGGTGGGCCACCCCTGCCCCATCGATCAGAATCCATAACAAATCAAGCCAGAGAAAGCAACAACTTTTAAGGACTATCCAAACAAGTAATTTTAAACTAGGTGGACCAACTCATTTAAACTCAAACTCAACAAGAAATGCTTAACTGCTAGAACAGATAATAGAAAACCATTAAACTAAATTCAGTACAGACCCTCCATAATGGCCTGATGAGGAAGAACATAATTTCCCTATAATTAAAGGAAGATATGGCCCCAAGCTCACGTTCCAACTGCTGCTTGGCAGTAAGGTTCTACCCGATCCTTGCATCAAATCTACAAATCTGCAAGACAACACCCTACTAGTGAGACTTCAATAGAATGACATTTCTTCTTTAAAGATTCAATTATAAAAAGCAATCCTCCAGAGAGAACCTGTTGCCATGTGATCGGATTCCTAATAGTATGCTTTTGTCAGCTTGATTTTCTTTGTATACTGGAATGAATCAATCTTTATCTTTCTCTTCTTGGTATCCAACTTCAATCTACATGCATTAGCCCAGAGACCTTTGTCCCACTAAGAACTTTTCAATCCCCTTTAATATGTTCCAAGGCAGATCCAAAAGATGACAATTTGTCCTATACTCCCATTCTCATATCCAAATGTTGACAATCTTCAGGCCCTCTTTTGAGCCATTACAACACCGTCATCGACCCATACAAGAAAATGCCCAACAATATAATCCACAATTAGATAATGAGTCCCACAATAAAATAAAACTCCCGATGGCCAAGAATACATCCAGCAGTTGCAATCCCATCTGAATGAGATCAATGCAACAATAAAATTCACTAATAGGAACATCTGAATGAGATCAATGCAACAATAAAATTCACTAATAGGAACATCTGAATGAGATCAATGCAACAATAAAATTCACTAATAGGAAAAAAAGATCGATGTAAAAAATAATTTAGCTAGACGTGTTAGCAAGATGATTGCTTTTGAGGTTTCCCATTGATGTGCTCATTGGAGATGCATATAACATAGATAACCATGGTGTCAAATTGGCCATTATGCCTTAACTATGGTAGGGAATGATATGCAATGGTTATGGACATGAGCCACCACATCATCTTTTCAGCAAGAGTAACGATAAATTAGGGAAAGAAACCACCTGTAATTTCATAGAAACCACCTATTAAGGGAAGGACATGAGGCAAGCCCCACGCATGAGATCTATATATGATGAGGGACCTCTTCCAACAAAAAAATAGACATATTCCATTCACAATCCAACCAAAACAAATTAACAAGAAGTCACGTAACATTCCAAAAATTGAAAACCAATGGGTAGATCAAGAAAATCCAAACCTTTCCAACGGTAAACAGAAGACTGGGCCAGAGCAAGGAGACTGGAGTACCCTTAAGCATATGCAGAGCAAAAAATCTGATAAAAGACTGTCCATAGCTTGTATAAAAAAATGTTCTCAGAATACGACGATACCTATCATGAATGAAAGAGCACTAAAGTACCATTCAGATGACTAAAAATCGACCCAATCCAACATCAAATGATGGAGTTATATGTGTCTCCGTTGGATCATGCAATTTGGTAAGATTAACAATCCATACTGAAAAATGACGATCGAGGAGTACCAACGTGCTTTTTGGATATCGAACGGTCTCTGAATTAGGAAATTTTGGTCCCATTTAGAAGCTTGACAAGTGACCATTCCAATGACAAAAAATAGTCTAAATTCGACCACTAAAGAGAGAGTTATGAGGGTTACTATTAGACAAGGAGATGAAGGAAACATTCAGGACTTACGGATGCCCAAGTGGTCTTAGAATATGACGATTCTTGTCAAGAATGAAAGAGCACTAAAGTATCATTCAGATGACCAAAAAATGACCCAATCCGACATCAAAGGATGGAGTTATAGGCGTCTCCGTTGGATCGCGCAATTAGGAAAGATTAAAAATCCATATTAAAAAATGAGGATCATAGACTTCCGACATGCTTTTGGGATATCGAACGGTCTCTGAATTAGGTAATTTTGGCCCCATTTGGAAGCTTGACAAGTTACCTTTTCAATGACCTGAAATGGTCTAAATTCGACCTCTGAAGAGAGAGTTATGAGGATTACTATTAGACAAGAAGATGAAGATAATATTCTAGACCGCCGACAACAATCCAACTTACAGATGCCCAAATGGTCTCGGAATACAATGATTCTAATCAGGAATGAAAGAGCACTAAATTACAATTCAGATGACTAAAAATTGACCCAATCCGACATCAAATGGAGTTATAGGTGTCTCCGTTGGATCTCATAATTTGGAAAGATTAACATTCCATATTGAAAAATGATGATCGAAGAGTTCCAACGTGCTTTTGGGATATCAAATGGTCACTAAATTAGGCAATTTTGGTCCCATTTAGAAACTTGACAAGTTACCATTCCAATGACCTGAAATAGTCTAAATTCAACCTCGAAAGAGAGAGTCATAAGGGTTATTATTGGACAAGGAGATGAAGGAAACATTCAAGACCGACGACTGCAATACAACTTACAGATGCCCACATGGTCTGAGAATAGGATGATTCTAGTCAGGAATGAAAGAGCATTAAATTACCATTTAGATGACCAAAAATCAACCCAATCCGACAATAAATGATGGAGTTATAGGTGTCTCTGTTGGATCGTGCAATTTAGAAAGATTAAGAATCCATATTGAAAAATGACGATCGAAGAGTTCCACGTGCTTTTGGGAAATCAAATGATCTCTGAATTAGGCTATTTTGGTCCCATTTGGAAGCTTGACAAGTTACCATTCTAATGACCTAAAATAGTCTAAATTTGACCTCTGAAGAAATAGTTATGAGGGTTACTATTGGACAAGAAGATGATGAAACATTCCGGACCGACGACTGCGATCCAACTTACGGGTGCCCAAATGTTCTCGGTATACGACGATTCCTGTCAGGAATTAAAGAGCACTAAAGTACCATTCAGATGACCAAAAATCAACCCTATTCGACATCAAATGATGGAGTTATAGGTGTCTCCGTTGGATCGCGCAATTTGGAAAGATTAACAATCCATATTGAAAAATGATGTCGAAGAGTACCAACGTGCTTTTGGGATATCGAATGGTCTTTGAATTAGGCAATTTTGGTCCCATTTGGAAGCTTGACAAGTTACCATTCCAATGACCTGAAATAGTCTAAATTCGACCTCTGAAGAGAGAGTTATGAGGGTTACTATTAGATAAGAAGATGAAGGAAACATTCAGGACCAACGACTGCGATCCAACTTACGGGTGCCCAAATGGTCTCAGAATACGACGATTCCAGTCTGGAATGAAAGAGCACTAAACTACTATTCAGATGACCAAAAATTGACCCAATCCGACATCAAATGATCGAGTTATAGGCGTCTCCATTGGATCACGCAATTTGGGAAGATTAACAATCCATATTGAAAAATGACGATCGAAGAGTTCCAACGTGCTTTTGTCATATCGAACGGTCTCTGAATTAGGCAATTCTGGTCCCATTTGGAAGCTTGAGAAAGTTACCATTTCAATGACCTGAAATAGTCTAAATTCGACCTCTGAAGAGATAGTTATGAGGTTTTTTATTGGATAAGAAGATGAAGGAAACATTCAGGACCGAAGACTACGATCCAACTTTCGGATGCCCAAATGTTCTCAGAATACGACGATACCAGTCATGAATGAAAGAGCACTAAAGTATCATTCAGATGACCAAAAATCGACCTAATCCGACATCAAATGATGGAGTTAAAGGTGTCTCCATTAGATCATGCAATTTGGAAAGATTAACAATCCATATTGAAAAATGACAATCGAGGAGTTCCAATATGCTTTTTGGATATCGAACGGTCTCTGAATTAGTAAATTTTAGTCCAATTTAGAAGCTTGATAAGTGACCATTCCAATGACCAGAAATAGTCTAAATTCGACCACTGAAGAGAGAGTTATGAGGGTTACTATTGGACAAGGAGATGAAGGAAACATTTAGGACCGACGACTGCGATCCCACTTACGAATGCCCAAATGGTCTCAGAATACGACGATTCCTATCAGGAATGAAAGAGCACTAAAGTATCATTCAAATGACCAAAAATTGACCCAATCCGACATCAAAGGATGGATGTATACGCGTCTTCGTTAGACTACGCAACCAAAAATGGATTGTGTGATGATGTAATTGGGTTTGTTTTATGGTTGTTTGTATGTTGGTAGATCAGGTTGAATGTTGGAATTCATGTTCAGCCTACGAGATCAGGTTTAAGAATGCATGTATATGCCCAATCTGTAAAAAGGTCAATGGAGCGTGGCACATTTACAGTTAAATGAGTCAGGTTAGACTTGATGAATTTTAACTGAGCCTGTTGGGGGAGAGAGTAATGGAATCTGGGTTGGGTTTTGGTGGGAATTTTTTAACTGAGCTATCGGCATTTATCTTATGGAGATACCTTACACCTGAGTATGCAAAGAATGACATAGTTTCTATAAGGATAGATGTTTATTCATTTGGAATTGTTCTGTTGCAACTGATATCAGGATGCAATGTGATCAATGAAAATCAAGAAGAGCAAAGCCAATCTCTTCTTCAATGGGTATGAAATTTGTGGATATTTGTTGGTCACAAACTCTTTTTAATTAAGTTGTGAAAGAGAAATGCCCCACACTCTTTGTCATGGCATATATCTGTAGAATCCATGAGATTCATCAGTTGGTCCACTTAGAGTTTGTGTCCTGTCCTAAAAATCAGGCCAGTTGAATTAACAAGTGGCAACATGTATGTTGAATGTAGGTTGCTGGTTCTCTCTTTTTCTAACTGCCCATTTCATGTGCTTTTGGCCCATCTGATGAATAGACCAACTGATTCTTGGGCTATGAAATAGACTTTTTGGGATCCCCTATGAAAAATATGGTTCTTGCATGTGCCATGTCAGCACATGTGGGGGCCGTTGTGTTGTTTGCTTCAAGATGGGTGTCCAGAGACAGCATTCCTCATTCTTAATCTCTCTTTTACTATGGAATGCATTGCAGATGTTGGTTATATATGGATGTCAGATATTGCTAAATTAATTGGTCCTTATGAAATTCTCTATCCTGATTTCAACCAATATATCTACGCTTTTACTTATATTTTAGGCAGAAGTGCTGATCGAAAAGCTTTCATTACATGAACTGATTAATCCTTGTATTGGAGAATCCTACGACACATACGAACTGTACCATATGGCTAAGACAATGTACTTGTGTGTTAGGAGAAGGCTGGAAATGCGCCCATCTATGAGAGATGTAACTGATTGAGACTTGGTACTTTGTTTTTTTTTGTGATTTTTAGTTGCAAAATGTCAAATGTTAGTTTCTTGTTTGTAAACAATGGTTTTCATCTAATCTAACAGTGAGGTGTAGCAGAATACATTCATGTAAAGCCTTATTAATCTTTTATATTAAGCTATATTGGGAAGTGAGTTAATGAATTCATGAATCCATACATGTAGCAACTCATGTTCATGAATTGAGAGTCTGTTGAAAATCAAATCAATAATTGAGCATCCTGTTTTGTGCTTGAAGTTTGTCTCCGTCTGTATATTAGCATTAGCAACATCACTTGTAATTTGCAAATGGTCATGGAAAACCAACATCTGTCGAAAAATTCGTTGACGGCTGGATGGTAACAGTTCCATCGGTCTACACAAGTGACCCTAGCTATGTCGAAAAATTCATTTTGTCTTCTTTTTTTTTTTTTGTAACTGACGAGTTTGAAGTTGATTTCTATCATTTTTCATAATTACATCATAGCACTTAGTTTTGTTGTTTTTTGGTCTGTGTTTCTATTGTTATCTCCTTCTTGACATGCGGGATAGTGGAAAACCACTTAGAATCTCTTGATTTGTGTGTGTTCTTTGAGTAGGTTGTGCAAGTGCGCATTGCTTTTCTCACGCTTTTAATGTCAATTGCAACCTCATCTAATTTTCTAAATAGAAATTGGAAATAGGGAGCTAAAGTGATCATTAAATGCTTCACAGCACATTTCAATTTAGTTTTGATTTTATGTTAATTTTAGAAAGTTGAGATAGTTAAGTGACCACAGATTTTATACTTTTGAGCAAAAAATTTTGAGACTATAGCGACTTCTATTCTTGTTTTCTTTTTTCCTATTTTGGTCAAGTGTTCATTCTTTTAGAGCTCATCTTGGAAAGAACCACTAGTTTTGATGTTGTTTTGATTTTGGAAATGGGATGTATGGCTTTTATAGCTTCAAAAAGTTGGGCTGATTAGATTTTTCTTTTCACTTTCAGATTAAAAGATGCTTTGGTGTTGTTAGTTACTGGTGAACAGAGAAGTCATTGGTGAGTTTTTTTATGCTTTTCTATTTTTAGTGAATCACACCTCAGAGACAATACAAGCAGTAAATTCAATTTCCCTTTGAAGCAGTAGATTCAACAACTTCACACCTGAAAGCCCCTCCTGATGCTATTAAAATAATATGTCGAAGTACACCCTCTGGCAAGCCCTGGAGACACTGGAGACAGAATGAACTCCTAGCTTCTCTAAGTGGTTTTCGTGAACTTGAGCCACATATTGTAAGATGGGTATTCAAATAGTTAAACAGACAAATAAGCAAAAATATCTATCATATGCCACTGGTAAGGAAATAAATGAAACTGAAGAATAAGCTTCTAACTATAAGCAGATGGTGAATCTGCAGAATGTTCTGAATGGCAGAAGGTGACTTCCTAACAATAAGCTTATATTCCTGAAATATAGCAAAATGTTCTGAATATGCAGGAAGTATTTTTACTTTATAGTTGTGCGACAGAGGAAGTACAGAAGGACCTCCAGCAATCAGGGTCTCTTTATTCACCAATGCTATGTCTTTCCCTGCCTCTATTGCAGCCATGATAGGCTTTGATAAAAGAAAGAGGTTAATACTCAACCAGCTTGGTATTAATTTTCGTGTATAAGATGACTTTTCAAATTAGGACATATACCAAGATGCAGAATCTATGGTGCAAAAATAAATTGTATTATCTGTAAGAGAATTTTATTATGATCAATCAAAAGGACTTCTGCTTTTACCTTCAAACCTGCACAACCTACTATTCCTGTGACTACTGTGACAGCATCTGGGTGGCGAGCAACCTGAAAATTTTTAAAGCTATGATTTTGAAATCACATATTTGGCATACAAATACTTTGAATCAGACTGTCCAAATTACAAAACCCAGTTTAGATGTATTGTGAAAAAAAATTACACTTATTTGATTAGCTGACTATACGATTGATGGACATTTATTGGAGAGGTTAAAAATGAAAAGATCTAACTATACTATTTTAACAAGTGTCCACAATCAGTGGTTAGAATTTGTCAACCAATCTTTCTCAGAGTGTGACATTCCCTACTCTTTTCTTCTTTCTTTCTTTTTGTGTGTGTGTGTGTGTGTGTGTGTGTTTGACCATGTTTAACTTAAAAGGTCAGGACTATACCAGTTGTTTTCTCTTTTGTATCATTATTGACTAGTGGAAATTTGGGGATTAACAAGCATGCCTTCAGGTTCCTGAAACAGTTGTCCAGTAGATATTTTTGCTAAATAGACTTGATGTGGAGCTTTGGAAGCATGCTCAGGACATCTTTGCACAGCAGTGGAAACATCTTGCCGAGAAGTTGATTAAAGTGGTAAGTCTAGATTCCTAAGATTGTGTTAGGTCACATATGATACAAATCACTCGTATTCAGTTGGCTATCTTCATGAAGATCCACCACATGCTTCTCTCAGAGAGTGTAAAATTGTAGCGTATCTAGCAAAGCTGTTCAGCCCCCCGCTTCGCCATTCTGTTTAGATGATCAGTTTCAAATGTATTGTAACCATTGGAATGGAAAACTAGCCAGAAGATTAAGACGTGTTTGAATGTACAGTTTAACAGAATCAAAACAGTTAAATGACAGAGAGTGAATGGCCAAAAGTGGAGGTGGGGGGCATTGTGGTCTGTAATAATAACCAACTCCAATTACAATTCCATGTGTCTCAAGTTGGCTTGAAACAATGAAAATTGCTTCTGTACCCCTTCCATGAAAATCTCTCTCTACACTCTAAAAACACCTAAATGCCCCAGAGAAAGCCCAAAAGCTTCATCTTATTTCTCTGAGGAGCGATGGAGAATGTGATGCTCTCAGGAAAGGCTAGTTAGGATGGTCCGAACCGGTGAGATCTTACCCTTGGTTTCTTTTCGTAGTTAGCTTAATCTTAGTATTAGTTTTGATCTCATATCTTTCTTTTCTAGTTCATCTCATTTCTTTTCCTTTTGCTGGATTCATCCATCAATCTTTTCAAAACTCTTTGCATCTTGCTTCCCTATGGAACAAGCTTGTATTGTAGATCACTAGCAAAATTCCGTAGGGAGGCACATTGTTGCTACTTTTGCGTTGTTTTATTTTCTTATAGCACTATTCATCTAGGAAAGAGGTTTGCAGTAAGCTCAGGTATTCAAGTACGGTTAGGTTTTCACTTTGTAAAAGTGGGATCCCTTGGTTTAGTGGTCCAAATAGTTGTTATGCCTGGATCCACTTTGCACTGGCCCACAACCAAAAACCCCCATGTGGGAAAATCCTAACCCTTCAATGTGAGCCTAGCGTATGCCATTAAGAAAAGAAGTATAACAACAATCCACATTCTGATGGGATTTCCTCCTAGGACTCAACCGGTCGTGAGCCTCGCTCGGGTGGTGCTCGACCGGTCGTGTGGGGCTGTACTCAAAGTCCAGCGACCATCTGATTATTTTCTTCAAGGTGCTCGACCAGTTAAGGGAGGTGCTCGACTGGTCGAGTGGGCCGCTTGACTGGTCGAGGACCCTGCTTGACCAGTCGAGGTTACCCAAATTCGTTCCACAATTTTGTGCGGATTGCGGAATTTTGAGGCCCTTTCGCAAGGGGTGCGAAAGGGAGTTTCCTAAACTATAAATAGGAGGTGCCTAGGGCTTTCTAGGTAAGGCAAGAGGGTTTCCTAAAGCTTTGCAAGGGTTTGCTAAAGGGTTTAGAGTTATCAAAGGTGTGAGAGAGAGAGAGAGAGAAAGAGAGAGAGGAAGCTTATGGAAGAGAGGTTATGCTCGTAGAGGTGATCTACTATATCTCAGTGCTTCCACGTCCTTGTAATCGGTGAGATCTCTCCATTTTTCCTTTATTCTCTTATTATTTATCCACTCCTGCGTGAGTGAAGAAGGTTGTAACATTCTACTTCATAGTAGATTGTAGATCTAGACGAGGTCCCGTGGTTTTTACCTCTTTGAGGGTTTTCCACGTAAAAATCTCTTGTGTCGTGTGATTTATGCTTTGATTTATTTCATTACTTTATTATCCCATAATTCTTGTTTGTTTTGGGAGGCTAAATCCTAAGGTTTTGTGCAAGGCCCCCAACAAAGTGGTATCAGAGATAAGTTCATTGAACGGGAAAGATCGGTTTTGAATTATGGAAGGTGGCTCATCAAGGATGATCAACCTCAATGGTTCTAACTGGACCATATGGAAGGCTAAGAGACCTATATTCTCCAATTTTAGGTGTATCAGCAAAATCCAAGGATATGTCTGATGATGATTGGAAGAAGATGGACTAGAAGGCAGTGGGGTTTATTAGACAATGGCTGGATGATTCTGTATTCCAACATGTGTCTACGGAGACCTCAGTCGCTAGCCTATGGCTCAAAATTGGAAGGGTTGTATGAGAGGAAGATAGTTGGTAATAAAATCTTCCTGATAAGAGGACTTGTGAATCTCAAGTTCAAAGATGGTAGTTTTGTGGCCGAGCACATGAATGAGGTCAGTAATATAGTGAACCAGCTCTCCGCTATGAAGATGGTCCTGGATGATGAATTGCAGGCTTTACTGTTGCTTAGTTCATTGCCTGACAGTTGAGAGACATTAGTGGTGTCTCTAAGTAACTCCGCGCTAGATAAAAAGATATCCATGGAACAGGCAACCAGTTGTCTCTTCAATGAGGAGACAAAGAAATTCTCAGGGGTTTACTCAGTAAGAGGCCCTTGTAACACAGGAATGGGGGAGAGGAAAGAACAGGAAGGGCGGGAAGGCCCAAGATAAATCAAGAGGCAAGTCAAGTACTAGGAAGGATGTTGAATGCTGAAATTATGGCAAAAAGGGCCACTACAAGCATCAATGTCGTGGTAAGAAGAACGACAAGAAAGGAAAAGGAAAAGAGAAGGAAGATGAATCCGATTCCACTGCGATCGCTTCGGATGGTGATGTTGTAACTATTCTTTCAGCAGATCACAATGCATGTCTCACAGCTATGAGTCAGGACACTGACTGGGTGATAGACTCGGGAGCTTCTTTTCACGCGACTCCGCGCAGGGACTTCTTCACAAGCTATAAGTTAGGTGACTCTGGGACCGTGAAGATGGAAAATTTTGGCGTATCAAAGAACATAGGGGTCGGTAATATTTATGTGAAGACTGATGTGGGCTGCACATTGGTTCTCAGGGATGTGAGGCATATCCTAGACCTTCGCCTCAACTTGATGTCGACGGAAAGACTAGATGATGATGGCTATGAAAGTCGGTTTGCTGGTGGGCACTGAAAGCTCATCAAGGGTTCGTTGATCATAACTAGAGGGAAGAAGTGTTGCACCCTTTATAAGGCAAGTGTCAGTGTGTACAAGGGTGGGTTGAATGCAGTGGAAGATTCAGCTATTGACATATGGCATAAGCGTCTAGGCCACATGAGTGAAAAAGGGCTTCAGGTACTAGCGAGGAAGCGGCTCCTTCCAGACGTGACAGGTATACCTCTCAAAACCTGTATTGATTGTTTATTAGGGAAACAGCATAGAGTTTCATTTGTTAAAACTACTTCTCATGTTAATAAAGTGCATGCATTAGATTTGGTTTATTCTGATGTTTGTAGTCCTATAAGGACAAAAACCTTGGGTGGGGCATTGTATTTTATCACTTTTATAGATGATGCATCTGAGAGGGTTTAGGTTTATGCTTTGAAATCCAAGGACAGGGTATTTGGTGTGTTTAAATTGTTTCATGCTATGGTTGAGAGAGAGATAGGTAGATCATTGAAGTGCATCTGTACTGACAATGTTGGTGAATACATTGGCAACTTTCATGAGTATTATAAGTCCCTGGGTATACGGCATGAACAGAAGGTTCCCAAGACCCCCCAGCATAATGGTGTGGCTGAGCGAATAATTGTACCATTGTTGAGAGAATTAAATGCATGTTATCCCATGCAAAATTGCGTAAGATGTTCTGGGGAGAAGTAATGCACACGGCGGTGTATTTGATAAATAGGTCTCCATTAGCTGTGTTGAATAGAGAAGTACCTGAGAAGGTGTGGACTGGACAGGATCCATCTACAGTTATCTTAGGGTGTTTGGATGCAGGGCATCCGTTCACGTACTAAAGGACGAGAGGTCCAAGCTCGATATGAAGATCAAGCAGTGTGTGTTCTTGGGGTACGGTGATGAAAAATTCGCTTACAGATTATGGGATCCGACCGAGAGGAAGCTCGTCAAGAGCAGAGATGTGGTTTTCTTTGAAGATCAGTGTATAGAAGACATTGATAAGCTATAGAAGAACCATCTTAGTTCAGGTGAGCTAGAGGACATGGATCGGTTACTCCTCTCATGGTGCCTGATGACGGAGGAGTATAGCAAGGTGCAGAGGACGAGGGAGTTTCTTCAGAAGATGGACCAGGGGAGCAGCCCCCACTTGATCTACCTGTTGAGCAACAGGTGAGGAGGTCATCTAGGGATAGACAACCGTCCAAGAGGTACTCGCCGCATGAGTACATTATGCTCACTGATGGGGGAGGCCAGAAGACTATTCTGAGGCCCTAGCCGACAAGCATAAGGGGGAGTGGTTGAAAGCTATGCAAGAGGAAATGAAATCCTTATATAAGAACCACACCTATGAAATGGTAAAATTTCTTAAGGGTAAGAAAGCTTTAAGCAATAAGTGGGTGTTCAAAAAGAAAGTTGAGCAGAAGAATTCATAGACGAGGTTCAAGGCCAGACATGTGGTAAAAGGGTTTGATCAGAGGAAAGGCATAGTCTTCGAGGAGATATTCTCACCAATGGTGAAGATGACATCCATACGGGTGTTGCTTGGGTTGGCGGCGAGCATGGATCGGGAGATAGAGCAATTAGATGTTAAAACTGCCTTCCTCCATTGTAACGCCCTGAAATTCGGGGGTCGAGCAAAGCCCTACTCCCGAGTTCCAACGCATCACTGATGCAACATGGATAATGATGTTTAGATGTCGTCCATTAGTAATGCAGTAAACATGAGTAGGATTATACTAAAACAACATATCATACTCTAGACTTAATGTAATTTGGTAAGCGAAAGACTGAAATATATGCATTTAATTATGAAAACGTTTCACAAATTTCAGAGTATGAGTATGAAACCGGACTAAATATATATGTGTTGTTTCTAATCATATAAATGCGGGAAGTAAATGTGTTCAACTAAACAAGTATCCCAGTAGTCCCTGCGCATCAGTATGAGATCTACATAGATCTGCCCGATAGTTGAACGTATGAGAACTCTTCCTCCTCGCCTACGAAGTCCAACTCTACTGTATAGACCTCGCCATCACCTGCATTTAAACCAGAGTCTGGGTGGTGTTTAAAACACCGTCCCAGGTGGGAATGAGTAGCTAATTCAGTGGAACTATAAAGTAAAGGTTAATATGTTATCAATTCAGTCAAACAGTAATGATAAAGTAGTACAACAATCATGTCCTAAGTACTCTTGTTAATGTAGGAATGATATGCTATAATGATGCATGCCCTCACCTGTACTCCCTCAGCGACATCATCTCACGGTCGCGCATGCAACACTCCCGCTGTGCTCAACTCCATTACCAAAGGCACATGCAATGTGGTGCATGTACGTGTTAGCCAAGTTCTTAAGTAGACCTATTCATACAGTAAGTTTGGGAAACTAAGGTACTTCCCTTTATATCATTTACTGAAACAATGATCCATCTAGGGTCGTCAATCTTAATTAATCACATACAATAGGCAAGTTCGAGAGTTTACACTTTACGTCGCTACGAGAGGCTCGTCACCATCAGTGTAGGCCTATTTTGTACTTGAGGTCACACCACCAATGCCCTACCAACTGATAGTCTATTTTCGAAGGCTCGTCACCAACCCAACTGGAGACCACAGCCAGGCTGCGCCGGGGTAGGCCAACAGCTTGAATACAGTGTTTCATACCACCGTATTCGGCTCATGAGTTTTAGGTTGCTCACTGGTCACTATGGAGAGGCTCGTCACCCCAACGTAGGCTGACAGCTCGACCACAGTGTCCCATACCACCATGCCCGACTCATGAGTCTTAGTGGATCGTGGTACCATGGTTGAAACGGGCTTTTATATTGGTAAGTGGTACCTTAGATTCAAGCAGTAGCGTTCATACATGGTAAACACACAATAGGCTCATCGGTTTATTAGACAAGTTTGACCGGTACGAGCGTACGCTGAATTAATCGACATGGTACCACTGTCGACAATCATCGTACGACTCGGATTCACTGAACGCACAAAAGTGGCAAGACTAATTCGGCCACTCAAGCAGGAATTGTTAGCGATTGCCTAGACTACGCAGTAGTCCCAATCATACTCAAATGCAGCATGTGGAGACATGTGATAATCATATAGGCATTTAACAAACAATCCTAGTACAACACTCATTTGAGCATTTTATCAACATATTGTATATGCTACCGAACATTTCAATTCATCCGCAAATTGCATAATTGAAATTAAGATTACATGAAAGAATTATACATGTAGATAAGGCAATTGAGAATTCTATCTCAACACTCTTATTAAATACAATTCATCAAACAATATCTCATTCAGACATTTTATCAAACACTTAACCTACACATTACCAAATACATAGATTAGATTAGTTATGACATGAACTATAGCAATTTCCTACACAGCATAGACTATAACGCATATAACAAACATGGATCTTAGATTAAAAATCATAACAAACACAAATCAAAATTCCAAGTTCATTCAAACATTTCAACAAACACATGGAATGCATATTTATTTAACATAATTCATACATATGTAACCTATAGAAAACGTCGTAACTAAGATCATATGGCAGCAATCAAGTCAGACATAAATCATTAGCTGACATTGAAAGCCTTGAAAACCATAACCTAAACGTTTATAGTCTGCTCCTTTCGTCAAAAAGCTTGTTTCGAACTCTGTTCGAATCCTACGCTTCCGTCTACAGAACAACGGCTACCTAAATCACGAAATAGGTTAGTTATTTCGTCGATTCCTCTATTTGGATTCCTAAAACAAAATTAGGGTTAGGATTTCTTACCCAAATCAGAATTGAAACAGGTTGAGTAGCGTAGTAGAGAGGCGAATCGACATGTGGAGTTGTGGGAAAAGATCCCAACAACGATCCCCAAGAATCCCTCCTCCTTCCTTCTTCTTTTCTCTCCCCTTTCTCTCTCTCTCTCCTAGGGTTTTTTTAGGAAATTCGTATGAGGGAGAGAAGGGGTGATTTAAGGGCTTTATATAGGCCCAAAATTGGTGTAAATGGCCCAGGGCCATGGTATACTTAAGTTATAGCCAAAGGGAGTCTGTTTCTGATAAACGGGGCCCATCTGGAGGTCCATTACTCACCTACGGCGTAGGATAAGTTCCCTGGCAATGGATCTAGGCTAGGTTAAGATTTCGGTCCGATCGGATTTGTGGATTGATCGTGGAGAACCGGTTTCAGTTCAATGACTATCGTCACTCGATCAGGGCCATAAGTACATTGACCTGTGTAGGAAAATTTTCCTGATCCAAGTGTGTAGTTGGGTCAAAATTTAACGGTCTATAACCTTAAATTTGGCCCACAAGTGAACGACCCAAATCACTCAAATCTGAGTTCATTTTCTAAAGATATTTGCGTTTCCCACACACTTCGCTCCGGGCTCAAGTTGTACATTTCTAGATACTATTTGGACTCGATTCTCATGATGGCTGTCAAGCCCATTAAGGTGGTCATAACCTTATAGTTTCGCGGTCATCGAACTTTCGACACGCGGTCCAAGTCCAATACGGAGTTCCAATGTGCTCCTATAAGCAACTGGGTTTTGAGATTGCTCCTAGGTTTTTAAGTAATGTTGAGTTAGTGATTTTAATGGTTTTAAGTCTTTTAGTTTGTATAGAAAGTGGTTCAAGCCAAATCCATTGATTGTTTAGTTCAGTACTTAATTATGTGTCGCCCAATTACGACAGACTAGGTTGCTCTATCAAAATCACCTATTTTTTGTCAGATTCGATAAGACTAATGGTCCAAAACCCATTTTTATTTATATATTTACTATTATAGTAAATTTAACTTTAAGTATTGTTCTCCATCATTTAAATGTTAGGATTTGCGTCTACTATGAAAGTACTTAAAAAATGTGAAGAATAAGGTGGTGAAAGGTGAGATTTGTGAAGGAAATGGGTTGAAAAGGGGATTTGAGATTCTGGATTGAGTTTTGAGAAACCAATAAGGTGTTATGATAGACTCGTTGTCCAAGGACGTCTAACTTCAAGTTGATAAAAATCCAGGACGTTACAATCTACCCCCGTTAAAAATAATTTCATCGCCAAAATTGGCTAAGGCTTCTATTGGGTTCGTATTCAACGAGCACATTTGTGGATATACTTACCTTAGTTATTGTAATTCAGCTCGTACCAATTATTAGGCCTATTCTTTAATATTAATATAAACTGGTTTAATACTTGAACCCTAATTGCTTTACTTCAATGACTTCCTTATTGACATTCTAAGGAAGATTCAGATCATATTTAGTGACCTAACCTTACGTATAACCTGGATCAATTTCCTTCGATCCTGGGCCAGTGGGGCAGGGGCTCACCATGCCTCCACTGCGCCACTTTGATCAAATAGATGTACAAACCGATTTAACTAGATTAGGCTCAAAATGTTCTACCCCCCTTAAAATTATTTCTACTCTCAATGCTCAAGAATCTATGTCCTGATCTGTATGTCGGAACAAGGTATAATGTAGGACCTATTCTTGACATGAAATGGGATACGATCTCTCAATACATTGGTCTTCCTTTCATCGATGATGTGTACTATGGCATTGGTACCTATGGTCATAGAAATGAGCTAAAAATGATGGATGTTGTGGTTGATTTTAAGGACGGGTGTGAGTTTGTGACAAGATGCCTAATTCTACCAAAGAAGGACTTTTACTACGGTCCCGACTAATCTCTTTAATCATGTCCAGTTTAATACCGTAAGATAATTTATACATTATTAGTACATAAGGAATTTAGATAAAATAGGTTAATGGGTAGACTATGTTTCTAAGTTCATATGCACAATATGTATGCTAGAATGGTCTGTGATTCAGGACCTAATTCTTAACTGTCTGTAACACCCTGAAATTTGGGGGTCGAGCATAACTCAGCTCTCGAGTTTCAAAACATCACTTATGCAACATATTTAATGATGGATGTATGTTGTCTGTAAGAGTGCATAAAATATGGAATAAATTAAGCTAAACTGCAACATAATCCAGGGACAAGTGAAAAACGCAAGCGGAAGACTTAAAGAAATATATGTGTACATGTGTAAGTCCCTATGATATGTATGCTCTGCCAAGTCATAATTACAAGTGTTTATCCTCAAAATACAAGTATCAAATGACATCCTCTAGTACAATTACAATGAAAACCCAGAATCTCCGCATATCAGGACATGGCTCACATGAACCCGCCTGAGAACTGCATAATGGAAAACGCGGCCTCATCATCCTCGAACTCCTGCTCTGCCTCAGGGGTCGCGTCAACATCTGCATCTAAGACAGGGTCTGGTTGGTGTTGAAACACCGTCCCAGAATGTGGGAGTAAGTGATCAACTCAGTGGAACTATACAGTAAAAGTTAACATGATATCAAATCAATTAAGCAGTAATGATAAGGCAATACAATTAAACACGTCTAAAGTACTCTTGTTAATGCAAGGATATATGTATAAATGATGCATGCCCTCGCCTGCACTCCCTCAGCGTCTTCATCTTACGGTACGCATGACAACCTCCCGCAGTGCCAACAACTGCTACACACATGCAATGCGGTGCATGAACATGATTACCAAGTTGTTACTAGTCCTTTTTATACAGCAGGATTGGGAAGCTAAAGTACCTTTCTCATATCAATTCCCAAACAGGGATCCATTCTAGGGTCGTTAGTCCTAGGCAATCTCATACAATCATATGGTTCTAGGTCACTGCAAAGGGCTCGTCACCAATCAATGCACGCCTATCATACCTTAGTTACTACTCTAAGGCTTGTCGCCTTAATGCAGTATCATGGTATGCTCGAGGTCACTACAAAGGCTCGTCACCAATCAATGTAGGCCGACAGCACGAATATAGTGTCCCATACCACCATAATCGGCTCACGAGTCTGGTGTACTCACTGGTCACTACGGGGAGGCACGTCATCCCAACATAGGCCGACAGCTCGACCACGGTGTCCCATACCACCATGTCCGGCTCATGAGTCTTAGCGGATCAAGGTACAACGGTTAACGAAATTTCATCGGTAAGTTTGGTACCCTAGATTCAAGCAGTAGTGTCCATACATGACTAACATACATCGGATAATCGGGTTACTTGACGAACTCGACTAGCACGAGCGCACGTTGAGTTGAACGACATAGAGTGCGCAAACACTCCGTGTGGCCAAACCACTGCCGACAACCCTAATACGACTCGGGTTCGTCAAACACGTCCTACGTGGCGAAAACAATCTCGGCCATGAACTCAAGGTCTATTACCGATTTCCTGGACTATTTCATAGTTTCATACAGATACACTATAACAGATATTCATATCAATAATTTAGAACAGTAATGGAACAACAATTCAAATCATACAGTATGTGAGCATTTGAAGAATATCAACTTAACATGGATTTCAACTTAAGTAGTGCTTGAAGTTAAACAACAAAGAATGTAAATTAAATGTAGGAAATCATACACACCAATAGGAGAGTTGAGAATCTCTTCTCAATGCCCGTACTAGGTTAATATATTACACATCAGGTCATTCAGACATTTCTACAAACACGTAGACTACATAGTTCAACATACATGACGTATGTTGGTGATACACGCATATTTGGACAATTCCTTTTGCTAAGGAGTTGACACACATACAACTAGCATAAATACACGACAGTTAATCATGGCAAGCACATGTTCATATTTTATACGTATACGGTACTTTCTACATACACAAGGAATACACAAATCTCAACACAAGGCATATATATCAAGAACACAATATAAACATAGCATTTGGCATGTGAAATTTCACCCACAACAATAATAAACCATTATCTGACATTGAAAGCCTTGAAAACCATTACCTATACGAATATAGTCCGCACCTTAAACCAGAAAAAGCGCACCGAACTGATTCAGATGATATGTCTTCGTCAACAGCGACTAGATAACCTAAGGCAAGAATAGTAATGAGCTACATCAACACAAAGACTATTCTAAGCTCTAAACAGATTAGGGTTAGATTAACTTACCCAAGGATGAACTTAGAATCGCCGGAATAACGATTCAGAGGTGACGGTTTAAGGATGTAGAGTAGCAAGAAAGAATCTCAAATGATTCACCAACTTCTCTCTCACTTTCTCTCTCTTTTCCTTCTTTCTCATAGCTAGGGTTTAGAAAATTCGTATGACATAGAGAGTGAGGGTTTTAAGGTCTTTATATAGGCCTAACATTGATGCAAATAGCCCCAGGGCCAAGGTATACTTAGGTTATAACCAAATCGGGCATCTCTCTATCCAACGAAGCGCTTCCGGTGGTCCTTTTTCCACGTGCGGTCAAACTTAAGCTCACTGACCATGGATCTAGGTCAGACTGAGTTTTCGTACCGATCGGATTTACAGATCAGCCGTGGCGGACCACTCTCAATTCAACGGTCATCGAAACTCGATCAGGTCCACAAGCACTATGACATGCCTAGGCCATCTTCCCTAATCCAAGGGTGAAATTAGGTCAGAATTCAACGGTCAGATTGCTTAAAATCGTCGCGCAAGCGACACGACTCAGATTTCATAAAATCATATTTAATTTCTCACCGTTCTCACCCTCTTCACTCCGGACTCAAGCAAATCGACTCAGGACATCATCTGGACTTGATTTCTAAGGTGATGATCAAGCCCAACAAGGTGACCATAACTGAGTAAGATCATCACTGACTTTTGACGCGCGGTCCAGGTCTGATCCAAAGATTCCAAAAATTCCCGAGAGCAACTGGATTTAGCGTTGAATCCCAGATTTCAGAGTAACATAGCGCTAACAATTCTACAGGTTTTGAGTCCTGCAGATCAAATTTAAAGTGATTGATGCTAATTTCACAAGCAATCGAGTTTAGCGCTAATTAACCCTCAAATAACTTCTCAAGAATCTGAGGTAGTACTCAGGTCTTTGCACGAAATTTTTCAGGTCATTACACTGTCTGTTGCCCATTTGAGAAATTTCTTAGGCCTAAAAAAAATCTCTATTAGCTATATATTCTTAATACTTCTCAAAGACGAAATAATAAACTTTTGGTTGTAAGTGGTCGGGCCAACACGGAAGGAAAGTTGTGTAGTGGGTCTGAGCCGGATACATAAACCTTCTACCTAGCTATGACAGAAAATTTATCGTATCAGTTCTTAATCCTAGTTGATCCCGATCTTTTGCTTGATTAGGGCATTGAGTTCATTAGTAACTACAAGGATTGAGAATTTGATTCAAACCGCGAATGCTTCGCTTATATATAGTTTCTCTACTCCGTGTTCCTGATTGTAATAAGTCCTTGGGAAGGCAATTCTAAGGGGTGTATTGATTTGACCTAACGTTCAATCCGAGGGATATATAAGTTTTCTCTAAGCGTGACTAGTTTCTAGGTCAAAACAACTTTCCTAAGAGTTATTGAAGAAGCTTATAGGTATCGAGGGGATCCAACGAAGGAATGGGGTCTTAATCCAACCTAATCAAGCCAACTAAATAAGTCTATTTTTCAATTATCTTAGCATATTCAGTCTTCTACATTCCTTAGTATAACCAGTAGCCTAGTCTTAACTTATGAGTAGCGGTAATCCAAAGTCTACGCTCATACGCTAGATGATTTCATACCATTTTTAATATAAGAAATTGTTTTATCGCTTAGGGTCAAAAGTTATCTGATTGGAATTGAGTTGCCCGGACTTGAATTTAGCTGCGCTCGAGCACTTTACATATGCTCATACCAACTAAGGAGGTCTTAAGGTTCACGTTATTAATTTATTGGATTTCCTATACTGTCATATTTTTTGAAATCTAGGAGTACCAACTTTAGGGCCCAACACTCTAAATGTCCCAACATTTGATGGTATTGTTTATGGACTAAACTACAGTGTTTGGTCTCGCCCATCGGTAGAGACCATTCTAATGGAATTCGAGGGTCGAGATCTCGTTTCGACCTCTGTTTGGCGCTTGCACTAGTCTCGGCACTTGTCTTCTTCTTTGAACAGGTTGGGCGGCTAGGCCCGGTTTCATTTGAGGCCGTTCTCTTCTTTTCCCATAAGGGAAAGGAGTGTGGAGAGGGAGAAGATGGCGGTGACTAGCTCAAAAAAGAGTCAGGGATTTGACAAAGCTTGAAGGGTGAGATGGGTTTGTGAGTTTAGAAGGATATGAGACACCAAAGAGTACTTTTGTGCTCAAATAGGTGAAAATAACGAAGATTGAGAGATGAAAATGAGGAATAGTGAGGTAAGGATGAATAAGATTGAAGATTTGAAGGTTTTGAATGTATGGAAGAAGGGATTTGAAAGGGAAAGGATGCTTTTTAGGAGGGTTTAGAGAGCTGGGGGTGAATGAAATGGCAAAAGGGGAGGTGAGGGGGGTCAAATAGGGCCCCCCACACGTATGCACGGGTCCACCTAGCTGGGCAATGGGCGGCGCATCGCCGATCGGGCGGTGCCACCGCCCAGGCATTGTGAAGCCGGGCGGTGCTGCCTCTGGACCGTCCGTCGTGGCTCCACCTGGGGGCGGTGTCCACCCCTCCCTGGGGTGCTGAAAATATGTGGGACCCCCCTTGGGTCCCCCTGTAAATTACGATGTGGCCTCCACCTCCGTGTGAGGAGCTTTCAGACTTCAACTCGCACGTATCCACGCTTTTTGGCATGTTTGAGCATGGGATTCACCGAGTTATCGTCCAATCCCGTCGATTGATGGTCTAGGAAGGGGCTGGGATCATTTTTATATGGTCTTATACGCCTAAGGGGTTAAATTCAACGGTTAGTTTCGCTCGTCGGTGCAACTAGGAATCTTACGTTCGTTTCTAAATGTTATCGCCCCTTCCTAAGTCAGAGTATGTCAGTGTGCGTCGTGTTACCATAACTCAGGTCTAGTTTAATCTAAATCATGCTCTGTACCATCTTGTAACGTCCTGAAATTCTGGGGTCGAACAAAACCCTACTCCTGAGTTCCAACGCATCACTTATGCAACATGGATAATGATGTTTAGATGTCGTCCATTAACAATACAGTAAATATGAGTGAGATTATACTAAAACAGCATATCATATTCTATAGTTAATGTAATTTGGCAGGCAGAAGACTGAAATATATGCATTTAATTATGAAAACATTTTACAAATTTCAGAGTATGAGTATGAAACTAGGCTAAATATATACATGTCTTGTTTCTAATCATATAAATGCGGGAAGTAAATGTGTTCAACCAAACAAGTATCCCAGTAGTCTTTTCGCATCGGTATGAGATCTACATTATCTGCCCAATAGTTGAACGTAGGAGAACTCTTCCTCCTCGGGTACGAAGTCCAACTCTGCTGTATAGACCTCGCCATCACTTGTATCTAAACCAGAGTCTGGGTGGTGTTTAAAACACTGTCCCAGGTGGGAATGAGTAGCTAATTCAGTGGAACTATAAAGTAAAGGTTAATATGTTATCAATTTAGTCAAGCAGTAATGATAAAGCAGTACAACAATCATGTCATAAGTACTCTTATTAATGCAGGGATGATATGCTATAATGATGCATGCCCTCGCCTGCACTCCCTCAGCGACATCATCTCACAGTTGCGCATGTAACACTCCCGCTGTGCTCAACTCCATCGCCAAAGGCATATGCAATGCGGTGCATGTGCGTATTAGCCAAGTTCTTAATTAAACCTATTCACACAGTAGGTTTGGGAAGCTAATGTAGCTCCATTTATATCTTTTACCCAAACAATGATCCATCTAGGGTCGTCAATCTAGTTAATCACATACGATAGGCAAGTTCGAGAGTTTACACTGTAGGTCGCTACAAGAGGTTCGTCACCGTCAGCGTAGGCCTATTTTGTACTCAAGGTCACACCACCAATGCCCTACCAACTGGCAGTCTATTTTCGAAGGCTCGTCACCAACCCGACTGGAGACCATAGCTAGGCTGTGCTGGGGTAGGCCAACAGCTCGAATACAGTGTCTTATACCACCTTATTCGGCTCACGAGTTTTGGGTTACTCACTGATCACTATAGAGAGGCTCGTCACCCCAACGTAGGCCTATAGCTCGACCACGGTTTCCCATACCATCATGCTCGGCTCATGAGTCTTAGCGGATTGTGGTACCATAGTTGAAACAGTCTTTAACATTAGTAAGTGGTACCTTAGATTTAAGCAGTAGTGTCATACATGGTAAACACACAATAGGCCCATTGATTTATTAGACAAGTTCGACTGGTACGAGCGTACGCTGAATTAATCGACATGGTACCACTGTCGACAATCATCGTACGACTCGGATTCACCAAATGCATCAAATGTGGCAAGACTAATTCGGCCACTCAAAAAGGAATTGTTACCGATTGCCTGGACTACGTAGTGGTCCCAATCATACTCAAATGCAGCATGTGAAGACATGTGATAATCATATAGGCATTTAACAAACAATCTGAGTACAATACTCACTTGAGCATTTTATCAACATATTGTACATGCTACCGAACGTTTCAATTCATCTATAAATTGCATAGTTAAAATTAAGATTACATGAAGGAAATTATACATGTAAGTAAGGCAATTGAGAATTTTATCTCAACACCCTTATTAAATACAATTCATCAAACAATATCTCATTCAGACATTTTATCAAACACTTAATCTACACATTACCAAATACATAAACTAGATTAGTTATGACATGAACTATAGTAATTTCCTATATAGCATAGACTATAATGCATACAACAAACATGGATCTTAGATTAGAAATCATAACAAGCACAAATCAAAATTCCAAGTTCATTCAAACATTTCAACAAACACATGGAATGCATATTTATTCAACATAGTTCATACATATGTAACATATGGAAAATGTCGTAACTAAGATCATATGGCAGCAATTAAGTCAGACATAAATTATTAGTTGACATTGAAAGCCTTAAAAACCATAACTTAAATGTTTATAGTCTGCACCTTTTGTCGGAAAACTCATTTCGAACTAGGTTTGAATCCTACTCTTCCGTCTATAGAACAACGACTACCTAAATCACGAAATAAGTTAGTTATTTCATCAATTCCTCTATTTGGATTTCTAAAATAAAATTAAGGCTAGGATTTCTTACCCAAATTAGAATCGAAACAGGTTGAGTAGCGTAGTAGAGAGGCGAATCGGCGTGTGGAGTTGTGGGAAAAGATCCCAACAACGATCCCCAAGAATCCCTCCTCCTTCCTACTTCTTTTCTCTCTTATCTCTCCTATCTCTCTCTCTCTCTAAGTGTTTTTAAGGAAATTCATATGAGGGAGAGAAGGGGTGATTTAAGGGTTTTATATAGGCCCAGAATTGGTGTAAATGGCCCAGGGCCATGGTATACTTAGGTTATAGCCAAAGGGAGTCTGTTTCTGATAAATGGGGCCCATCTGGAGATCCATTACTCACCTACGACATAGGGTAAGTTCCCTGGCAATGGATCTAGGCCAGGTTAAGATTTCGGTCCTATCGGATTTATGGATTAACCGTGGAGGACTAGTTTCAGTTCAACGGCTATCGTCACTCGATCAGGGCCACAAGTACACTGATCTGTGTAGGAAATTTTCCTAATCCAAGGGTATAGTTGGGTCAGAATCTAACGGTCTGAAACCTTAAATTTGGCCTGCAAGTGAACAGTCCAAATCACTCAAATCTGAGTTCATTTTCTAAAGATATTCACGTTTCCTACACACTTCGCTCCAGGCTCAAGTTGTGCGTTTCTAGATACTATTTGGACTCGATTCCTACAATGGCTGTCAAGCCCATTAAGGTGGTCATAACCTTATAGTTTCGCGGTCATCGAACTTTCGACACGCATTCCAGGTCCAATACAGAGTTCCAATGTGCTCCTGTAAGCAACTGGGTTTTGAGATTGCTCCTAGGTTTTTAAGTAATGTTGAGTTAGTGATTTTAATGGTTTTAAGTCTTGTAGTTTGTATAGAAAGTGGTTCAAGCCAAATCCATTGATTGTTTAGTTTAGTACTTAATTACGTGTCGCCCAATTACGACAGACTAGGTTGCTCTATCAAAATCACCTATTTATTTTGTCATATTCCATAAGACTAATGGCCCAAAACCCATTTTTATTTATAAATCTACCATTATAGTAAATTTAAGTATTGTTCTCCATCATTTAAATGTTAGGATTTGCATCTACTATGAAAGTACTTAGAAAAATGTAAAGAATAAGGTGGTGAAAGGTGAGATTTATGAAGGAAATGGGTTGAAAAGGGGATTTGAGATTCTGGGATTGAGTTTTGAGAAGTCGATAAGGTGTTATGATAGACCCATTGCCCAAGGACGTCTAACTCCAAGTTGGCAAAAATCTGGGACGTTACATCCATGGTGACCTGGAAGAAGAGATCTACATGCACCAACCAGAGGGGTTCGAAGTCAAGGGCAAAGAGCATATGGTGTGTAGGCTGAGGAAGAGCTTGTATGGGCTGAAATAAGCTCCACGACAATGGTACAAGAAGTTCTACTCGTTTATGTTGAAGCATGGGTATGACAGAACAGAATCGGACCACTGTGTGTTCATGCGCAAGTTCTCAAATAGTGATTTCTTAGTTCTTCTGTTATACATTGATGACATGCTCATCATGGGAAAAGACATCAAGAAGATTGACAGACTAAAACAGGAGTTAGACAAGTCGTTCGCGATGAAAGATTTAGGCCCGGCTAAACAAATCCTAGGAATGGAGATAACCCGTGACAGAAGCAGGAGGAGGCTTTGGCTGTCACAAGAGCGGTATATTGAGAAAGTCCTACAGCGGTTTAATATGAACACTGCGAAGCCGGTCAGTACTCCACTAGATGGTCACTTCAGATTAAGCGATTAGCAGTGTCTCAAGACGAAGGCAGAGGTGGAAGAGATGCAGAAGATACCCTACACATTAGCTATAGGAAGTTTAATGTATTCTATGGTGTGTACATGCCCAAACATAGCATATGCGGTTGGTGTAGTCAGCTGGTATCTTGCCAATCCTGGCAAAGAGCATTGGGCAGCAGTAAAATGGATACTGCAGTATCTAAGAGGTTCATTCAGGTTGAGCCTATGCTATGGTGACGAAAAACCTATGTTAGAGGGCTACACAGATGCAGCTATAGTAGGCGACATAGACTCCAGGAAGTCTACATCGGGGTTTATGTTCACATTTGCAGGGGAAGCGGTTTCTTAGCAGAGCGAGCTATAGAAGGTCGTAGCATTGTCGATGACATAGGCTGAGTATATTGCAGTTATAGAGACATATAAAGAAATGCTTTGGATGAAGAGGTTCCTAAAGGAACTTAGCCTGAAGCAGGAGCAACATGTGGTCTATTGCGATAGTCAAAGTGGTATACACTTGAGCAAGAATCCAAGTCAGCACTCCAAGTCGAAGCACATAGAGATTTGGTATCAGTGGATCAGGGATACTTTGGAACAGAAGGTGTTACAGCTTGAGAAGGTCCACATGGACGTAATGGGTTAGACATGATGACCAAGGCTTTGCTCAAGGGTAAATTTGAGGTTTATAGAAACTAGGCTGACTTGAGGAATGTGAATCTCTTTTGGGTCGGAAAGGGGGAATTTTGATGGGATTTCCTCCCATGACTCGACCGATCGTGAGCCTCGCTCGATCGGTTGTGGGTGGCGCTTGACCGGTCGAGTGGGGCTTGACTCAAAGTCCAACAACCATTTGATTATTTTCTCCAAGGTGCTCGACCAGTTGAGGGAGGTGCTCAACCGGTCGAGTGGGCCACTTGATCGGTCGAGGACCCTGTTCGACCAATCGAGGTTACGCAAATTCGTTCCACGATTTTGTGCGGATTGCAGAATTTTGAGGCCCTTTCACAAGGGATACGAAAAGGAGTTTCCTAAACTATAAATATGAGGTGCCTAGGGTTTTCTAGGTATGGTAAGAGGGTTTCCTAAAGCTTTGCAAGGGTTTGCTAAAGGGTTTAAGGTTATCAAAGGTGTGAGAGAGAGAGAAAGAGAAGAGAGAGAGAGAGAGGAAGCTGGTGGAAGGGAGGTTATGCTCGTAGAGGTGATCTACTATATCTCAGTGCTTCCATGTCCTCGTAATTAGTGAGATCTCTCCATTTTTCTTTTATTCTCTTATTGTTTATCTACTCCTGCGTGAGTAAAGAAGGTTGTAACATTCTACTTCATAGTGGATTGTTGATCTAGACGAGGTCCCATGGTTTTTACCTCTTTGAGGGTTTTCCATGTAAAAATCTCTTGTGTCATGTGGTTTATGCTTTGATTTATTTCCTTGCTTTATTATCCCATAATTCTGGTTTGTTTTGGGAGGCTAGATCCTAAGGTTTTGTGCAAGGCCCCCAACACAATCAACCAATACAAAAGCTAGAGATAAAATGGATATGATCTTCCAATATGGGGGATATTGGTTGTATAGACCATCCACATAGGGACCAATCAAATCAATAGCTTGGGTAACTGAAACACAGGCCTCACGATGCATACAAGCCACACCTCCACCAAAAGGGGGTCCTAGGATGGGCCATACAAGTCACAACCGGCCAGTGGAAGGTTAGATCGAAATCAGTCATCTGACTACACTACAGTGAGGCCTACAAATCCAATTGGATCACCAAAAGCAGCGATTGATTGGACTTTTTATGGTGATGTACGAACCATATGAGTGAAAGAGGGCTTTTGTACAAACAATACATTCCTAGGGCCATGCACTTGTAAAATTGGTCTTTGAGTAGTATTTGGACTTTTTTATTTGGTTTCGTTGTTTAAGCTTCTTCCCTTCTTTTTTGCATCTTTAAATAGGTTAAATGAGTGAAGGGAGTATGTGTGTCGACCAATAGGATTAGAGTATTCATTTTCACTTGTGTTTCTTGTATGAGTTATATGATACTAACTGACACGCAAGTTGGCTGCACAAATAGCTTATGAATGATTTGGATGGCAAATGAAGTCATTCTATTAAAAATTTTGTGGGCCACGAAATTTTTGGCTATGCCGATATTTGTGTTTTCCCTTGATATAGGTCTATGTGACCATATCAACAGGTTGATGTCAAATAATCATTATAGTTGACCCTATGAAGCTTTTAATCATGGGCCTTCAATGACCCTTGTTTCCTGTGGTGTGGTCTATATATTGTGTCTGCTTCATTTTTGGGCTCATACCATAAAATTAGTTGGCAATGCATACAACATCGAGGTGGGCCCCATTGTCAGGGTACCAACCACCTCGCTGGTTCTAGTTCCTAGCCGAATCAAGCCCATCTCCATCCACCCAAGTGGTGGTCTGGTGTTGTGTGGGGCATTGTGGGGCTTCCCATGATGTCTGTGTTTTATGTCCGCACCGTCCATCTTTATGCCAGCTCATTTTAGGGCATGAACCCAGAAATGAAGCAGATCCAAAGGTCAAGTGGACCACACCACAGGAAATAGTGGGATATTGACGTTGACCATAGAAACCTTCCTAGCAGCGTAATGTTTATTTGCCATCCAACCTGTTGATAAGGTCACACCTAAATGACAGGAAAACACAAATATCAGCATGATCCAAAACTTGTGACCCCCATGAAGTTTTTAATGGTGGGCATTCAATCCCTGCTGTGTGGTCCACTTGAGATTTGGATTTACTTCATTTTTGGGACCATGCCCTAAAAGGAGCTGGAAAAACTGATGGACGGCATGGATATACAACATACATCAGGTGGGCCTTGCGATGCCTAACAAATCACCACACCACCGGGCAGGCTAAGCTTTGTCCAAGCTTAGCTCTCATTGTTAAATGAAGACTGGCCTGGAGATGTGACGGCAAAAATAATCCAACCCGAGTCTGGCCCTAACTCTTTTTTGTTAGCGAGAACCCCAGGGATAAAAATATTAGTTGGACACGTTAGGCCTACCATCATGATTATATGATGTCCGCTCTAATCATTAGACTCCAGACCAATATTTAGGTAAAGGGCCTAAAAGTCAAACCAACTTGTGATTCAAATGGGCTACACCAAGGGAAACAATTTGGAGGGTGGGGTTGCTTTGGACACTGTTTTCAATCATGTGGTCCAACTGAATCATAGATGGGGCTGGTTTTTGAGCCCTAGGGTTAAAATGAGTTGACGAGTGTATTTCACATAAACATTGCGGTCGATCCCACCCTTTTTGAAAGAGGTATTTGTAAATATCGTATTAATAATTATTTTGTAAAATTTTCTTTTTTAATTAAAGATCATGTGTATGATACGGGCGTGCTTAGGCTTAAAATGTAGGCCCGTTTCCCAATTAGTCAGGACGTGGATCATGTACTGTACAACCCAGCCCGAATGTGGCCCGGCCCGCCTATGACTATGGTAAGGAGAGATCATATAATATAAAAGAAACTTATACTTGGAAGGGCCCCACCATGTTGTTTACGTTAAATCCACCCTAACCACCAAATGTGTCATCCTATTTTAGGTCCGGGAACCAAAAATCAGCTCCATTCATTATTAAGGTAAAACCACACAATTAGAGAAACAATATACAGGGCAACTTTCACCCTTCAAACTGTTTCTCTTGGTGTGGGCCCACCTAAATGACATGGGCCTAAATTTGGGTCAAAGGTCTAAATTTTGGTGTAGCATCTAAATGGCTAGAATGGATTTTATATAATCATCATAGTGGCCCTATAAAAATCAAGGGTGGATGTCTCTCCCAACTCTTTCCGTGTGTGCCCTACCTTGGTTACAAGCCACCCTACTTTTTTAGCTCCATGCTTAAACGTGAGATTACATATCTAATGGTTTTCACGTATAACATAGTAGGCCCCGTCAGATATTAAGGATTACGTCTTGGCTATGACCCCAAACCAGCAATATGGGTGTGACCATGACTCTAGGGCCCTCTTAGATGTATTCAATACTATATCTAAGCCGTCCATCAGTTTGGAAGCTTATTTGAGGGCATGGTCCCAAAATTCAAGACGATACAAATTTCATGTGGACACCCCCCCAAAAAAAAAAAAAAATAAATAAAAAATCTTCTTAAAGCACTCTCCCACTCCAATTCCGAAGACCTTGATCCATATCAGTTTTGGATCAAGCTTATATTTGTTTTTCCCTTTTATCTAGGTTTGTGACCCTAGGAAAATTTTAATTACAACTGTTCAATGACCACTATATCCTGTGGTGTGGTCTTCAAATTTGTATCCACTTCATTTTTGGGACCATGCCCTAAAATAAGATGGCCAAAGCAATGGACGACATGGATATACATCAAGGTGGGCCTACAGTTAGGGTCGCACCCACATAGCTGGTTCGAGGGGTTGCAGCTTGGTGGTGCTCAAAGTGAAGGTTGGCATAAGTAAAATTCCTTTTTAAGGGTTGTGGGGTTATGGTCCACCCAGTGGATAACTTCTAATTTATTAAGTGAATGGATCTCCTTGGATGTTGAACCAACGGTAAGTTTTTTTATGTATGAAAATCATACATATTCACTCATCAATGGCTATACATTGTTTTCTATGGTGATGGTCACTTTAGTGGTTAGGTTGCCTCATGGTGGGGCAACTTATGGAGGATTGGGATTTGGCAAGCACTTAATTGGTAGGAGTTGTCCGCTTGGTGGACCTTAAACTATGGTCCGACCAATTAGACTCAAGACATTCTCTTTTTAATATATTAGTATAAACCACTACGAGACGAACACTCACCCTTGATTTCTTAGTGTCCGAGTACAATCCAGCAAAAAAGAAGGTCCGTTAGACCCAGGTGCAAGGGATACCTTGTGGCTGCTTCTTGAGGCAAAGGTCCACATTTGGATGAGTAAAATTGTTCATATAGTGAGGACTATGCAAGGGGGATTGAAGCCGATAAATGTCTACATCGGACTATCCTAACCACGGAATTGAGTCTAGTTAATTGGCATTTTGTCAGAGGAATAGGTTGTTCAATG